>NC_087352.1:57636788-58250038 GCF_030014295.1 Loxodonta africana | reverse complement strand
CAGGACCATGGATGTACATGCGGTTGGACGTTGCCTGAACAGATGCTATGCGGCGCGTGACTACATTTTTATAATGGTTGCCCTAAAAATTATGTATACCTTTAACTTTTCACAGTAGACTTACAGATAATAATGTACTACTTCATGTAAAATATATAACTCTTGTAACCATAAAGACCCCATATTACTGCTCTTTTATCCTTTATGTTATTTAGAATACATTTATAATGTATTTATAATACACCCATGAACATTATGAACTCTACAAGGCAAGTGATAATTTGGGTTTTAAGCAGTTACATAATTTATAAGAAAATTAAAAGGAAAGAGAGAGATAGAAAGAAAGAAAGGGAAAGAGAGAATATGAACATGAATATTTTGCATTTACCCATTTCTGGAAAATATTCTTTACTGTTCTTTGAGAACCTGAGTTTCCATCTGGTATCATTTCCCTTGAGCCTAAAGAGTTATTAAGTATTTTTTGTAGTGCAAGTATGTTGGAAACAAATTCTCTTAGTTTTCTTTTATCTGATGATGCCTTTATTTTGCTTTCATTCTTGAATGATTTTTTCCCTGTCTAGATTCAGAATTATGGATCGACATTTTTTTTTTCTTTCAGAACTTTTTTTGTTCCATTCTTTTTGGTACTCTGTGGTTTCTAATAAGAAATCAGCTGTTAAGTGGATTGTTGTTCCCTTGTACGTACTACGTCATTTTTCTCTTGGTCTCTATCATTGGCTTTCCACAGTTTCGACTATAATGTGCCTTGACGTGAGATTCTTTGTGCTTATTCTGCTTGAAGTTAGCATCTTTTTTCTGTAAATTTCTTTTTCCATTTGGTTCTTTTTATTGTTTCTATTTCTTGGTTTACACTTATTTCTCTGCTGAAGTATTCACACACTGAAAATGTGTTTTGTTTTACTTCATTAAAGAAAGTGATGTAGCCGTTTTAAAATCCTTGTCTCTTAGTTTCAACATCTGGTTCATCTTGGGGTTGAACTCAACTGGTTTTCCTTTATGTAGAGAACATATTTCATTTTCTTGGTTCTTCGAATGCTGGGAAATTTTGGGTTATATTCTGAATAATATGAACGTTAAGTTGTGGAGATTCTTGTCTGAGTTTGAACTGCAAACTCTGACTCTTGAACAGCAGCTCTGGCTTCTGTTCAGATCTTTTCTCTTTAGCTGGGCTGCTTAAAGTTTGTTCTGCAGATGTGTGGTTCAAAGTTTAGTCATGAGATTTGAGTAGACAGAGTAAGGGATGCCCCTTCTCTGGCTCCTTCTCTTCTGGGATTACTCTACTATCTTCAGAGTTCATGGGTTCTCAGCTTCTGTTTTCTGGTTACTGAATCCAGAAAGGCAGCCACTTTTCCACATGAGCCCCACCTCTGCTGTGGATGCCATGGACTGCAAGTAGCCCTAAGATAAAAGCCTTAGAGATAGGAAGTAAGTTCACCACCTTCCGTCATCCAAGCAAACATGCACTCTCCACCAGAGTCTGGCTGCCTTTGTTTACTCTTATGAATCTTCAGGGCAGCAACTCTGGTATTAGTTCAGATTTTTGTCTTTGGCTGAGCTGTTTTGAGTCTGTTTCTCACATGTAGTAGTTCAGGGACCAGTCAGAGATGTGGACAGAGTTTGGGGATCATTCCCCTGACTCTTTCCCTTCTGAGATTCCTCTTTTCTCGTCAGCATTTGTGCTTTCTCAGCCTTACTTTTCTGGTTCCTCAGGCTAAAAAAATTAAGCCTTTTTTTTTTTCCCCCATATGAGACTCTCGTCACCATGCTGTTAAACTCATGGACTGCACTTAGCCCCAAGGCTAAAAGCCATGGACATGGAAACTTACTTGTATATCTTCCTGTCTCTTCTTCTAAATGAGCATGAACTCCCTGCCACAGTCTATTTGCTTCTATTCACTCTCCAGTACCTTCAGGTAGTGAAGTTTTGTATTATTTGTTCAGATTTTAAAGTTGTCTTCTGCAGGGGGTATAATCTGGTAGAATCCTAGTCCATCATACCTGGAAGCAGAAACTTGATTCCCAAATGGCAGATTTTCAACTAAACTGTATTAATTAATTCAATAATATTTAATGAGTAGCTACTCTGTGCAAGATAGCTTATTATGCTAGATGCTATGGGGAGATATAAAAATAAGAAAATATTGCAAGGAACTTGCAATCAAATGAGGGAGATTAAAAAGTATAGATACATTTTTATATACAAAGTAGCATGGGATAAGAATAGTACAAAGTGGTAAAGAAGAGCTTGGGAAATGAAAGAAAGAAAGTAAAGAAGAACTTGGAGAAATATGTTTCGAAGTGCTTATTTTGGGTTTGTTTTCTAAATAGATTTTAAAAACAAATTTAGATTTACAAAAAAATTGCAAAGACAGTACAGAGAATTCCCAAAGACCCTGTACCACGTTTCTCCTATCGTTAACTTCTTAAATTAATTAGTATGGTACATTTGTCACAACTAATGAACCAATATTGATACATTAACTATAGGCCATACTTTATTTGGATTTCCTCATTTACAAGAAATTACTGAGGTGAAATTCACATAATATAAAATTAGCCATTTTAAAGTGAACAAGAATTGACATCTGTGCATTCAATATTGTGCAATCACAATCTCTATTTAGTTTCAAAAATTTTTCATCGCACTGAAAGGAAACCCTGTACCCATTAAACCAGTTGCTTCCCACCCTTCCCCTTCCAATCCTGGTATCATGGATTGAATTATGTCCCCCTAAAAATGTGTGTATCAACTTGGTTAGGGCATGATTCCCAGTATTGCATGGTTGTCCTCCATTTTGTGATTGTAATTTTATGTTAAGAGGATTAGGGTGGGATTGTAACACCACCCTTATTCAGGTCACCTCCCTGATTCAATGAAAAGCGAGCTTCTGTGGGGTGTGGCCTGCACCACCTTTTATCTCTCAAGAGATAAAAGGAAAAGGAAACAAGCAGAGAGCTGGGGACCTCCTGTCACCAAGAAAGCACCACCAGGGGCAGAGCACATCCTTTCAACCAGGGGTCCCTGCATCTGAAAAGCTCCTCAGCCAGGGGAAGACTGAGACAAGGACCTTCCTCCAGAGCCGACAGAGAGAGAGAGCCTTCCCCTGGAGCTGACACCCTGAATTTGGACTTTTAGCCCAGTTTACTGTGAGGAAATAAATTTCTCTTTGTTAAAGCCATCCACTTGTGGTTTCCGTTACAGCGGCACTAGATGACTAAAATACCTGTCAATCACTAATCTGTGTCTCTCTCTGTGGATTTACCTATTTTGAATATTTCATGAAATATTCCGAATTATACAACATGTGGCCATTTGTATCTGGCTTCTTTCACTTAGCATAATATTTTTGAGGTTAATCTATGTTGTAGCATACATCAATGCTCTATTACTTTTTATCGGGCATTGATGGCTCAGAGTTACAAATCTCACCTTCCAGGAGACAGAACGGGGTTCTAATCCCGGCTAATGCACTCATGCGCGGCCAGCACCTACCTGTCAGTGAAGGCTGGTATGCTGCTGTGATGCTGAGGTCTCAGTGGAGCTTCCAGATCAAGGTGGACTAAGAAGAAAGGCCTGGTGACCTACTTCTGTTTCTAGGGGGATAGAATACACTGGGGCTTCTAAGCTGTTGGTAGTGTGCCATTTCCTGATCCAAAAAGTGATTAAATGCATATTACTTTATAATTATTGTTTTAAAGAGTTCATATATAGTTTATGCAGTCATTAACATGTATGATGTCTCTCATAATTTAAAAAGTTTTTTTTTTTTTTTTTTTAAAAAGGGAGGGTTTATTAGTAGATAAAACCTTGACTATGACCTAGATACGATGTATGACCATGGACAGGTACTATATGCTTGTGACTCAATACACTTCTGAAAATGGGTATAAAATAATGTTCTTTCTAGACAACACTTCCTAAATCATTCTGAGGCCAGAGTTACTGTAATGCTGAAACCAAAGAGAGGCATTACTAGGAAGAAAAATTAAAGACCAATATCTCTCATGAGAACAGCTGTAAAAATCTTCAACAAAATATCAGCAAATCAAATCCAACAATGTATAAAATAATTATATACCATGATGAAGTGAGATTTATTCCAGGTATGCAAGCCTGGTTCAACTTGCAAATCAATTAATATAATTAATCACATCAACTGGCTAAAGAAGAAAAATCATATGATCATATTAACAGATGGAGAAAAAGCATTTGACAAAATCCAACACTCATTTATGATAAAAACTCTCAACAAAGTAGGAATAGAGGGCTACTTTCTCAACTTGATACGTATTCAGCACTGTATTTGAAGTCCTAGTTAATGCAATTAGACAAGAAAAGGAAATTGGAAAAGAAGAAATAAAATTGTTTTTGTTCATAGATGATATAACTACGTAGACAATTCCAAAGAATCATAAAGAAAAAAAAAAACCCTAGAACTAACAAGTGATTATAATAAGACTGCAAGACACAAGATTAATACACTAAAGTTAGTTGTTTTTCCTATATACCAGCAATGCTCAATTGGAATTTGAAACTAAAAATACAAACACTATTTACATTAGACTTGAAAAAAAAAGGAAATAGTGTTATGGATTGAATTATGTCCCCCAAAATTATGTGTTGTAAATCCTAACCTCTATGCCTGTGGTTATAATCGCATTTGGGAATGGGATGTCTTTGTTATGTTAATGAGGCAGGATTAGTGTACAGTGTACCTTGAGTCAATCTCTTTTGAGATATAAAAGAGATTAAACAAGTAAACACAGCAGAGATAGGGTAAGACAGATGTACCAAGCCACATGGAGATTTCCAAGGAACCAGGAAATAGAAGCTGAATAGACAGACAAGGACCTTCCCCCAGAGCCAACAGAGAGAGAAAGCCTTCCCCTAGAGTCAGCGCCCTGAATTCGGACTTCTAACCTCCTAAACTGTGAGAAAACAAATTTCTGTTTGTTAAAGCCATCCACTTGTGGTATTTCTGTTACAGCAATTCTAGATAACTAAGACACTTAGATCTAAATCTAAGGAAATATGTACAAGATCTGTATGAGAAATACTATAAAACTTTGATGAGAGAAATCAAAGATCTGAAAAAATGATGAGATAGTCCATGTTCCTGGATAGGAAGACTTAATGTTGTTAAGGTGTCAGTTCTTCCCAACTTGATCCACAGGCTCAATTCAATCTCAATCAAAATCCCAGCAAGTTATTTTGTAGATAGCAATAAAATGATTCTAAAGTTTATATGGAGAGGAAAGAGACTCAGAATAGTCAACACAAAACTGAAGAAGAGTGCAGTAGGAGGACTGACACTACTGTACTTCAAGGCTTACTATAAAGCTACAGTGATCAAGACAGCCTGGTATTGGTGATGGAACAGACAAACAGATCAGTGGAACAGAACAGACAGCCCAGAAACAGACACATACAAACACAGTCAACTGATCTTTGACAAAGGAGCAACGGCAATCAATGGAGAAAGGACAGTCTTTTCAACAAATGATGCTGGAGCAACGGAACATCCAGATGCAAAAAGAAGAAAGGAATCTGGACACAGCTTACATATTTTACAAAAGTTAACTTAAAATGGATCATAGACCTAAATGTAAGATGCAAAACTATATAACTTGTAGAAGATAACATAGGAGAAAATCTAGGTAACCTTGAGTTTGGGAATGAATCTTTAGATATAATACCAAAAGAACAATCCATCAAAGAAAAAATTGGTAAGTGGGGCTTCAGTAAATTAAAAATGTCTACTCTGAAAATGACACTTTTGAGAAAATGAAAAGATAAGCCACTAACAGGGAGAAAATATTTGCAAGATACATATCTGACAAAGGATTTGTATCCAAAATACACACACACACAAAAAACTCCTAAGCTTAACAGTAAGGAAACAACCTAAAAGATAAGCAAAAGATCTGAACAGAAACCTCACAAAGAAGATAAACGAATGGCAAACAAGCATAAAAAATGCTTAACATCATATGTCATTAGGGAATTGCAAAAAAAAAAAAAAAAAACAATGAGATACCACTATACACCCATCAGAATGGCTAAAATCCAAAACACTGACATCATCAAATGCTGGTGAGGACGCAGAGCAACAGGAACTCTCAATCATTGCTGGGGGCAAAGCAAAAGGGCAGAGTTACTTTGGAGGATAGTCTGGCAGTTTCTTACAAAGCTAAACATAGGCTTACTGCATGATCCAGCAACTGTGCTGCTAGGTATTTATCCAAATGAGTTTAAAACGTATGTTAAAAAAAAAAAAAAAAAGCATGTTCACATTAAAAACCTGCACATAAAGGTTTATAGTAGCTTTACTCATAATTGCCCTAAATTGGAAGCAATTCAATAGGTGAATGGATAAACAAACTGTTGTACATTCTTATAACAGAGGATTTTTCAGCAATAAAAAGAAATGAGCTCTCAGGCTATGAAAAGGCATGGAGGAATCTTAAACGCATACTGCTAAGTAAAAGAAGCCAGTCTGAAAAAGCTACATACTGTATGATTCCACCTATATGAAATCCTGGAAAAGGCAAAACTATAGAGACAGTGAATAGATAGGTGGTTGCTAGGGGTTCAGTGGAGGGGAGAGAGAAGGGAAGAATAGGCAGAACACAGGTTATTTTTATGGCAGTGATACTATTCTGCATGATACTGTAATGGTGGACACATGACATTATGCATTTGTCAAAACCCATAGAACCGTACAACATGAAGAGTGAACCCTAATGTAAACTATGGGCTTAGTTAATAATAAGACATCAATATTGGTTCATCAATTGTAACAACTATACCACACTAATGCAAGATGTTAATAATAGGAGGAACTGTGCAGGGGGAGGGGCATATATGGAAACTGCACTTTTTGTACAATTTTTCTGTGAATCTAAAACTGCTCTACAAAATAACGTTGATTTAAAAAATATATATTCCTTCTGGTCTCGCTGAAAGACTAGTGAGCAGCAATACATTTTTCATGCCAAACATAGCTCAGGTTTAATTTACCTAATGCGAAAGAAAAGCTGATTTAAGTGCTTTTTAAAAACTGTAACATATTTTAAATACAATAGGGTCATTTCTGTTTGAAAAAAGTGTGTGAAATACATTTTTAATGAGAAAAGATTCCTTCTGGACACAAATAATTATCCTGTAATTTATCATTTTTAACTGTGGAGTTTTTGTATAGTGGGTTTTCTTCAAGTGGGGCACGCTGGTAACGATCTTCACAATCTAGTACTTGGCATTGCATTAGTCAGAGATCCCCTAAAATATTTGTCCAAATTCATATTTTAGGCTGGGCTTGGGTTAAAGACTATATCGTTATTTCTAAGTTTTCAAAATGAGTTAGGTTCCTGCCAACTGAGTGCAGTGTCTAAAGCACTTCCTATGGCCCTCAGAGCTCCCGATCAAGAAACCCTCAAAGAACCTGTATGTGCCCAATTGCCAGGAAAACAAAAATTGTTTCATCAGCTAATTAATTATCTCAAACTCACTTTTAGGCATCAATGGTGTTCACGTTCTTCGCAGAACCAAGTTAGGCTTTTAGGGCTCGAGTCCTATAAACGCAACAAAAGGGTGACCAAGAAACTTGAAACTGACGTGGCCGGATGCTTACCAGCATCCTTGGTATGATTGTGATTATTCACGTGCCAATTACTCTCACTACTCCCCACTTACCCCCAAAAGAAAACAGCCTTTTCCCCCAAATGACCATTTTTGCTTATCCTAGTATTTAGGACACTGGACGTGGGTCTCTTTGAGAAGTCTTATATCCCCTTCAAAGTTTTCAAAAGCCTTGAGGATATACGCTCAATTAAGAACCAAACCAAATCTGCTGCCGTCAAGTGGATTTTGACTCAGCAACTATAAGGGTTACAAAGCAGAACTGAGTTCCTTAGGGCTTTCTTGGCTGTAATCTTTACAGAAGCAGATCGCCAGGCCTTTCTTTCATGGTTCTGCTGGGTGGATTCGAACCACCAACCTTTCAGTTAGTAGCCAAGCACTTAACTGTTGTGCCACCCAGGGACCCCGTGACACTGGTTAAAAAAAAACTGGTTATCTGCTTTTAATTCTTATGATTTACCAGGTGTCTTCAGCAAATGAAATGAAAAGTTCACTTAGTATCAGTAACTTATATTATTCCACAGTTTCCCACATACACTAAAAGAGGAGTTATCTTCTGATTAATTCTCCTTGAAAATCATGACTTAATTTTCAAATACTAGATACGGTAAAATTCTTTAATCCTCAAGTGACACAGGTAATTCACTAAACTGAACAAAAGAAGGAAGCTGGTTTCTTTACACACACAGATATGAGGTGGTGGGTGGTGGTATGAGTGCCTGCATAGGCCTGGATGAATTCTGACCCATCATTGTGACATTCAAATTGGTCACTGGTCCGCAGAATAAAAGCCCAGAACGTGCCCTGTTGTGGATGCAGACAGCAAGAGCTTTGAGCTGCAGCTTCTAACTCAGCTCCCCAAACTTTAATTTATTTCCTTCCAAAGCCTCAAGGAGAAACAAGCAACTTAAGACTTCAGAGCCTGTTCTTTATGTCTCTGTTTATCCAGGAGGGTCTGAAAAAACTACCTACCTGGTATTGCGTTTCTCAGGCCAGTAAGAAGAGAATGTTTACAATGATATTAATACTATTTACTCTGAACAGCCAAGTTGTTTAACTGTATAGATAGATTTATCCAAGGAGTATATAGTCCCACACAGGATATTACACAAATATTTTGGAAGGCTATGTCAAATAATATTTGATTGAAAAATATTTTATTTGGTTCAAAGTCAATTACCACGCCATGGGCTTCCAGACCTTAATGTTTACTTGCCCAAACTTGGAAGAATGATTCTTCAACAAATTGGTGTTCGTTCCCCAATCCAAGGGGAACTTCAGAAGCTTCTGGTTCATCTGCTTCAGTTGACATTCGCTGGCCAATTTCTAATGAGTAAGGGGCATTGTGATCCTCTCAACAATCAAAAAGGTGGTTGGAAAGCGCTCTGAATTTTTTAATGTTTAACTTATATTTCAATAAGGAATAAGTCAGTAAGTACCCACTATTCCATACTTGCAAAGAGAGCTTCCTAAAACAGCATTCCCAAATGGAAGCAACTGATTCTTTTACATCAATCGCACATACAAAGGTATTATTACATACCCGACAATTATTTTATCAGTATATATTAGTGAGCCACCCAAAAGACGCTTATGTGCCGTCATGTGGTATAATACAAATATTATTCAACACACAGCTTGAGTTTTCAATCAATTTTAGATACTGTAGTATTCTGTGAATTAAACTCTAGGGATTATAAGTGATTCCTTTTATTGTAAACACTCAATCCAAAAAGATGATTAAAATAGAGATAAGGCTTGATTATAAGGATAAACAGTTTTTTTTCTAGTAACATCTGTGGTAATAATGTGCTATCATTTTAACCAACTGAGGATGACTCACCATCTGTGAGTAAACATAATTTTTGTTTCTTTTCTAGTACTGGTGATGGCTTTTTTTTTTTTAAACTGAATCATCCAGGCACCATCTTTTGTCCCTCTCGCAGCCCTCCAGCTGGGGTCAGGAACACAGGTTCTTGTTATGTTCCAGTGCAAAATTAACGGACTCACTTAAGCGATTTGCCCATGACCTTGGTCTGATTAGGATCTTGCTCTAACTAAGAGTTACCTGGCCTGGGGCCTATGATAGATCAGTTAATTTTTCTCTTTCCTTAGCCACAGTCCTGAAAACCAAAAAGTTCTATTTTCAATTATGTCACTCTCAAATACCAAGGTCCCCGAGTGGCGCAAACAGTTTGCTCTTCTCTACTAACCTAAAGGTTGGCGGTTTGAACCCACCTGGCGGTGCTGCAAAAGAAAAGTCTTGGTGATCTGCTTCTGTAAAGATTACAGCCACAAAAACCCTATAGAACAGTTCTACTCTGTAACACACAGGGTCACAATGAGTTGGGACCAATCTGATGGCAACAGGTACAAATATAAAGGATGCTTTCTTTTCTGAACATAGTATAATAAGGGAGCAACGTATCAGCATTCAAGCACATAACCTGCCCAATGCAATTCATTTTGTTTTAAGGTAAGTATTACAGTGAAGTACAAGATTTACTTCCAGTATGTGCTATGGCCCATGGAGGGGCTCCTGGGCCCGGAGAGTTGGCTAAAGAACTTAGAGAATGAAATCTGGGATTGGAATAAGTAGGAAAAAACTAGCTATGGACACAATTAGTGAAAGATAAGACAAAGGAAAGGAGCTGGAGGGATACAAAAGAAGAGCTGAACTGTACCGGGTATGGCAGCAGAGTAAAGATTAGCTGTCCACTTAAGAGAAAGGAAACTGGGGAGAGGAGGAAGAAGAGAAAGGATATGTTTCAAGAAGAAGGTGGCCTAAATACCTTTATAAAAAAAAAAAAAAAGGAACCAGGACTCATTGGAGGAGCAGTTGATTCCAGGGCTAGGGCAGCAAAAATACAAGATCAACCTGTGTTGTCTCTCCTTAGTCTCCTCTAACATGTGACAGTTCCTCAGTCTTTTCTTGTCTTTCATGACCTTGGCACTCTTTCTTTCTTTCTTAAAATTTTTATTGTTGTGAAAATATAAAGAACACTTTGCTAATTCAACATTTTTCATGTATACAATTCAATAAATCCAATTATATCTATATCTATCTATATATATATATTTTTAAAGAGCACTGTACTCATGGGTGATATCCTTTGTTTTGGGTGCCACTCTGTTATTTTGCTAAAAGGTGGTCTCGGGATAGTTTCAGTTCAAGGTTTAAAGAGTATCCTAGGGTGACAGTCTGGGGGAGTCCTCGGTCTCAATTGGTCCAGCAAGTCTGGACTTTTTAAGAATTTGAGCTCTGTTCTGCATTTTTCTTCCATTTTGTAAGAGTTCATCTATTGTGGCCCTGTTCAGAAGGGTCAGTAGTGGTAGCCAGGCATCATCTAGTTCTTCTGGTCTCAAGGTAGATGAAGCTAAGGCTCGAGTAGGCTATCAGCCCTGTAGGCTAGTTTCTTCTTCTAGACTTTGGTTTCTTTCTTTCTCTTTTCCTCCTGATGAGTAGAGACCAACAGTTCTATCTTAGATGGTTGTTCCCAAACTTCTGAGACTCCAGATGGTACTCACCTCATTAGGATAATCATGTTGTTTTGATGAGTGCTGGTCAGTTATTTTGTCGAATGTATTTCAATGTTGGTTTTTCTAATGTTTCCTCATGATTAGATTCAAATTATGCATATTTGGCAAAATTACCACAAAAATGATGTCGTGTCCTTCTCAGTGCATCATATCAGGAGGTCCAGGATGCTAAACAGCTTTAGTTATCAGAAAACATTTCCTTAGGTTGAACTAATACCCGTCTTGGTCCAATTTCTACTCCTGCCTCATGGCATGGATTAAATGGAGCCTATTGATTCTAATTTGAGTCTTCTGACAACATTTGTATAAATTCATGCCATTCCATTATATTTGGCCTCCATACATACTGTCTTTCTATCACTTCTACATGTCCTTTTAAAATCCATGCTTGCCACCGATCTTCTCATACAGCTTCATTAGTTTTTACAGTTCTTATGCCACATTGTCTGTTGGCAGCTCAAGTGCTATTCTTCCGCTTTCATGACTTCCTTTGTATTGAAGGGGCTGTAAGTTTGGGAACTATATCTCCTAGAATATCTTCAGCAGGATTTTGGGAAACACTCTAATAGAATTACAGACTCTCAAGAATGGGAAGATCCTTAAAAGTCACATAGTTGGATTTCGCAAATGATGTTTCGATGGCAAATAATTGCATAAGGGTTCCTACTTTCTGTTGCCAATGGCAGACATTGCTAAGGGATCTGAGCACTCTACCAGCTGAACCTGAGCTCAGCCTTAGAATCTTTCTCTAGCCAGCTAGTGCCAAGAGATACAAGCTGTATTCCAAGATGGAACCTATTTCATCCCTGGCAAGCAGCCATCCAGCAAGAGTGAATGCATCCTTTCCCAAAACTTGCCTATTCCATCTCTATTAGTTTCAACTTTTTAGAAACTCTTCCTTACATGGAACTGAAATGCCTTTCCTTGTATGTAGCTTTCACCCATCGGTCCTAGTCCTAGTCCTATTCCTTGATATCACACAGAACAAGTTCAAATCTGCTCCCATAAACAACTCCTCCAATACTTGAAGACAAGTCTCTTCTGCTTGAATCTTTTCTTCTTAAGGCTAACTACAACAGTCTGAATTCCTACAATCATTCCCTGCATTTTTTCACAATTTTGGTAATTCTCTGAAAGTTTTTTAGATTGTTTTAAGGTGTGACACCCAAAAGTTTGTCTGAAGAGTCTAGCATAGACAGACTCTACACATTAGTACCATACTGACCCATAACAAACTGTTGAGCCACAGGTCACTTAGCATATAAGCTTCTAACCACAACAGACTCAGCCAGCCAATCAGCCTATAAAAGTTTTTCAGGTTGTCTTAGGTGTCCTATTCTTTGAAACCACTTAGAACAAGTCTAAGTGTGCTTCTATAAACAACCCTTCCAACACCTGAAAACCAGTTCTCTAACCACTCTCTCAGAACTTATGTTCCAGCTATCATTCCCTGGAGCTTCTGCAATCAATGCAGGTTGCAGTGATCTCCTGAGAGGCTTAAGTGCTTGGTTTCCCACTATAGAATTGCTTAGACTGATTTTTCTGGCACTTGTACTCCTACCCCCATGACCTAAGTCAACCAGTAGTCTCTGCTTTCTTGTCTCCCTGTAGTCTATTCTCAACACAGCAGCCCAGAGACCCTACTAAAAGGCAAATCACATCATGCCACCCTTCTCAAAAGCTTGCACTGGTTCCCTATTTCACTCAGGAAATGGTCTGCAAGGCCCTACTATATGATCTGACTCCCCCCGCCCACCCACCAATCATCTTTGTCCATCTTCTACTATTCTCCCTCTTGTTCACAAAATTCTAGCCACTGTGGCCTCCTTGCTATTCCTCCAAAATGCCTGGCATGCTCCTGGCTGAGGACCTTTTCAGTGGCTGTTTTCACTGCCTGGAACTCTCCTCGAATTATCACCATGTTTAACTCCCTCACCTCCTCCTTATCTTTGCTAAATGGTGCCCAAACCAACCTTTTTAATTCTACAACCTCCCACATACCCTGTAATACTCCTGATCCTCCTTAACCTGCTCTATCTTTTATTTTCTGCAGCATTTATTATGTTCTAATACACTGGACAATTTTTTAATTTACTATGCTTATTGTTTACTGTCTGCCTTCTCCTCTTAAAGACTGTGAGGGCAAGTATCTTTGTTCATGGATGTATCCCAGGCACCTATAACAATGCTTGCCACAGAGCAGAGACTTGATAAAGGCTTATTGAGTGTTGCTGGAACCTTGCGGCAAGCTTAAATCTAACATGTCGTATGTCTTTATTATCATTGGTCATTGCCATGTAAAAGGATTTCATTTTACTTGAATCCACAATCAACACCCATGGAAGGAGCAGTCAAGAAATCAAACGACGCATTGTCTCGGGCAAATCTGCTGCAAAAGATCTCTTTAAAGTGTTAAAAAGCAAAGATGCCACTTTAAGGACTGAGTTGCCCCTGACCCCAAGCTATGGTGTTTTCAATCACCTCATAGGCATGCAAAAACTAGACAATGAATAAGGAAGACCAAAGAAGAATTCATGTCTTTGAATTATGGTGTTGGCGAGGAATACTGAATGTACCATGGACTACCAAAAAAATGAACAAATCCATCTTGGAAGAAGTACAGCCAGAATGCTCCTTAGAAGTGAGGATGGTGAGGCTTTATCTCACATACCTTGGACATGTTATCAAGAGGGACCAGTCCCTGAAGAAGGACATCATGCTTGGTGTCTTAGTTATCTAGTGCTGCTGTAACAGAAATACCCCAAGTGAATGGCTTTAACAAAAAGAAGTTTATTTCCTCACAGTAAAGTAGGCTAAAAGTCCAAATTCAAGGTGTCACCTCCAGGGGGGAAGGCTTTCTCTCTGTCAGCTCTGGGGGGAAGTCCTTGTCCTCAGTATTCCCATGGTCGAGGGGCTCCTCAGGCATAGTAACTCTGGGTCCAAAGGGCACGCTCTGCTCCTGGTGCTCGTTCCTTGGTGGTATGAGGTCTCCAACTCTCTGCTTGCTTCTCTTTCCTTTTATCTCTTAAGAGATAAAAGGTGGTGCAGGCCACACCCCAGAGAAGCTCCCTTTATATTGGATCAGGAAGGTGACCTGAGTAAGGGTGGTGTTACAATCCCATCCTAATTCTCTTAACATAAAATTACAATCACAAAATGGAGGACAACAACACAATACTGGGAATCATGGCCTAACCAACTTGATAAACACATTTTTTTGGGGACATAATTCAATCCATGACACTTGGTAGAGTAGAAGGTCAGTGAAAAAGAGAAAGACCCTCAGTGAGATGGACTGACGCAGTGGCTGCAACAGTGGCCTTGAGCATAACAACGATTTTGAGAATGGCACAGGACCCAGCAGTGTTTCATTCTGTTGTATACAGAGTCGCTATGAGTCAGAACCAACTCTACAGCATGCAACAACAACAGTCAGCTATTCTCCCCTGTACTTTGCCACCACACTGTTTTGTATGTTTTCTCCCCTGATACAACCTCTTGTTGCTTCCCTCCTTCCCGCACCTCCTTTCCAAAGCGCCTTTCTAAACCTCTACTTCATGGTTATTAAGCACCCCTACGTTCTCCGCCTTTGCACTGTTGAACCTTCCCTCCATGTTTCTGCTTTTAACTGAAATCTGCCTCTCCATTCAGGATTCTCATTCCCCTGGAGCCTTTGGAAGTAGAGGCTGCTCATTCTCTCCCACTCCACAGCCTTCGGGGTCTGGAGGTGGGGTTGGTTTCCCCTTTGCTCTCATTGCTGTTCCCTCGCTATTATTCTTCTCTTCCTAAGCAAAAAGTTCTGCTTTGCTCATGAGGCTTGTGCCTGCCTCTTCTTTTCCTAGAAGCTGCCACCTACTGACTTCTAGGTCCCTCCTGTATTTATTGCAGCATTTGGCTCATAGTTCTTCTGTACCCCTGGCTTGTCATCATTCTGGGTGACCATGAAGCCTACATGCCTGACCCATCCTAGGTTCGTTAACTGGTTCAATCACAGGGGCTTTCACTCACCTCCAGGCCATTTCAGTCCCCACGCTCACGGCTACACCAGACTGTATTATCACCTAGATCTGCTCCACTTCTGAAATCTGAAGTCTCAATATACTGCTGGCCAATCACCATCTCCGTTACTTCCACTGTGCTGGTTCTTCGGCCTTATCAAAATGTCCCTTCTCCTGACTCTTCTGCTTTATTCTTTTCCGACTGGTTCCTAATATTTTCAATTCCTTCTTGACTCATTGTAGACACCAAGATCCATCATTTCCTGTAATCAACCACTCTAATTTTCAAGGATCTTTGTACCTGTTGTGTGTGATAACTTCATGTAGATTCAAAATAGTGGGGGGGGGGGGAGGGAAACAAGTCTTACTTCATATAAAAGTGGAAATAATATGAATTCCCTATATTTAAGAAACTGTTAGGAATCGCACGCCAAAGCTGGGGGAGTCCAGTGAACAGTAATCTGTTTTTATGCCACTGCCACCGGGGTGGTGCCACTTTAGCTGATAAACAGAACCAGCTGCCGTGTTTGGTGAGTGCTGTGTGAACCTCACTGCTGTTTATGAACGGCGGAACTTCTGTGGCTGACTGTGATGACTAATGCGCTGCTATTTTACAAACCATGTTATTATAACTGAAAATATTTTTATATTCTGTAACAATATCTCTCAAGCATTCATTAAGCAGTGGTTCTAGTGATAGTGCTGAAAAACATACCCCCAAACAGTAAATGTGGAACAGAAGTTAGTTGTGATAAAACACTATGAAGAAGGCCAAACATCCACTGTAACACACTGGGCTGTTAATTTAGGAGAGAACACACTGTAACAATTAGAGCTAATGAAGAAAAAAAGTAATAACAAGTATTCATATGCCACAATGCTGTACACTCATGCATCCCCCAAAATATCCCTTTTACATTTTTTCCTGTGGGAAAATTAGTCTCGAAGTTTTATATCCTCAGATCACTTTGGAAATGCATCTATTACACAAATGTAAACGCCTTCTTCAAATACAGTGCTTTTCATGAAATGTTCCTCTCCATTGCTATGTCCCAGGCATACAGTAAACAGTGTGGTGGTTATCAGCATGGGATTTGGAGCAGGCTGCCTGGGTTTGTGTCCCTCAGCTCCACAGCTATAAGGCTGTGGGTAGGTTACTGAACCTCTCTGGGCAACAGTTTCCTCTTCTGAAAAGTTAGGATGATAACTCTACCTACCTCAGAGTAGTTGTGAGGACGGAATGAGTTAATGTATGTAAGACACTTACAACCCTGTATGGCATCGAGTAAAAAACTCCATGAGTGTTAACCACTGTCATTGTCGTTGGTATCATCATGATTGCCATCATCAGCTTCCCATCAACCGTTGATAATGCTTAAAAGCCAACCAAGCCAATTCCCACTCACAGCAACCCTGCAGTACAGAGCAGGACTGCCCCATAGGGTTTCCAAGGCTGTAAATCTTTACACAAGCAGACTACCACATCTTTCTCCCATGGAGCGGCTGGTGGGTTTGAACTGCTGACCTTTTGGTTAGCAGCTGAGCACCGCACCACCAGGTCTCCTCTGATAATATTTACAAGACTGAATCTGTTTCACTGGGGGAAAAAAAAGGTGCCTCTTTATTCATAGTATATGAATTGCTCATAGTATATGTAGTGGTTGGTTACTCACTGGATATACAGGGGATGGAAGACACTACTCTTTTTTGGCTTTTTTCTTTTGAGAAACTGTCAGAAACCTTCATCACAGTTCTGAGTATCACTGTATAGTACAGTAGGCAATATTTAACGGGCCTTTTCTAGTGTGAGTATTGTGTAAACGATATGATTTTGAATAGGGCCTGCTCAGACAGAAATATTTGTATTTACATCAGGCAATTTAACAGTCTGTGTCAGCTGAACGTTTCTTCAGCCAGTCTTACCTTCAGCCTGTCTTTGGGCAGTGCAACAACCCCCTGCTTGATGATTTCCAGGACCCGTTCCACAGAAAGCTCAGCTCCAGCTTGCAGCAACCTTGAGCTAAAGAAGGTGATCACCTGGAATGTAAAGTGTTATTTTTTAAACAAGTAGATGTATGAAACGTATTGTCAGTACACGCCCTTCTCCCATGGTAATCAAACCACCTTAATTCCATTTCTAGAGTGACCTGGCTTTTCATTCACTAGCCCCTCTAAATGCAATCCTCTATGTGCAGGATCTGAAGGCTGAATCAGCCAACGCTGGTTATTCAGGGCTGATTTCCATTCTGTGAATTAGGTAGCCTCCTGAAGTCTGCTTTCTTGTACTGCCTCACCTTGCATTTCTATTTTATTTAGAGAACAGCACCCATTAGAAAGTCAAAGAGAAAGCTAAAGTCTAAATCTTATCAATTTTAAGGCTTAATAGTAGCTCTCAGAGAAGGCTTAATAAGAACAAAATTTGAAGCTAATGGCTACAATGATGTTTTGGGGATTATCTATTAATTTAATTTATCCACATCACCTTTTTTATCCCTGATCACCAGGGAAAACTCAACAGTAGACTATAATTACTTTTGTTTCATGTCACAGCACAGTCTGAACTAGCAAGATGCTAACACAGGAGCATTCTGGGAATAATGCTGTTCCTAAACTAAAAGAATGTCATCATGTTTTTGCAAATCATTTTTAAAACCATAATGTTGATAAATCAAGACTATAACCCAAAACCTACTGCCACTAAGTTGATTTCGACTCAGAGTGACCCTTCAGGGCAGAGCAGAATTGCCCCATGGGGTTTCCAAGGGGCGGCTAGTGGATTTAAACTGCCGATCCTTTGGTTAGCAGGGCTAAGCAGGGCTCCTAGTAAGACTATAAAACCCAAAAAACCCAAACCCTTTGCCATCGTTGAGTTGATACTGATTCATAGTGACCCTAATGGACAGAGTAGAACTGCACCACAGGGTTTCCAAGGAGCGCCTGGTGAATTTGAACTGCCGACCTTTTGGTTAAGAAGCCACAGCTCTTAACCACTATGCCACCAGGGTTTCCAATAAGACTACAGACCCCGTTTTATTCAAGAGAACAACACTTAGGTGTTTATACTCAGATATGCGAATACATATATGGTTTACTTTTTTCTAAAAGTTAAACATCTCCCTTACATGTTTTCTATTTTATAGGAAAAATAATATTAAGTTAAAAATAATTCTTTGCGAACATTTTTATAACTTTCCTTCAAGATTACTCTCTTAAGTATTAATTGTTCAAGAGTAGAATATCTTTTCTCTTAACCATTCTAGTGGAAACGGGCACTGAAATGCATTTGTTCTGGAAAGTGAAGAGACCCAGCTGGAGCCAGGGACCGCTAATAAACTTGTGCCTCAGACGCTGTGGCGATGTGTGAAAACAAAGGCAGCCTATGGCTGGTTACACTGCTTTTGATTTGAGACAAATCATTTCTTCATCTGAAGCAGTTTGTCATTACCAGCTCCTTTGCAAGTTGCTTATTTTGTTCACAGAAGGTTGGTTTTTCAATATATGCCTAAGGGTCTTATTTTTCCCAAGTTAGGTTTTAAACTCCTTTTGGGAACTCTGGGATGAACTTTTATTCACAGAGCTTATATGCAGCAGGTATTCCAACTGATTTCTTGTAGTACAGTGAATAAATCTTTGAGGAAAGACATAACATAATAGAAAACATATATAAGAGCTTTATTAAAATATTATTTTAAAATACGTAACAGGAAGGATGCCAAATAGTTTCCTTTTATATAACTATCTTTACAGGTTTTAAACATAAAAATGAATTCTGAGAAAAAATGTCGTTAATCATATAAATTGCCAGTGTGAATTTTACAGTGTCCTGAAGATAAAAATGGTCCTTGCCTTGCCTATACCATACAACTATTACAGTTCACTGCATCCGTTCTCCACTTATATTCAGCCCTTCCTTGATTTAGGCAGCTAGGAAATTTCTTTCACGTCCTCTCCTGTTTGGTGCGGTAATATTTTGTTGTGCTGCTTTATCAGTCAGGTGATATCATCTTATGAGTCAGACGGGAAGGATACATACCAGGGGCTAACAGAAATTTGGCCACTTGAAAAATATCTGTTTAACTCCTTCTGCAGAAAGTAAAAGTGCTCCAAGGTTAGTCACGTCTGTCTCAGTATTGTTGAATGTCCTAATGAAAAATATCAACTGTCAACTCCCTGTCAGCTAAAAATAACAGTAGATTCATAGTCTCCTTTACCAACACTTTTCAAGGTTAACTCCATGAAAGAAGAAAATAGCAAAGGCTCGCTCTAAGCCAAAGTTTCAGGGGCACTTAGGGGAGGTGAGGGGAAAGTAAAGTGCTGATATTTACCTTTATCATGACATTCTTTTCAAAATACGTAAAAGGAGTGTAAAATGTTTTTAATGAATTTCCAGTGTACCCAGCATTATTTTGGATGGTAATATTCAATAAGAAAATTGTTGGAATACCTACTCATTTTGAATCTTAGGTTTACCCAAGTGAGTGTTGAAAATATGGGATTTGTAATGAGAATACCTGGATTCAAGGCCCTGCCGAGTGACTTACTAGCTAAGTGACTTTAAGCCAACCATTTCCTCTCAAGCCGTGCTCTGCCTCCTCACAGGGATGGTTTGAGGGTCAAATGAGTTACTGTATCAGCACCAAATCTGCAATGATAAAGCCCTATGCAAATATGTGTTTTTATCAGCTATGACAATGATTCTTAGGAAGGGATTTGCTAAAATCACTCAGGAAACCTTCTCAACTACAGGTGTCCAGGCCCCAACCCCAAACCTACTAAATGAGAATATTGGGGGTGGTGGAATTTTTGTAAAAAGTCGCCCAGCTGATTCTGATACATACCCTAGATACTGTTCTTCTATTTATTGATATTTTCACAGTGACAACTCTCAGCAAAAAGTCAGAACTTACTGACAAAAAAGACTGAAGTATTAGGATTCACATTTCTTAAATGCTTGGGGAAATTAAAAACACAAAGGCTGACTTTCAGTGGAGGAGGGATGGCCCTGGCTACAGGGGTTACTGTACATTAGGCTGATGTGAGGTCTACTTAAGACCAAACTAATTGTTGAAAAGACAACTTAAAGCTTAAAGGAGTGAGATTCTTCAAAAATAAAAACAAAAAACGTGAGAAATTTTGATTCTTAAATATTAAAAGCTCAGAAAAACTATCCTTCTTTAAGAGAAACTGTATCCCATAGACACACTAAGACGCTCATCACTGACTACCCAAACCTTCCACAAATGTTTAAAACTGTGGAAGCAATGTTTTTCCTGAAGAAATTTAGAGAATGACAGGATTTTATTTTCTGCAGTTTTCGTTGGTATTCTGATTTAACATTATTAATATCTCAGAGAACTGTGAAGATGAGTAAATACATACTATATGTTTAGAGACCCAACAGGGAAGATAAAAATATGAGAAACTAGAACAGTATTATATCATGAGAAATGAGCCAATCAGTGTTAGCCTTGGTCACCAATTTTCTTAATTTTAAGAGCAAAAACATTTTTGTTGTTGTTAATACTTCGTTTTCCTGTTTTCATTTATAGTCATGTGTTGCTTAATGTCCATAATACAATCTGTCAAATAGGATGTTATATGATTTGGACCTTGTGTGAGCATGTTATATAAAGGAACTCCCTGTACAATCTGTAGTTACAAACCAACCCCCGTAAAGCCTATTATATTAAAACCTTACAGGAGCCTGCCAGGCAAAGCTGAAGCGCTGTATCCACTGGATACGGAGGCTGGCCTTGCTGGGTGTGTGGCAGCAGGCCAGGCTGTCCAGGCATGGGGCGGGGAGCTGCAAGGGGAGGTGGCTGCAAGGACCAGGTGGGGAGTGAGTGTGTGGGTGCTGGGAGCATGGCTGGGGGTGGTGGCCCTGGCTGCTGCTGCCCTGTTGATGCAGCCGCTTCCTGATCATGCACAGCTACCGCTGTTCACCTGGAGCCAGGAGCCCACAAGCACCCAGGGGCCTGGCTGGCGCCTCCGCCAGCTTTCAAGGCAGGAGCTGCCCTGCTTCGAGAGTGAAAGGCTGCATAGCTGCTGGGTGGGTGAATGGAGCCAGCAGGAGGGAGGGGAAGGAGGAAGAGGACGTGGAGGAGGCACTGCAGGGATTGGGATGCGTCCTGGAGCCCTGCTGCCTGTTCACTTTGGGGATTGGGGGCGGGGCGGGGGGCTTTAAAACCATTAAAAACCCACCCACTGCCGTTGGGTTGATTCCGACTCATAGCGACCCTTTAGGATAGAGTAGAACTGCCTCGTAGAGTTTCCAATGAGCGCCCTGTGGATTCAAACTGCCAACCTTTTTGGTTAGCAGCCGTAGCTCTTAACCACTATGCCACCAGGGCTTCCTGTTTTAAAACCATTAACCATAAAAAACCCATTACCATCGAGTCCATTTCGACTCATAGCGACCCTATTTAAAACCATTAGGGGGAGATAATAAACAAAAGGAGAGCTGCTTTCCTTTCAAAACAAAACAAACTTATTGTATCACCGACACATATGCCATCAGGCAAAGGATGCTATGCGGTACATGACTGTCCTAAATCTCCATGCTGTATCTAGCATTCCAAAACGCCAAATGGGAAAGAATCAGCATGATTACCAGGCTTTCTCTTTGTCTCTGTCCAATCTGTTAATTTAGCAAAGCAGGCATATAACTTATCTTCCCATAGTTTGAGACTCTGCAATATCATGGCAGGTAATGTCATTGTCTTCTTAATCAATCAGTCAATACTAGGCTGCAACATGCTGGCCTATGTTCTTACCTAACTGAAGCCAAAAAACTTCAGAATCCCTAGAGACAAGTGATAACAGAAATTCTTATATTTACTATTGCTTTGGAAGTCTTACAACAGCAAAAGATTTACTAATGTACTTCATTAGCTTTCTTGTTGTAACAGTCCGATGGGAAATTTTTTCAGCAGAATAAAATTTAATTAAAGCTACTTTAAAGTAGTGAATAAAAGAAGTGGCTTTTCTTAAAATGAATATTCTATGAAAAGCATATTTCATATTAAAAGTTGAAAAATTTGAGCACTTTCAAAAAGCTCATCAATAGACAAGACAAAGCATGGAAGATGTAAACTAGCGAAAACTATGGAAATTCATTATAAAGGCTCCAACCTCTCCTAGCTCAAACAACAGACCACAGACAGAGTATGTTAAGGTGATGCCTATACCACCCAGCATACAATGATCTCAGGGCTCATTTCACCCCCCTTTTTGGTGTTCAGAAACCCTGAGGAGACTTGGCCAAGGCTGTGAAATAGGGATTGATAAGTCAATAACATAGGAGATCAATTTTTGAGAGAATGATATCAAGATCATTGGTTTCATTAGGGGAAAGAATCACTAATTTTGTTACAATATAAATGAAAATTGTGTGTTAGATTCAAATTATAATCTTATTTTTGTTATAAGGATTTTCTGATTAATTGACCAAAAATAAATAAATAAATAAATAGAGGAAATCAACTAAACCTAGCTTGAATGTCGGGATATTTACTTGAAAGATCAGACCATTTTGGGAAAATGGAAGCTGAGAAAAAAACAGCCAAGTTGGCAGCTGTTAAGCTAAACTGTTGTTTGGTTTTAAGAAGACTCCAGGGTATATTTTTGGTTAAAGGTTTAAAGATGACCTCAGGGCAATAGTTTCAGGGCCCAATCTACATTTTTAACATCCCAGGAGGTCAGACTCATGCATCTAATTACACATTCACAGACAACCATTTGCGTCTCAACCATAATTTGGCTAAACTGGGATTCTGGATTTTTTCCCTACTCACACCTACACCTGCTCTTGTGCCTGTCTTCTCATTATTTGATTACTGAAGCCAAATATCTAGGGGTTAAAAAAAAGAATTTTGCTTCATTTATTTATTTAGGACACTTACATATTTTAACAAATTCAAAACGGTATACAGCAAAAAGAAAGCCTCGTTCCCAGGTCTATTCCTTTACCCTAGTGCTTCTCCCCAAAGGCAACCATTATTCAGGGTTTTTTTGTTTTGTTTAAGGTATTTTATGCATATATATATATATATATATTCTTTCTTCTCTATCACACAAATGACAGCATTGTTTTGCATCTTTTTTTTTTCACTGAAGAGTACACCTAGTAGATTGTTCAATCAATACTTAATAATCTGCCTCACTCCTTTTAAGAGCTGCATATGGCACAGCCGTTCTACAGGGATTGCAGAGGTACAGCAATACAGTCACGTGTCACTTAATGCCCACGATGTGTTCTGTGAAATAGGACATCATGTGATTTGGACGTTGTGCGAACATGCTCAAATTGCAAGCAAGGGCATTTACTGATTTTCTACCTTTGTGTTGTTTAATAACCTTTTGTTTTACTTCCAAATTGATACTGCTCCTTTGCCTCTTACTGCTGCTATCACTAGCATTGGTTTTGCTGCATTTGGGAGCCATGAGGCACTTCACGGTAATATTTTCGCAAGAAAATTAAACAAAGAGATAATGCTACAACACTGGAGACGCTTGATACACTAGATTGGATGCTGCTGCCTACGACTTGAAGCATACGCTATTATAAGGTAAACTTTTTGTTTGTAAGTAGGGAAAGTTCACATTAAAATAACACAGAAAATACAGTATAGTACCTAAGCCAGTAACATGGGCATTTATTATGACTATCAAGATACACGTTATAGGTTATATACATGTATTGCACCATTATATGGCCTGGCAGCACAACTGCTTTGTATACAAGAGACATGAAACACATGTGCTACATGCGGGAAGCTGTTGCATTTGCCATGTCTGGTTACATCCTCTATGTCCAATTCGCTGATTGGGATTTCTGAACTCTACTATAAGCTTGGGGGAACATGGACGTATATGTGGTTGGATGTTGCCCAAATGGATGTTATGCAGCGCATGACTGTATAAATGAATGGGAATTTATTCAAACAGTGCTATGATGAGTAACACTGTACATATATAACTTCTCAAATGTGTATGTATTACTGTAAGATACTGTTCATGATATTTCAACATTTCTAGAAGTGGAACTGCCACATCATTTTTTTTTTTTTTAAGTAAAAACCACCATTTTGCCTGTCAGAGAGACTACTGTTTATAGGTCTATCAACAGTATGGATTATACCTCAACATAAAGAAAACAAAAATCCTCACAACTGGACCAATAAGCAACATCATGATAAATGGAGAAAAGACTGAGGTTGTCAAGGATTTCATTTCACTTGGATCCAAAATCAACACCTGTGGAAGCAGCAGTCCAGAAATCAAAAGATGCACTGCATTGGGCAAGTGTGCTGCAAAAGACCTCTTTAAAGTGTTGAAAAGCAAAGATGTCACCTTGAAGACTAAGGTGTGCCTGACCCAAGCCATGGTGTTTTCAATTGCCTCATATGCAAGTGAAAGCTGGACAATGAATAAGGAAGACTGGAGAAGAACTGATACCTTTGAATTGAGGTGTTGGTGAAGAATACTGAATACACCATGGACTGCCAAAAGAATGAACAAATCTGTCTTGGAGGAAGTATAACCAGGATGCTCCTTAGAAGCAAGGAGGGTGAGAGTATGCCTCACATACTCTGGACATGTTATCAACAGGAATCAGTCCCTGGAGAGGGACATCATGCTTGGTAAAGTGGAAGGTCGGCAAAAAAGAGGAAGACCCTCAACAAGATGGACTGACACAGTGGCTGCAACAATGGGCTCAAGCGTAACAACAATTGTGAGGATGGCACAGGACTGGGCAGTGTTTTGTTCTGTTGTACATAGGGTCGCTATGAGTTGAAACTGACTCAATGGCACCTCACACCACCACCACCAACAATAAATATTATCTTCATTAATGAAGCACTAACTTGTTGATTTCTGCCAGTCAGATAGGGAAAACCAAAAGATCCATTTTTATCTCTTTTTTGGTGAACTGTCCATTTCCTTTATCTATTTTTTCTTTTTAGTAAAAAAAAAAAAATCTTTTTATTAATTTATAGAAATGGCAGTGGGTTTGGTTTTTTGGTTTATTTCCATTATTAAAAATTCAAACCTAGTGATATGAATTGTAAATATTTTTCCTACTTCTGCGGCTTATCTTTTGTCGCTGCATGTTTTTTCCTATATAGAAATGTTTAATTTTTATGTAGTCATATTTACCAATATTTAAAGATTTCAGGTTGTGTCATATATTAAGAAGGGCTTTTTCTAGGCCAAGATTATACATATTCCATATATCACATAGATACTAAGGATGCAGTTTACCAAACTACCTACATGTTTTGTCCCTACTGCCTTAAGTTCCACAGAGCAGCAAATCTGCAGTGATGCTGTTTTAGTTAGTATACTATGAGCGCTGACTTTTCACACACATCCTAAATTCTCAGCATTAGCTCTTCAAATGTTTCATCTCTCTCTTCTGCTTCTGGGAAGCCAATTAATTCTTTGTTACACCAAATCATTCACAGTGAGCAAATTAATTTTCCTAAACTGCTTTATCTGTACATTGAGGATTATCATCAAATATATCGCACAGGTTTTTTTTTTTTTAATGAGGATTAAATGAGATAATGCATGGAAAACACTTAGCAGGCATGCAATAAGAGCTAACAATAGCAACGATGATGATAACATGAACAGGGAAGAAACAAACAGTTTTTGATGTGGTTTAAATAAATGCTTGAGGCTAAATAATCCAAATGTTGTGTTGTAACATAATGATCTATCATTTATTACATTTAGGATTACAGAAAAAAAGAAGCTCTAAATCAGTCTTTTGTTGAAAATGCAAAGAAAATGTTGGATACCACAAAGAAAGGTATTTATTAAATCAGAAAGCATTTGCCCCAATATATTGCAGGTATATCCATCTATCTATATCTATCTATCTATCTGTATCTCTATAAAAAAAAAAATTTTTTTTTTTTTTTTTAATGTAGTGCAACATTCAGGTGACTATCCTAAAAAAAATAAAAGAAGGAAGGAAAGGAAGGAACTGGAATCAGAGAAGGATCCAGAGAAAGGCAAAAGTCATGAGAAATGGGAGAGAGGACTGCCATAAGGGCAGACAAGAACAACTGGGATAATGTAGATTAGAAATAATAAAGGCTGAAAAAGGACATACTGGATATTTATATAATTTAAGGATGTAGATAAATCTTAGAAAACCAGGAATATCACCCAGCCTGAAGGAGAAACATTTCAAAACAAACACAAGAAAATATTAATTTTGTAGTATTGCTATGCCATTTTGGGGTGATATTCTTAGGCTCAGTTAGACACTAAGAGTCTCGAGACTACCATAGGCCACACCTGGCATCAGATTAATTTAAAAGGATAAAAAGATAAGAAAAATAGCATGCTTCCAGGATAGTCACAGGTGTTAGTTTTCCTTGGGAGTCCTCACAGTAGTCTCAGGGTTAATCTTTGGCCTGTAAATGACAACTCAGAAGCAAGAAAATAAGGTAGATGCAACAGCCCTCCCAATTTAGAAGCCATGTCCCAAACAGAAACCAAAATCTGTTGTGACAGTCTCAGTTTCTGGGTCCCTGCAAGGGACATATCCAGTTATAAGAGTTTTTTTCACTCGGGGAAGTCCAAAGCTATGGCTTTCCACCATGTATCAGTAGTTCACTCACAGTCTTCCCAGTCCAGATTCAGCCTACCACTCAAATGCCATTTTTATCATAGCAGTGTTGCCTGGTAACACAGCTGACGTTCCACCTTCATCAGATTTCCAGGGGAACAGAGCGAGAAGTAGCTTAATCCAAGGTCAATTTCTCACGCAGAAGGGCCAAAGGTTTTGTTAAATCTTTACTCACAAATATAATGCTTCTTAAATTCAGTACTCCCAAAAATGGTACTAGCAAGATGAAATAGAAATGACTTTGGACAAATCCATGATTAGCATGGCTACAGATGGATTTTCAGAAGTCATTAAGTAGCCTGTAAAGCTGTCTTTATAAAGAAAAAAAATTTCCTCCCTACATTATAACCCTTAAGACTGTTCTTAGGAATCAGCTATTAGGAAGAATGGATAAAGGAGCAATGGATAAAGGCTCTGCCTCAGCACAGCAGCTCCTGTTGTGGAGCTTTTCTTTGAGAGCCGGGACCAGAGCAGAAGGCTCAACCCCCCGAGAAGATCCCTGTGGACTCTTCACTTTTTCATGGAGGTAAAGCTTCCTCGGAGCCCTGGTGGCATAGTGGTTAAGAGCTCAGCTGCTAACAAAAAAGTCTGCAGTTAGAATCCACCAGCCACTCCTTGGAAACCCTATGGGGCAGTTCTACCCTGTCTTATAGGGTCGCTATGAGTCCGAATTGACTCAATGGCAATGGGTTTTTAAAATTTCTTTGTCTTTTTGCATTCTCGTCTCTTACCAAAGCATATATCTAAAATTAATTCTTGGACTATAAACTATAGTCTACCCAGCTGTCAAAAAGCATCTACCCTACAAAAAAGACAGGGATAACCTGTAATAGGTACTTCATGGATAATGTGTTTTATGATGTTATTTCACAAAAACGATTCTCAGCCGTAAAAGGATGACCTTATACCAATTAAACCCAGAGTTAACAAGGATATGGGGCCAGAGAAGAAGTTTTTGAGAAGCTTGACGAAGCTCCCAACAAATCCTAAATATTGAAAAATCTACATGAGAGTACTGGTTCATAATGGTGAGGATTTAATTATAGATAGACCTGCCTAAAAATGTGAAGCCTGCCTCTGAGAAACAAACATGCTCATCTGAAATGGTGTTTCAGCTTTATCTTTATTATACTGATGACACACCAACTCAAATGCCCCAATTCTGAAGGAAATCTAAGTGATGATATTACCTTAGGAAAACAGCAAGAGTGTGCATAGCAAGATATTACGCTACTGTTGCAACTCTTAGGTATACAGTTAAAGCAACTTAAGAAAAGCCAAAAGGAAAAAAAAAAAATAACCAAAACTGACAGCAAAGAATTCTTATTTCTGTTTACTTTGCCATAGATTACATACCAGTAATCATGAAACAGCAGTAATATGAAACAAATCAATAAAACATGTAGTTAAACTCACATGTAACGGTGTAGATTCTGGCATTTCACCAGCTGATAAATCAGAAGTATTAAAAGTCTGGAAGGGGAAGCTGGTTATAGCCCAAAGATGATTTCAGTTACATACCTAACAAGTATACAGGACTCTACTGGGATGAGAAAAAATTAACTTATTTTGGTAAACAGGCTTAAACGTCTTAAATTTGATCACAGTCTATGAGCCCTGGTGCCGCATGGTTAAGAGCTCGGCTGCTAACCAAAAGGTCAGCAGTTCAGATCCACCAGCTGCTCCTTGGAAACCCTACAGAGCAGTTCTACCCTGTCTTATAGGGTCGCTATGAGTCGGAATCAAATTGATGGTAACGGGTTTGGTTTTTTTTTTGTTGTTGTCACATATTGTTGCCACCCAGAAACAGAGGTTTTCACTCTAGAGGCCACTTTCTACCTCACCCTCCCCTCACCGATTTTGCCTAGCCTCTTTCTACCTCAGCATTTAAAACACCTGGCAGAAAGACAAAAAACACCCAGGCAGATAGGCTTATATCCCCCAGGGATTCAAACCAGTTCATTCCTATTCACCCCCCTGTTAAGAATGTGCATTTCCAGCCCAGATACACTGAATCAGAACCTACAGTTTGACAGGATCCCCAGGTGATTCTTATGTTTTGTCAAGACATAGATTTATACATAAGAATCAGCAGGGAGTCCTGACATCCTGACAACCCCAGGAGCCTGGAGAATTCTTATTTGAGGACACTGATCAGCCCAAGAGATACAATTTAAAGATACCGTCATTAGGGGACTCCCAAGCAAATGGCTACCTGATTAATAGGTGTTTCAAAGACAGGAAATAGCAGGGAAGAAATAATTTTAAAAAATATGATAGTTCTGAGAACAGGAGTCTCTAGACTGAAAGGATCCTCCAAGTGCCCCATGTAATTAACCAAGGCACAGCATCATGAAATTTCAGAACAGAAGCATCATGAAATAAGAACAGTTTCCAGAGAGAAAAAGTCATACGTAAAGAAGGAAAAACATTTTCAGATGTGAGAAATTACCAAAAAAAAAAAAAAAAAACTATTTCCCCTCCACCGCTTTCCCAGAAAGCAACTGAATGTATGTTCCACCAAAATGAAACCGTAAACCAAGAAAGAGGAAGACACAGGAGCCAAGGAACAGCTCAAGCCAACATGAGAGAGAGATGAAGAAAATTCTGAGGAGGATGTTGCGGCTGTGCCGGAGAGCCCGCTTACGGTCAGGCCAGGCCGGGGCAGGAAGAGAAGTCTCCAGGAAAAGAACGGCACCGAGAGCTTGACCATCTGAGAGGAATTTTAGAGTTCTGTCAGAAAGTCTGTAGCTGGGTTAGTAATAGGATGTTTATAACAAATATAGAAAAGAAAGACCTAGAATCCAGAATATATAAAGAATGTCCACAAATTGGTAAGAAAGAGTAAAAGAAAATAGGAAATCAAATGGTCACGAAAAGTGTATTATGCTCATCCTCATTAGTAATCAAGGAATTACAAATTAAAATGACAGTGAGATGGCCACTACATAACTGAAAAAACCAAGTGGTTATGAGGATGTGAAGCAATAGGAGTTCTCATACACACGGGTCAGAGTACCACCCTGTGGAAAAGAGCTGGTACGATACACATCACCAAGCAATTCCACTCTTAGGTGTATACCCTAGATGACAGCACGTACCTGCTCATGACAGTACATGTACAGGAATGTTCATAGCATCACTGCACGTAATAGTCCAAAATGCCGAACAATTCCAAATATCCATCCATAGTAGAAAGGATAACTGCAGTGTGATTAATTACTTCTGTGTGGGGCCTTTCCAGCCATGTCTTGTAACACCCAACCAGGTGACTGTGTGATAGGTTAACTGTGGCCTACCAAGGGGATCGGTCAGTTTTGCTTTAAAAGAAAGCCAATTCCAGGAGCCCACCACCACCCAGGAAGGAGAGATCAGCAGGAGAGGTCCAGCAGCAGAGACCCGGCAGCAGGACACGGCATGTTGGGCTTCCCAGTCCACAGAGAGAGAAAACTAAATGCCTTTGGGCAGAGACTGAGGGCCAGGGAGAGAGGTGCCTGAGAACATAGCTGGGAAAAGGCTGTCCTGATTGAAGAACTGTATCCTGAGTGTTCCTGAGCCTGAAACGTAATTGTTACTTCCCAAATAAACCCCATAATTGTGAGTATCGTTTGTGAGTTGTGTGTGACCATTGCAATGAATAATTGAACCCAGTAGAGAGCGCTGTGCGGAGGGATGGTTGGTGTCAGAATTAGCAAAAACAGCCGGGGAGAAGAGGCTCATCTGTTGATCTTGGTTCTCCTTCCCCCTTGTGGGGTTGGGGGAAGTCAGACACTGCCAAGCCATTTTCACAATGACTAAGATGTGACATATCCATATGCTGGTATAGATAGTATTTAGCACAGAAATAAACAAATATGACCATACCGCACACATGGATTAATCTTACCAACAAGGGTGTTAAGTGAAAGCCGCAAGGCATGGACCACTGCCTGACACTCCCGCTGTGTTTCCCTGTACGATGGCTACTTCCAGTCTTCTCCATTCTCCTACATATCCCACCTCACTCTCAGCAGATAATACAGCTTTCACAGAGAAACAGACAAAAATCTTGCTCCAATGAAGCTTATTTATGATTAAAATTATATACTTATACAGTAAAACCTGTGAGAGCTTGAACCTGTGTAAGGTGGAAACCTGTCAGAGAAGGAAAACTCAAATATTGTCCACTAAAATGAGTGATAGGAAAGTTGTAAGACTGCACCCTGTCAAAGGTGGAAGACTTGCAAGTCCCAAAAAAACAAGGCAATCCCATCGAGTTCCGGCTCTCACAGGTTTCACTGTAGTTGTGTAATAATTTAATTACTGAATATCTTCCTAAATATATAAGTAACACAAGGAAAGGGACAGTGGCTCCTTAGTTTACTCTTGGGTCTAGCACTGTCTATTGTATCGCTCATTTGATAAATATTTATGAAATCAAACTGGACTGAAAAACACTAATATAGCAATAGAAAATTTAGCAAAAAAATTTTTAAAATAAGGACATGAAGTGAAAGTTCACAGACCTATGAAAAAAGTTCAGCCACACTAGTAATGGAAGAAATTGAAGTAAAAATAATGAAATACTATTTTTGCTATAAAGAGACAAGTATTAAAATGTAACAGTCAAAGCTGTAAGAGTTGCAGTGACAGACCCTCTTGTAGATGGCCTGTGGAGGGATAAGGTGATACACAGATGCATAAACTGTACAGTGTTTCTGGAAAGCAATTTGGCAATATGTGCTGAATCTTGAAAATACAGATAACCCCTGACACAGTAAAATTCCAGTACTAAGACTCTGTACCAAACAAAAAAAGGTCAAGAAATGTGAGGCAAGATGAGCTTATAAACTGTTCATTAATTATGAATTAATGTGAAATATTGGAAAAAATAAAAAATGAACAACAGTAAGATAATGGCCAAATCGATTTTAGGACATCTACAAGTTATGAAAAAAAAATTTTTTTTAAGTTATACAGATACTAAAATGTAAGGTTTCCAAAAAGCTGATGATACCACAGAAAAATATGGATCATCTAAATAATATTAAGTAAAATGACAGAATACAGAACAGTATAAAGTATGATCTCAATTCTATTAAGTATGCTTGTATACCTCCCACCCCCCGCCACAGGGAATGCAGCAACTGTTAACAGCAGAACAGACTCCAGATAGAGTTAATGTTAAAAGGAGGACTCTTATCACTGTAGTTCTTATCAAGGTTTGTTAAATTAAACTTTCCTTGCTTTAATACTTAAAAAAAAGAACCGTAATAATTATGTCTATTTATACTTACCAAGTCAATATTTTGCATTATATCCTGAAATGATGGGTGAGTTCGAAATTGTTCAAAGAGATCTCGTTTGTAAAGCAGGGCATACACCAAGTTTGGGTTGTGGTGCAGAGAATTTGTCAGGCAGGAATTGATGATCTCTAACATCATTCGAATCACTTCTTCAATGACATTTAGGTCTTGCGCCTTACAAAGAAAGGAAACCCCCACAAAGAGTCAGTGTTTTTTCCTTGGGATCAAATTATCAGAATGAAAGCAATTCTTTTAAAATTATTACAGCATTGGAAAGATAATGCAGAAGAGGTAAATCTCTACATAATTAATTTTTTTCAAGAATCTTTAGAATTAGGTGTATCAGTTACTAAAGGGTGAGTTAAAATCTTTTGAACTTAGTACGGTGATAATCAGGAATTGCAAATAATAAATGATAGACTCACCAACTAAAGGTCAAGTTGGTGCTTACAGCCTCTCACTTATGTGGTCCTTATTCGTATTCTTGTCACTGTATCACATTAGACTGTGCCTCCATGTAAAGTGGTGGTAGGGTCTTACTGATCCCAAGAAAAGTGCCTAATTCATAATATTACTTTATTTCCCTGAACCATCATTTCAATCACTACATTTACAGATAAGTAGACTACGGTTTTGTCTCTCTTTCCTCAAGAGTTAACAGTCTTTGAAAAGCTGAACATAAAATAATTAAGACAGCAAAACTCAAAGTAGGCAATCAATGAATCTCTTAGAAGAAAAAGCTGAACATAAAATAATTAAGACAGCAAAACTCAAAGTAGGCAATCAATGAATCTCTTAGAAGAATAACTTAAAGCGCAAAGGTATGGGTAAATACAACAGACATTCTTTCTCCTCTTGAGTTTTCTAAATTATGTGTGATAGTCAAAGCAAACATCATAACATTTCCAATGAGGTTCTCCATACATAAAGAAAATATCTAAGGTAATTACAAACAGGGGAAGTAAAGGGATTTAAAGGAAGGTTAAGGTTTCTATACCTCACTTGAACCAGTAAAATGTCAATATTAGTAGACGGGACACATTATGTATGTATAATACCTCAAACAACCAGTAAAAATCTACACAAAGAGATACACTCAAGAATACTACAGATATACCTAAAAACTGTTCAAATAACCCACAGGAAGGCAGGGGAAAAAACACAAAAACACAGACAAATGAAAAGCAGGTAACAAACAGAAAATATCCTCATGCAAAGAAAGAATCTAGACACAGCTTACATTCTTCACAAAAATTAACTAAAAATGGATCACAGACCTAAATGTAAGATGTAAAGCTATATAAGAGAAAATCTGGATGATCTTGGGTTTAGTAATGACTTTTGGGACACAATGGCAAAAGCACAATCCATAAAATTGGTAAGTTGGACTTCATTAAAATAAACTGCTCTACAAATGACACTGTTAGGAGAATGAAAAAACAAACCACAGATGGGGAGAAAACATTTGCAAACCATAGACCTGTTAAAGGACTTGTATTTAAAATATACAAAGAACTCTTAAAACTCAACAATAAGAAAACAAACAACGCAATTACAAGATCTGAACAGAAACCTCACCAAAGAAGATATACAGACAGCAAAAAAGCATATGAAAAGATGCTCAATATCATGTCATTACTGCCAGTTGCTGTTGAGTAGACCCTGACTCGTGGCGAGCCCACGTGCGTCAGAGTAGAACTGTACACCGTAGGGTTGTCAAGGGCTGATTTTTCAGAAGTAGGTTGCCAGGTCTTTCTTTCGAGGCACCTCTGAGTGGACTTGAACCTCCAATCTTTCGATTAGCAGCTGAGTGTGATTAACGATTTGTACCATCAAGGGAACTGCAAATTAAAACAACAATGAGATACCACTAACGTGAGACAATGTGGCAGTCTGCTTCTGTAAAGATTTACAGCCTTGGAAACTCTGTGAGGTCGCTGTGTGTTAGAACTGACTTGATGGCAGTGGGTTTGGTTTTTGCTTTTTGGAGATACCACTACAGACCTATTAGAATGGCTGAAATACAAAACACTGACAAATTCAAATGCTGGCGAGGATGTGGAGCAAAAGGAACTCTCATTCACTGCTGGCAGGTATACAAAATGTTACAGCCACTTGGCAAGATAGCCTGGCAATTGAAAATGTATGTCCAAATAAAAACCTGCACATGAATGTAGCTTTCTTCCTATTTGTTAAATCCTGAAAGCAACCACGATGTCCTCCAACAGGTGAATGGATAAACAAACTGTGGCATATTATCCAGTGATAGAAAGAAATGAGCTATCAAACTATGACATGGAGAAATCTTAAATACGGAGAGCTAAGTGAAAAAAACCAGTCTGAAAAAGCTACATACTGTATGACCAGTAGTCACTGCCAGTCCTATTGGATGATGGCTGTATGTCACAATTATTCCCACAAGTACTTTCAAAAGGATTATTTAAAAAAAAGTCATTATTTGTTGCTGTTGAGAATATACACAGCAAAATATACACAATTCAATAATTTCTACTTGTATAGTTCAGTGGCACCGATTAGACTGCAAGTTGTGCAACCATTCTTACCCTCCTTTTCCTAACTCCTCCTTCCCCATTAACATAAACTCATTGCCTCCTAACTGACCCATAGGTCATCCAACCTAATCACTATTTGGGTGTGAGAATTTCAAATAGTATTTAAAGAAAGTGGTTATTTGATATTTTTTTAATGAAATTTAACTGAGGTAACATTTGTAAAGTCGTTAAAACTGCTGAAAACATGCTAAGTACCATGTAAGAGTTGTTTTGTTTTTTTAAGTAAAAACACACTATTAAAACATTTTGAAGGTGAAAAGATGATTTTAGACATTATTACAAAAAAGAACAAAAAGATAAATGCCTTTCCAAAGCTGCTAAACTAATACAATTACTGTAAGTACAAAGCGTTCAGAAACTCCATGTCTTAGTCTTAAATATATGCCCAAAATTCAACTTCTACTGATTTATAAAATGGATCCTCTAGGGAACACTGTATTGAAAAGTTGACTGACATTTATGTAACAAATTAAGGTCTGATAACAAAACACACTTTTAAAAAATAAGCCATGTCAAAATTAGCTTTGTCAGAGAATAAACCTGATGGTTCATCGATAGAACAGCAAAATATGTGTGGAATATTGTGTCTTTTTCATTGATGGTATTTTCTTTTTAGTACATACAGCTTCCGTTAAGAGGAATGGATGCCAGATCCAAAAAACTTTCTCCTCAAAAAGGCGAACATACTTTGTTTTATGGCAGAAAAATTTCAAATGTAAAAACGGGAACCCTGAGAAAAAGGATTCCACTTTCAGATGTTTCTGGTAGTATGTACACATTGGTAATGACAGCCCAGCAAATTCTATGCTAAGTAGTAATTTAATATCAAATGGACAAGCTGGCAGCTGTGGGGATACTCTACCTTGTTAACAGCGGTCACAGTTGCCTCTTATTATCTAAACTTTCCTTTTAAGAGGGAATTTATACAGATAGTTTCAAATCATTTATTTCTAGTTTTCTTAAGAGAAGCGTATGTATCTTGTTTGTTATTAGTTTTGGGGAGATTCCAAGAGAGTTATCTAAATTTCCTGCATTTTCAGCGGAAAACAAAACCTTCAACAGAATTAATGGGGCTTTGCCAAAGGGGAGTGGGGGGAGGGAAGCCGCTTTTTAAAATTAATGCGCAAATGGCCTTCAAAGCCAATCATTTGGCGATAGACTCTTGCTATCTTTACGTTAATGCACTGACGTACACACTGAAAAGCTTTGCACCCATCTCATTTCTAGCCAGAACTAGATTTATCTCAAAATATCAAGCTTCTGATAGAAAGAACTGGCTTCATGTTACGCTGCAAAATCGCAGCTGAAGAATAAGGCCTGTGAGCAAACGAGACAATGTGTAACTCTAACAGTGTGGTGGGACCAGGGGAGGGTGCCGAGGACAGCACAGAGCTATGTCGCCCTCATCTGCCACCGCCGTTCTTACGTGGGTATGTAAAACTGCATTGTCTGTTGCTTTATTCCTTGGGCAAGAGTCTGAATGGGGCCCATCAGCCTAAATTAGAACCCTGAGAAGTTCGTTATTTAAAACATACTGCTGTTAAGACATGGGTGGCAGAAAGGCAAGATAAACTGTGGCTGGTAAGGGGACATTGCTTACCTTGACATGGTTTTCAGATCTGGAGAACAGCCAGACAACTCAGAAAAAAGGAGTATTCTGATTGAAAACCAACTAGGTTGCGGGCCCCCAACAATCAGATTACCTCGGCAGGCCACTACACTGGGCAGAAAGTGGGATGCAGAGCATGGTTTTTGTTTTTGCTTTTTAAAATATGTCATCTTAAAAATTAGCGTTCACTTTCATAATATATTGGTGTTTTATTATGAAAACATATACCCCTCTGCACCCCATACACACACACACACACACATACAAAACGTCTGAGTAAAACAATGCACTAGAAAGATGTGTCAAAATTTTTTTGGGGGGGGGCTTCGACACACTACTGAGTGTCCTTGCTCATCCACCCCGATTTGAGATCCAAGAGTCCCAGTTCTGACAATAACTAGCTATGTAAGTTACTTAACCTCTTTGAGTTGCAGTTTTTTTGTTTGCAAAAACAAGTGCTTATATGATTTTAAAAATTCCTTCCTACTCTCAAGTCTCAGCTTCCATTAAAAAAAAAAAATTATTTTATTTATTTTTTACATAAGGAATGTAGAAAACACTGAATTTAGAAAGCATTATTTTGTCAAAGTAACAAAAAATGTAGTTAATGTATAAAATTCTTCAGAGTGGCCTCAACTGTCAGTAAAAGCTAGAATTTAGACTGCCCCATCACCTTGAACAAAATAATTGTGTGTTTTTAGAGTGAATAAAATAAAATTTTAAGAATAAAAGTGTGTAACGCTAAGTTTCAAAATAATCATTCTCTCAATCAAAGAATGTACTGATTTGTCTATAATTCATAATTTTCAATGTATGAATTTCACATTATATCCAAGTCCCCTTTTCTCATTCTTTCTTGGGAAGCAGAGTCAGTGATGCTAAGAGTGGCAGTAAGGGATCACAAACAGGGGAACTATAGCCCTGAGGAAACCCTGGTGGCAAAGTGGTTAAGTGTTACAGCTGCCAACCAAAAGGTCAGTAGTTCGAATCCGCCAGGCACTCCTTGGAAACTCTACCAGGCAGTTCTACCCTGTCCTATAGGGTTGCTATGAGTTGGAATCAACTCAACCGCAGTGGGTTTTTACAGCCCTGAAGCAGAAAAAAGGCAAAGCAGAGGCTGCTGCCAGTCAGTGGAGAGAGCTCTACTGGGTTCTAGTCCCAGTTTTGCCACGGAATGGGCAAGTTGTTTTCTGGACCTCTGGTCCACAACTGTGAAGTAAATGGGCTGTCTGGGGCAAGCAGCGAAGTACTGTAGAGGGTCAGGACTTGCGCTTCTGTTTGGGATGTGAAGCTGCAAAGAACGCTTCTCCTACTCTAACAATGAGAAGAAGTCTCAGACACAAGGGAGTTAGTTCTCACTTGCTCAAAAGCTCTTTTCCCCTTGGCCTCCACCAGGCGCTCGTGAGAAAAACCGGTTGAGGGGCAGGAGACTCGGACCCTAGTGGGGTCAGACTTGTAGAGGTGATTAGCTACTGCTGCAGGCAGGCACCAGGTCTCACCTGCTTCACGTAAGAGGAGTACTGATGGAAGTGTAACTGAAACAATTCATAAATATGTACTAAAAATCTTAAAAAATGCAAAAACTTTTTGTCTCTGAAATTCACGTTAGGAATTTCTCTTAAGGAAATCATTAAGACTGTGCCCAAGGATTTATCATGTGGATGCTTATTGCATGATAACAAAAAATTCTCGTTATCCCTCATTTTCTACTGCTATCATATGTACAAAGGTATTATCTCAAAGCCCTGCAGGTCAGAAGATCCAGTGGATTTGGCTGGTTCCTCTGCTCTGAGTTCTAGGAGGCCTAACTCAAGGTATCAGCTGGGCGGGGTTCTTATGTGGAGGCTCTGGGGAAGAATCCACTTCCAAGTTCATACACGTTGTTGGCAGAATTTTCTTCCTGGCTGCAGGGCTGAGTTTCCTGTTTTCTTGCTGGTTGTCTAATGGAGTCTCTGTTAGATCCTTCAGGCCACTTGTGCTCCTCATCATATTGCTTCCTCCATCTTCAAACCAGCAACTGCAGGTCAGGTCCATTTTAGGAATCTAATCTCTTCAACTTCCCCTTCTGGCATATCTCTTCTGTTCCAGCTGGAAGAAGTTCTCTGCTTTTAGGGGCTCAGGTGCTTAGAATCTGGGTAAGTCACTTTAATCTCCTTATCTTAAGATATGTAGCCTTAATTGGAGTCCCTGGTTGGTGCAAATGGTCCTCATCCTCCTTGTTAATCGAAAGGCTAGTGGTACATGTCCACCAAGAGGCTCTCTGATAAAAGGCCTGCTGATCTACTTAAGAAAAATCAGTGACTGAAAACCCTGTGGAGCACAGCTCTACTCTGACACGCAATGGGTTGCCATGAGTTGGAACAGACTAGACAACCACTAGTTTTTTTAACCTTAATTGTATCTGCAAACTCCTTTTTGCCATGGATACTTTTCAGGGGCCATAATTCTGCCTATCACAATCCCAAATGTCCGACAGTCGGTGATTGGTAAAAAAAATTATAGTAGATTTGGACAGTAAAATACCACAAAGCTATTATTTTTTTTTTAAACCAAATTCTGCAATCTGAAATCAATCAAAGGTAACAGTCAAGATGCACTGATAATCGCTGTGATTGGAAAGAAAAAGTTGGAAACAAAAAGGATTGGTAGTTGAAAAATATGGGCTTCAGACAGAAATGGTGCCAGAGATCACATCACAGAATTTTGCAAGACCAATAATTTATTCACTGCAGATATCTTTTTTCAACAACATAAATGGCAACTATACATGTGGACCTCACTGGATAGAATACACAGGAATCAAATCAATTACATCTGTAGAAAGAGAGGATGGAAAAGCTCAACATCATCAGTCAGAACAAGGCCAGCGGCCAACTGTGGAACAGACCACCCATTGCGCATATGCAAGTTCGAGCTGAAGCAGAAGAAAATGAGGACAAGTCCACGAGAGCCAAAATATGACTTCAGTATATTCCATCTGAATTTAGAGACCATCTCAAGAATAGATTTGACACAGTGAACACTAATGACCAAACACCAGAAAAGCTGTGAGACAAAATCAAGGCGATCATATGTGAAGAAAGCAAACGGTAGTTAAAAAAAAAAAAAAAACAGGAAAGAAAGAAAAGACCAAAATGGGTGTCAGAAGAGACTCTGAAACTTGTTCCTAAACATAGAGTAGCTAAAGGGAATGGAAGAAATGATGATGTAAAAGAGGTGAACAGAGTATTTCAAAGGGTAGCTCGAGAAGACAAAGTATTATAACGAAATGTGAAAAGACCTGGAGCTAGAAAACCAAAATGGAAGAATACGCTAGGCATTCCTCAAGCTGAAAGAACTGCAGAAAAAATTCAAGCCTTGAGTTGCAATAGTGAAGGATTCTAAGGGCAAAATATGGAACGATGCAGGGTGCATCAAAAGAAGATGCAAGGAATACAGAGTCATGGCACCAAAAAGAACTGGTCAATGTTCAGCCGTTTCAGGAGGCAGCATACGATCAAGAACTGATGGTACTGAAGGAAGAAGTCCAAACTGCACTGAAGGCACTGGTGAAAAAGAGGGCTCCAGGGATTGACACAATACCAACTGAGATGTCTCAACAAATGGATGCAATGCTGGAAGCACTCACTTGTCTATGCCAAGAAATTTAGAGACAGCTACCTGGCCAACTGCCTGAAAGAGATCCTTATTTGTGCCCATTCCAAAGAAAGGTGATTCAACTGAATGCGGAAATTATCGAACAATATCATTAATTGATCATTATTATTATCATACTTGAGTAAAATTTTGCTGAAAATAATTAAAAAACAGTTGCAACAGTACACTGACAGGAACTGCCAGAAATTAAAGCTGAATTCAGACGAGGACATGGAATGAGGGATATCATTGCTCTCATGTCAGGATCATGGCTGAAAGCAGAGAATACCAGAAAGATGTTTACTTGTGTTTTTGTTGTTGTTGTTGTTGACCATGCAAAGGCATTTGACTGGGTGGATCATAAATTATGGATAACATTGCAAAAAATGGGAATTTCAGAACACTTAATTGTGCTCATGAGGAACCTATACATAGACCAAGAGGCAGCTGTTTGAACAGAACAACAGGATGCTGCGTGGTTTAAAGTCAGGAAAGGTGTGCGTCGGGGTTGTACCCTTTCACCATATTTATTCAATCTGTATGCTGAACAGATAACTGGAGAAGGTGGACTATATGAAGAAGACTCATTTAGAGCATGTGGTATGCAGATGACACAACCTTGTCTGCTGAAAGCCAAGAGGACTTGAAGCACTTAGTGATGAAGATCAAAGACTACAGCCTTCAGTATGGATTACACCTCAACATAAAGAAGACAAAAATCCTCACAAGTGGACCAGTAAGCAACATCATGATAAAAGGAGAAAAGACTGAAGTTGTCAAGGATTTCATTTTACTTGGATCCACAATCAACACCCATGGAAGCAGCAGTCAAGAAATCAAATGACGTATTGCACTGGGCAAACATGCCGCAAAAGATCTCTTTGAAGTGTTAAAAAGCAAAGTTGTCACTTGGAGGACTAAAGTGCACCTAACCCAAGCCATGATATTTTCAATCACCTCATATGCATGTGAAAGCTGGACAATGAATAAGGAAGAGCAAAGAAGAATTGGTGCATTTAAATTATGGTGGTGGTGAAGAATACTGAATATATGATGGACTGCTGGAAAAAAGAACAAATCTAACTTGGAAGAAGTACAGCCAGAATGTTTTTCAGAAGCAAGGATGGTGAGATTCCATCTCATGTACTTTGGACACATTGTCAGGAGGGATCAATCCTTGGAGAAGGACATCATGTTTGGTAAGGTAGGAGGTCAGCAAAAAAGAGGAAGACCTTCAGCGAGATGGAATGACACAATGTCTGCAACAATGGGCTTAAACACAGCAATGACTGTGAGGATGGCACAGGACCGGGCAGTGTTTCATTCTGTTGTACACAGGGTTGCTATGAGTTGGAATTGACTTGACAGCACCTAACAATATTAAAATGATTTATCACCCAATTAACCTTGAAATGCATAAAAAAATAAGATTGATTGAAGGATACAGAGGTGAAAAGGTAGGCGATTAATAAAACGTTAACTGTAGAATCTAGGTGGTGGACATACGTACATTCACTGTAAAAATTTCTTTCTTTTTTGCATATTTGAAAATTTCCATAATAAAATGGAATCAGTCCAATGATCTTTCAAGAAAAAACAAACCAACAAGACGGACTTCAAACTGCACTGAGTAAAAATCTAAGTATTTGTGAGGATATTTCTAGTAAAACAGCAGGAAGTAAGCTTTTGTGTGAGGTTTATAAGGAGACTAAACTTCAAATAGCATTAAATGTCACTCCCCTTTATTTTTCAAATAATTAGCAAATTAACAGTGAAGCAACAGTGTAAGATGAACGTTTTTGAATCGTCCATATAAAAACCAAATAAAATCTTATGCTTGAGGCATTGTTATTTTTATTCTATTATATTTATTTTCAAAAGCTTCTACAATCATTAATAGATAAAACAAACACTGTTTTGATTTAACTACTTCTAGATGACAAGAAACAAACCTACCTTATGGTTCAACACAATTTGACATAACAGAATTCTCAGCAGATTGAACTGGACAAACAGAAATGAATATAAAACCACCACAGACGACAATGATTTAACAAACATCGAGAGTCCACGTCAGGGCACGCAGTATTGTCCCAGGCACGGAGAACAGGCACACTGTGTAGTTACAAAATCCTGACTAAGTTCATAAGGCAGAAGTATCTCAAAAAAAAAAGCTTCTTTCAAAGTATGTAAAGAATTTGGCATTTAAAAAAAGGGAACAAAAACCTGACATGTTATTGGTATACTTGGAAATAATATTCCAAATATAACAGAGGAATCCTGAACTTCAATGTGCACACCAAATATTATTTTAAGGGATTCAAACCAGGGGCATTTAATCCGAATGTTAAAGACACCCCAGTTTTATGGAAAATTGGTGAGATTTTAGTTGAGGAAATACTGTAGCACAGTAGTTAACAGCCCAGGCTCTGTGGTCAACCTGATTTGCCTTTGAATCCTTGTTATACTATTTACTGGTTACATGACCTTGGGCAAAATTGCCAACTCTGATTTCTTCATTAGCAAAACTCTTACAGTTGAGTGGAAATGAGATAATAAATATGTAAAACATCTACCCCAATGCCTGATACACAGTAGCAGCTCAAGTAGGAGGTCGTTCTTTCTACTGAAAGCAATGAAAACAAGTTTCTTGACACAGATACACTGGGGAGGTACATTAACTGTATCAGGCACTAAGACAAAAAAAGTAACTTTTTCTGACTTGCAATTTATGTCTATTTATTCAAAAGTGTTTCCATGACTCTGAAACAAACTAATATGTATTTTAAAATATTTATGTGCATTACAATGAAATGCTCTGAGCTATGAATCTTAGCTCTTATAAGAGCCAAAATGCTAATGTTATACTAAATGGTTAAAAAATGGTTAAGGCTCTCAGGAAATATTATGTTCAAAAATATCCCAAGTCAAACGCTGAAATACAGGGGACCCCTGATTGAAGGTAGCTTGATTTGAGACTCTCTGCATTACAATCATATTCCATAATGATGACCAAAGGTTGTATTTATTTATGGTTGTCTAATGACTGGGACCAATGCCTACATTTTGTCCAAATAACTGCCATTGCTGACGACTGGGTTAAGGTCAATGGCGACAAGGGTGACTCAGTCAGCTGCTACGATCAGAGCAAGGGACCAGTGAAGAAGTTGCCATGGAAACTGCCTATCGCCCAGCAATTACCACTCAAAAACTTTGGGAGGTAATCCTGTATTAAATTTGCAATTTATTTCTTGTTGCAGAAACTAATTTTAAGACCAGGTCCTTAGAGTAATGAAAAAACCCTCCTACAGGAAGAGTTACTAAAAACGATGTCTTCAGTCTATCGTCATTGGATTTATATTTTTAAAAGCCTCAAAGGCACCCCAAAGCATACATATAACTCGAATCTTATCTTCTTGTTATTGTTTGTGATTATATGATTATAAAATAAAAAAAAAAAAACCTTTTACTCATTGTAATCTATTTTTGTGTTTTTATAATATAAATTTTGGGAAAGGGGACTTAACATGTATAACATTTGTTTGAGTCTGACTTAAAGTGGCTCAACTTAAGACAATATTCTAGCAATTAATGCAGTCATGAGTTGGGGGCTGTCTGTCATTTTGATCTGTGGTGTCAATTTCTTCAGAAGAGGCAGACGCCTAATTTTATTTTCGTCTCAATTTTCTTAAAAAGAAGGTTTTAGAAACTACCACCAATATGTAAAAGTTCATACCAAAATAGGAAGAATAAAATACCCTAATTAGGATGAAGGAAACCCTTCCTTTACAAGTTAATATTAATATAGAAATACAGAAAAAGGCTATTAAAGGAGTCTCTTCAGTCAAGCTTTACTTGGCAAGAAGGAACGTGATCCCCTCTCCATTCCTTCCTTCTGTTGCACTTCTTTAGCCCTGTGTGCCTCTGAGTTGATTCTAACTCACAGGAATCCTACAATAGGACAGAGTAGAACCGCCCCATAGAGTTTCCTAGGCTATAATCTTAGTCTTTACGAGAGCGGATTGCCAGGTCTTTTCTCTCTCTGAGTGGGTGGTGGGTTCAAACTGCTGACCTTTCAGTGAGCAGCCAAGAGCTTAACCATTGTACCACTAGGGCTTCTTAGTCTACTTGTATCCATTTGGCCATAAGGAGGAGATTTTGTTATGAAGAAGATATGAAATGCAAAAGCAAAAGACATTTTAGGGTAATGAATATGCTGTAACAAGAAAACTCGCAAGTGCTACTATTATCATCAATGGCAATAAAGCTAAAATTCACCTGGTAGCATTTCTCAAAGTACAAATGTTTGTAAAAGGAAGTGATATATTGAAGACGCAGCTTTTTCTATAATGTGTGAACTCTTCAGTATTACTGTATGACATTTCTATTACCAGACTGTACTAAACTAAGTGACAGCCATGCCGTGGGCTCTACTATGACTGCAATGACAAATATCTTTCTGGACCTACCTCATGGTGGTGTTAGGAGAATGAGTTAAATAAAGCACTCAGAACAGTGCCTGGCACCGGGTAAGTAGTAACAGAAGGCTTTCATAGTTGTGTCCTCTTGAAACGGACAGAACATTGCGCCAGGAGTCAGCAGACCTCAGTTCTAGACCTGACTGTGCTAAAGCCGTCTGAGCTTGAGAAATTCTCTGGGCCACATTTCCTCTTTTGTTAAGAACAGATACTAACACTTGCCTACCTTGTAGAAGTTGTGAGGATTGACTGACGTGAAGGTGATTTGCTGGGCATTACAGAGATATGCGATCGACGGTGTAAATTAAAAGGGAACTTCTGCCTTTAACTCTAGAAGCTCTGCCATTCCCTAGTTTTGTTTGAATATAAGAAAAAGCATAGATAATTTAGCATCAGATAAAAGAAGTGGCAATTTAATGATAATCCTCTTTGGTTAGCTGTCTTGTAAATTTGTAAATAAGAGGCAGGGAGTTTCACTTTTTCTTTAAAAGAAAACTAGGCTTTCCCTAATGTTCATAGTCAGAGACGTTATCAGACACACACAGATTCAAGTGGGACAAACTGGACCTAAGGTATCACATGTGCGTGTATCACAGACGCAGGGTGCAACACAAAGTCTTTTGTAATGGATGTCATACGCTTAACTTTGGCAACGACTTAAACATACACAGCAGCAGTTGAAGAAAAATCTCTGCCACATTTCATAAAAGAAAGCCAATGATCAGTCAAAACTTTCCTGAAAATCAATTAGCTTTACCAAAAGAGCACACTGGGAATTAGATGAATGAGCATTCTTGTATTTCCAGGGAACAAGAAAATGGTAATAATCAATTTTAGTAATTTAACTGCCTTCTAAAAATGTGTCTCCAAGCAAATTTTTTTAGGAAGCAGTTTTCTCCTTGTATGTGTTTCATTTATATTTAAGAAATGTTTTAACCTTACTTGAACTAATTTACTGGTTATTATCCAATAGTCAGTGCAAATTCTAGCCCTTCGGTGTGTCAATAAGCCAAATAGAAGAATGATTATATCCTTCTTAATGACTTCAACTTTCTGTCAATTGAAATTTGGGAAAATTGGATGAGGAATCAGATGTCTTGAGCAAAAAGAATATGAAAACCGAAAGGCAGAGAAATAAAGGCACAGAGGGAGAAATTTAAAATGCATTAACTGTACACACAAAAGGCTGCAGTTACAAACTGCCTTTCACAAAAGATCTCAAAACAGCAACTATCTGAATATAAAGTACATCTCCTAGGAGCTTTGATAACAACAAGGATACCAAACACCTGTCTTGTATTCTGTGCTTCACTATAATTTACTAGCCATGGTAGGTCTGGTTCAATGTAATCTAGGCAGCTGGGGAAGTTTCATTAACTCCTTCAGGTTACAAGGCTAATTGATACAACTGAATCAATTCTCTCAATGGCTGCCAATTAGTGAAAATAATGTTTCAAGAAGAAACTGTCATTCACTTAACAAATGGTTGATTTTATGCCAAGGCACTGTACTAGGTGCTGGGGATGAGGCAGTGACCAACAGAACGATGTTGGCCTTGATGGCACTTACCGCCCAGTGGGAAGAACTGTGAAGTGTACTAAATGCTATGAGGGCCAAGAAAAAAGAGGGTGAATACATATAATTTAGACTGAGACCTGAATAAAAGAGCACAGGAGGTCCAATTTAAGACTCAACAGTATAATTATTTCAAGAGTTTCAGTCCAGTGTCATTAGAGATTTCCAATTAAATATGTAAGAATACCAGAAGAAGAAAATGCCTAATTGTGGAATGCATAATTTATCAACAGTTCTAGCCAGTCTCTCCTGAATTACCAAATATCAGACTATGGCTGTCTAGAGTGAGGGCGTAGATAAGCCTATCATTTTCTAGGCTAAGAATACAGACTATTTTCTTGGCTAAGAATAATATTAAATTTGGTTTTGAAAATGTTTCCAAATATTTATTGTATATGAGAGTTTGGTTTCCTGTTTGCATTTTTCTATTCTTTAAATGTTTGTTTTAATTTTAATCAAAGTAATAAATGAACATAGTTTAAAAGTAGAATACTGCTAGACTTAAAAAAAAGAGTAGTCCCCTGACTCATCCTTTCCTTCCCTAACTCCCACTCCCCAGAGGCAAATACTCTGGACCATTTTAGCTATTTCCTCTGGCATTTACCTTTGTATATGGAAATATGTCTATACTGCTATTTTTTATTTTTATAATTTTCAATTATCTACTGACTTCCTACTCCTGAAAACTGAGGTCCTTCCGTTTTTTAAATTAATTTTAGAATCAGCTTGTCAAGTTTTACTGATTTACTAAACAGTGAAAATAAGCATTTTTAAAACCACTGTACGAAGCAGACGACAGAAAAGTGAAACGAATATACCCCTAAGCTAAATTGCTGAAAGAAATGAAATCAAGAGATGAAACTAGGAATCTGAGAATAAGATCATGCTTCCAATGTTATGATTTGAGACAGCGGCAGTTAACCAAATCTCCTTGTCTCTGAATTTCTATCTGCAAAATGAGGCATGAGAACATTAACTTCTCATGCTTAGTTACAAGAGCAAAATCTGAGTCTCTGCAAGTGTGAGCATTTTCCAGAGTGCCCTCTAGAAATCCAATTAGGCCTCTCTTCACTGCACCCCATGGTCATTCCCTTTGACTGATAAATATATTTTGAAACTCTCAGAATATGATGTATCCTAGGTTGTTGTTTTTTCCCTTTTTCTTTTGTTTTCTTTTCTTTCTTTTTAAGAGTCTGGCATTCCCAATAGGCACAGCGGCCATCCTGCTGGCTTTCTCTCTTGCCCCTGTGCTATTACATTTAATTTGTCTGCTTTTATAACTCTGTACTTACGCCCACAGGCTTTTGAACAATGGGCACCCGTTCAATAAATCCAAGAAATAAATGACTTGATGATTGTAAGCGCTTTGAACTCAATAAACAGAAGGCTTTACATAAGTAATACAATAGTAAGGACACTAGGATGAAAGATTAAAAAGAAAAAAACAAAACAATTTAAAGCCCTTTCAAAAGCCTAACACGCAGACACACACACACACACACACACACACACACACACGTCGTCATCCTTGTTACGCAGGACTCATTTTCCTCATTTGAACTCAGGTCTTAAAACCTCTTCGTTTTTGTTTTTTGAGAGGAAAATAACAAGCATTTATGAAGGAAAAACACATTTCTATATGCCGTTAAAGAGTACTTCTTTTGAACCACGTATGGGATGAACACTGCAAAGCCTGTTACATAATGTAACATACTTAAATCTACCCTGCAATCTCATGGAAATAATATCAGTGCTATCATGAGGTCACTGAGAGCTTCCTATAACCTGAGTTGTGGGGACACACTTTCACTTCAGTGTTTTTTGCTTGGTTTATTCAGCATAAGTTAATTAAAAATCTGACAGACATATAGGTTTAAAGAAAATTAGTCAAGATGTTTAACTACGAGGTTTATTACCATGAGTTGTTATTAATAAGCCTAACTGCCCGTCAGTTCATCCTGTGTAAAATAAAGTCCATTTTCACATGCCCATATATCACCTCTGTTTTGGCAAATCTACTGGACACGTTTTAATTTTCATCTCATCATCAGTCCTCACTCCATACTCGGTTTGCTATCTCTTCCTCTGTAACATATCCCTACCTGATGCCATGCACTGCAGGTTTCCCTGGTCTCTTTCCTCTCCTATCAACTTCTAAAGATTGAGGTCCCTAAGAGTTCTGGACTGATCTTTCCTTCTCATGCTACTGTCTCTCTTCCATGGTGCTCTCATCCACTGCCACAACTCTAAACATCTTATTTATGCTGCCACCTATGTTTCCATCTCCAGCCTAGACTTCTCTGACTTCCAAGCCACTGTCATCTCTCACCAGGTTGATTAACTGGCCTCTCAGCCTCAGCTCTTATCTCTTTAAATCACTTCTCCACAGTGCTTTTTTCAAAGATTAATCAGGCCAGGTAACTCCACTGCTCAAAATCCTTCATGGCCATCTATGGATAACATGCCAACACCTTACAATGGCCCATAAGACCTGGCATAATGTGGCACTGGGCTGTACCTCCAATCTAATGTAATGCTGCCCTCCCCTTAGTATGCATACTCCAGGGCATAACGGCATACTTACAGTTTCCTGTGAGTTGTCCTGCCTCAAGACTTTTGCACCTGCTGTTCCTACTGCTTAAGACACTCTAGCTTCACTCTTCCTCTGGCTGATCCCTATTCATCTATCAAACAACAATAACAAAAAAACCCCAAACCCGCTGCCGTCGAGTCGATTCTGACTCATAGTGTGACCCTATAGGACAGCACAGAACTACTCCAAAAGGTTTCCAAGGCTATAAATCTTCACGGAAGCAGACTGCCACAGCTTTTTCCAGAGCAGTGGATCACCAACTTTTTGGTTAGCTGTTGAGCGCTTTAATTACTGCGCCACCAGGGCTCCTATCAGGTCTTACCCTTTTTTTTCATCTAAATTAGCATTCTGTTTGTCCCTGTTATTTTCCCTAGCTGTATCTATAATTCTGTACTTATTTGCTAAATGACTGTTTTTTCTTCCACAAGCTCCCTGAGGCAGGGTCTATGTCTGTTCATTTTTCACTCAGTGCCTGGGGTGAAACATGACACAAATACAATCAGTACATGTGTTCTGAATGGATGATGGCCTCCCTGAATTTATGCTTTTTTTTTTTTTTGTATCTACTGTATTTTATCGTATTTAAAAACTGATTAATAACAGGACTATTGTACCTATGAAATGAAACTCAAAGAGATTAAGTGATGTGGGAACTGAAACTCAAAAACATTAAGGAATTTCCTTACTATCACCTCGTTATTATGAGACAGAACTAGGATTCACATTCAGGTATGTCTGACTCTCGAGTTTTTATTTGTGGATGGGGAAACTGAAGCTCATATAAAGTGATTTATCAATGACTTAAACATACTTAAGAGTTTGAATGGGTTCCTTTGTTCTGGCAAAGTAAAAGGATGCATATTATTATCCATATGCTGAGAATATAAATTTTCTACAGAAAGCAATCTCTGTGGTTCTCCTTTGTGACATTACTGACTTACAGATTCCTTGAGGGCAGTGGCCATGTCTCCTAGCATCATGTAAGCTCCACGAAGCATTATATGGGCAAACTACCTTGTGAGCGCCCTGTAAGCAATGATGACCATGCGGCGCTGACAGAAATGTCACGATGAGTTACACTATCAGAAGAAACAGAGCAATCAGGATGGTGAAAGAGAGAGAAAAACGAACGACAGACCCCAGAGTTTGAAGGGATCTGAGTAGTCACCTCCCTTGTATTTCCAGATTCAGTTCTAGAGAATTGTTAGATGTGGATTTCATCTCTATTGTACTTGAATCTCTAGTGGGAGAGGCAGAGTAATTTTTTCTATTTGCATCTGGTACATAATGTATCCTTTCTGCTGTAGGATTTCTGTATTTCTAGAAAAAGGGCAGGATAATGTGGGACATCACTATTTCAGTGATCATTAATCTGCCACAATCACCAATACAGAGCACCTCACCATTCCTCTAAATAGAAAGGTGATGAGACTCTACTGATAATCAAAAGCCAGTGAAGGAAAAAAAAAAAAAAAAAGCTACACACTGAAATTTTAAAAGTTGGAAAAAATATATACCATTTAACAGTATGTTCTAAAGCCCATAATTAAATCAGAATAGACTGTTCTTGTGTTCAGATAAATTTTTCCCAGGAAGGGTGTATGGAAAAGGTCTTACTTTCTATTTCAGAACAATGATGATCATATTTGAATGAATGTAATTCGTGGTATGATAATACCTACCACTTACTTGGAGCCACAATCAATGCCCATGCATGCAGCAGCCAAGAAATCAAACAATGCGTTGCATTTGGCAAATGTGCAAAAGATTTATTTCAAGTGTTAAAAAGCAAAGATATCACTTTAAGGACTCAGTAGTACCTGACCCAAGCCATCCATGGTGTTTTCCATCACCTCATATGCACGGGAAAGCTGGACAATGAATGAGGAAGGCTGAAGAAGAATGGGTGCTTTTGAATTATGGTGCTGGCAAAGGATACTGAATATACTATGGTCTGCAAGAAGAACGAACAAATCTGTCTTGGAAGTACAGCCAGAATGCTCCTTTGAAGCGAGGATGGCAAGACTTTGTCTCACGTACTTTACACATGTTATCGGGAGGAACCAGTCCCTGGTGAAGGACATCATGCTTGGTAAAGTAGAGGGTCACTGCAAAAGAGGAAGATGCTCAACGAAATGGACTGACACAGTGGCTGCAACAATGGGCTCAAGCATAACTACGACTGTGAGGATGGCACAGCACCAGGTACTGTTTCATTCTATTGTACACAGGGTTGCTATGAGTCAGAACCAGCTGGATGGCACATAACAGCAATAACAACAACATCATTTAATGAAAACCTACTAGGGTCTAGGCATTGCACGAAGACTATTACATGTATAATCACTAATATTCAATCCAACTCTGCAAAGTAGATATTAATATCCTCACTTTATAAATAAGAAAACCAAAGCTCGGGGAGCTACAGTAATTTTGCTAAAGCCACTAAGTATTTACTAACCTAGGTAGCATAGCTCTGAAGTGTTAAAACTAAGAGTTAATTCAAGTCTGTCTGACTTGCAGTGTAAGCTTATGCCATTATATTGCAGTGTACTGAAAAGAGAATTCTTCATAGGCTTCCTCAGCAATAGTGGTAGGAGAATAAAGGACATATCTTCCTATCCTTCAGGTGATAGAAGCTGTAGTGGTAGTAATGTTGTTGTTGTTAGTTGCCATTCAGTCGATTCCAACTCATGGCGGCCCCATGTGTGCAGAGTAGAACTGTGCTCTATAGGATTTTCAAGGCCATGACCTTTCAGAGGCAGATCGCCAGGCCTGTCTTCTGAGGCACCACTGGGTAGGTTCAAACTGACAACATTTTGGCTAGTAGTCAAACACTTAGCCATCTGTGCCACCCGGGAACTCCTAAGTGGTGGTAATGCTGGTCGCTAGTATTTACGTACTACTTGTCATATGCCCAATACTATGCTAAGTGCTTTCAATGCATTATCCCATTTAATTCCTACAACAATCCTACGAGCTAGGTATTATTGTTTTTATTTAACTGATGAGAAAACAAAAGATCAGAGAGGTTAAGGTCAAGTCACATGAAGATTAAATCTAGTTCTTTCAGATTCCAATGACCATACTCTTAACATTTTTATTTGGAACTTTCAAGTACATACAAAAATAGAATGGTATAATCAATCTCCATACATCTGTTACCGAGCTTCAACAATTTTCAACTCATGACCCATCTTTCTTCTGCATACCCACCCACTTTTTCTCCTCAAGTGTTATTCTGAAATAAACCCCAGACGTATATTTCAGCTGTAAATATACTGATAAGGAGCTCCAAAAGATAAGAATTCCTTATAAAAAATATATAACCATAATATCAATCTCACACCTAAAAAATTAACAATAATCCCTGAAGATTTTCAAAGCTGTATTCAACTTCCTAATTAGGTAAAAAATGTTTCTTTCTTTTTTTTCTTTTCAATTTGTTTGAATGAGGATCCAAGCAGACTCTCTACAGTGCAACTGGTCTTTATTAAAGTGCTTTCTCTCTTTCCCCTTCCTCCTCCCTTCCTCCCTTTTTTTGCGATCTGCAATCTGGATTTTGGTGTTGTTTAATGCTTCTCTGTTCTGAATATTTCCAGTAAATTGCTGGCTGAATCTAAATACTTGGTCAGATTAAGTTTTTTTTTTTTTTCCTTAAGCACAACTACTTCCTATATTGTGGCATGTTCCTCACCAGGAGATACATAAAATACAGTCGTCTCTTTTTGTGATATTACCAGCCACTGATGCGCAATGCTTGGGTCTACTAACACACTAAGGTTTATAAAATGGTGATATTCTATCATTTCTTTTTCAGAGATTAGTTACAATACTTTTCTAAAGAGGAATTTCACCTCATCAACTATTTTGTTACCTAGTGTTACCATCTTAAAGGAAAAGGAAAGGGAGGATAAAACCCTACTTTGTTTCAGTGGATATCTGGTTACCACGGATGCTCAATGCTATGCTACTGGATTGGTCACTGTTTCTGTGAGTTCAAAGAACAGAAATTGAATGACTAGGTTGTTGTTAGGTGCCGTTGAGTCACTACTGACTTACAGTGACCCTATGTACAACAGAACAAAACACTGCCCAGTCCTGTGCCATCCTCACAATCATTGTTATGCTTAAGCCCATTTTTCGCAGCCACTGCGTCAATCTACCTCATTGAGGTTTTCCTCTTTTTTGCTGACCTTCTACTTTACCAGGCATGATGTCCTTCTCCAGGGACTGATCTCTCCTGATAACATGTCCAAAGTATGTGAGATGTAGTTTCGCCATCCATGTTTCTAAGGAGAATTCTGGTTGTACTTCCTCCGAGACAGATATGTTTGTCCTTTTGGCACTCCATAGTATATTCAATATTCTTCATCAACACCACAATTTAAAGGCGTCAATTCTTCTTTGGTTTTCCTTATTCATTGTCCAGCTTTTGCGTGCATATGAGGATATTGAAAACACCGTGGCTTTGGTCAGGTGCATCTTAGTCCTCAAGGTGACATCTTTGCTTTCCACCCTTTAAAGAGGTCTTTAGCAGCCGATTTCCCCAATGCAACGTGTCTTTTGATTTCCTGACTGCTGCTTCCATGGTTGTTGATTGTGGACCCAAGTAAAATGAAATCCTTGACAACCTGAATCTTTTCTCCATTTATTACGATGTTGCTTATTGGTCCGGTTGTGAGGATTTTTGTTTTTTTTACTCTGAGGTGTAATCCATACTGAAGGCTGTGGTCTTTGATCTTTATCAGTAAGTGCTTCAAGTCCTCTTCACTTTCAGAAAGCAAGGTTGTTCCATTTGCCTAATGCAGGTTGTAGCGAATCTTCCTCCAATCCTGATGCCCATTCTTCTTCATATAGTCCAGCTTCTTGGGTTACCATCAGAACCAAAGTATGACCTTGAGTATATTCTACCAGAATTTAGAGACCATCTCAAGAACAGATTTGACATGATGAACACTAATCACTGAAGACCAGACAAGCTGTGAAAGGACATCATACATGAAGAAAGCAAAAATCTTTAAAAAGACAGGAAAGAAAGAAAAGACCTAAATGAATGTTGAAAGAGACTCTGAAACTTGCTCTTGAATGTCAAGTAGCTTAGCTAAACTGAAAGGAAAAAATGATGAAGTAAAAGAGCTGAACAGAAAATTTCAAAGGGCAACTAAAAAAAAAAAAATACTACAACGATATGTGCAAAGACCTGGAGATAGAAAACCAAGAGAGAAGAACACGTTCGGCATTTCTCAAGCTGAAAGAACTGATGAAAAAATTCAAGCCTCGAGTTGCAATAGTGAAGGATACTATGGAGAACATACTAAATGACACAGGAAGCATCAAAAGAAGATGGAAGGAATACACAGAGTCACTATACCAAAAAGAACTGGTCGATGTCCAACCATTTCAGGAGGTAACATATGATCAGGAACCAATGGTACCGAAGGAAGAAGTCCCAGCGGCACTGAAGGCACTGGTGAAAAACAAGGCTCTGGGAATTGACAGAATACCAGCTGAGATGTTTCAACGAACTGGAAGTGCCCACTCGTCTATGCCAAGAAATTTGGAAGACAGCAGCCTGGCCAACTGACTAGAAGAGGTCCATATTTATGCCTATTCCCAAGAAAGGTGATCCAATGAATGTGGAAATTACCAAACAGTATCATTAATATCACAAGGAAGCAAAATTTTGCTGAAGATCATTCAAAAGCAGCTGCAGCAGTATATCGACAGGGAACTGCCAGAAATTCAGGCCGGATTTAGTAGAAGATGTGGAATGAGGATTATCACTGCTGATGTCAGATGGATCCTGGCTAAAAGCAGAGAATACCAGAAAGACGTTTACCTGTGTTTTATTGACTATGCTAAGGCATTTGACTGTGTGGGTCATAACAAATTATGGATAACACTGCAGAGAATGGGAATTCCAGAACACTTAATTGTGCTCATGAGGAATCTGTACATAGATCAAGAGGCAGTTGTTCAGACAGAACAAGGGGATACTGCATGGTTTAAAATCAGGAGAGGTGTGTGTCAGGGTTGTAACCTTTCACCAGAATGACTATAATTATAGATATTTTAAAAATGATTCCATGGAGATATTTCCTATCCAAACTCAAGGACAGAAGGTTTTTACTCCATCTCTTCTATATTACATCTGCTTATACTGCTCCTGTGCCAAGAATCCTGGGTTCCAAGGACAGTGGGGAAAGCACTATTAGAATATTACACAATTACTGATTTGTTTTATCTCACATTACACACGTGTCTCGAAATAACAACACCAAGGTTTCTACATGAGTATGGTGCATAAAAACAATTTACTTTTTTTCTCAGTTCTTCATCTAGGGATGAAGAGTTACTTGGATCTTTGCTTATGGTACCAACTGAATATATATTTCGGCTCATTTATCTCAATTTATTTAAGTTTTCGAGACTGTTTTTTAAAAATACTATTTACTTTGTTTTTGTTGTGGGGAATATACATGGCAGAACATATATACCAATTCGACAGCTTCTACACATACAATTCAGTGATACTGATTACATTCATTGACATTGTACAACCATTCTCACCTTCCTTCTCTTAGTTGTTCCTCCCCCATTAACATAAACTCACTGTTCCCTAAGGTTATCTAATCTTTTAAGTTTTTGTTGTTAAATTGAGTCTATGTAGACAGTTCTTAGAAGAGCATAAGGCAGGCATTTTTCACTAGTTAAGGTGAACTATTGTTTGGTCTTAGGAAGACTTTAGGGGCTATTTTTGGTTTAAAGTTTAAAGATCATCTCAAGGCAATAGTTTCAGGGATACATTTGGCCTCCATGGCTCCAGAAATTCTGGCGTTCACAAGAATTTTAAATTCTGTTCTTCATTTTCCCCCTTTTGATCAGAATTCCTCTACAGAATCTTTGATCAAAACATTCAGTAATTGTGGCTGGGCACCATCCAGTTATTCTGGTCTCATGGCAAAGGAGGCAGTTGTTTATGGAAGCAATTAGCCACACATTTCCATTTCCTGTTCCTGACTCTCCTTCTTCTGTTGTTCCAGGAGAATAGAGATCAACTGTTCTGCTTGGGTGGCTGCTTGCAAACTCTTCAGATCCCACACACTATACAATGAACTAAGCAGTAGAACATAAGCACTAAACACTTAAGGCCAATTACCTGGATGTTCCATGAAACCATGACCCTAAATTTCCGAACCAAGGAACCAAATCCCATGAGGTGTTTGGCTGCACTTAAGCAGCCTCAGCAGCTACTCTTCTTATGTTTTGTTGTTGTAAATATGACTTGCACACAACTTTTGCCAATTCAACTTTTTACAGCTGTAAAAATTACTAACCAAAAACCAAACCCGTTGCCTAGTCAAGTCGATTCTGACTCATAGTGAACCTATAGGTTAGGGTAGAAGTGCCCCATAGAGTTTCCAAGGAGCACCTGGTAGATTCAAACTGCTGACCTTTTGGTTAGCAGCCACAGCTCTTAACCATTACGTAATTACATTAATTGGCTGTGCAACTCTACCCTTAATCAATGTGTTCTATCCATAAACAATAACTCCCCCTTCCCCTCCTCTTTCCTGCCCCTGATACCATTAATAAACTTTAGTCTCTATACATTTGCCTTTTCTTGTCTTTTTATATAAATGAGGTCATACAATATTTGTTCTTTTGTGACTGACTTATTTCACTCAGGATAATACCTTCAAGCTCCATCCATACTGTAGCATGTATCAAGACTTGATTTCTCCTACTAGCTGAGTAGTACTCCACTGTATGTATGTACCACATTTTGTTTATTCATTCATCAGCTGATGGACATTTACATTGTTACCACCTTTTGGCTATTGGGAATATTGCTGCAATGAACATTGGTGTACAAGTCTCTATTTGAGTCTCTGCTTTCAAGCCTTTTGGGTATACACCTAGGAGTGGAATTGCTTGGGTATGGTAGTTTATTTAGGAATTATCATGCTGTTTTCACAATGGCTGTACCATTTTGCATTCCTACCAGCCATGGATAAGTGTTCCAATTTCTCCACATCTTCGCCACCATTTGTTATTTTCTGTTATTTTATTTATTTTTATTATGTTTTAGATGAAGGTTTACAGAGCAAATCAGTTTCTCATTAAACAATTAATACACTTATTGTTTTGTGACATTTGTTGCCAACTCCGTGATGTGTCAACACTCTCCCCTTCTCTACCTTGAGTTCCCCATTTCTATTCGTCCAGCTTTCCTGTCCCCTCTTACCTTCTTCTCCTTGCCCCTGGGCTGGTACGCCCATTTAGTTTCGTATACATGGTTGAGCTAAGTGTATTACTGTTTACTTTATGGGCCTGTCTAATCTTTGGCTTAAGGGTGAACCTCAGGAGTGACTTCAGTACTGAGTTAAAAGGGTGTCTGGAGGCCATTCTCTTTGGGTTTCTCCAGGTCTGTCACACCAGTATGTCTGGTCTTTTTTTGAGTTTGAATTTTGTACCACATTTTTCTCCAGTGCTGTCTGGGACCCTCTATTGTGATCTCTGCCAGAGCAGTCAGTGGTGGCAGCCAGGCACCATCTAGTTGTGCTGAACTCAGTCTGGTGAAGGCTGTGGTAGTTATTGTCCATTAGTCCTTTGGTGTTCTTTTTTTTTTATCTTAGCCATCCTAATAGGAGTGAAACAGTATCTCATTGTGGTTTTGATTTGCATCTCTGTGATGGCTAATGACATTGAGCATCTTTTCATGTGTTTGGTGGTCATCTCAGTGTCCTTTCGTAAAACATCCATTCAAGTCTTTGCCCATTTTATGGTTGGGTTGTCTTCTTGTTGTTAAGTTGTTGAAGTTATGTATATTTTTTGGTTATAGAGACTGTTTTTCAAATTTAAATTTTGTTTTATAATCATGTAAAATATTTATGTAGTTTTAAAGTTAAAACTAAAGAAGAAAAAATATTTAAAGAAGTCTAGCTTTCTCTTAGTCACTTCCCCCCTTGCCTTCCCTCTCATTATATGTAACTGCTAATATATATTTTTTAAAATAGCTTATCCTTCCACTATTTGTTTTTCAAATACAAACAGATACAAATGGATATCGCCAATCTATTCAAAGGATGACTGTGTGGTGGCAGAGCATCATAAAAAGACATTCTTCACTCATTTTTAAAGCTGCATAGTACTTTATTGTGTGAATGTACCATTTTATTCAACTTGTTCTTATTGATGGAATTTTGGGTTGAATATCAATTTGTTTGGTTTCAATGCGCTCATATAGTTTTATATTTTTATGTATCCACATATTTTATATAGTCTTTCAACATGTAGTTTATTTTATTTGCTTTATTTTCATATTATATTTTTGATATCTCGGAAGGTTTGTATTTTTGTTGTAATGGTTACCTTTATATGAATAAAAAAAAAAAAGAATAGCTTTATATAATTCCCCAAGTCCCTTTATTTTTTGTTCGTCATTTTCTATTGGTTTGAAACTTTAAGCAATATTGACGTTAGTTAGTAACCTCTTCTTCTTCCTACCATTTCTCCCCCAGCATCTGATTTGAATATCCTTCTACTCACACTTAACTCTAAGGTGGAGCCCTGGTGGTGCAGTGGTTAAGAGCTCCGCTCCTAACGAAAATGTCAGCAGCTCGAATTCACCAGCCATTCCCTGGAAACCCTATAGGGCAGTTCTACTCTGTCTTACAGGGTTGCTATGAGTTGGACATCCATTCTTTTGTTTTAAAGATCTCTTGCTTTCTTCATGTATGTTGTCCTTGAAGTTATTCCACAACTCGTCTGGTCTTTGGTCATTAGTGTTCAGTGCATCAAATCTATTCTTGAGATAGTCTCTAAATTCAGGTGGTATACTCAAAGACAGAAAGAAAGGTGATCCAACTGAATGCGGAAATTATCGAACAATATCACTGATATGCAAATAAAATTTTGCTAAAGGTTATTCAAAAACCACTGCAACAGTACATCGATAGGGAACAAACTGCCAGAAATTCAAGCCAGATTCAAGAGAGGACATGGAACCAGAGATATCATTGCTGATGTAAGATGGATCCTGGCTGAAAGCACGGAACATCAGAAAGATGTTTACCTTGTTTTATTGACTAATGGATCCTGGCTGAAAGCACGGAACATCAGAAAGACGTTTACCTTGTTTTATTGACTATGCAAAGGCATTCAACTGTGTGGATCACAACAAATTATGGATAACATTGTAAAGAATGGGAATTCCCAAGCACTTAATTGTGCTCATGAGGAACCTGTACATAGATCAAAAGGCAGTCATTTGAACAGAACAAGGGAATGCTGCGAACTTTAAAAGTCAGGAAAGGTGTGCATCAGGGTTGTATTCTTTCACCATACTTATTTAATCTGTATGCCGAGTAAATAGTCCAAGAAGCTGGGCTACATGAAGATGAACAAGGCATCAGGATTGGAGGAAGACTCATTAATAACCTGCGATATACAGATGACACAACCTTGCTTGCTGAAAGTGAAGACTTGAAGCACTTACTGATGAAGATCAAAGACTTAAGTATGGATTACACCTCAACTTTCCAAAGAAAATGGAAATCCTCACATCTGCACCAATAAGCAACATCATGATAAATGGAAAAAGACTGAAGTTATCAAGGATTTCATTTTACTTTGATCCACAATCAACACCCATGGAAGCAGCACTCAAGAAATCAAGCAACACATTGCACTGGGCAAATCTGCTGCGAAAGACCTCTTTAAAGTGTTAACATGCAAAGATGTCACCTTGAAGACTAAGATGTACCTGACCCAGGCCATGATGTCTTCAGCCGCCTCAAATGCATGCAAAAGTTGGACAATGAATAAGGAAGACCATAGAAAAACTGACGTCTTTGAATTACAGTGCTGGCGAAGAATACTGAATATACCACGGACTGCCAAAAGAATGAACAAATGTTTCTTGGAAGAAGTACAGCTAAAATGCTCCTCAGAAGCAAGGATGGTGATACACCGCCTCACACGCTTTGGACATGTTATCAGGAGGGATCAGTCCCTGGAGACGGACATCATGCTTGGTAAAGCAGACAATCAGTGAAAAAGAGGAAGACAATGGGCTCCAAGCATAAGAAGGATTGTGAGGATGGCGCAGGACCAGGCAGTGTTTCATTCTGTTGTACACGGGGTCACTATGAGTGCAAATCAACTTAATGGCACCTAACAACAACATGAGTCGGAACTGACTCAACAGCAATGGGTTTGGTTTTTTTATTGGGGGTGGGGGTTAACTATAAGGTAACCTGCACATTCTATCTTTCTTTTCTTATGTCCTCCTTATTCTCTCCCTCTCTCCATTTCGATACATGTACATTGTGAGAGACATTGCCTTCACATAGTATACTATACTAGACTCTCTCCTTTATGAACATCATTTAGTGTTAGTTTTACAAGTTAAAATATATTTAATGCTCACCACCAGTCTTTACATCCATGTCTCCCCAGTCATCGTGACTGCCCAAATTAGTTCTGTGGCCTGTTTTTATATGGCCTTTGAGCTAAGAATGGTTTTTATGTTTTTAAAGGGCTGTAAAAGAAACAATCCAAAACAAATAAGATAAGTGACAGAGATAGCATGTGGTCTGCAAAGTCTAAAATTTCTACTATCTGGCTCTTTATATAAAACCTTTGCCAACCACTGCTCTAGTAGGTTCATTGGGAAGGCAATAATATTCTCTGAGTTCCTGCATGTACATAAAGTTGTCTTGTGTCTGTCATAGTTGCAAGTCAGTTTGACTGGATATAAAACCCCTGGCTCATATTTTTTTTTTAAGTGTTTATAATTTTGATTTATGTCGTTCTTTATATTTTACATCATTTCGCATTAATTTCTTTTGGCTTGTTTTGACAATTTATGGTATTCATCTATTTTGTGGGTACATCTTTTTGGCATGCTTTCATTGCCTGTAAGGACAATGCTCTTCTCCTTATCCTCTTTTATATTTTTACACTGTATTTGATTACAATTCTTCTCTTCCACTCATTTTTAATAAAGTTAGTTTTCCTGCCCTTTTTTTTTTAGGAGACAGAGGTGGGTAAAGATAGCAGTATCTAGCTTCAGGGCTCTAGAACTACATTTCCTTTGTTTTTGTGAAGTGTGCATAACTTTCTGGGATCCCTTGGCACACTTCTCCAATTTCACATTTATCTGAACTTTCTTTTTCCTTTGCTTATTGTTGTCTCTGACCTACTCAATGTGGATTCTATTCCCAGTTGTTTCACCTCAGAGTGGGCTTGGTCTTAGAAGGGTGCTTCAGTTGTTTAGTTTAAGAGTGTATAGGGCCCAAAGAACTAGAGTTTCTTTAGGCAGACTGTTTACATTCAACTATGAATTACAGTAGGCAAACCTCTCTGAGTTTCAGGTGCTTTTCTCGAATTGGCCTATCTACTTTCCGATGAGTCCCTTTTGGTTACTTTTAGGTTCTCCTGTTCTCCGAGCCCTCAGATGTTCCATTGCTTTCTTCTGGTTCCTTTCACAGAGATGCTACAGGGGTCTTGTAGCTCTTATTAGTTTGTATTTTGGGTTTCATGTAGCTAACTTGTCATCTAGTTTTGTTGCAGATATTGTGTTGTTAATGTATTCTATTTATTGTTTTTATGGGGCAATTTCAGGAAATTAAAAAAAAAAGCTGGATCACTTTTTTTTTTTTGAGTCAATTTTTTAAAATTGTACTTTAGATGAGAGATTACTGAGCAAACCAGTTTCTCATTAAACAACTAATATACATATTATTTTCCAACATTGGCCGCCAATCCCACAATATGTCAACTCTCCCCTTCTTGAACTTAGGTTCCCTATTATCATCTTTCCTGTTCCCTCTTGCCTTCTTGTCCTTGCCCCTGGGCTGGTGTGCCCATTTAGTCTAGTTTTGTTTTATGGGCCTGACTAACCTTTGGCTGAAAGGGCCGGGTCAATCTTTCAAGAATTCTCCCAAAACTTATACTCCTAACCTCTCAGTTAAAGGCCCTTCTGGCTTCTGAGACTAAGATTAAAACACTCAAAATTTTATGACGCCTTTTAAGAGGAGTCTTTTATTTACAGCACTCTATAAACTATCAATGGATATTTACCTTATCTATAAATATGTTCATCTCTGTGCACTATCTACAACTGTTAAAGACAAAGTCTGCATCATCATTCTGTATTTCCTACTGAGCCTCTTCATGCACCCAGGCCCATTACTACTGTATAATTCCAGAGCACACTATTCACACTGTATTCTGGATGTCTCAGGAGACATCATTCACATGGAATACAACGTGAATGGGGTTCCCTCTATTTGTGCACTGCAGCAATCCTATACAAATCCTGCCCTATATATCCATGGAAATGACGAAATCAGAAAATGCTAAAGCTAAACAAAAGAGAACAAAATAAAAATAAAAACTACTTTAAGATACATTTTAAAGGCAAAGAAATCAAAGTCCAGAATGGCAAATAAGTTGTTCAAGTTCATAGCAAACTAAAGGTAGTTCAAAAATAGATCTTGATTCTTCTAATTCTCAGGCTGTTGCTCTACCCCAAACTTTTCTGGGTCACTCCTCAATAAGCATTTGTTCAAGAAGATTATAAATATGATTCAGATAATCTCTTTCCCAGCCATACAATGCCTTGTTGGGGCTCCTTGAGGCTCTTGCCTCGAGGCCTTTACACTCCCTGCTTGTCTTACTAGGACACACTTCCCCTAGATATATACATGGCTCATTCACTCTCCATTTTCAATTCTTAGCTTCTCAGTGAGGAATATACTCCACTGACGACCATTTACATTGCTACCCTCTCCATCACCAGCACTCCCAATCCCTTTAATCTGCTTTATTTTCTCATGGTATTTATAATCTTCTTTCACTCATCTGTTCATTTATTCATCCACACATCCATCCATTGAATCATTAAACATCTCCCTTCATTAGAATAGAAGCTTCGTGAGGGTAGATTTTTATTTTCACTCATGTCTTCCCAAGGTGGATAATACTGCCTAGAACACAGTAGGTGCTCAATAAATATGTGCTGAATGAAGGGATAAGGAATTTCAAACCCAGTTACTGAATGTCTTTATGTACACATTACCATTTTTCATAACTTTTATTTACTAACCTGGAGAATTATTAGTAATTATATGGAGCTTTTACAGTGGGTATGAGAAATTTAGGACTTGGAATGTTTAATGAGCTACTGTACCTGGAGGTTTAACTAGCAGCAGTCAAGCTGATTTCGAGACCCCGTGTGTGTCCGAGTAGAACTGTGCCCCACAGCATTTTCGGTGGCTGATTTTTGGGAAGTATACCACTAGACCTTTCTTCTGAGGACCTGTGGGTGGACCAGAACCTCCAATCTTTCAGTTAGCAGTTGAGTGTGTTAACTGTTTACAACACCCAGGGACCGTACAGGTTTAAAGCACTACTACTAATGAAAGAAAAGTTACTTTTATTCTAATCTGAATTCACTGACCAGTATGAAACAACTCTGTGAGAGAGATAATATCCTATTATTAAAGGCATAGTACTGTTTAGGCTTAGAACATGACCCTAAAGAAGATGAATCATTATCTCCATTACTGTATTGATCAGCTAGCACTGTACATCAGAAAAAAAAAAAAGACATGTTTCAGAGCAACACAATACCCTCTTCCTCATGACCTCAATCAAAATACAAATTTGAGATCTTACAAGATACCAGGTGAGATTACAGGTGACTCATATGCGTGAAAATAAAATAAGGAAACTTGCCAGCACTACTGATTATTCAATAAACACACTAAGTAATTTCATTTCTGTGGTACTTAAGTACATTTAAGGACTTAACATTTAGTTCTTAAATGTCAACTATCCAAAAACAACTGCTTTGTTGTATTAACAAATAAATCAAGAAAACCAATCCAATCCAATCATGGAATGGCCTCCGATAACTGTTAAAGGACATATCAACTTGCCTTTCTACCTTCCAAGGTGTACTGCCTTCCTATGGCTGAGACATCCAAATTCACATCTCAGAAATGCAAATAATTTATGAATAAATTATAATTTAGGACTTAATTTTATCTTCTAATAATACCTTAGTCTAGATAAACTCTGGTGTTTTTCATGCCCATTCCCCATATTTATAAGATACACAAATATTCCTGTAAGGATTTTCCTTCTATGAATTTTCATATATCATGAAATTTCCAGAAAAATTAGGAGAGCTGAATTCTTTAAAATTCAATTTATTTTCAGAAAGTAAATTAGCTAAGGGAAGAGGTGAATTTCCACTCACAGAATGAGTAAGATTACTGTCTTTTTGGGGGTCTTATTTGGGGAAACGAAAATAAAGTGCCATTTATAAAACATTTGCAGCTTTGGCTATAATCAACTATAATAATAAGATACCAGCTCAAAAAAATTCTTTTCATTTAAACCTCTTTTGTAATACTGCTTTTTAATAACCCTCATAATGGCCGAATTAAAGGACCTCAACTGAAATCATTCATCCCACATAAAACAAACATTGCCTTTTCTTCTTAGCTTTGTTTTACAAGCTACATTATTTCCAGATGACGCTTGAGGGGACTATGGTTTTAAGAATTAGATGCTTAAACAGACAGCTGCTTTCTATTTGCCATGTAAATCAAGGATAAATCAAAGAAAATTCTAAATAGTAGACTTCTTTTCTTGCTATTAGGAACTACAAACTCAGGCAGAGAGGGAGAGAGGGAAAAACAAAATGCTAACAAACAAAAAATTAAAATACAAATTTTTTAATCAATAAAAGGATATACAGAAACATCATATAGGAAGTTTTTGTATTAGTTCTTCACAGCAACAATGAACTTTTTTTCACTAAAATGGGAAGGGAAAAAAATAAGAAGCCATGATCACTGGTTTTAACAAATCTATTTTTTTATCCATGTTGCTACTGAATTTAATATGCATGGCTTATTATTTTATTTTTTTTGGAATTCTTTAAACTGGACTTAGAAAGTTAATCAATCATTGCCAGATTTCAATGCAAACACATCCTATTTCCTTTTATACACCAGAGTACTTTTTTTTGTATTTAAGCATTTTTAATGATAATTTAAAAACATCCTTACAAAGAACATTCTACCATACACCACAAGAAAGAACAAAAACCTTCCTCTTCAGGAATAACGAAAAGGCACTGTTCGTCTCAACTGAAGGGTGCTTTTTAAGAATGAAGCAATTTTTTTAAAAACAAAAAACGAGAGTCCTCCAACTAAATACTGTCTTTAGAAACATTCATCTTGAGAAATGCTGTATTTCTCGGAACATTTTTGGAACTCCTAATTCAGAAGAGTATTCAAAGCCAAGTTAAAACACAACCAAAAAAATCAGTCTTCCTATGTTAAAGTCAAGCCTGGTTTCTCATTAAAAAAAAAAAGGTTTCTCATTAGGGGGGAAAAAAAGTGGTAGGAGGGGAGCTTGCACACTTGCTAGAGACTATTTAATTTGAACTGTAAAATCAATTGTACTGAAGAAGAAACTTCCTGGGATCCAAGCAACGTGGGGCTTGGGATCTATTCAGGTTAAAAGCAGTTGTTGTATAGATGATCATCTACTTTATTCACAAGGTTTGACTCTGATTTTTTATACTAACTTTTTAATTATGAAAGTAACTATAAAGATCTTGATCCAAATTTCAACAGCCTCCTTGGAGAACTAGTTGATTCCAGGGCTGAGGGAGGGAAAAGGATAAGATGAACTGGAGCATCTTCGGAGGCTCAAAAAAAAAGGTAAAGGCATATTGAAAGGCTAGAGGAGCCAACCTAACAGCTCCAAATGGCCAAAGTTGGAACAACTTGAGCAATAAGATAAATAACAACATTGGATTATAACACAAAGAATAAAATAAATATTCATGAGTCCATATTGATATAAATTAATAACTGCATAAATATATTAGGAAGAAGTGACAACTCTTCCTTGCAGAAGAATTCTAACTAACAAATGAGAATAAACAGAAAAAATCACCATTAGAATACCAGAGTAATAATTGCTGCAGGGAAGGCCCACCAATGGATGCTAAAATTTGTGGGGAAATGTTTAAGCAGAAACAATATATGTGCATAGTCTCAAAGTAGTTCCCCCAAGTATTTATTAATCTACTCTGCGAAGGTAACTATGGTTTAATAGCTTCTTGTGCACTATTCCAGAAAATTTTAACGCATATTTTAAAGCAGACATGTACCTATACACTATAAAAACAAACCCAGTGCTGTCGAATACATTATATAACCTATATAATATACACATATCTTACTGTAACTCACTTTTTTATACTGATGGGTACCTTTTCATATTAGCCCACACAGATTAATTCACTAAGAAAAATGGCCAAAGGATATTGCACTAGATGAGTTTATCGGTCCCCTATTGATGGATATTGTGCTTGTTTTCAACTCTTGCTCTTCAACAAGGCTGAAACATACACATAAAAAAACCAAAACACCAAGTCCATCGATTCTGACTCATAGTGGCCCTATAAGACAGAGTAGAATTGCCCCACAGAGTTTCCAAGGAGCACCTGGTGGATCTGAACTGCTGACTTTTTGGTTAGCAGCCGTCGCTCTTAACCATTACACCACCAGGGTTTCTGAAACATAAACATATCTCTCTGTAACAGCTATCTGATTGACTTTGGCAGTTTCTAAAGTCAAATCTGCTCAAGACACATAGCTTCTCTCCCAGAAAATACTAATTTTTTCAAATTATAAAATTTATTTTTCCACATTTGCCCTCATGCTGTAATGCCGGTCAAGCTGACATCTATCTACTCAACAAATAGTTTGTTTTTGTTCCAGTGCTCCAACCACTTCGGGTTTTTTTAAACAGCTTCATTAAAATATAATTTACATACCACACCTTTCACCCATTTAAAGTATTCGAGAGGGAGTCCCAGTGGCACAGTGCTTAAGCACTCAGCTGCTAACCGAAAGGCTGGTGGTTTGAACCTACCAGCTGCTCTCGGGAGAAAGACGTGGCAGTCTGCTTCAGTAAAGATCCTTTGAGGCAGTTTTACTCTGTCCTATAGGGTCACTGTGAGTTGGAATCGACTTGACAGCAACAGGTTTTAAAGTATAGAATTCAAGCGTTTTTAGTTTATTCACAGAGTTGTGCAACTGTCACCACAATCTAATTTTAGAACATTTTCATCACCCCCAAAAGAAACCCTGTACACTTAGCAGTCACTCCCCATCCTGCCTCACACCCTCAGCTCTATGCAACTACTAATGTATTTTCTGTCTCTATAAGAGCTGCCTATCCTGGCCATTTCATATAAATGGAATCATACAACATTTTTCCTTTTCTGGCTGGCGTCTTTATTTAAACACGGTAGAAGTTTTACTCCTCACTCCCGTCACAGACCAACAATGCATTCAATAGGCCTTCCATGAGATTGGCTCAAGGGGCCAAGTATGGCCAGCATCTGGGACCTCAGAGTTTCCCACTGGATCTTTGCATACAGTTAGGAGATGATGAGGGAAGAGAAGTGTGGAAGATGGCACAGTGGAGACATTACTTACACCTATATACCACTGGCTAGAGCTTGTCATGTGGCCCTTGTCTAGATGAAAGGGAGCTGGAAAACACTGCCTAGCTGTGTGTCCAGGGAGAAGAAGGTGATTTGGTAAGCACCCGGCCAGTCTTTGCCTCACCGAAGGCCTAGTGGGGTGCTGGCACATGCTTGGCATTCAGGAGAGGTGGCTGGTTGACTGGAGGCTTGCCAACATGATCCACTGCTTTGCTCTTGGTGGTCATTTTGCTCTGGTTCATCTCTGGGGCTCCAGAACATGCCCAGTGCTGGTAATTCCAAGGTCAGGGGGCACCCTGGCAAAGTGAGGGCCCATCTTTGGGTTCAAATCCACTCTGCGATGCCAAATCACTACCCAGATGTTCCCAGGCAGATCAGAAACCCTTCCTGATGCTGTTGCCCATCTGTGATCAGTTAATTAATGGTGGGCTGTTGGCATTTCCTAACTCTCCATCTGATGATGTCATACATTTTCTCATCTTGTAGGAAGTTCTTCCTGCCACCAGAGGATGCAGAGATGTCTCCATCCTCTGAACTAATACCTGTGGCCCCAGAATGTCTCTTCCACATGTGGGTAGCATAGTGTAATTGTAACTGCTGACACTCTGTGCCAAAGGTCCAACAGACTCACTCATTTAATTCTTACAAGAACTCTAGGTGGTAGGTTCTACCATTATTTCCATTTTATAGATGAGGAAACCAAGGCCCAGAGAGGTAAAAGGACTTGCCCAAGGCCACACAGCTTACAAGCTGCAAAATCAAGTTAAAAAATACATTATTTGCCCATTTTTAAATTGGGTTATTTGTCTTTCTATTATTGAGATATAAAGAAGATTAAACAAGCAATCCAGCAAGCCGAGATGGGGGGAGAGAGATGCCAAGCCACATGAAGATCACCCAGAAGCAAAAGCTCAGAGACAAGGACCTTCCTCCAGAGCCAAGAGAGAGAGAAAGCTTTCCCCTATAGCCAGCACCCTGAACTCAGACTTCTAGCCTCCTCAACTGTGAGAAAATAAAGTTTCTGTTTGTTAAAGTCATCTGCTTGTGGTATTTCTGTTATAGCAGCACTAGATAACTAAGACAATCATACATATCAATGGTTTCCTAACATTTCATCTCAAGATCCTTTTATACTCTCAAAAATCACTAACTCCCTTGAAAAGCTATCTTTTATGTGGATTATATGTATTGATATTTACCATATTAGAAATTAAAACTGAGAAAAATTTTAAAATGCAAGAATACAAGTACACATTCTATTAGCTGTCAGGGCATTGACATCACCACTCATCATGTAGGCTCTGGACAATTCCACCGCACACTTATGAGAAAACAAAAATAAAAATGAGACTTTCAGAACCACGGGAGTATGTATGCACAGGCTGGTTGCACTATACATGCTTAGCAAATCAATGATAAATCTTAACTACTGTTTATACTTCTGCTGAGTTTTCTAATTTTGGCTCCTTACTATTTTTTGGCCATGGTCCTTCTGGTTTTTGTCTTCACATTTACTGTCTGGAGTTAGATTGTAGCGTCGAGTCCTACAGAAAAATCTGAAAACTGTTTGGTGATCAAAGGGCAATATAATTTGGTTCCTTATGGTTCTAACTAGAATAAAAGTTAGATTCTTCCCTTCTGAAATAGTTGCTAAAATGATTGTTAGAAATCAGGGAAACAAAGCTTAGATGACATTGTGACAATATTCATAATTTTTGTTTCTGTTGAAAGATTTCTCTTAACGGTTCTCTTCCGTGCTTTTAACCATTGAATTAAATTTTATAAAACCCTGATGTAAAGATGACAAAGCACAGCCAAGTCGACTAAACTTTACTTGCATCCCCAGATACCTTTATTAACCCTGTAAAGGCAGACGAGTAGTGGTCTCTCTCTCTCAGCAGGACTTGAGTGTAATTTTTGCTTTATTTTCCCTTAGGCAGCCAAGGCAGTTTCCTCATTATCTAGAACCTGATAGAAGGTTTCAGGTTTCCCCCGAGATGTTCAGAGAAACATGAAGCACTAATATTAATGTTTTTATAACTTGCTATTTGCTTTCTATGTCGTTACTCAACTGACTTGTGAATTACCCAGTATAATGAGGATAAACATTTTCTTAACAAACTCAGAAACCTCTAGATAGGCTGAAAGCAGTCTATGCACTACAGTGGGAAGAAAAACATATCTTTATTCTGAAGCACTTATTCAAACTCTTTGCTAACAGAGTCCATGCTGTCCTGCTGGAGGAAAGTGTGCATCTGGGAATCCGACGCTGCATTAAGGCCCTTTCGTTTTCCCTTTCCATCTTTTACACACAAGTGGTCTAAAGCATTAGTCCAGGAAACAGAAATTTTTGTGGTCGTTGGCAAAGACATTTAACAAGTAAAATTTCTAGGCAAGAAAAAGGAGGGAACATACTTTATTTTCTCAGTTAATGACCAATTTAAAAGAGGACAATAAGAACATGGTTTCAAATGTACAAACCACTCTTTTGAGCAATGGAAATGGACAATAAAACACTGAGTTATCATGGAAGAAGAACATACGACAGCGCTAACTCTGAAGGTTACTACTGTTTGCTTTAATCACTTTTCAGATCAGTGGCAGGAATAATGATTCACAGTTATCATCACAATTACTGAATCAGTGCTAACCACCTTCTTCAACTAACTGAGAAAAAGCAGTAAAATTCAAGTTCATAAACCCATTTGGAAAACGTTGTGATTTGCAAAGTCTCATACATACAAATGTTAAAATAAGGACCATGAATGGCAGATTCCAAATGGAATTTTTCCAATATCTCTAAGAAGCAGATGCTCTAGGAAATTTATCTGTACTTAATGAAAAGTTTATGCAAGAACAGTCAATCAGTAACTCTAAAAATGATAAGTTCAATAGTAGAAATCACATGTTCGTTATGAATTCAAATTTAGGTACTGTCCTTTCATTGAAAAATCACTTCCATGATTGTCAAAAACTTACAAATGACACATTTTCTCTAAGAAATATCAATTCTACAAATCTCTTATAAAAAGAGAATGCTGCTAGGGCAACCTCAGGAATGTATGAATCCAATACATTTTTGTGGAATGAATGACACAAGAATACTACATAGATCAAATGATAACTAGATAAAAATAACAAAACATTTACAGATGAACCAAATTCAAGTTCTAAACAAACAAAATTCCCCACTACCACACTGGCATCCAACTGAAGTTTCCAAGGAGCAATTAGAAAGAAGTATTTTTATTGTAACAAGTCATGGCAAGTATAGAATGAAGCGAGCTATTATGCTAATTTTAAAAAGTTCAAAATATTTTACTAGCAGGAAAAATTATAAAAGATACTTTATTTTTTTAGGAATCATAAACTTAATACCGTGATGGGATGACAGACCATACACACACACACTCTCTCTCTACATAAAAGAGAAGAAAAATAGCACCAGCCAGGTTGTGGCTCCACACAGCTATCTTTGTTTATCAGTGACTGATATCCGGACTGGGTGCTGTTCCCACAGTCTCGTATCAGCCAACCATTTAGAAATGAAACAAACCACAGGAAACAAGCAAAACAACTCTCCAGCTGTCTGGTATGCATCACCACTTTAGACTCAGAATTTAAAGTCTCTAATAAAGTTTGTCCACTAAGTTGTTGTCTGATGGTTTAAAATGGTTTAGGTGGGTCCTTATTAGAACTTGATGAACTTCTGTGATTTATGACAAGATTATTCTTAGCCTCCTTATCTAAGCCATGTTCTGAAACATAAGAAATGTAACAGATAGCGGCACTGCCCTAAAGGAACTCATCATGATTTCTTCTTCTATTACCATGTAATGTTCTTTCTATTCTACTCCATCATCATCCTCTGAGGTCAAGTGGTAGTAAGCTCTTCATCTTTAAAGGAGGTGGAACAAAGGCAACCTGTCGCTGCTGTTCTCATCTACCAGGGCCGACTACACTAGGGTGGAATACTAATCATAGCACACCAATTAGATTCTCTTTCCCAGGAAGTGAGAATTAGAACTTCAAGACTGATCACTTAGCTAAAGGCACTCAACTCAAAAGGACATGTCATGGGGAGGGAAGGGTTGGGGCCAAAGCCAAAGCAAAAAGCAGCAGAAACAAGAAACTAAATAGCCTCAGAAAAACAGGATATTCTTGAACCTGAAAGCTTTTCAATTTCAGGTGTAGGTCGATCCTCTCCTTGAGTTCAGTAAGAAACCTTTGCTTACTTCCCACAAAACCCCTACTTCTGTTTTTGTGTAACAAATTTAGTGGGTTTCTTGACTAAGATAACAAGATTACTAATTATTAATAATGAACAGTTTTGAGTTGCTTTTCTTTAACCAACTGTTAATACTCACTTAAAAATTTTCCCTCAATTTGAGAAATAAAATTTGCACATTAAAGGGTCCTAGGGCATCAAGATTGCAGTCTGATTTTGAGAGAGAGGGGTATTATTATTTATAAATTTAACAATAAAAGAACAATTTTTTATTGACAAAGTAAGGTAACTACTTACATAATCTGGCAGAGGGACATCACTGGAACTCAGCGAACCTCTCAATGACTGGGTGGCTTGTTCCAAAACTTTGTTGTGTTTTTTAGACAGCAAAGAAAACAAGCTGAAGAAAACAAAACATCCAATTATATTAAAAGAACTAAACATCTCCTTTTGTAGGACTTAAATGGAATTACATAGTTCCACAACATGTCAATTATTCTAAAATATACTGGTAAATGACCACAATTCTTTGTTCATGCTTGTGCTGACAAAAGGATTACTATCTATGTAACAAAAAACGAAATGATGAGAATGTTTAAATTTTCTATTAAAAAAAAAGTTTGACAGCTTAAAATTATGTTTAAAACAGGTGACATTTTAAAAAGATTACTATAGTGGAAAGAACAGTGGACAGAGATTTAGAAAACCTGCAACATGGACTGACTATAACTAACTCATAGTGTAATCTATTATAAGTGATTTGAGTTTGTTGTATTTCACTTTCAAATAAGTGTATTGGATTAGAATATTTCTCTAGTATAAAAATTTTTTTTTTTTTATAATATAGAGTCTATGATTCTGTATTATAGCTTTATATACTTACTTCTCAAAAAGAATGAATTTAAACACATGTATTTTAAGATGTCTGCTTCTGGCCATGATGGATCAACTGGTACCAGACTAACCCTCCTGCTGTGAACAACTAAAAACCTGTACAAAATACGTATGAAACAATTTTTTTCATATATTGTACAACATTTGAAGTGCAAAACTGTGATCTTCAAAAAAAAAACAAAAAAACATACGCAAGCCCCATAATGGTGAGTTTCCACCTAGAGAAACACTTCAAAATATGGTTCAGAAAGATGAGAACCAAACAGTGCACAACAGTAGTGTGCAAAGCTGAAGAAAGAGATGCAAAGTTCTGGTAGCTGGAATTTGCATGGCACAATATTAGAGAAGAGAGACTTGTAAGAAATGCGCTACAGAAATTCTTGAGTCTTCTGCTAAAAAATAAGCTGTACTGTACAGAGCAAGGCCACACAAGGCACAGCAATGAACAACCATCTAGCAGCTGTGAACTGAACAGAGATTTTGGAGGTCACGAATGGCTGAGATATGTTGGAATTCCAATCAGCCAGGGTGAATAAAACTCACTGAACACCATGGACATTCAGTTGAATTCTCAGAAAGGCCATGCTTTAAGAGTATGGCTAATTCTAACTCAGAGTAAGAAGAACTCTATATGCCCCTAACAAAGCTAAATGAACAATCTTCAAAGAGCTAAAACTGATCTACAAGTAACTTACTATCTGCCAGAACAAAACTGAACAATTCTTGAAGACAACAAAATCCAGACACTCAACAATGTGGCATCTACAATTTCAAGCAAACAGTAAAAATTACTAGACATGTGATGAAGCAGAAAAATATGACTCATATAAGGAGAAAAAGAAATCAGCCTAGAGACGCTGGAATTAGCAGAAAAGAACATTAAAACAGCTATTTTAAAATGTTGAAAAATTTAAAGAAAAACATGAACATAATGAGGAAACAGATGGAGAATATCAGTAGAAATGGAAATGTTCTGGCACACAGTTAATTTACTTGTAGATCAGTTTTCTCTCTTTGAAGTCTGTTCATTTGGCTTTGTTAGAGTATATCTAGAGTAGAGTCCTTAATCTAGGGTTACAGTAGCCTCACTTCCAAAAGTTTTTTTCTTTTTTACTACTCTATTTTATCACCTATACTGGCTTTTTGTCTATACCTCATTTTATTTTTTAGTGATTGAGTTTACAACATGCATGTTTAATTTACCACAATCTATCATGAGTTAATATTAAATTAATTCATGCATAATGAAGAACTTTACAACACTATACTTCTCTCTCTCAGTGTTCTAGTATTCTATCTTCACTGAAGAAGAATGGAGGTAATCTATGGTAACTTTCATCGTTAATTTAAGAAAATCATCGAACAAGTCCTGGGAACCAATGTAAAAAGGATTTGAGATTATTCTCTTTGGAAAAGAAGAGCTAGATTGTTTATTTATTCTGAAATTGAACACTAACAATCTGTTCTCGTCAGCAGACGAGTGAACAAGGACATGAGCTTCAACTGAAACATATTTCAGTTAGATATAATGAAAATTTTACTCCTAAGGGCATTCAATGTTGAAATGGTCCACTCAACAAGCTACAGATATTGCTTCCCAGCTATTGTTAAGAAAGTTTTTGCAAGAATAGATGATTTGAGGTCACTTCCAGTTTTCTGACTATCATGAATGAGAAACAGAGAATTCACACTTACTTCAAGTTTTCATTTTTAATACAGTTTAGTAGGCTTTTTTCCTCAGATCTTACAGCTAGAGCTTCCAGAATTGTTTTCGTTTAACTTTCTGATTTTGACTTTCCTTTAGCATTTTTAGGGAAAATGACCTAAATTCATACGAGACATGACTTGCAAGTTAACTTTTGCATAAAACTTTGCATTCAAAGTACTACCCCTAAATTGTTAATTCTAGTTAAAGTAAGTGATAGAGACACATGATGTTTGTGCACAAAGGGGTAAATCTGATTTTTAAAATAAGTGAAATTCAGTCAGAAGAGAGCTACCAGAATACTTTTTAAAATTAGAAAAAGACTAGATTTTTCTTTATGTACAAGAATGTTAATTATAAATTAACAAAAAAATGGAAAACAATCAAAATGTTAATCATGAATAGAATAGATATTGATCAAGAATAGGATACGTTAATAAACTGTCAGATACATACCCACACAATGAAATATGATACAGCAATTTGAAATTACCTAAAGCTACATGTATTGATATGGATAAATCTCAAAAATAATACTGAGCAAAAAGTAAGAAAGGGCCCTTGTAGAAGAACGTGAACAAGATGATATTAATATAAATGCAAGACTATATTACATATCTTGTAATAGATAATACATATGCAGTAACAACTTAAAAAATATATGAAAATGATAAACACTACCTGTAAGATACTCATTATTTCCTGATAACAGATGGAAGGAATCAGGGAGGAAGGCATAGGGGATTCAGAGCCCCTGCCAACAGACAGCATTTTACAAATGAAAGAAGCATACAGAAAAAAATGCGTGTGGTCAGTCTAAACCAGAACATGCTCAGAAAATCACAAGCTGTTGAGAATGGCTCCAGTTTAGGGTGCACAGGTGGTGGCAGGAGATGAGACCAGAATGAAGACAGTGTGAAAACAGACCATGAAGGGCCACTCATGGCACATTAAAAGCCCTGGGCTTCATTCTATAGGGAGTAAGAAGCTAGCGGAACGTCAGTCTTGCAAAATGATGAGCAAGACATGGTTGATTACCTAACGAACTTAAGTCTAATGGGATAAGAAAAAAATGTCTACAACACTGAAATCAGAACATGCCATGGGTCTGAACAGTGTGCTGCAGGAGCAGAGAAGAAGGCTAAGGGAGTTGCTGGTTGGGAAAAGTAAAAGGAGAGGGAGAGCAATCCAGGGATGGAAATAACGTGCAGAAAGGCACAGACAGACTTTAGGGACATGCCAATAGCTTATAAGATCAGAACAGTGAATGCCCATAGGGCTGAGAGGTGGCAAGAGATATAGATGGCAAGATAGAAAGGGGCCAAATAAAAAAGGGCCTTCTGTACCATGCTAAGAGGTTTGCATTTCATTTTGTCAAGTGAGACCGACAGTAAGTCAAATATTTACCAAAGGCCTACTATGTGCCAGGCAATGTGCAATTTGCCTGGATACAAAGGCAAACAAAAGCAACACAGTCGGGTCAGGAGGGTACACCTACACAGATGGGTCTATTGTCAGCGTGGTGATGGAAATGGGCACGGAGTGTTATAGGGACCCGGATGACGACTGCACAACTGCACCTCAAGGTGGAACAGGAAATCATTTTTGGAGAGGATGCCTGAGCAGAGTCTTAATGAACATTTAGGAGTTGGCCAAGCAAATTGAGGTAATGGTAAAGGCAGTCTGGGCAGAGAAAAGAGGATGAACTAAGGCAGGGAAATATAAGCACTGTTGCTGCAGGAAAACAGCATAGTGTGCACCTTCATAAAGTGTTAGGTACACGGCTAGAAACAGTAGGTAGTAAGGTTGGGGTGGCAGTGGGTATAGTTTGTACAGTGCCACTTATGTCTTGCTTAGACCTTGGTCTTCATCCTGAAAGCCAGAGGTGTTTCATGATAGCAGGACTGCAATATGAAAATAAGACAGGGGTATGGGGCAGGAGGCAGGCAGGAAAAAGCAGCTGACTTGTTCAACCTTGTCTTTACCTCTCCCCTGTGCTCTCCAATCTCGTGGTAGCCATAGAGGCCCTGCCATAAGAGCCCAGGGCTCCTAAAACCACAGAACTGAGCACGTGTACAACAACTAAATTTGGGTTTTAGACAGCTTCCTCTTCCTCTAGAGGGAAGGATGAATAGGAGATGACAAGAGAACAAGAGTAGAAACAAATCCTTTAGGAAACTTTGACATGACTAAAAGTGAGAGATGAAGAGGCCCGGAACTAAAGCAAGTATAAGTAATTTGGAAAGCAAAACAGACAACACAGAGAGTGAAAGAAGGAAATCACAGTTGTGGTAACTCTGAGGTTTCTAAGTTGGGAAACTTAGCGGCTGGCTGAATGTGATTGTACATGTTAGGAATATAAGAAGAAGAGCTGAAGGATAAGGTGAGGGCCCAGGAAGACAAAGAGCTGTGCCTTGAAGAAAATAGTAATAGCAGCAGTAGCAGCTGAGACTTGCATAGCGCTTATTGTATATTAGGCACTACTCATCCAACTATCATAGGAGGCAGGTACTACTATTACCCATTTCTTTTTCTTTAAGGGATGATGGACTTGAGGCACAGAGAGGTTAAGTACATAGCTACTAAGCAGTGGAGTCAGGAGTCCTGTTCAGGCAGGCTGGCTCCGGGATCTGTGCTCTTACCAATTCTGCCATGAAACCTAGCAGTGCTGAGGAATTTCCAGGTGGAGACGGTTAGAAATATCCAGGATGGCAGTTCAGAAACACTAATCTGGTGCTCAGGAGAGAGGTGAGGAGAAATTTCAGGGTTATCAACATCAGCTGAAATCACCAAAGTGGAAGGGATGACTTAAGGATAATGTATAACATAAGAAGTAACAGGACGGAACTCTGGGAGACACCAAGACCAAAAGGGTGAGCAGAGCACAGGCAGCTAGCAAAAGTCGCTGAGAGCAAGTAGAAGTAACAGGACGGAACTCTGGGAGACACCAAGACCAAAAGGGTGAGCAGAGCACAGGTAGCTAGCAAAAGTCGCTGAGAGCAAGAGTCAGAAGTAGAAAAACTAGAAGAGAAAGACACTCTGTTAGCCAAGAGAATAATTTCCAGGAGGGAGTAGTCATTCACTGCCAAAAGAACTGAAAGCAGGGACTCAAATAAATACTTGCACACCCATGTTTGCTTCAGCACTATTTGTAATAGCCAAAGGCGGACACAACCCAAGTGTCCATAAACAAATCACTGAATAAACAAAATGGGGTATATACACATATGGAATATTATTCAGCCATAAAGAGAATGAAGTTCTGATATATGCTATGACATGGATGAACCTTGAAAATGTCATGCTAAATAAAATGTAAGTCACGGAAGGATAAATATTGTATAATCCCACTCATGTGAATATCCAGAACGGGCAAATTCATAGAGATCAAAAGTTCATTAACGGTCACCAGGAGCAGATGGGAGGGGGAGCGGGGGATATTGCTTAAGGGGGATATTGTTAAGGGTGATAAAGGTTTTGGAAATAGGCAGTGAGGATTGCTGCACTGCCACTGAACTGTATAAAAATGTTTTAATACATATATTTCACCACAATTAAAAAAAAACTGTCAAACAGTAAAGTGCAATTTAAAAAATGAAACAATATCACTAGATTTGGCACGAGAAAAGAAATCAATGGTGATCTTATCAAAAACCATTTTCAGTGGTGTGGAGGAGGCAGTGGTTGAGAAATATTTAGTAGGATGTGAGGAAATACAGAAAATAGGTGTAGACTCTTCAGAAATACGATAGTGCTCGGGAGGAGAGAACTAGAGTAATACTCTGAAGGGAAGGTGCTCAGGAGGTCAGTTACCAGGAGGTGGTGTGGGGGTTCTCTCAGATAGTTCCCATAAGAGTCTTGCCAATCCTTGCAGCTTTTAGGCAACTTGTCTCCATGCCCTAGTCCTTCCCTCTAGCACACTCATAATACTAGTTACCTGGGAAATGAGAAGTACCTCAACTCCACAAAAGAATGGAAAGAGTTGATTTACAGATAAAGAAACTTAGGTATACAACAAGGGAAAGATTAGTCCAAAAGACTAATGGATCACAACTACCATGGCCTGCACCAGACTGAGTCTAGAACAATTAGGCGGTTCCCAGCTACCACCACTGACTGCTCTGACTGGGATCACAATAGACAGTCCTGGACAGAGCTGAAGAAAAATGCAGAACAAAATTTTAACTCAAAAAGAAAGACCAGACTTGCTGGCCTGACAGAGGCTGGAGAAACCCTGAGTATGGTCTCTGGGCACCCTTTCAACTCAGTAATGAAGTCACTCCTGAGGTTTACCCTTTAGCCAAAGATTGAACAGGCCCAAGGAACAAAACAAGACTAAGGGGGCACACCGGCCCTAGGGTGGGGACTGGAAGGCAGGAGGGAACAGGAAAGCTGGCAATAGGGAACCCAGGGTTGAAAAGCGAGAGTGCTGACATGTCATGGGGTTGTTAACCAGTGTCATAGAGCAATGTGTATACTATTTGATGAGAAACTAGTTTGTTCTGTAAACCTTCACCTTAAGTACAATTAAAAAAAAAAAAAGAAGAAAAAGAAACTTAGGTATAGAGAGTTGGACAGTTCATCCAAGGTCAAAGCTATATAGTGTAATGAATATAAAATTTTCATAAATCCTAAAGAACAATTAAAATATGAAAAAACACAAAGAATTATTAAAATCATTAAAGGCAGAGCTGTGGCTGACCAAGTCTCCTTAGGGCCAAACTTCGTGCTCTCTCCTCTGTGGACCATGATTCTTCCTATACGCAGAACACACTCTCTGCCTCTCCTTCAGGTCACCAGTCAAATGCCATCGATTCCACACCCTCTGTGACAGCTTTCTCTAATCTCTGCTCTCTCTGCCTCTAAATGACAGTAACTTCTCCACTACTCACTTGGCACTTCAATATACTTTTTTCCCCCTCAATACACTCTTACACTACTGGTACCCTACTTTTTGAGGTATAATTTATATACATTATTAAGGTATAACTGATATACAGTAAGATTTACCAATTTTAAGTATACAAGTCTATGAAAAATGTAGAGAGTCATGTAACTCACCACCAGAATCAAGATACAGAACAATTCTATTACCCCCCAAATTCCCTCATGCCTTTCTGCAGCCAATCCCTCCTCCAACATCCTTTCCCTTCCCCACAACCTGTTTTCTGTGACTCTAATTTTGCCTTTTCTAAAATTTCATGTAAATGGAACCACACCATATGCACCCTTTGGTCTATCCGTAATTCATTCCTTTTTACTGCTGAGTAGTTTTCCAATTGTGTAGATGTACCTCAATTTATTTACTTACTAGTTCATTTCTCTTGAATACCTAGGAGTGGGATTGCTGGGTTGTATAATTACCTTAAACTCAGAGTGGAGGCACTTCACATGAATCATTAGGAGTACTGGACTTGTATCCTTTGGAGTCTGGATAGAGGAGCTAGTGCCTGGCTTTCATCATCTGAAATCTAAAGGGGAGAAACTGTGGCTGAGCTGCCCTGTCTGGCGGCAGAGTGAAAAGAAGGCAATTTTGTGAGTCATCTGCCTTTCCGTGGCTGGTAGGGTGAAATTATTGTTTCTCATAGACCAGATGTGGGCCATGGCGTAGGGAACTATTTTAGAGTCCCAAGAGGACTATCTGCAGGGGTGGTGAGATCCCAAGACAGGAGGTAGACTGTTAGAGGCTAAGGGGACAATTTTAAGTGAGCTGCTTGAGGAGAGGTATTATCTCTATCAAAATGCACATGAGAGGATCTCCAAGGAAGCTGCAAATGTGTTCCCCGACAAAAGGTCATCTTTGGACAACTACTACAACCTGAGAGTACCAACGTCAGATGACAACTGTACACACTCTGTAAGACTGTGCTCTTCTCATTAATCCTTTTCTCCATGAGCCGACCACTGGAGAAGTTGGAGATGGCAGAGAGTGGAAGTGGGCAGGAAGGGGCATGCAAAGAGAAAAGTTGAACACATCCTATTCCTCCACTTCAGGTGCCAAGTCTGAAGCACCCTGAGCTGGGGGAGAACAGACAAGAGTTTGAAAGTTTCATATTACTTTGAACTGGAGAAATGTAACCGTTGAACTCGATGGAGTTTCTTTCCCTGCCCCTCCTCTTTGTGCTTTAGATGAAAGTTTCTCATTAAACAACTGATACACAAATTGTTTTGTAACACTGGCTGCCAACACCGCGACGTGCCAACACCCGCCCCTTCTCGAACTTGGCTTCCCCATTTCCATTTGTCCAGCTTTCCTTTCTCCTCCTGCCTTCTCGTTCTTGCCCCTGGGCTGGTGTGCCCATTTAGTCTTATATACATGGTTGAACTATGTGTGTTATTGTTTGTTTTATAGGCCTGTCTACTCTTTGGCTGGACGGTAAACCTCAAGAAGGATGGTGATTTTTAACTGCTAATATGAGATGTTCCTTTGAGTGAAAGTGACTAAAAAGGCTATGGGACGTCCCTGAGATCTTATTCAGGGGTAAGAACAGAATGAATTTAGAGAGTCAGTTTGGTGGAAAATTGGTGAAAGCTACTTCCTTATTTTATGTAATGAGTCCAACTCATTCAGTATAATAGTTACAATATTTCATAAAGGTATAATATTCTGAAGAACAGAAAACACAAAGATGAAAAAGGAAGAAATCACTAATATTGCCAATGAGATAAAAACATTTTAAGAAATTCTACTTTCATTCCTTTTCCTATTTTTTCATAGTGGTAGCTGGAATAGATAGATGATCATGCTCTAATCCTTTCCATCCAGAAAAGTGGATATGCACAAAAATAATCAAAGGTATATTTTTGCTCCTCATCCACAGGGCTTAATGAAAATTAGTTTGTTCTCTACTAATTTCAATTCATTACTAATAGGTTGGAATAATCACAACCAGTCTCCAATTACTAATAGGTATGTTCCAAAGGTTCATTAATAAATTGGGTATTTTAGAACTGAAAATATGTTTTTTTCTTATAGAAACAATGTTTTACAGTCTTTTTGTATTACAATTATAAAGGACCTGAAAAATAAGACTGACTGTGGCTTTTTCAATTACAACCAACCACTTCTGTAAGAGGATTTCTATAGGAGAAATATAATTCAAGATTTAATTTCTCTCTCTTTTTTTTTTTTAGAATACAACTTCTTAAGGTGAAAAGAGGCACTAGTATGTACATAAATATTTCTGAGTATGAATAACTTGTTACCTAAAAACAACATTGAGGGCCTCTCTGTATTTGCATAAATTACTTTTCGTTTTTTAAGTCACTCATTCTCCAGGTATTTTTTGATTTGGGAGAAAAGGCCAGAGAGAACCAAATTTAGAGTTCTCCGCTTCTTTGGTTTATGTAAGGCTGCTCATACATTAAGAGTTGTATATGCATTCTTTTTTCTTAGTTAGCTTTAAAAAGGCTAACTACAGAAGAGGAAAATCTTAAAAAGAATATGCTCAACATGTACTCAAAATCTTAAAAACAGTACGCTTAACATGTTTCCAGAAAAAAAAGGTAAAAAAATTAATAATAAAAGCAGCATGTATTATGAATTTATAGCTGGTAGAACAATACGCAACCAAAGGAAACATGGGTAAAATAACAAGATTTGTTTTGTCATGAGAGAGAGCTGAGTACATATTGTTGTGGATTTTGTGGTAACAAGGAAATCATCTGTGAATTAGAAAGACCCCTTAAATCTAAACTCTTTTACTAAGAACCTGACTTTGTGATTTAAAGAATTTAATAGGTTTAAAACAAAGAAGAAATAATCATCCAGTAAAATTAGTAATAACATTTTCATCACTTTGAGGGCAATTCAATCATTGCTGGTAGGGCTAAAGATACGTTTTTATATGTAATTTCCTTTTAAATGGCATGATGAACCAAGAAAAAATTTTAAAGAACAATTTGAGGTAGAAGGGTGAGGTTAGGAACTTGCCCTACCAGATAATAAAACATGCTAAAATGCATTAAACATTGTGTTACTGGCACAAGAGTAGATGAATAAATCAACAGAACAGAATGTAATTTAGAAAAACACTGATCTCAGTGGTAAAAGCTGACTAAGTAATAAGTGGTGTTAGATGATAATTGCAGAACTGGTCCAGGAGGCTGAACATCCAACTAATAGGATTTCTATTTGGGGGAGGGGGGAAGGTAGAATTCTACCTTATTTCATACACAGGACACACACACATACACACAGACAGAGAGAAAGAGAAAATGCAGGATAACTTTTTTATAATATGTGGGGTGGGAAAGATCTTTTGCTACGCATGACACAAAACCCAGATTTGCAGACCATTTTAAGGACTTTGGCTTTTCCATTCAGTGAAATGGAGAGACACTAGAAGGTTTTTAAGCAGAGAAGTGGCCTGTTCTGACTTACATTTTAAAAAGGCCATTCTGACTTTTATCTTGAAGTATGAGAGGCAAAGGTGGCAGTCGAGAGTCCAGTTAAACGCTACTGCCAAAGGTAATAGCAGGAAAGTAGTGAGGACTGGCAGATTCTAGATATATCTGAAGGCAAGGCCAATGGGATTTGCTGCTAGATTGGATTGGGGGTATAAAAGAAAGAGAAGAGTCAAGGATGCCATCAAGATTTTTAGCCTAAGCAAATGGAAGGATGGGTTTAGCATTTACTGAGATGGAGAAGACTGCAGGGGAGGAAGGCAGGTTCCATGGAAATCTAAGGTTCTGGATACGGTAAGTTTGAGATGCCTATTAGTTATCCAAGTGCACGTTTCAAGTAGACAGCTGGATGTATGTACCTGACTTCAGGGAAGTGCTAGAGTTGAAAGATAAACGTTTGGGGACTGTAAATATTTAACCAAAACACCCCTGGTGGCGCAATGTTTAAGCACACTCAGCTGCTAACTGAAAGGTTGGTGGTTTAAACCCACCCCATGGTTTTGCAGAAGAAAGACCCGCCCATCTGCTTCTGTAAAGATTACAGCCAAGAAAACCCTATGGGGCACTTCTACTCTGTCACATGGGGTTGCTATGAGTTGGAATCGACTCTACAGCACCCAACAACAGCAACACATATGATCACAATTTCAAGTTATGGCAATGGATGAGAAAACTCAGTGAATAGTATAGAGAAAAGAAGAGAGACCAGAGAAAGCCAAAACCTACGCTAGAAGTAAGGGAAAACCTGGAGCTAGCCAGTTTATATTCTAGAGCTCCAGAAAGAAGCATTGAAAATACCAGGCATTAGAAAGTGGGGTGCAGGTGAGAAGATGACTGAAAATCTGTATTAAAAAGTCAGACCACAGTTCCCTTCCCCTCCCCTACTCAGCCTAGAGAATGCCTTCCTCCACCCTGGCTGGAGAATAGATGTGTTTACTCTTGAAAGGGTGAACCTGAGAGATTCTGGACTTAGAGGCACAAGGCACAATTCAGGATGGGAGTACTATACTGGAAGAGAGTGATTAAGTAAAACTATAGGCACTGAACACGGAACTCCGGCTCCATTCCCCCAGTCAGCTCAGAGAATGCCATCAGCTCAGTTTGTATACCTGGGAAAAATATTGGACAATTCCTCTCATTAGAAACTGAAAAGCACAAGCCAGAGATGTTGATACTTGGAGATTCCCCAAAGAAACAGTCCAGGTGGAGCACCTGAAAATGAAGCCCAACCCAAGCACACGGAACTTCCCATCAATTCTTTGGTGTGTCACTTCTAAACAGGAACTCTTTGCCAAGGATCACCAGAGAGAGCCACTAAAATGACAGACAAGACAAGCAAGCAAGAAAAAAGAAACTGGATAAAACAGAGACAGTGCAGGGGGCAGGAGAAAATTTCCAAAACGTTAGGGTTACTAAGCTCGGGGAGAAAAGCAAATATATTGCAGGTATGAAACAAGAAGGAGGCCATGTAAAAAGGAATATCAGAGAACAAAAAAGAACTCTTAGAAAATGGAAATATGATAGCAGAAATGAAAATTTCAACAGAAGAAGTAGAAAATAAATTTGAAGAAATCTTCAGAAAGTGGAGCAAAAAGAGAGAAGGAAAATAGTAGAGAAATGACAATTAGAGAACTAGCCCATACATAAGTTCTAATGTCCAACTAATAGGATTCTTAAAAAGAACAGAGAAAATGGAACAAGAGGAGGAGGACATTATTAAAGAATTATTTCCAGAAAAGTTCTCAAAGCTGAAAAATAAGAAATTTCCAGAATGGAAGAGCCTACTGAGAATACAGATTTTTCAAATTTTGACTAAATTTGGTCATAAATGCTATTTAGCAAGAATGACCCTAGATATGTGGGGGTAAATTAAAAATTGGTAATTTATCTCAAAATAAAAAAATTTACCCTGATTTCAACTTACTTTTGTACCTATGTCATGGATTATATACTTGAAAAAATGTATATCTTTATATAAATTCAAGTGCAATGAAAGACTTAAATTATTTCACAATTAATATGCAATTCTAAAGACATCAAACTTGTTAAAAGTTTTATGGTATTTTCTCTTCTGTATTATAAAACATGTTCTGTAAACTAGAGAAACAGATTTTCTGACTTGAAAGCATTTAGGCTTTCTCTGTTATCCTTTCTTTGTCCCCTAAGAAAACTAAATGCCAAGCCGATAAGAAACCTATTCATTTCTTAAAAACAATATTCCGTAGTATAGTATGGCTAATTTTTGGCAATAAATTGGATTCAAATAATATTTAATGAGATATTAATTTAATATTTAATAAAATATTAATTTAATGGTTATCTCATAGGGAACACAGGAGCAACCAGGATGAACAGTTTACAAGTTATTATCACAGGTCTTAAGGTCTTAGGTGTAAAGAAACTTCCCCTCAGGGGAAATCAACCAAATAAAGCATATCTACTATAGGTGAAGTAAAGATCACAGGACACATGATACTGAGGATAACTATATCTGGAAAATTCTGCAGAATCCCTATACTGATATTACAGTATAATTTACAAGGAAGATATTCTGTAAGTGTTGGACCCTTGGACTAGGGTTTCAACTAGAACTCAGGGATTTATTTTTGCTTAGCCTTTACTCTTAATTTTGGAAACCCTGGTGGCGTAGTGGCTAAGTGCTACGGCTGCCACCAAAGGATCAGCAGTTCGAATCCGCCAGGCGCTCCTTGGAAACTCTATGGGGCAGTTCTACTCTGTCCTATAGGGTCGCTATGAGTCAGAATTGACTCAACGGCAGTGGGTTTGGTTTTTTCGGTTTTACACTTAATTTAATAAATATAACCAGTGTTTGAGAGGGCCATAGGAATAACAAATCTTAATTTTCAACTTATGCTACTCTCATTGCTATTAAACTTAATCTTTGCACAATATGATGAATATAACCAATGCCATTGAATTGTACATGTAAGCAATGCTGAATTGGCAAATGTTTTGTTATAAATAGAACAATTAAAAAAAATCTTAAAACCTGTAAAAACTCTATCCGTTTATTTCAACTTGCTTTCCATGTCTGTGTACTTAAAAAACACTTTATGTGTTTTTGACATACATCTTTATCTTTAGTTTGTACATTTATTCCATTTCTTCTATGAACACAATTTCAAGGGCACACATGTCCATTCTTCTTTTCCTCTTTTTCAACTCTTCTGTAATGCCTCTTGTATATATCTGCAGTGCAATGAAATCACTTTTATATGTCCTTTCTCGCCATGGTCTTGTAACTCCCACCAAATGACTGGGTGGGCTATGCAAATAAGGTGGTGTGGTCCACCAAGGGGTGTGTATAGCTTGCCAATGATGCAAATAAGGTGCATGGCACCCTTGTGGGAGTAAAAGGAGTAGGACCATGCAAATATGGTGTATGGATTGGTCAGTTTTGTCATCCCTCTAGGCTTAAAATGAGCCATTTCAGAGGCGGAAGGGGAAGACCTCACTACCACCAAGACAGGAGTTAGAAGTGGAGCATGTCCTTTGGACCTGGGATGCCTGCATTGATAACTTTGTGGATTAACGAGACAGAGAGAGAGCTGTAACACTGGAGACGACAAGAGATGGTGAGAAGTCACAGCAGAGAAATGGGGGCAGCAGAAACAGGAGACGGCATGGTGGGCTAGGAGCAAGAGAGCTGAGCACTTGAGGCAGAAGGCTTGCTGGTACAGTGGGGTGCCTCCGGACACTTGTCCGCAGAGCTAGGCTTGCGGCCCACAGAGCTAGAGAGCTGAGAGCCTTTGGGCTGAGGTTTACTGGTGGAGTGGGGTGCCTCTACGCACTTATTGGTGGAGCTAAAGAGCTTTGTAACACTTGCCTGAGCAAGGCAGAGACTGAGCTTGTCCAAGAGGCCTGAGGGATCAAGAGGCTGAGGCTCAGGGAGAGGTCTGCCTGTGGGCATGGCAAGAACCTGCCCTGCACAAAGAAGTGTATCCTGAGTTGTTCCTCATCCTAAATTGTAACCTGTTACTTCCCTAATAAACTTTGTAACTTTGAGTATCATCTGTGAGTTGTGTGTGGCCACTGCAATGAATTATCAGATCCAGCAGAGTAGAGAGTGCTGTAGAAGGGACGGCTGGTTCAGAATTGGTAAAAAGGTTAGAGAGAGGAAGTATGTCTGACCTCTGCTTCATAGGAATCAGCTTTGGGCTGATGCTGATGGTGATTCTCTTTCCCCTTCATGAAGTGAGAGGTCAGATGCCCCCACCATGCCATTTTTAAAATACCAATGGTGCTAGTGGGTTAGTCACTCCATCTCTAATTTTCCCTTAAAAAAAAATCTACTACCAATTAATTATGAATGAAATATCCTTTGAGTCAAAGTTTAGAAACACTTTTTTGGAAAAACCAAGAAAGTAAATACATATTTATAATAATTTATAGGAAATCCACCTCTCCTGTGACTCACCCTGAAATAAAGGAGCAGCACCCTTTTCTACACCTTAAGACACAAGATCCAAACCACAAGCTAAAAGAGAAAGATTTCTGTGCATGAAATGGTTATTAATGCTCAAAGAAAAGCTATGAACTTAACTCTTAAGCTTGACTATTAGCTTCATCAGCTAAAACTTCTAAATACTAAAGGAACAAACAAGACGAGGGGGAGACCTGCCTGGGAATATGGAGAGAGAGAGAAAACCTAAGAGAGCAGTATAACCAAAAAAGGAAAGGAGTCTTGACATCAAAGTAGGAGCAAACTCAGATGTCTATCACCATTTAGCACAACAGTGCGTGTTCATACTGACGACCCTGCAGTACCAAGAAAAAGACTTGAATGTATGCAAGGCCTTGTATTTAAAAACTCAAGGAAGTCTGCAATAGCAAGATCTCTATCCAAAACACTTTTAAAAACATTTTTTAAAGTAATGCTTTAATGGAACATACTTTCGTTATCTGGAAAAATTTTGGAGTCTCACAATTCCTGAGGATGCTAGATAAATAAGATACTGCTTAAGTAAAACTTTAAATAAGCCTGTAATATTTGAAGCTGCAGTTTCCTTTCAGTTCTAGGTTAATTCCCAACAGCAGCGCTATTACACTATCTACCGAAGAATTTCTGATATGATAAAATTACAATGTTTTTAATTAAAATAAGTTAACAATACAGAACATAAACCATGATGATCCTCATGCATAATAATTGATTAAGTGTTCTTCTAGAACACAGCCCTTTATTATAACTACCAATTATTACAGAAGTAAAATTCTGTCAGTAGTCGTAAAAATGTTCCTCACTCCAAGACAAAATTATAGCTTAAATCAAGTTGAGCAGAACCTGATAGGAAACCATCTACTATTTTAAGAACTGTGGTTAATGTTTAACCACATAAAACCCCCCAACCTTCCAAGGACCCAGCCATAAAGTCATGTTTTGATGCTCCCTCTGCTGGCTCTACATTTACAGCTAATCTCATTCTTGGGAGATTTACTGTACAAAGCAGTCCCAGTACACCCCACTGGTATGTTTTATTTGGGATCTTAAAGATGTAACCCAGCTCCCTCATTTGAGTGCTGAGGAAAAACTAGATAGGTGACAACATGACCAAGGTCACACAGCTTGCTAGAGACAGAGCAATCTCGGTCTTCTGATTTCTGATCCAATGCTTCTTCCACTCCATGATGATCTCGGCATCTTCATGAACAAGACTATTGTTGAGCTATATTCGGCTACACGTTATCTAAAATATAAAGCTTGATATCTCTGGGTTACAAACAGATTTTTCACTGTACTGGTCGGGGATCTGATCAATATTCAGTGCAGACGTATTAGGCTCAATAAGTGTCCATGTTTCCAATTTTCTTGGACAGCGCCCAGTTCAAGTAACCTACTGTAGTTTCCTAACACACTGAGTACTTAAATTTCTCCCAATGTGCTTCTCTATATTTGCTTACAAATCATTGTCACAATTTTTACTTGGAATGTATGGTCAACATACAGTACGTGAAGTAATACGGGTCTTTAGGACCGTAAAAACTGCAAAGTTATTTTTTGTTAATGATGATGATGGTGATAATTACCATCTATAGAGTGCCTACTAACATACCAAGGACAGGGTTGGGCCTTTATAGACATTACTGTCAAGAGTAATCTCTAAGGTAGGTAGTGCTATCTCTCTTTTACAGAGAAGGAATATGAGGGAAATAATTTTCCCAAGGTCTGTCTGACATCAAGGTATCTACTACTTCTTCAGTACCTAACTGCTTCGGTATTTTGCTCATTCTTTAATTAACAGAGATAACAGTAAAACATTCTCTCTTATTACCAGCACCATAACACACTCCTCCTGCTTTGGGTAAAAGGTACATTTTAAAAAAACACGCACTTGTTTAAATTTCTTTTAAAATTTAAGCTAAAGTCAGTAGGGATAATATTTTCCTTACTTCCAGTAGAGTAAGTCACATTACCTATGCCATAAATGTTCCTTAACCCATGTCAGAATTAGTGTTTAATCCAATTTACTTTTGTGTTATAGATGTGTTTCGTTATTTGTCAAGCAGCCTGTTATGAGGAAAGCTGAAAACACGAGTCCTAGTCTGATAACAATGGTATTTAGACAGACGCAAACAGTCTGGGATTAAAGAATCTAATCTGTTCAGACAAAAAGTAAATATTTATTAAACCAGAATATACAAGTTTATCTTTGTGGGGAAGAGATATTTGTTTCCCAACGAAAGATATAAATTGTTATCTAAATCATAGACAATTTTTACTCAAAGTGACGCTTAAATTCTATGGTTCTTTTGGAAACAGAAAACTGCAGACATAAATGCCCACTCTTGCTCTGTGCTAATGATTAGTTCTTATTTTTTTCATGGAATGGAATCACATTAAATAAGGTCTTCAAATTGGAAAAGAGTGTTAAAAAACATATTTCTCAATTACTAACTAGTAACATATTTGGACAGTTCAGGCACTATTGCAGAAATGAAAAAGTAGTCTAGGTTAAATTCAGCCTCATGGAATTTAGAGAAAATTGACAAAATGACAAATTTAAACTTGGACAATTTAAATAATATAATTGACTTGATACCTGGGGCTCTATAGCTAGCATTATATAATATTTATGGATTATTAATGATTTTTCAACTGAAATTAAAGATAAAAATAACCTTGTTTCTCCCATTATGAAAAAAGGAATTTAGGTTAAGTTAGATACCAGCTCCTCTACTAGCCATGTGAACTTTGGTGCTTAACATTCCTGCGGTTCAGTTTCATTAGTTGTAGAGATGACGACAGTGACAGCTCTTCATCAGAGTTATTGTGATGGTTAAACGAGAGAATTAATATAAAAGGCCTTAATAGGGAGCCTAAGGAAGAAAGCCACCAGTCAGTTCCAACTGATGACTGGCATTCAAGAATGTCGGCTCTGGGTTACCTGCTCTTTCAACTTTTAATTGTTATATGTTAGCAACAACAAAAAATTTTTTTTAATTTTTATTGTGCTTTAAGTGAAAATTTATACATCAAGTCAGTCTCTCACACAAAAACCCATATACACCTTGCTACACACTCCCAATTACTCTCCTCCTAATGAGAAATCCTGCTCTCTCCCTCCACTTTCTCTTTTGCTGTCCATTTTGCCAGCTTCTAAGCCCCTCCACCCTTTTATCTCCCCTCCAGGCAGGAGATGCCAACACAGTCTCAAGTGTCCACCTGATCCAAGAAGCTCACTTCTCACCAGCATCCCTCTCCAACCCATTATCCAGGTCCAATCCATGTCTGAGGAGTTGGCTTCGGGAATGGTTCCTGTTCTGGGCTAACAGAAGGTCTGCGGGCCATGACCACAGGGGTCCTTCCAGTCTCAGTCAGACCATTAAGTCTGGTCTTATGAGAATTTGGGGTCTGCATCCCATTGCTCTCCTGCTCCCTCAGGGGTTCTCTGTTGTGTTCCCTGCCAGGGCAGTCATCGGTTGTAGCCGGGCACCATCTAGTTCTTCTGGTCTCAGGATGATGTAGTCTCTGGTTCATGTGGCCCTTTCTGTCTCTGTCTCTTGGGCTTGTAATCACCTTGTGTCCTTGGTGTTCTTCATTCTCCTTTGATCCAGGTGTGTTGAGACCAATTGATGCATCTTAGATGGCTGCTTCCTAGAGTTTAAGACCCCAGATGCCACTCTTCAAAGTGGGATGCAGAATGTTTTCTTAACAGATTTTATTATGCCAATTGGCTTAGATGTCCCCTGAAACCATGGTCTCAGACCCCTGCCCCTGCTACGCTGGCCTTCGAAGCATTCAGTTTATTCAGGAAACTTCTTTGCTTTGGTTTAGTCCAATTGTGCTGACATCCCCTGTATTGTGTGCTGTCTTTTCCTTCACCTAAAGTAGTTCGTATCTACTATCTAATTAGTGAATGACCCTCTCCCACCCTCCCTTCCCCCTCTTTTAACCACAAAAGAATGTTTTCTTCTCAGTTTAAACTATTTCTCAAGTTCTTATAATAGTGGTCTTATACAATATTTGTCCTTTTCCAACTGACTAATTTCACTCAGCATAATGCCTTCCAGGTTCCTCCACATTATGAAATGTTTCACAGATTCCTCACTGTTCTTTATCGATGCGTAGTATTCCATTTTGTGAATATACCATAATTTATTTATCCATTCATCCGTTGATGGGCACTTTGGTTGCTTCCATCTTTTTGCTATTGTAAACAGTGCTGCAATAAACATGGGTGTGCATATATCTGTTCATGTAAAGGCTCTTATTTCTCTAGGATATATTCCAAGGAGTGGGGTTGCTGGATCGTATGGCAGTTCTATTTCTAGCTTTTTAAGGAAGCGCCAAATCGATTTCCAAAGTGGTTGTACCATTTGACATTCCCACCAGCAGTGTAGAAGTGTTCCAATCTCTCCACAGCCTCTCCAACATTTACTATTTTGCGTTTTTTGGATTAATGCCAGCCTTGTTGGAGTGAGATGAAATCTCATTGTAGTTTTGATCTGCATTTCTCTAATGCCTAATGATCATGAACATTTCCTCATATATCTGTTAGCTACCTGAATGTCTTCTGTAGTGAAGTGTCTATTCATATCTTTTGCCCATTTTTTAATTGGGTTATTTGTTTTTTTGCAGTTGAGTTTTTGCAGTATCATATAGATTTTAGAGATCAGGCGCTGATCAGAAATGTCATAGCTAAAAACTTTTTCCCAGTCTGTAGGTAGTCTTTTTACTCTTTTGGTGAAGTCTTTGGATGAACATAGGTGTTTGATTTTTAGGAGCTCCCAGTTATGTAGTTTTTCTTCTACATTTCTTATAATGTTTGGCATACTGTTCATGCCATGTATTAGGGCTTGTAACATTGTCCCTATTTTTTCTTCCATGATCTTTATTGTTTTAGATTTTATATATAGGTCTTTGATCCATTTTGAGCTAGTTTTTGTGCATGGAGTGAGGTATGGGTCTTGTTTCATTTTTTTGCAGATGGATATCCAATTACGCCAGCACCATTTGTTAAAAAGACTGCCTTTTCTCCATGTAACTGTTTTGGGGCCTTTGTCAAATATCAACTGCTCATATGTGGATGGATTTATGTCTGGATTCTCAATTCTGTTCCATTAGTCCATGTATCTGTTGTTGTACCAGTACCAGGCTGTTTTGACTACTGTGGCGGTAGAATAGGTTCTAAAATCAGGTAAAGTAAGGCCTCCCACTTTGTTCTTCTTTTTCCGTAATGCCTTATTTATCCGGGGCCTCTTTCCCTTCCATATGAAGTTAGTGATTGTTTCTCCATCTCCTTAAAGAATGTCCTTGGGATTTGGATTGCAATTGCATTAAATGTATAGATCGCTCTTGGTAGAATAGACATTTTTATAATGTTAAGTCTTCCTATCCACGAGCAAGGTATGTTCTTCCACTTATGTAAGTCTCTTTTGGTTTCTTGCAGAAGTGTACTGTAGCTTTCTTTGTGTAAATCTTTTACATCTCTGGTAAGATTTATTCCTAAATATTTTATCTTCTTGGGGGCTACTGTAAATGGCATTGATTTGGTGATTTCCTCTTCGATGTTCTTTTTGTTGGTGTAGAGGAATCCAACTGATTTTTTTATGTTCATCTTGTATCCCCATACTCTGCTGAACTCTTCTATTAGTTTCCGCAGTTTTCTTGAGGATTCCTTAGGGTTTTCTGTGTATAAGATCATGTCATCTGCAAATAGAGACACTTTGACTTCTTCCTTGCCAATCTGGATGCCCTTTATTTCTTTATCTAGCCTAATTGCTCTGGCTAGGACTTCCAGCACAATGTTGAATAAGGGTGGTGATAAAGGGCATCCTTGTCTGGTTCCCGATCTCAGCGGGAATGTTTTCAGGCTCTCTCCATTTAGGGTGATGTTGGCTGTTGGCTTTGTATAAATGCCCTTTATTATGTTGAGGAATTGTTCTTCTATTCCTATTTTTAGTAACAAATTTTAACTTTTTAAAAACATTGTGCAGGCAAGCCAAACAAAGCACCACTTTGGTCTGAGTCTAGCCTGCAAGCGGACAGTACGTGATTTATGATTTAGAGAATCATTTGGAGATGCCACATGTCATGGAAGACAGCAAAGCCTCCAGAGTCAAGATTGTGTGGGATTAGATGGTCACCCACATAATAATCATTTCATGTGTTACTCTGCTCATTCACTGTCTTTCTTACTAAACAATGAAACATACAAAACTGCCAGGTTTCTTTCTTTTGGGGGTATATGTTCACCACACCTCTTCTTCTAATCAGAGTGTTGATGGTCTCAACATTTAAATTTTTTTCTTGTCTTCAAATGGCTCCACAACTCTTTTCCAGCTCGTGTGTCTGATCTCATCTCCTCCCACACCCTGTCCCATTCCCCATCCTTTTCTCCTAAATGCACCCTTTGTCTTTCGCCCACTCTTGCCTATATCTTCTTTCATGCCACCCCCTACGCTTGGAACAACCCACTGATCCACCAAATGTCTGTCCTCAAATCACTTTTTAAAAGTCACTTTACTCAGTGAAGCCTACCTGATATCACCCATCCACCCACCTGTCCTATTTATGGAATGAATCCATCAGACTCTTTGAGGCTTAAATTTGAAATGTTTTTGATTGTTATTACACTACTATGAGGTTCACCATATTAACTCACATGAAAAAGAATGTGAATCCCTACAAACTTTACAAATTTAAAAGTAGAACTCTTAGACATCTATAAATGTATTAATAAAAAATAAACAAAAAATCCGAATCAGTTGCTGCCAAGTGGACTCTGACTCATGGAAACCCCGCGTGTACCACAGAGTAGAGCTGTGCTCCACAGGGTTTCCGATACGGATTTTTCAGAAGCAGACTGCCAGGCCTTTCTTCAGAAGGGCCTCTGTGTGGACTCAAACCTCCACCCTTTTGGTTAGCAGTGAACATGTTTACCTTCTGCACCACCCAAAAAACCAAAAACCAAACCCAGTGCCGTCGAGTCGATTCCGACTCATAGCGACCCTAGGAGAGTGCTTAGTACAGAGGGGCTCTTACTAAAAATCTTAAATCCAATCTTTTTTTTTTTTTTTTTCAGAGAACACAGGGACAAATACTCAGATGTGCACATTTGATTGTTAAAAGGAAGGCTGTATTCATTGTCAGTATTCACTGTTAGTATACCATCTATAAAAACTGCTCTCAATCTCACGGGAAGATGACTGAATTGAAACTCTGGTCTTGCCCTGCTTCTATCACCTATAACTTGCCCAGTTCTGAACACCAACTCTGTGTCAGAGAAAACAAGGAAGGTGGTATCTGCTAGAGAGAAATGTTAGAAAAACAAAGTGGCATGGAAAGACATCTCTTTTAGGCAGAAGAGTGCATTCAGTGAGCTGGTATAATGAACAAACACAAGAGAAAATCTCATTAGCATATTATGTTTTTCAGTAGAATTGTACATTAAGCAAGGCAGATGATGAATTCTAGACGATTTTTTTAACATCATGGGCTTAAAACAAACACAATGAATTAATATTCAAAGCTGAAACAGAACAAAACCATCAAAAAGGTACTTCTAATAAATTTATATTTTAAAATAACAGGATGAAGACTAAACTTTCCTACGATAAATGGTGGAATAATAAATATTAATAGGCAAGGAAATAATGATTGTATTCATTTAAGTATAAAAGAAATGTCTTTAGAAAAAAATGTCATTGGATCATGTAAGAGGGAAATCCAGCCTCTGTAAGTGCACAAAATCAGAAAATGTCACCTACAGAACCAGATTAGGAATAACAACATGATAACACATATAGTTTCTTTATGCTGGAGCCATGGTGGCGCAGTGGTTAAGAGCTTGGCTGCTAACCAAAAGGTCAAGAGTTCGAGTCTACCAGTAGCTCCTTGGAAATCCTACTTTGTCCTATGGGGCCACTGTCATGGACTGAATTGTGTCCCCCCCAAAATATGTGTCAACTTGGTTAGGCCATGATTCCCAGTATTGTGTGGTTGTCTCCCATTTTGTGACTGTAATTTTATGTTAAAAGGATTAGGGTGGGATTGTAACACCACCCTTACTCAGGTCACCTCCCTGATCAATGTAAAGGGAGTTTCCCTGGGGTGTGGCCTGCACCACCTTGTATCTCACTAGAGATAAAAGGAAAGAGAAGCAAGCAGAGAGCTGGAGACCTCATACCACCACAAAAACAGCACCAGGAGCAAAGTGTGTCCTTTGGACCCAGGGTGCCCATGCCTGAGAAGCTCCTCGACCAGTGGAAGATTGAGGATAAGGACCGTTCCTCAAGAGCCAACAGAGAGAGAGAGCCTCCCCTGGAGCTGACACCTTGAATTTGGACTTTTAGCCTACTTTACCCTGAGGAAATAAATTTCTCTTTGTTAAAGCCAACCACTTGCGGTATCTCTGTTATAGCAGCACTAGATAACTAAGACAGCCACTATGAGTCTGAATCGACCCCATGGCAACAGGATTGGTTTTATATGCTGAAAAATGGAAAAGTGAGTTCTGTAGTTTTGATTATGGGAAGGCACGTCAAACTCTCCATGTTCAAACAAATAAGGCCACATTACCCTCTGACAAGCATACATATTGATCCTTTTTAATTCGTGAAGTTAAAGAGCATGGATGCAAATAAGTATGTACATTCAGCAATACATTAAAAAAAGTGATTTAAGTCTTGTGTCAACGAGTTCAAATTTGAGAATATAAACACACCAGGGCTGAGTCAGCTAATAAAGCAATAATTTCAAGAGTTCATTTTGTTGTTTGGGATAGCATTCTCACTATGGCAGAACAAAATAACCACCAATTTGTCTGTAAATAACCTTGCAAATTAAAACCAAATTGGCTTAGTTTCATTTAAAAAGATGCATAAAATGCAGGAGGTGGAAGTACTCAGTCAAGAGGGAGTCCTGGCTCAGTCATTTCTGTTTCCCTAAGCCTACCAAAGCCAGATAGTGGAGCACCAAAAACCCACTGCCACTGAGTTGATTCCGACTCATAGCGACCCTACAGCACAGGGTAGAACTGCCCCATAGAGTTTCCAAGGAGCGCATGGTGAATTTGAACTGCCGACATCCTGGTAAGCAGCCGTAGCACTTAACCACTACGCCACCAGGGTTTCTGGTGGAGCACAGAGGTGAGTATTTTTAAGACATTTTCTCTGTCAGTGGCCAATTTGGGGTACAAAGAAAGATAATGTAAAAGACGTATAAGCCTTTTAGATCTAGCTGTTCATAAGTGAGAAAATCTGCCTCGAGAATACAGGTTCAGCTTCTTCTCTTCCAGGGCAAAAGAACTTTGCTTACACAGCTCTGGTCAAATTTCTAAATAGCATACGGAGCACTGGGGAAGCATTAAATAACATACTGTTATCATGTCTTGTCCCCAAAGTTAAGTTTTAAAAACAGCCAATTTATATTTACTATTTGCCAAACAATGAGCTAAGTCCAGAAATGACCAAATAACAAGAATGCGGGCAAACAGAGCAAAAGGAGAATAAGGCCGAACGGTCAATCCAAAAGTCATGGGCATGCGTGAGTTACACTGGCAACTTTACAGTCAGTGCCTCTTAGTTTATCCCATGATTCGAGCTCAAGGGGGTCATCTTTCAGTGAAACCTCAAGCTGTTAATGTATACAGATTCAATGTATAAACAGGTTATTATCATTATTATATTCACAAGAGGAAGGGAGGGGCTAGAAAACCAGACAAAGCAAACAAACAAAAAAAAACCCAAACCTGTTGCCATCGAGTCGACTCCGACTCACAGCAACCTTACAGGACTGAGTAGAACTACCCTGTAGAGCTTCCAAGGAGCACCCGGTGGATTCAAACTGCCGACCTTTTGGTTCACAACCGTAGCACTTAACCACTACGCCACTAGGGTTTCCAGAAAACCAGACAGTGGGGGTAAAATAAAATTTCCCTAAACACCCCTGGTAACAGGAAATACCACAAACTCTTGCAATAGCCACATCATATGTTATGCAAAACTTGGTAGTCCGGATACTTATGTTTGCTGTTTCATGCCAGACGCAGAAATCAAGTGACAGTGACTTTTGAGAAGGAACGTTAAAAAAACTAATAAAACCTGAAGCTCTTGTTTTCCCTTTAAACTAGACTGTCAAAACACATTGTCTTCACAGCTTGGGTACTACATTAATATACTGTCATGTAAGACATGGAAAGAGCGAGAACAGAATAGCCACAGAGCAGAGGACTGTGCACCGTTTAACTGCTGGGTATTTAACCCCCAGTGACACTCTCTGACTTGACTATTTAGGGACAGTCAGAGGAATTCAGAGGCCATTGTACAATCAGTTAAGCTATGAAAAGTGTTCCCCAAACATGCTTTTCTCAGTGAACACGCAGAAATACCTAGGTAAATCGTGCCCTTTTTATTCAATTCTTTTAGATTAACTTGTTAACCCTTTTTTTTTTTTTTAACTTTCTACAGAAAATATCACTGTATAGCTCTATTGCTATCTTTAAAAGTAACTTAGAAATTTAGAACTGGAGGGTATTTCATAAATACTAGAGAGTTAACCACGTTAACCAGACACAAATTGCTGTCTCTGACCAGATTTACAATCCCACAACCACTGCATGCTAGGCTGCAGAAAGCATATACGGAATTCTTAAAATATCTATTGCCACAAATAAGAGGCACTTGAACTTCCTAGTGACTTACAGTGTGTGCTACTTGAAAATAAATGCAGACAGGAAAGGAAATTAAGAGAATCAACATGAAGTGCAACAAGCTGAACTTAAACGTAACCAACATTTTTAAAGTCTATAAAAATGCTACCTGTATACCTACATGAATAGTAAGTACACTTCCAATTAGACTAAATCTTCAGGAACCCAAACCCAAACCAAACCCACTGCCATCGAGTCGATTCCAACTCATAGCGACCCTACAGGACAGAGTAGAACTGCCCTGTAGAGTTTCCAAGGAGCGCCTGGTGGATTCAAACTGCCGACCTTTTGGCTAGCAGCCGTAGCACTTAACCACTATGCCACCAGGGTTTCCAAATCTTCAGGAAAGCTTCTGCTTGTTTCTTTAAAGTTAGAAGAATATTCAACTGTTAGTCACTAAACAGAAGAATGGCAAGGGAGCTATAGGAGTATTAGTCATCATTATAAATTATATTCAGTTGCTAATTTTTTTTTTTATTTCTGCCCGGTGTTAAATAGAAAGCAAAACTTATCTTTTGGGTTTCATTGCAAATCTGCTTATAAATGCTTATTTTATGAGATCTGGTTAAAAACCATTTGAGAATAGCATGTATTCACTATCAGTTTGAGAAGACCAAAAAAAGAAGCCTATATTAAAAATTAAAACCAAACTCAGACATTTAGATTACAACACGATGAAAAAATTTTTAAGGAATAACGGCTTTGGAAAATGGGATCTTCTTCAGGTTTGGAGAGCAGAAGCCAGACTAAATGGTCCATATAGAATTTAGAGGACTAAGAATGAATACCGTTTTGAGTTTCTTACATTTCTATAGTCTATACTTCAATTCTGAATTGCAATCAGTTTTGCAAACTATTTACAAGTGAAACTGTGAGTGGATAGAGAATAGAAGAAGTTTTCGAGAATTCAGACAAATATAATTAAAATGTACAATTGCCCAATAATTAGATTTGTAATGGCTTTAAGATGGGTTGAAAAGATTTCAAGGGCAAAGTTACCTAATAAAACCACACTATTGTAAAAAGGTTTCCTGGGAGGCAGTATAAGGTTAAAAGGGTGGCTTCTACAGCCAGAATGTTTCGGTTTCAATACTGACTTTACCATCTTCTAGCAAGTTACTTGGTCTCTCTGTATATCAGTTTCCTCATCCATATAATGGGAATAATAATATTACCTATCTTAGAGTTGCTGTGAGGATTAAAGTATTGTTAATAATTACAGCAGTGTCTGGTACAGAGTAAGAGCTCAGTAAACACTAGCTATTATCACCAGTACAAAGAAAATATTTTGTATGTGTGCTCTCTCTAATACCCAGCCTATTAAAAAAATCTATAGAATACATCCAAAGTTCATTTAAAAATTAATTTTTAATGAACTGCCTTTTACAGACAGCTAGTTTTTAGAATTGTTGTGCAAAACAAGAGACCTCTTGGAACACATCTGATTCCAGTGTAAGATCAATATAAGATCACTATAAGATCAATAAACGGAAAAATGCCAAAGAAAATAACTCTTCAATTCCCATTCCAGCTCAAATTTGTAAGACAGAGATTTCAGAATGTAACAGAAAAGAGCTGAAATGAAAGATACCAAAACATGAAATTAAAAAAGACACAGAAGCAGCTATCTTTTGGGAATAATTACATCAGGCATACGTGTGGTGAGATGCATTCACCTCCCTGTATGACGCTGTGAACATTCAATACGGTGAAACTTTGATCAGAGCAGGGACGCCAGAGAGACTTGGATTCTACTTCCAGCTTGTTGTGATTGTTGCCAAACCATTTAACTTCTCTGTATTCTCCTCTCCTTCCTCATTTTTTGTAACATAGGAATAAATCATTTTGTTGTCAACTTAACTTAAAGAATAGGACTAGAACGAATGCCATCCCTACTCTGTAGCCAAATTACAAAGGATTTAGCTTTCTCATCAGGAACATGATGATTTAGTTACTTAGGGCCAGTAGGTGAAACATTAACTTCTGATTTACATCACTGCCTATTTAAATTCTGGAAGTCAAATAAATGTAAGGGCTGGCATCGTGACGTGCCAAGCCATGGAGAGTGGGTGGAATCACTTTTCTTCCATATACGGGAAACCCTGTATGTTTTAAGTCTGTTAGACATTTAGTAACCAAGAATATTTCTATAAAAAGCAGTTACGCGAGTCCACATGTCTGAATACGTACGTGAAATTCCCTGCAAATGGCAGTCCTAGGGGAATAGCATCCAATTTGGAGAATTTTGCATCCACTCCAAATCCTCCATATACATAGTCTAAATTGCACGGGAAATTTTAATTTGTTATTTACAGCATCTATCTTCAGGAACTCTGGTTATACCTATACACCCTACACCTATACAACCACAGGTACATCAGCTAAGACTTGAGTACCTACACCTAGAGGTATTTCTAGGGGAAAAAGACCTACTCCCATTTTTTAGATCAAACATGAATTTCATTTGTTTTTTCCTAAGATTTTATCAGTTCTTTCTTACTTTGCTTCTATGTGCCAAAAATTTCATGACATTTGTCTCACAGGTTCACAATTTGTTAGTATCTTTTGTTATATTTTAGTTATTAATTTAAGTTCTTCCATTTGGATAATAAATTGTGCAATACAACTCAGTGACATTTTAATATAGATCACCATGGCAGGCGAGTCTAACATTTATTTTAGGTGAGTTTTATTGTTACTGTAGGTCTTCAACACATCTTACCAATATTCTTATAAGTGATATGTTGAAAATATTTTTTCTGAGCCTTTCCACATAAGTATAGTATATAAATTTGCTTCTTTACTAGGTAATTTTAATAAGAAAGTTAATAAAATTTTTAATACATGTAGTGATCTATTTTCTTATTTCTTATGTTTCTGGAAGTTTATTTTGCTGCTATTATGCCATAGTATTAAGCCAAAATAATTTATTTCTGCTAAAAAAAAAAAACCTTTTTTTTTTTTTTTTGGGTAAAACCTATTAGGACTACTCTGGTTTCAAATAATTTTCCAGTGTCATGCTAAAATTTCAAGGGGCAAAATTATTTTTGTTTTTTTCTCTGAGTTTCTTCTACTTAGCTAGAGCCATCAGATAAAACGCTTTTTCTGCATTTTTATGAGACATCTTTTAAAGTATATTGATATTGCCTTGATGGTCCAAAAACTGAGAAATTTGTAAAATATTTAACTGACAGAAAAAGCAATGCAATTCCATATATTAGAGAAGAGCTAAGGAGCCTTGTCCTGCCAGGCAGTTTTACTGTAGATCTCTGAAAACAATATATCCAGACAACTGTAACAGAATACTCCATTATCTAATGATACACTACGATCGTGACTGCTATTTTAAAGATGTAGTAGCACTGTAATAGGATTGACATTTTAATGCTTCTGGCCAAGGTAATCTCTCAAGAAGTGGTTATAATTAGAATGGGCAAGTCTATAAAAAGTTAATTTCAATAAACTAAACTAATTCATTCATACAGCAAAGGTAGAGACCTACTGAGTACCCAAATATATTAGGCACTGGGGACTAGTGGGGACCCTGGTGGCGTAGTAATTAAGAGCTGGACTGCTAATCAAAAGGTCAGCAGTTCGAATCCACCAGTCTCTCCTTGGGAAACCCTATGGGGCTCTTCTACTTTGTCCTATAAAAAGTCACTATAAATCACAATCAACTTGATGGCAAGGGGTTTGTTTTTTTTTTTTACAGGGGATCAGTGGTTAAAAAAAAAAAACACGTTTTCTGCCCTCATGGAGCTTACTGTGTACTCTGAGAGAGAGATAAAGAGAAAAAGGAAGCATACATAAGAGAAAATACAGTATTAAGTGTAACAATGGACTGGGTGATCAGGAAAGATCTGTCTGACAACATGACAGATGCAGGCAATACAGAATGGGAAAAAGAGCACTCTACACAGGAAAGAGCATATGAAAAGCCCTGAGATGGAAAAGGGCTCCAGACGTCCTTCCTGGAAAAGGAAAGACAATTGGCGTGGCGAGAGAATTAAACCAACCAAAGGGCAAAGGGAAGCCACTAAAGGGTTTTGAGCAAGGGAGACAAAGAATCTGATTTAAACTGTATGAAGACCTTTCTGCCTGCCTGATCAGGAACTGGTGATGGGCGTAGGAGTGGGGGTGATGAGACTGGAGGAGGAGAAACCAGATAAGGAGGGTTTTTAATAGCCTACGGAAGACATTCATAGACAGGCTGGTTTGAGCTAGGGTGGCTGGCAGTGGGGGCGGAGAACAGAGGACGTACTCGTTTATATTTTGGATATAGAACTGAAACGCACAAAAGTGAGCCTGGATGTAGGGAGGTGAGAGAAAGAAAATGCCACTGGTTCTCGCGTGATAGGCATGAGCAACCTAATGGATGTAGACGCCATTTACTGAGACGGAGGAGGCCACAGGAAGAAAGGGTTTATGGAGAAAGCTCAAGAGTTCACCTGGGAGTAGCAGCATGCTAGGGGTGTGAATGGTGATGTTAACAGTAAGGCAGTTGAAAATGGACTGGAGCTCAGAAGCTCAATGGAGTTATAAATTCGGGGAGCAATGGGGCATATGGATGACATGTAAAGTCATAGAAATCGATGAAAATGCCTAAGGCAAGAGTTTAAGTGAAAAGAGAGGAGAGCTTTAGGTACAGGCCTTCAGGAATGCTAATACTTAAAACAGCAGAGGTTATGAAGAAATGGTCAAAAGGGTGGAGAAAAAACTGAGAGTGTACTGTTACAGAAGCAGTAGAAGGGAGGGGAGCAAAGCTATCTATCTCAGCGGTGAAATCAATAGAGATCGTGCTTAGCATGTCAAGCTTGCCCTCCACTCTTCTTCAGAACACTCAGCAACAATTCATTACTATAATTTCTTTAAAATCAAAATCCCAAAACCGAAAAAATACTAAGCTAGAATGCCAAAACCAAAAACCAAACCTACTATTGTCAAATGGATTCCAACTCATACCAACTCCATAGGACAGAGTAGTACTGCCCCGTAGGGTTCCAAGGAGCGACTGGTGGATTTGAACTGCTGACCATTTGGTTAGCTGCCATAAGTTAGGATAGTGAGTTTAAAGAAAAAAAATAATAACTTTTTTTTCTTACCAACTTCTTTCATCAAAATTACCTGCCCTACTTTGACTTATACTGCATTGAGTATTAAAATAATAAATCTCTAAAACTGAACACATTATAGAAAATGAAATATGCTTGACGACAGGATCAAGTAGTGAGTATGTAATTCGAAAGGAAACCATAATGGTTTAAGTGGGATAATACATTTCATTTCATGCCACAGAATGGCCCAGAAATCAATAAAGCACACAGCCACAACAGAATTATTAAGACAGTATTGTATACATGAAAAATTATTACTATGGCTTCAAATCTTTATTCATTACAGATTTAGTGATTGGTATCCTATGATGAGGCTGTTCCAGCAATTTTCAAAAACTCTTTAAAGAAAATTCTTTAGAACACTGTCTTTGGTTTACACTAAAGATGCAATCCTTTGAAATCAATAAAAATGGTACCATATGTAATTTTTTTTAAAACCACAGTATAAAAGACATGCCAAGTGGGTAAAAATAATCCTAAATTTGAGATTGTTATAATTTAGATACAGAAATGATTTAATATGCTTACTCAGAATTATAAGCCCATGCAGTTAAAAAGAAAAGCTGCATTCCTCCCTCCCCCTCAAAAAAGTGAATTCTAAAATTTTAAAGTAAACCATGGGGGAAATTTTCTATGATCATAGATTGGGTAATTACTATCTATTCCCAGAAACCATTGCAGTTCTTTGCCAAATAATAAAATGAGATGACATGATATTGATGGGAAAAGGAAAGAAAAGCAAAGCTAAAGACGTACATTTACCTTGGGGCAGGAGGAAGGATAAGTAAGGGAGGGGAAATTTTATAATTTAAATTTGTATAATTTTTTGAAATTCCTAAAAATAGCATCTAAAATTATAAAAAAGAAATGTCATATATTTTTTACTAGTGCTGCACAATTATTATTTGTTATCTAGCTTTTGTCCATATGCATGTAATTTTATATAGCTGTTTTAATAGCAAGATATAATTTTATATTCTTTTTTACTTAACATTCTATCAAAATGTATTCCGTATTTTTACTTTTTTTCTTTATAGTATTTTATACTTCATTATATTCCATGGAGTTGACAGGATATAATTTACTTGACCATTTCCTTATTTTGTTCCAAAAAATAATTCTTTCCTTAGGTTAAATTCTTCACTTAGAATAAATTCCATGATATTAACATTTTAATGACTTTTGGTAGGTATTTCTAGCATATTTCTTTACAGAAATCTACTATTTTCCACCATACTTTATCTTACAAATGCAATTTACTATTGGAAAATAATCTAGGGTTGGGTATTATACCATATCTTTATTTATTTATTCATTTTAAATTGTGCTTTAGGTGAAAGTTTACAGAGCAAGTTAGTTTCTACATTAAACAGTTAACACACAAATTGTTTCGTGACACTGGCTGTCAACCCCAAGATATGTCAACACTCTCTCCTTCTCCAGCATGGATTCCCTGCCTCCATTTGATCAGTTTTCCTGTCCCTTCTTACCTTCTCATGTTTGCTTTTGAGCTGCAGTGCCCATTAGTTTCATACACATGATTGAACTATAAAGCACACTCCTCACGTGTGTTATTGCTGGCCCTATAAAAAAACCAAAACAAATCCTGTTGCCATTGAGTCGATTCTGACTCACAGCGACCCTATAGTGTATAACCTTTGGCTGAAGGGAAAACCTCAGGAGTTGACTTCAGAACTGAGTTAAAAGGGTGTCTGGGGGCCATATTCTTGGAGTTTCTTCAGTCTCTGTCAGTCCAGCAAGCCTGGTTTTGTGTGTGTGTGTGTATAAATTTGAATTTTGTTCTTATTTTTCTCCTGCTTTGTCTGGGACCCTCTATTGTGATCCCTGTTAGAAAGGTCAGTGATGGTAACTGGGCACCATCTAGCTGTTCTGGGCTGAGTCTGGTGGAGGTTGTGGTAGTTGTGGTCCATTAGTCCTTTGGACTAATCTTTCCCTTGTGTTTTTGGTTTTCGTCATTTTCCTTTGCTCTGATAGAGATGGGACCAGTAGATGTATACCTTAGATGGCCACTTGCAGGCTTTTAAGACCCCAGATGCTACCCACCACAGTCGGATGTAGAACATTTTCTTTATATACTATGTTATGTCAATTGAGCTGGATGTTCCCCGAGACCACGGTCCCTGGCCCTCAGCCCAGTAGCTCGGCCCCTCTGGGCATGTGGATGTGTCTATGACTTTGCCTTGGTCAAGCTGTGCTGACCTCTCCAGTATCGTGTACTGTCTTACCTTTCATCAAAATTACCACTTATCTACTACCTCGTTAGTGTTTTTCCCTCCCTGGTAACCATCGAAGATTGTTTCTTTCTATGTAGAAACATTTTCATGTGCTTTTATAGTAGTGGTCTCATATAGTATTTGACCTTTTGTGATTGACGTACTCAGCATAATGCCATATCTTTAATATTTTAAAACAAATTGTGAAATGTTTGTAAAGTTTAAAAAGCCTTTACTCTAGAAAAATCTACCTTTCACCGGATTATACAAAGCTTCTAAAATTTACTGTCAGTGATAAAAATATCTCTAGCACAATCTTAGTTGGTAATCGACTCGACGGCAGTGGGTTTTAGCACAATCTTATAGTATAAAACATAAGCCACACAACCATTATGGAAAACGACATGGTGCTTCCTTAAAAAAGCTAGAAATAGAAATACCATATGATCTAACAATCTTACTCCTGGGAATATATTCTACAGAAATTAGAGCCGTCACATGAATAGACATATGCACACCATGTTCACTGCAGCATTATTCGCAACAGCAAAAAGATGGAGACAACCTAAGTGCCCATCAACAGATGAATGGATAAACAAATTATGTATATACACACAATGGAATGCTGCAGTGAAATCAATTACTTTTGTGTGTGGCCTTTCTAGCCATGGTCTTGTAACTCCCACCTAGGTGACTGTGTGACAGGGTAATTGTGGCCTACCAAGGGGACTGGTCAGTTTTGCCTTCAAAGAGAGCCAATTCCAGAGCAGAGGGGAGGAGCCCACCACCACCAAGGGCAGAGAGACCAGCAGCAGAGATCCCAAAGCAGAGATCCAGCAGCAGGAAGAGAGAAAGCTGAGTGTCTGTGGGCAGAGGCTGAGGGCCAGGGAGAGGCGTGTCTTCGAGCACAGCTAGGAAAAGGCTGTCCTGATGAAAAAACTGTATCCTGAGTATTCCTGAGCCTGAATTATAACTGTTACTTGCCTTATAATAAACCCCATAATCGTGACTACGGTTTTGAGTTCTGTGTGGTCACTGCAATGAATCACAGAACCCAGCAGAGACGTAGAGAGTGTTGTGTGAGGGACAACTGGTGTCAGACTTGGTAAAGATGGCCAGGAAGAGGCGTGTCTGACCTCCTCCTCATAGGAATCTGCCTTGGGCTGTTGATCTTGGTTCTCCTTCCCCCTTGTGGGGTTGGAGGAGGTCAGACACTGCCCCCAAGCCATTCTGACAAATATGAGCAATGATAAAGAACAATGATAAATCCTGGAAACATCTCAGGACATGAATGAATCTGGAAGGCATTATGCTGTGTGAAGTAAGTCAATCACAAAAGGACAAATATTGAATGACACCACTATTATAAAACTCCAAGAAAAGGTTTACACAGAGGATAAAAACAATTTTTGATGGTTACGAGGGAAAGGAGGGGTGCGGAAGACAAATCGCTAACTAGATAGTAGACACGTGTTTTAACTTTGGTGAAGAGAAAGACAATACATAATATAGGGGAAGTCAGCACAACTTGACCAAGGCAAAGGAAGACACTGAGAGGAACACAAGGGAAGGGAAAAAAAAAAAAAAAGGCAATCACAGGAAATACTGTAGCATATACAAACCTACATAACAGTAAAAACAAATAATAACTTACAAGCAGATATGTATGCTGAATAGCGGAAGGAGGGTGTATAGGAATATATCCATGTACATACATATAGGTTAGGCTGTGGATATTTATACATACATATTTATACGTACAGCATGTATATTTATATATATATATAATAGAGCACAAAGGCGGCACAGTCATAGAAGCTTCCTAGACACATCTAAACACCTTGAGGGACTGAGTTACTAGGGCTGAGGGCTGGGGACCATGGTCTTGGGAGACACCTAGGTCAACTGGCACAACATAGATCATAAAGAAAATGTTCTACGTTCTACTTTGATGAGCAGCATCTGGGGTCTTAAAAGCTTGCGAATGGCCATCTAAGATAACATCTATTGGTCCCATCTTGTTCGGAACAAAGGAGAATGAAGAAAACCAAAGACACGAGGAAAATATTAGTCCAAAGGACTAATGGACCATATGAACCACAGCCTCCACCAGCCTGAGACCAGAAGAATTAGATGGTGCCCTGCTACCACTACCAACCGCTTTGACAGGGATCACAATAGAGCGTCTCCAACAGTGCAGGGAAAAAAATATAGAACAAAATCCAAATTCACAAAAAAGAACAGACTTACTGGTCTGACAGAGAGTGGAGGAATGCCTGAGATTATGGCCCCTGGACACCCTTCTAACTCAGAACTGAAGCTACTGCCGAAGTTCACCTTTCAGTCAAATATTAGACAGGCCTATAAAATAAACAATAACACACATGAGGAACAAGTATACAAGACCAAATGGGCGACACCTGCCCAAAAGCAAAGACAAGAACAAGAAGGCTGGAAGTGATAGGAAAACTGGATGAACGGAAACAGGCTGAAAGAGGTAGAGCGCTGACACACTGTGTGGATTGCAACCAATGTCATGAAACAATCTGTGCATAAAAGTTTGAATGAGAAACTCATTTGCTCTGTAAACTTTCACTTAAAGCATAGTTAAAAAAAAAAACACAAAACAAAACAAAAAGCCACAGAGAAGATTTAGGCATACCTGCAATGCTGACTGAGAAGAATTAACTAACGTGCACAGAAGTAACGTTAGAGTCCCTACTGATAGTGAGAGCTTGGCTGCTAACCAAAAGATCAGCAGTTCAAATCCACTAGCCATTCCCTGGAAACCCTATGGGCCAGTTCTGCTCCGTCCTATAGGGTTACTATGAGTCAGAAATGACTCGATGGCAATAGTTCTATACCATTTCAGTATTTATGTCCTCTTGAATTTTTTTTTTTCCTTCAAAAATCACTTCCACCAGTTCCTTCTTTTTTTGTCTCCACTGCCACAATCAAGTCGTCTCTGTGTTGGTTCTGTTACCTACATTTGGGTTCTAGCCTCTCTAATTCACCAACCGTACTACAATCTTCAGATGAAGCAGGCTTTGACTGTGTCACATTCACGCTCAAAATCACTAAATAAAACCCAGCTACCTACAGAAAACTGCACACATACACAATAAAGAAAATAGAACAAAACAAAAACATACATTGGTATTTCACTTTTGTAAATTTATTTTTGTCACTATTGAGAAAACTGTTTTTTAAATGTTTATTGATTGTACATTTTATCAGTTGCTACCACGTGTACTTTGTTCATTTGTCAATTGTGTCCTTCATTTTCACTTACTGATTTCTAAGAGCTCTTTATAGACGTGAGGAGAAATTGGCTGTCTATCTTATGTTATAAATCATGTTACCTTTTAATTCTGATTTTTTTCTTTTTATATTGTTATTGTGCTTTAAGTGAAAGTTGACAAATCAAGTCAGTCTCTCATACAAAACCTTATATACATCTTGCTACATACTCCTAGTTGCTCTCCCCCTAAGGCGACAGCATATTCCTTTTCTCCACCCTATGTTTCCGTGTCCATTCAGCCAGCTCTGTCCCCTTCAGCCTTCACATCTCCCCTCCAAACAGGAGCTGCGTACATAGTCTCATGTGTCTACCTGATCCAAGAAGCCCACTCCTCACCAGTATCGTTTTCTTTCTTACAGTCCAGTCCAATCCCTGTCTGAAGAGTTGGCTTTGGGAATGGTTCCTGTCTTGGGCTAACAGAAGATCTGGGGACCATGACCTCCGAGGTCCCTCTAGTCTCAGTGAGACTATTAAGTCTGGTCTTTTTACGCGAATCTGGGGTCTGCATCCCACTGCTCTCCTGCTCCTTCAGGGATTCTCTGTTGTGCTTCCTGTCATGGCAATCATAGGTTGTAGCCGGGCACCATCTAGTTCTTCTGGTCTCAGGATGATGTAGTCTCTGATTTATGTGGCCCATTCTGACTCTTGGGCTTGTACCTGCCCTGTGTCTTTGGTGTTCTTCATTCTCCTTTGCTCCAGGTGGGTTGAGACCAATTGTTGCATCTTAGATGGCCACTTGCTGGTGTTTAAGACCCCAGACACCACTCTCCAAAATGAGATGCAGAATGTTTTCTTAATAGATTTTATTATGCGAATTGACCTAGATGTCCCCTGAAACCATGGTCCTGAAACCCCTGCCCCTGCTATGCTGGCCTTTGAAGCGTTCGGTTTATTCAGGAAACTTCTTTGCTTTTGGTTTAGTCCAGTTGTGCCGACCTCTCCTGTATTGTGTCGTCCTTCCCCCTTCACCAAAATTAGTGCTTGTCTACTATCTAATTAGTGAATCTCCCTCTCCGTGCCTCCCTTGCTCTCTCTTCTTATAACCATCAAAGAATATTTTCTTCTCTGTTTAAACTATTTCTTGAGTTCTTATAATGGTGGTCTCATACAATATCTGTCCTTTTGCAACTAATTTCGCTCAGCATAATGCCTTCCAGATTCCGCTACGTTATGAAATGTTTCACAGATTCATCATTGTTCTTTATCGATGCATAGTATTCCATTGTGTGAATATGCCATAATTTATTTATCCATTCATCCATTGATGGGCACCTTGATTGCTTCCATCTTTTTCCTATTGTGAACAGTGCTGCAATGAACACGGGTGTGCATATATCTGTTCGTGTGACAGCTCTTACTTCTCTAGGACATATTGCAAGGAGTGGGATTGCTCAGTCATACGGTAGTTCTATTTCTAGCTTTCTAAGGAAGTGCCAACTGATTTCCAGAGTGGTTGTACCATTTTATATTCCCACCAGCAGTGTGCAAGTGTTCCAGTCCCTCCACAACCTCTCCAACATTTATTATTTTGTATTTTTTGGATTAATGCCAGGCTTGTTGGCGTGAGATGATTTTTTTTTTATGTTTATAATTTTTACATAGTCATATCGACCAATCTTCTTCCTTATGCTTACCTCTCCCACTCCCCCTTTTATTCTTCTGGTTCTTTTCGGATTCATTTTCAACATTCAGCTCTAACTAATGTAGAATTTAGTTTGATTTGCAGTGTAACATAAATTTCTAGCATTCTAGCATCAGGCAGCAACAGACTAAACCTCTGAGTTAACAGTCATTCAGAATGAATGGTGCTGCCCCAACAGGGTCATCTCAACACTCATCTTCCCCTTGGTTTCTCCTTGTCTCAGACCCAGTTCAACATTAACATTTGCAGTTTTGACATCAGCTGAATATGTCACGTCAGTATAAAGTCACTTTAAAATAACGGAAATAGGTGTTTTCTTACTTCACAGGTTTCTCAAAACTTATTCATCACTCCACCTTGAAATCTAAGAAAGTAAAACTTAGAATTGGACATAAAGTTCTAAGGAGTCAAAACATTAGACTTCATGTGGTTACTAACAATGAATTAGAATTCTCAAGTGCTCACTCAAAGTTCTCAATTTGATTTCTATACAAGTCAAATCTAAGGCGGGCAATTTGAGAGCTGATCTGAATACTTCCAGGGGTGAAAAGAAGAAGCTACCTGTTCTGAAAAATGGGACAAAATGAATACATTACATTGAAGTAAGAATAAATGTAAGGCCCTGCAATTATGTTCAAATATTTAAGTACAAGTTACTCAGTTGCAAAATGTACTAGATAGGGAGATGTATATGATTTTACACGAGCCAAAGTATGCTTGTTTTTTAAAAATGACTGTACTTAGGTCAAATTAATAAAATATAATTTTAAGTTATAAAGCCCAAAATTATAAAGTACAACTGAAATACTACATCCAATTCTGGATGCCAAATTTTATGATGGGTGCTGACAGATACAGATCAACCAGGAAGACAAGGAGAAAACTGAATAATCTAAAAATCATCTGTTGTCAGAAATGGTTGATGTAACTAGGGTATTTAAGCTGGAAAAAAGAAAAAAAAAGATGAAGGGAAGTCATCACAGGTATTTCTAAAAATCTGAGAGATTCTCCCAAGTGGCGAAGTTGGTACTTGTGCTTCTTTCCAGCAGAGAACTAGAGCCAAGATATGAGAGTCACTGGCAGGCAGACTGAACAGAAGACAACCTTTCTAACAATGAAATAATAAGGCCTCTGCTGCCTCGTGAGGCAGCGAGTACCTGGAAACACTCTCTCAGGGATGCCGAAAAAAGAATTCTTACATTGGGAAGAAGGCTGCATTAGGATGACTGAGATTTCTCTCTATAGCAGTAATTCATGTTACATGAAGGTAAAGACCTTTTTAAAGGAAGAAGTTTATATTTCTCTCTAAGAACAGAGCTACATTTTAAACATCCCACAAACCAAAACCTATTTGAGTTTGTGAACTGAGTCTGTGATTGCTCCATAAAGACATCTGGCTTGGTTTAACCTTCTACATAATGTAGTTCTGTTGAAAGAACATTTCTCAACTGCAGGGACCTTCCCATGTGTCACTATATATGCAGGATGTTAGTTACTTGCAAATAAACGTGGTATGCGACGCTAACCAGATATCCCTTTTTATGCAAATCACACCCACAGCCCGAGGTCGGCCTTGAATGGAACAGTGTCCTGTACAGTGTCCCAGATTGCAAGTGGTGGGTCTGGGATTAACAGTCAGGGAGGGAGGGGCCTTGACTCTGGAGCCCATGTCCCTGACTACTACACTGTATTAATACATTATTATTTCTTCTCTGCTGTTCAGAAAAAAAGGAAAAAGCCCGGTAGAACTGGAGGTCAAGAGACAGTACATCTGGTGCAACAGCCCCGGAATGAGGTAATAAGAAGATGGGAAAGGGGATAGCCTTATAGGGGGCAGCATCTGAAAGATGCTATAAAGTTCCCCTGGCCTCAGAATGTCTCCTCAACTACCTATCTGGGCCTACCAGGGCCTGACATGTCAGTATAGACAGGTTCTAAAGGCTTTTTAGTACTCAGTAGAACTTTGTATTGGATATACATATATATATGAGTCGGAATCGACTCGATGGCACTGGGTTTGGTTTATATATATACATATTCTTCAGTGGGTTAGTACCTTAAATGTTAGTTGGGAGTACAAAACCACCACCTGGGGAAGTGAAAGAAACCAAAGTGAGTAAGTAACAAAAGGGTTCTAGGAAAGGTGCTAAAAGGGGAAATGGAAAATATAAAAGAAACTCTGTAACGACTTGGGCATTGAGTGTCTATTTAACTCTGCTGAAACCAGGTGAAGGGGGATCAGGAATTGCCCACTGTTTCTGGTACATGGTGCCCCCATCTTCTCTCTGCTCTCTTTTACGTTGCTTCCTCCCTACTTTGTCTTTCTTGTTTTTCCTTCACTTCCTCCCTACTTTGTCTTTCTTGTTTTTCCTTCACTTCCTCCCTACTTTGTCTTTCTTGTTTTTCCTTCACTTCCTCCCTACTTTGTCTTTCTTGTTTTCCCTTCACTTCCTTTTATCTTTCCAGTTGATGTGTCTTTATCCCTTCTATCTACTCCTGTCAGATGGATGACTCAGGAGGAAGCAGACAGTGGCCTCTGTCACATCTGGCAAATGGTAAAACCTGCTGCAAACAGTATTAATGAGGGTTAACAATGGGCCAGACATGAAGTTAGGGACCATATGATGTATCACAATGAATAAGATAATTGTGTCTAGTCTAGGAGGCTTACAGCCTAGTAGGACAGATGTGATACAAAGATACATGCAAAGAAAAAAAAAAAAAACAGGAGAAACAAAGTAAATAAGGGCAAGGTCAACTACACTGCCCATTTAAGAGGTTCCATGATCCAGCTGTCGCCCATTCCCTGCAGCCAGACAAGCTCTGTGTCCAATTCCTAAGACTTACCTGATACTCACTCTACATAAGGCAATAGAAAGTTATTGGCTTTCGTTTGATAAAATATTATCTTTATTATATACTTAACAATTTATTCTATTATTTTCACTTGCTTTTCTATCCCTGACTTTTTAAATATCTTATACCTATACTTTTATATCTATATAAAATATTTATATACATCTATAGATCTATACTTTTATATTTTTTTATACCTATACTGACTCAATAAGATCCTCATAGACATCATCAGACTGTAAAAGTTTTCTGCTATCAAGAAAAGGCTCTGTCAATTTAGTTGCCACACAGTCCCCCTTTCTTAATAACCAAACTGTTTTCACTTAGATGCTCTATGTAGTCTGAAGCTTTTGTATGCTTCTTCACCTCAAAAACTCTTGTTTTATTCTAAATGTCTTCCATTTTCTGGTTAAGAGTGTCATGGAGCGTTTTCTTTATTTCTCTACATCATTTGGCAGTAAAGACATTGCCCTAAATTATCATATCTCGCCAACGGTATAGTGCTGGTATTAATCATCTCTGACTTACAGAAAATGTGTGTTAAAAATGTCAACTGCAAAGTACAAAGCAGTAATGTCATACTGCACCTCTTTTGGCACACGATACACACTAAACAGCAGGTGCTGCTTTTCTCTGATATTTGCGATCGATGACTTCTCTTTCTTATTACTCCCACCATCATTATGTTTAATCTACATTCATCCATGACACACTGCAACTTGCTGATTTTATAAGTATGTAAATAAAATGAGTAAGGAATACAAAACTCCAATAGCATAATATCTACTTTCGCATACAATTCAACCTGCTCAACTAAATATGCCTCTATCAGACACGTATGGAGTCCTGCAGCTAGCTAGCTCTCAGATGTGCTTGCAGAGCAGGAAAGAGAATTCAAAATCCATCTGTAATTAACAGCCACTGTAGAGTCTATTCCACAGACAAATAAGACAGAGCACTCCAACTACTATAAATTAAATCATTTCCAAATGGAACAAAATATAGAAAAGTTCCAGCAAGTTTACACGACAACCACGAGGCTGAAAGCTTTCCTCTCTCCCACAAAACATAATATAAAGTACTTAGGATGACATTTGTAAAGAAACAAATCCCAGCCATTATTTTAAAGTATTACCACATATCATTTCAAATACAAACATTCCCTTTAGCCATTTAAGTGCCACGTGTCCCACTAAAACATGCAAATCGTCAGTCATACGCAGCATGCAGCATGCAGTAAGTGGACAGCAGAGGTTAATAACCTGGAAGCATAGGATCTGAGAATGTGAGAGCAAGTTAAAGACAAGAGTTCCTCTCCATTGTCACTGAGGGTCGAGAAGCAACGCTGAAGTGTAGAACAGTGGGAGTGGGGGAAATACAGTTTGTCCAACACATAAACATATCTCCGCAAGTGGCGGCAGGTATAACTGAAAGACAAAGGTAAAGGGAGAAAAACAGAAAGAGAGTTTTCCTTTGAAAAAAGTAAATCATCCTTTATGTCCCCAAAGCTTTCTGAGTATCTTCAGTAGATGGTGCCAGAGAAAAAAACAACTGTTAAAAGAGAATATAAAAAAAGATATATTGGCGGTGAGAAAGTTTCAAAATACGATGGCGCCATTAGTTAAACATATGAAATTTGGCTTGGTAGAGCAAAATGATGTAAGATATTTTCTTTTTACGGTATTACAAATACATTCCTGGCAGATAGGCACTAATAATACTACAGCAATAGGGCAGATGCTGTGAGAGAGAGAACACTGAATTAGGAGAGAACTTGAATTCTAGATCTAGCTCATCCATTGGCAGCTTTACAATAGTGGGTATTTGAACTCTCTAAGCCTCAGTTCCACAAATTGCAACACAGAAATAAAAACTTAAAATTACTCCAAAATGTTGAAATGATATTACAAAAAAGTAAAATAATGATATGAGGAATTATTACTATTATTGCTACTATTAGAACAGACTCACGGGTGCCACATTTCAGGTCATTTAAAAATAACACGTTTGAAAGAGGGAAAAGTAAAATCAAGCTGACAGGGTAAAGCAACAAAACAGTAAACCCATCAGTGATATGCCCAGACTACCAGTCTCTGAGAACCATGTTTAGAGAACCATACTAAAATTATATCAATTTGGTAAGTGGGCAATAAGTGATTTTTAAAGAGTGTTGAGCTCAAAATAAAACTAATGGAGTGAAATATTTGAAATGGCCAAATTTCTATAAATGGACAATCCACATCAATTCAGCCAATCAACTAACCAACCAACCAACAAAAACAAATCCGTTAGCCAAAGAGTATCTATTATCTACCGCATGTAGGAACTATGCTAAGTAAGCATTCAGTGTGACTCATTACCACCTTAAACACGTGATCACAGTTAATATTGCATTCAGTGTGACTCATTACCACCTTAAACACGTGATCACAGTTAATATTGCATTCAGTGTGACTCATTACCACCTTAAACACGTGATCACAGTTAATATTATCATCAGTAATGGGAAAATATGTCTCCCACCATGATCACAGCATAGTTTAAATCTAATCCTGAAGAACCATCCAAAACCAAAAACCAAACCCACTGCTGTCCAGTCGATTCTGACTCATAGCAATCCTACAGGACAGAGTAGAACTGTCCCATAGAGTTTCCAAGGAGCGCCTGATGGATTCAAACTGCCGACCTCTTGGTTAGCAGCCGTAGCACTTAACCGCTACGCCACCAGGGTTTCCACTAGATAAAGCCAGATTGAGAGGTAGTCTACAAAAACAGAACAAAACAAAAAAACACTGTCCTCTACTCTTCAAAACTGAAGACCAGGAAAGACAGAGAGAACGAAAGACCGAGGAACTGTTTCACATTAAAGGAGTAAAGAGACAAGACAACCAAATGTAATATATGATTCTGGGACTAGATCCTAGACTGGGGTGGGGTTCCTTTTCTAGAGAGAAAATTGGTGGAGCACATGACCAAAGCTGAATGGCTGTAGATTAGACAATACTGTTTTATCCATGTTTATTTCTTGATTTGGATAAATGTCTTTGTTTTTAAGAAATACATACTAAAGTACTTAGTGGTAAAGGTGCATCATGTCTACAAACTCATTCTCAAATATTTCAAGCAAAAAAGCAAATGTGGCAAATTTCTACATAAGAAGAATCTAACTTAAGGGTAAATGAAAATTCTTTATACGATTCTTAGCATTTTTGTAAGTCTGCAGTTTCAAAATAAGAAGTTAAAAATGAATATGATATGAAACATGAAAAATTGATATATTTTGTATTTAATCTTAAAAAATCTTTAAAAAAACTAGTCTTTTTGATAAGCTGAATAATATTTATTTTAATATTATGAGATTCAAATCTAGAGCCCTAAAATGTCATTCTGACCTCTATAGTTAAAGGTTGGGACATCAGAAAACTAGAGCGTGGGAAATAAGCAAATGTGGTCTGGAGCTATCCCATTGAAAACAGTCACTGTTACTTAAGAGTTGTACTTCCATAAAAAATAAAATCTCCTCAGTGCCTTCTTACATGAAAATGTTCAAGATTATGCAATGTATAGTTCTAAAATGATATTTGTTATGGTCATGCTTCACCAAAATAAATTATAAAAATGTTCTGTTTTAGAACAACATTTAAGCCTATAAAAAAATCCCAAAAAACACAAGGAAAAGAATGATGCTTAAGAAAGACCCCAGAGTCAGGCTTTTTAATAATGTATTTTACAATACTTTGACAATAAAACTAATAATGTATTTCCATAGTAACTTTTTAACTACTTATCTTCTTAATTATTTATATGTTTAAAGAACTTTCAAAGAACAAGGAGATGACGAGGGGGAGTTTAAACTTTATGGATTATCTAGAATATTCTGTGTATCACTTTCTAATTTCCATTTTTCTTTAAACAAAAGTTTGTTTGCAGGTCCACTGGCAAATATAAAACACATTACACTAATAAATACTTTAAGATTTATATGAAGAAAATTACAAAAATGTACTGTTGGGCATAAAAGGAAACTTGACTAAATGAAGAGACATCAGCATGTCCCTGGGTGTGGAGACAAAATATTATGAAGGATGTCATTATCCGCCACAGATTCAAAATCTCAACAGGAAGATTCTTTAATCATGACAAAGTAACTCTCTTACAGCGTTTCCTAATTTTTTTGTTTAAGTGTCCCTTACAAAATCTCGTAAAAGACCTGAAACTCCCCTACAGAAAAATATAGCAAGTCATACATGCACACAAATCTTATATAACATTTCAAGATCTTCAGAGCCCCTGGAGCCCATTCACGTTATTCCCATGCCAGATGCATAAAATGCAAGGACTGAACTTGTGTACCAAAAAAAAAAAGGCAAGACGAGCTAAGAAAACTTGGAAAAAGAAAAGTAATAAGGAGGAAGTAAACCTTATAATGTTGAAATACATAAGACTATAACAATAAAAACAAATGGTACTGGAAGAATAGACACATGAATCAATAAAATAACAGAAAACCCAGAAACAGAACCTAGTGTGTGATCAAGGTGACATTTAAACTTTGGAAGGGAGAGGAGTTTCTCATGTGTCCCTGGAAAAGCTGTCTACATACTTGAAGAAGGAAGAAAAAAGCTAGAAATTTATGTTATGCTGCAAACCAAATTAAATTCCAAGTGAATTAAGAGTTGAAAGTTAAAAATAAATCCAGAAAAGAAACAGAAGTATAAAAAGAAGAGTGGGAGAGGCAGGCATAAGGAAAAAGGTTGGCTGATGTGACTACTTAAAAATTTAACCTGTCAAAAAAAAAAAAAAATCATCAATAAAAAGGTAACATGATTTATAACATAAGATAGACAGCCAATTTCTCCTCATGTCTATAAAGAACCCTTAGAAATCAGTGAATGAAAATGGACACAACTGACAAATGAACAAAGTACACATCCTAGTAACTGATAAAAACGTACAAGCAATAAACATAAAAAAAAAAAAACCTATTCTCAACAGTGATGAAAAAGTAAAATTATAGAAATGAAATACCAATTTTTGGCTGTCAAACTGGAAGATCTTTAAAAGAAAAGATAATAGAGATGGCAAGAATACAAGAATATTATCATACACACTTTATCGACTGTAAATTGGTACAATGTTTCTGGAAGGAAATATAGTAACTCATAAACCTTCAAAATATGCACTGCCTTTGACCAGTAATCCCATTTCTATGAAACTATTCTATTCTACTAAGAGCCTCTTTAGCAATACCCAAAAAGACAAAAACTTAACCTCTCATGATCTAGAATCAAGATTTAGGCCTTGATATATATTTCATTATGTTTTTCTAGACTATCAAACTACCTTTGGTCCAAACACAGATATAAATTATGGGGCAAAGCAAAGTGATAACATGGGCAGAGACCAAAAGTAGATTCTGTGAATGATTCTGTCAAAAAATAAGAGAGGACTTCAGCTAGTACTCCTTTACACATTCATTCAACACAGGCTTTTGGAGCATATACAAAAAAATAGACATCATTCTAAAAAGTTGAGATTCAGTGGCACAAAAAGATAGACATGGGCTCTGCACTCATGGAAAATACATTTGAATATTGAGAAAGACTGAGAACAAATGATTTAAATAAAATAAACAAGATAATTTCAGTTAAGAAAATAGAACAATAAGATAAAGGGTGATGGGAAAAGGGCTGAAAGGGCTAAATTAATTTGGGTGGTTAGGAAAGGCATGATCAACGGAATGACATCTGACCTGAGATATGTATACCTAGAACAAGTGCAGTCTCAACTTGTCAAGTATTTGGTAACATTACGAACTAATTTAATTAACATTTTTTACTCCATGACTGAATAAAAGCATTTGACACTTAAAGGGAAAGAGGTATCAATAACTTGAATAATGGAGTATTTACATGAACAAGATGATAGGTTCCCCCCGCCCCCCACCTCTCCAGTGGCATGAGTATGACTGATGAGACAATGAGTATGACTGATAATGGGGCACACTGTGATCTCAGCATCACAGGGTTGGGAGAGCCTAGGAGGGCACGTTGCCCAATCCTCTACTCACAGTAGGATGTCTTTCTACATATCCCTGGCTAGATGTTCTTACTGCTCTTACTATACATCTTTAAGCCAAAGAGAACTCCCTAATTTGGGAAATAGCCCCATTCCACAGATAGGTCTAACAACTAAAAACTTTTTTCTTTATAATATGCTAAATTCTATTTTCCTATAACTTCTACCCAGTTATGGCATCTGGAATTACATATACAAAGTCTAACTTTCTTCCCTACATGACAGCCTTTAGATATATGAAGAAACCTCTTAATCTTTCACTGTCTATTAATATTAAACATCTGTTCTTTCACCGCTGATTGAACATGGTTTCTAGATTCTCCATCAATCTTACTGCTCTCCTCTGGATACTCACATTGATTAATATGCTTCTCAGCAGCATACCAAGGGCAGGGAAAAGTATGTTACAACTAATAGTGTTTAGAATTGCTGGTGCATGGTGGTAATAAAAAAGCAGATCAACCTTTAGTTAGTTTTATTACAGTTCTAAAATTCTTTATGGACAATACATTCTCCTATTGGCTAAATCTAGATCCAGGGTGAACCACTCATTCTTGGTACACCTCCGGCCATTCTTAAGATATGGCAACAAGAAGTGAACATATTTTAGGAGAGGTGAAGCCAACATAGTGCTACAGACAGAAGTACCACGTCATCCTTCACACCAAAGACCTGAAAAACTAAATAAAACAGAGACAAACATCAATCCTGGAACTCTAAGTGTCAAATGAAAAGGGAAATAACTCAACCAAAACCAAATGGAATAAGAAACTGACAGAGAATAGAGAGCAAGGAGAGATACGAGCAGAGGTTCCCTATCAGCTAATGCAGCAGAGATTTGCCACCTTGGACTCCTGTCAGAGATTGGTGGACAAGGAGCATGGGAAAGCAGATTCACGGAGCTCTGAGCAGGAGACAGAGCACCTGGTAACCAGTGATATATGCTTTCCCACTCCTTACCCTTCCTTCTTCTGCTTGGTCTCCACCGCTTCCCAGCAGGCTGATCTGCCACTTCCCAGTGGGCCAAGCAACTGCAGCAGGGGAGGCGCTGGCTCCATGCCATGCAGATTTGCCCTACCCACACCAGCTGGCTCTTCAGTGCCATTTCTTTGTTGTTGGTGTTGCTTTCTTCGGCTTCTTTTGGTTTCTTCCCTGCCTCTCACCTCCTCCCCTCCCCCTCCTTTCTGTTGAACACCTGACTCTATGAGCCATCTTCGCTTCTTCTTGACAGGCTGTGAAGTGCTGCTGAACTGGGGAACTGCTTCCCCGGTCCATGCCGCCATGCTGGTGGGATCCCTGGGGGCTTTCTTCCCCCTCTTTTTCTTTTTGTTTGCTTGTATGTTTTCTCTTTTTTCCTATTTATTTTTCCTCATTTCTTGGTTTCTCGTCTCTTTCTACTTACCTTCTTTTCCTGTCTCCTGAAAACCTCGTGCTGTGTGCCATCTCCACCCCTTCTAGCCAGGCCAGACTGTGCCACTTTCCTGGTCTGTACAGCTGCATCGGTGGGATCCCTGGAGGCATTTTTAATATTTTTCCTTTTGTTTAGTTTTATTTTTTCTTTTTGTTTAGTTTTATTTTTTCTTTTTGTTTTTCTTCAATTCTCGCTTTCTAGTCTATCCACTCCGACAGCAAGCTCCCTCAGCACTTTTTTTTTTCGTGGGGGGGCTCCTATTTGTCTTTCCTCTCTCTCTTTATTCCCATACCCAATCTAGCTCCACAAATCACAACATCCCTCCTCCTTCCTGCCTACCTGCACTGTGTGCTGAACACCCCCAAGCAGCACAGGCATGGCCTACAAGAACCTGCCCTGCACTGACAACCAGCCCACCTTGTCTGCCCCAGTACATGTCACAAACAACCCATCCTAGCCCCTCCCCTTCAGCTGGACCTGCCCTGCTGCACCATAGCTGAGTGACTGGCTCTGCCCATTGGACAAGGAGATGAAAAATATTGTGCCCACAGATGAGCAAACAAAGAATGCACAGCCTACTTGCTCAGACATAACCAAATAAAACAAACAAACAGCATAAAACAAACAAATCTACAATCAATAAACAAAGAAAATAACTACTGGATGTCCCAAAGACAGCAGACAATATCAAAACATATATAAAAAAAAAAAGGACAGGATGGTTCTAGTAGGCATCCAAAATAAAAAACCGGATGACTTTCCAGTAGGAGAAAAGGCACTGGAACTACCTGATAGTGAATTCAAATCTCTAATTTTCAGAGCTGTCCAAGAATTGAAGCAAAAAGCAGACAAAAATGAGGAAAAAATAGACAAATTCATGGAAAATACAGACAAAAAAATGCAAGAATTCAGGAAAATAATACAGGAACAAAATGCCAAAATAAATTCACAACTAGAAGTCATACAAAAGCAACAATTAGAAATCCAAAATATAAACAACAAGATTTCAGAATTGGACAATGACATAGAAGGTCTGAGGAGCTGGTTTGAAGCAATACATGACAGGATCAGAGAAACTGAAGACAAATACTTGGATACCACTTTGCTTGAGAAAAAAATCAGAAAACAAGAATGAAGAAAAATGAAGAAACCCTCAGAATGACATGTGATACAATCAAAAGCAAAAATTTGTGAGCGATTGGAGTTCCAGAACAGGGGAAGAAAATGGAAAACACAGAAGGGATCATTAAAGAACTGCTGACAGAAAGCTTCCCTAGTGTCATGAAAGATGAAAAGCTGACATCCAAGAAGCTCAACAAACCCCATATAGGACAGACTCCAGAACAAAATCACCAAGGCATATCATAATCACACTTGCTAAAACCAAAGACAAAGAAAGAATCCTGAGAGCAGTTTGAAAAAAACAAAAAGTCACATACAGAGGGGAAACAATAAGACTAAGCTCTGATTACTCCGCAGAAAATGCAGGCAAGAGGCAATGGGATAACATATATAAAACCTTGAAAAAAAAAAAACGGCCACCCAAGAATTACATATCCTGCAAAACTCTCATTCAAATCTGATGGTGAAATTGGGACATTTCCAGATAAACAGAAATTAAGGAAATATGTAAAAACCAATCCAAACTTACAAGAATTATTAAAGAGAGTCCTTCGGTTTGAGAACAAGCAATATCAGACGACAGCCTGAATCTAGAACACAAGACTGCACCAGCCAGACATCAGTCTAGGACATGAACTCTCAAGGACTATTCAAAACCAAAAGATTTACAGCGGGGAACCAGTGATGGTAATCTGTAAATGACAACAATGTCAGAACAATAAAAGAAGGAATAAATGGTATAGGTATAGACCTTTCTAATAGAGAGGAAGGCAAGGCAATACCAAGTGATAACAGACTAGACTGTTTCAAACTTAGGAAGATATGGGTAAATTTCAAGGTAGCCACAAAGAAAGTTAACAAACCTGCTCAATAAAATAAACAACAAAAACATAAAGTCTCAGTAAAAACAAAATTTACAAAAACAAAAGAAATGAAAAAATAATCCACAAACAAAAAGGAACTCAGCACAGGAGAATAAGAGGAACAAAGAAAACATCAGCACCATGAAAAAAAGCACTACAAAATGACAGCAATAAACTCACACCTACCAATAATTATACTGAACATAAACGGCCTAAATGCACCCATAAGGAGAGAGAGAGTGACAGAATGGGTAAAAAACAGTATCCATCGATATGATGTCTATAAGAGGCACACCTTAGAAACAAAGACGTAAATTTATTAAAAATCAAAGGATGAAAAAAAAAAAAACAAGCAAACAAGGGGGAGTGACAATACTAATCTCAGATAAAATAGACTTTAATACGAAATCCACCATAAAAGACAAAGAAGGGTACTATACAATGACTAAAAAAATGATCAATCATGAAGACATAACCATAATAAATATCTATGTACCCACTGGCAGGGCTCCAAAATACATAAAACATACTGTAATAGCACTGAAAAGAGAAATTGCTAGTTCCACAATAATAGAAGGAGACATCAACACACCACTCTTGGTAAAGGACAGAGCATCTAGAAAGAAACTCAACAAAGATCCAGAAGATCTAAAGGTCACAATCAGCCAATTTGAACTCACATATATCTATACAACACTCCACCCAACAGCTGCAAAGTACACATTCTTTTCCAACGAACATGGAACATTCCCCAGAATAGACCACATCTTAGGCCACAAAGCAACCCTCAACAAAATCCAAAACACAGTGATAATACAAAGTATCTTCTCTGATCACAATGCCATCAAAGTATAAATTATCAGAAAGAGCATGGCAAAAAAATTGATTACATGGAAACTGAATAACACCCTGACTAAAAACCACTCGGTAATAAAAGAAATCAAAGATAGCACCAAAAAATCCCTAGAAACGAATGAGAATGAAAACACATCATACCAAAACCTTTGGGACACAGCAAAGGCAGTGCTTAGAGGTCAATTTATAGCAACAGATGCACACATCATAAAAGAAGGGACAAAATCAAAACATTAGCTACATAACTTGAACACAGAAAACAGCAAAAGAAACCCCAGCCACCAGAAGAAAGGAAATAATAAAGATCAGAGCAGAAATAAATGAAACAGAGAGCAGAAAAACACAGAAATTCAACAAAACCAAAAGCTGGCCCTTCGAAAAGATCAACAAAATCAACAAGCCCTGGCAAAACTAACAAAAGAAAAGCAGGAATGGATGCAAATAACCCAAATAAGGAATGAAATAGGGGACATTACGACAGACTCACCTGAAATAAAAAGGATCGTAACAGCGTATTATGAAAAACTATACTCCAACAAATAAGAAAACCTAAAGGAAATGGACAAATTTCTAGAAACACACCACCTACCCAAACATAAAATGATGCTGAAAATCTGAACAGGCCTGTAACAAGAGACGAGGTTCAAAAGTTAATAAAAAAAAAAAAAACTCCCAACAAAAAAAAGTCCTGGCCCAGATGGCTTTACTGGAGAATTCTACCAAAAATTCAGAGAAGAGCTTACACCAGTACTACTCAACGTATTTCAGAACACAGAAAAGGAAGGGATACGTTCAAATTCATTCTATGAAGCCAGCACAACCCTGACACCAAAGCCAGGCAGATACCACAAAAAAAGAAAATTACAGACCAATATCTCTCATGAATATACATGGAAAAATTCTCAACACAATTCTAGCTAATAGAATTCAGCACCAAATTGCAAAAATAATAAACCACAACCAAGGAGGATGCCATATCAGGCATGCAAGGATGGTTCAACATTAGAAAATCAATCAACATAATCCACCACATAAATAAAAGAATCACATGATCACCTCAATAGATGCAGAAACGGCATCTGACAAAATCCAACACCCATTCCTGATAAAAAACTGTCAATAAAATAGGTATAGAAAGGAAAGTCCTCAACATACAAAGGGCATCTATACAAAACTAACGGCCAACATCACTCGTAATGAAGAGAGGCTGAAAACATTCCCCTTGAGAACAGGAACAAGACAAGGATGCCCTTTATCACCACTCCTATTTAACACTGTGCTGGAAGTCCTGGCTAAAGCAATATGGCAACAAAAAGAAATAAAAGGCATCCAAATTGGTAAGGAAGAAGTAAAACCACTCCTATTTGCAGATGATATACTATACATAGAAAACCCAAAAGACTCTACAAGAAAACCACTGGAACTAACAGAAACATTCAGATAAGACAAATATACAAAAATCAGTTGGAATTCCTACACACCAATAAAGAGAATGACAAAAAAGAAATCAGGAAAATAATACCATTTATAATAGCCCCTTAAAAAAATAAAATACTTTAGAAATAAATCTAACCAGGGATATAAAAGACCTATACAAAGAAAACTAAAAAACATTACTGCAAGAAACCAAGAGACCTACATAAATGCAAAAACATACCATATTCACGGACAGATAAACTTGACGTTGTGAAAATGTCAATTTTACCCAAAGCAATCTACAAATACAATGCAGTCCTGATCCAAATACCAAGAGCATTTTTAAAGAGATGGAAAAACTAATCATTAACTTTATACAGAAAGAGAAGAGGCCCCAGATAAGTAAAGCACTACTGAAGAAGAATAAAGTAGGAGGACTTGCACTACCTGACCTTAGAACCCACTATACAGCTATGGTAGTCAAAACAGCCTGGTACTGGTACAATGACAGATACATTGAACAATGGAACAGAATTGAGAACCCAGACGTAAACCCACTCATCTATGGCCACCTGATCTTCGACAAGGGCCTAAAGTCCATCAAATGGGGAAAAGACTGTCTTTTTTAACAAACGGTGCTGATAAAACTGGATGTCCACCTGCAAATAAATAAAACACAACCCATAACTCACATCGTACACAAAAGCTAACTAAAAGTGGATCAAAGACCTAAATATAAAACCAAAAACTACAAAGATCATAGAAGAAAAAATAGGATCAATGGCATGGCATTAATAGGATACAAACCATAAATAACAACATACAAACTCCAGAAGAAAAGCTAGATAACTGGGATCTTCTAAAAATTAAACACTTATGCTCATTAGAAGACTTCACCAAAAGAGTAAAAAGAGAACCTAAAGACTGGGAAAAAACGTTTGGCTATTACAAATCCGACAAAGGTCTAATCTCTAAAATCTACTGGAAAATCCAACACCTCTACAACAAAAAGACAAATAATCCAATTAAAGAATGGGCAAAGGAAACGAACAGGCACTTCACCAAAGAAGACATCAAGCAGCTAACAGACACAGGAGGAAATGCTCAAGATTACTAGCCATTACAGAAATGCAAATCAAAACCACAATGAGATACCATCTCACCCCGGCATTACTGGTACGAATCAAAAAAACAGAAAATAACAAATGTTGGAAAGGCTGTGGGAGATTGGAACTCTAAAGCACTGCTGGTGGGAATGCAAAATGGTACAACCACTTTGGAAAATGATATGGCGCTTCCTTAGAACCTAGAAATAGAAATACCATATGATCCAGCAATCCCACTCCTAGGAATATATCCTAGAGAAATGAGTCAACACACGAATAGACATATGTACACCCATGTTCACCGCAGCATCGTTCACAACAACAAAAAGATGGAAACAACCTAGATGCCCATCAACAGATGAATGGATAAACAAGCTATGGTACATACACACAATGAAGTACTATGCAATGGTAAAGAACAATGATGAATCTGGGAAGCATCTCACAACATGGATGAATCTGGAGGGCATTATGCTGAGTGAAATAAGTCAGTCACAAAAGGACAAACGTATGAGACCACTACTATAAAAACTCATGAAAAGGTCTACACACAAAAAGAAACAATCTTTGAGGGTTAAGAGGGAGGGGAGGGGTGGGGATGGAAAAACACCTACTAGACAATAAATAGATAAATGGTAACTTTGGTGAAGGGTAAGACAGTACACAATACTGGGGAAGCCAGGACAGCCTGTACAAGGCAAGGTCATAGAAGTGCCACAGACACATCCAAAATCCCTGAGGGACTGAACTACTGGGAGGTGGGCTGTAGGGACCATGGTCTCAGGGAACATCTAGCTCGACTGGCATAACATAGTTTATAAAGAAACTTCTACATTCTATTTTGGTGAGTAGCACTTGAGGTCTTAAAAGCCTGTGAGCGGCCATCTAAGATACTCCACTGGTCTCACCCCTTCCGGAGCAAGGAAGAATGAAGAAAACTAAAGTCACAAGGGAAAGATTAGTCCAAAGGACTAGTGGTCTACAACTACCACAGCCTCCACCAGAATGAGACCAGTACAACTAGGGGTTCCTGACTACCACTACTGATTGCTGTGACGGGGATCACAATAGAGGGTTCCGGACAGAGCTGGAGAAAAATGCAGAAGAAAACTGTAACTCACAAAAAAGGACCAGACTTATTGGCCTGACAAAGACCGGTGAAACCCCAAGAGTATGGCCTCTGGATACCCTTTTAGCTCAGTAATGAAGTCACTCCTGAAGTTTACCCTTCATCCAAGATTAGGCCCATAAAACAAAAAAAGACTAAAGGGGCACACCAGCCCAGGGGCAAGACTAGAAGGCAGAAGGGGACAGGAAAGCTGGGAATAGGGAACCGAAGGTCAAGAAGGGAGAGTGTTCACATGTCGTGGGGTTGTTAACCAATGTCATAAGACAATATGTGTAGTAACTCTTTAATGAGAAGCTAGTTTGTTCTGTAAAACTTCACCTAAAGTACAATAAAAAAAAAAAAGTGAACATATTTTAGATGTGCTGTGTTTTGGGCAGTGCTGACAAGATTACATTCTATTAATGCAGTTCAAAAGTACACATATTAAAAAATAAATGGTAAATCAAAATGAGAAAAAAATCTTCCAAATTGAAAGCAAAATGAAGCAAATGTATATCAAGTGGTGATACAACTACATATGGAAAAGAATTATTATGAATAACTTTAAAATGCAGAATTAACTATACACTTAGTGGGATATATTCCAAGAACAAACAGAGGTACAAAAAAACCTTAAGCTTCATTCACTGAGACTCAGTATTAGTAGTAATATCAATATTATTTTAAAACATCTATATGTATATACACACACTTATAAATATAAATATATATAAAAAATCTCGGTGCTCATAATAAAATCAAACAAAAAACAAAAATGCATTGGGTTACTACTGGAGGTAACAAGGGAATTAATTCCTTTTTCTGAAACTTAAATATTAAATGGGAAGATTTAAGCATTAATCTTGTCTTTCCAACTAACCCTTGATGAGGGAAAATTCTTTGCACAAGAATTCATCTAACAAATATGCATGGACTATTATAATTAGAAAATTGCTGTTATACAGTCTGTAATGAAGTAACCAATTTAGGCAAAGATCATCAACGGATGAAACCATTAGAAGAAAGAACCATGCTGAAATTTAGAATGAAGGGATTGTGCTATCATCACCTGAATCCATGGATCAATCTTAGTATCTCTAGGACAATTAGATATTATGTGTCTCCTGATATGATACAATATTTCCTAACCACAGGAGAATTTAAGAAATGTTTAAAAAAAGAAACTGTATCTGACTCTTTTTTAGCCTCTAGAATTAACTTTCATATTACAAGAAAGTAGAGAACAAGGGAACAAATTAAAAGACAAAGGGAGAGGCAAACAGACAAATCCAGAAGGTTGGATATTCTATAAGACAACTGACCCATTCTTCAACTAGTCAAAGATGTGTTTAAAAAAAAGAGGGAAAAAATGGAAGGAAGGAAGGAAGAAGTGCTCTAGATCAGGGATCTGCAAACTTTTTCTTGAAGAGCCAGATAGTAAATATTTTGGACTTGTGGGCCATACTGTTTCTTTTGTAACCACTTAACTTTGCAATTCCAGGGAATATTTTTGCAAACCAAAGAGTTTATAAAATAGTGTACGCACACACATACAATTTTACAAAGTATAAAACATTCAATACAATATGGATATCCAAGAAAATAAGCCAAGGAAAGTCTGGGACGAATGTCAGGAAACTAAACAACTGTGGTGGAAGCACAACCTTGAATCATTTAACTCCTTGGCAGTAGAAGGCATTTTTCCTGGAGATGAATCTACTGCCAGCAATGAACATCCTGGGAATCTCTAGCATGATGAAGGATTAACAGACTGGCCCAAACACTGGAAAATATATTGAAAGGAACAATCCAGTACTAGCTCAGAAGGGATGAAATGACCTAATATCCCACTGCTAGATCTAAAAGTAATAGATGTGTAATAATAATAAAAATAAAATTCCTCTTCAAAATTAGAAAGATAATAAAAACTTCTTTTCTGTGACTTGTTTTATTATCTCAATTGCTAAAAAAAAAATTCAGAATAAGAACTTCTCTAGATTTGCAGAATATTTTTAATCAATTAAAATTGATACCATCATTGAAACCTGAAATTCAATAAAATTTTCTGATTTAAAAATCTTCGAACAAGCACTTTCATCCTAAATTAGGTCACTTATTTTGGCATATAAATATATCAACAAAGACCAAAAACTTTAATATTCTTAGAAGCTCAAAAACTAGCAAAATATTACAGATATAAATTTTACGACTATTTTGTCAAATTACTTGTTTCCTGATTTTAAAACATTTGTTAGAATCAGATATAAATTTGGTAGTAACTACAGTATTAATCACATTATTTTTAAGGGACAAATTTTATTTCCAAGAATGTTTTTGAGAGCTTTGACTTGTCTTTGAAGACTGGTTCATAGTTTACATATTTTAGTTTATACCATCTCATTATCCTCTTTATAGAAAACAGAGTAGTTAAAGGCATTGATTTCCATATACCACCAAAACAAAGGGAACAAGGGTGGGGGGGTGGTGGGGGGGAAGCTTTGTAAACAGCCAGGGTCACATGCACTAAAACTATTTGACAAAGCAGATGGAAACTTATATGGTACTCATTCAATACACCATTGTCCCTTGTTTTAAAGATGATGTTACAATCTATATTTACAGGTGTGGATAAAGAGATCAATATATTACCAGCATTCCTTTCTACATGGCAAAAAAAAAAAAAAAGTCTTTTGACTTCGGACAAAGGAACTATTTAAAAAGAATGTTGTCATGGCTCTCCATTACAGACATTTGCTCTGCAAGTGCCCAATATGGCCATGCAGCAATGTGGAGTTGGCCTGGTTCCCAGCAATGCAGTTATACTATATGGCTTGAAGTTGTAGTTCAACATGTTAATAGCATGTTGCTGTCTGCTCTACTTGTGGTCTAATACGCGAGGTCTAATAAGCCACAAATGTGGTCATTTATTCCAAGCTCCCTTCTAAAACCTTCTTTTCATGGACTTAAGAGTTAGGATGAAGGGAACACTGGTGGAAATTTCAGAAGGAAAGAAACAAAATTCACTTGGAAATGATTTCTTGATTGGATTTGTTTGCAATTTATATTTAAAAAAGCATTTTAATTTGTCATGTTCCTCCTTGTGCGAGGGGAAGTGGTGGATTGACAGCACACACATTAAAATGATGACTCCCACAGATACCAAATTGGTTCCAGTGGGGGTGGAGTTGATTGAAGGGGGGGAAAAAAAAGAACAAAAGCACATGCTCATTACAAAAATAGTTATCGAAGTCAAGAAACTCAGCCTAAAATTTTTAAAATTTATCTTTATACCTCAGTTGGGAAAATTAAGCGATCTTGTCATTAAAAATCTAGTCTTCAGAAGACATTTACGACCATATACTAGATTTTGATGCCAGTCCACACACATCTGTCTACACTGAATAATCTGGGGTATAAACACAAAGAACATAATGGAAAGTCTGGATTTGCCAATAAATGGGAATAAAATAGCATATTCGGCATATTTTATGACCATCCAAAAGCTTGCTCACTTTTAAAGTCATTATACTTTATGAACTCCCTCTTGACAAAAAGGCACAGAAAGATTTATAGCCATTGTAAAAGTCTTCTGAAAAATGTGAGTTCTGATTCTTCAACATACATGCCACATGTATTAAGTCAGTGAAGTTATATAATCTGGAGTCATGAAAAAGGCCAATTCTGCTGAGACTGACTAAATATCTATGTCACATCCTTTCTGTAGCACAGCACAAGATAAAATATTATATAATTGTAAGGTTGAAAATCTACTGGGCCCATTACAAATAGGAACAAGTCTTCATATACAGAAATTATGCTGGTAACGCTTCATCAGAAGACCATCTCGCAGTCATTTTTCAATTGTGGTCATGGATATACACGGAAACAGCCACACTCCCTCACCCTTTCACCCACATGGGTGTGGTGACACACACTAAATCCACATCTGTGAGCTGGCAGGCAAGGATTACTGGTACTGTCTGTTACAGGAATGTGGTCATCATGAAATTGAAGTTCATTGGCGTGGGTGGGTGGAGATGAAAAGCCTAATCCTGGGCTCACCAGCACTGTGCTCTAACCAGCCTGACCAAAGCGTTAGGCTGACTGCCATAGTAACTGATGAACACATCAGGACACCTTTTCCTGGGGGAAAAGACAGGCCATGCATTCTCTCGCTTCCCATCGGCTGCCAACAATCTAGAATGCTGAACCCAATCTCTTTGTCCTTCTAGAAAACACCTACTCCTCTGTTAAAAGCTGCTTTGAATGTAACTCTTCAGTAGGGCTTTGTCTGATTGTTTCAGGTACATTTTGGTGTGTCCTCTTCTAAGCTTCTGTTGTACCTTATGCTTATTGCCAATATACGACTTAGTTACAAGTACATTTTGTTGTCTTTATATCCATCTCTCATCTTAAACATAAGCTCTTTGAAGGCAGGTTCTCAAATGTTTTATTTTTGTCTCCCAAGTGTCTAGCACAGTGCTCGGCAAAAGAAAGCCCTTATATTTAGTAACTCACTGACAAAAGATGGAAAACAGACAAAAGAGTTTCATATTCAATAATCCACAAGTTATCTTGTTTATGGGAATTTTTATGCATCATAATTACGTTTATATTAGGCTGACACTCACACTTTAGGCTGGGCTAGGATTTAGAGTCATGACCATAAACATAAATTACTTCCTTCCTTAACAGTGTGCAAAGGTCTATAAATCAAGGCAACAGGAACTTAACACAATCATTTCTCTGTAAGGCCTAAACTGCTAATTTTTTAAAACCATAAAAGAATCCCATGATTTGATCACCTTGCAGAAGTGCAAAAGGTTCAACCATTTTAATTCAAACTACCCCACCCCCTAGGTCTAAATGAAACAAATTTTCTTCCTGTGGAATAAAAAACCAAAGCTAAACCCATTGCCATCGAGCCAATTCCAACTCAGAGATCCGGGACAGGAATGACCTGATTAACCTCACAGTTGACCATCCTAAAATGGTTCTGAAGACCTTGCTAATTATCACTTTATTAATTTTCTGAATTGTTTTAGATTATTTTGGATCAAAAATGCTACTACCGATCTCTAGAATTAGGTGCTTTATGAAAGGCGACATAATCTTAGGGCAAAAGTTCTAACAGCTGTATGTATGAAATAGGCAAGTCAGGATGCAAGAGATCACAAGAGAGGGGAAAAAGAGTTTCTTGTGGGTAGGAAGACAGACCACAGTGCTTGCTTAGTGGCTGTTCACGGAGGGAGAAAAAAGGGTGCAAGGAAGACCTGTACCAAGATGGAGGGGACATAGATGCTTATTTATCTAGCACCTGAATAAACAGTTAACAGATCTTTGAGTCCTCCTTCTCATCCCTGTTTTGTGTGTAATCTACAAGAAAATTAAATCAATAGTCACTCCTCAAGCAGTTTATAATCTAGTTGATGACTCAAGATATAAACATACCAGAAGTTAAATAGCAAGAAAACAACGTAAAAATATATCACAATTCCATATATTTACTCATTGACAAAATAAATCTATGACAATAAGAATAGGGGTTAGGAGAAAGTACTGCATGTGGACTATGAAGAAATTCAGTACCAGGAGAAAAAAACCATTAAGTAGGCAAGACGTGTTTCCATACAACCGAATGAGAAAATGACATGGTACAGTCACTGCCACCCCTTCCCTGCTGGCTCAGCAAACTCTCTTCTCCTCAGGGCGGAGGTGGGAAGCCTAGATGATGGGAAGGCACTTGGCCGGCAATTGAGGTGAGACGAGCAACAGCAGCAGACAGGTGTTTTTGCTCACTTCAATTTCTGCCATCACTTAAAATCCAGAACTTAAAACAGAAAGAAAAGTTAAAGATCACACAGGGCAGCTGTTTTTGACCATTTTTCTGCTACCAGAAACATGACAGATGCCTTACACTTCTAACATGCTCGTGTGTACATTTTCCAAGGAGCTGCCTCGACTTCCACTCTCTCCCCCCACTCAGGAAAGCATGCTAGCATGCAAGCGAACTGAAGTGACTTTTACAGGGTTAACTCAGAATCCATTCGAACTTACATTACAAAAAGAAACAGTAACTCCATCCTTAGAAAAAAAATATTTGGAATATACCTCAGACCTCCTTAAAGAGGACTTCTTGGGCCAACCAATCTAAAGTAAGCTCCCTTGTCACTATCGCATCATCCTGTCTTAACCTACACTTATCTGAACCCCTCCCTAGTCCACTTGTTTACTTGCCTATTATCTGTCTCCCTCCTCAGAAATTGAATATAATGCAGTTGGGGGGGGCATGGTGGTAGAGAGGGGGAGACCCAAACCTAAGTGAGGGGACAGGAAAAAAAGGTCAGCAAAGGTTTCTCAGAGGAAGGCTGAGACCTGAAAGATGAGGTGGAAGAGTAAATAAAGACACAATCTCTGACTTTGTGCTATGTTTTAAAAACAGTATTAGGACAAGCAGAATTGGAAGCAGGTTTTCAAAAAAATGTTCCTCCAACCTCTACCTTCACATTCAAACCACAATTTTAAATATTTTCAATATCTTCTTAGAGTACTTTAGTAGTTTCCAAGAACAATACAAAAAGGGAACAAAAGGCCTTACTCTTTCCTAAAATGGCAAGATATATGAGGTATATTCATAATCTGCTGTACAATTTGTTATTCACCAGGAAGCACAGCAATTTTTCCTTCACACTTCAATTGTGTAGAGGCGCTGCCTTATTTTAAACACCATTTAAACACGTGGAAGTGACCCTGGCTGTACTCAGCAAAATTCTTCAGTTAAAAAAAAAATGCTTTGATGCTTATAATCTATCTTTTCAACACTGAATCCATTTATAAAGGTAAAAACATGGCTTTAATAATTTGCAATTGTAGGCACTGTGTTTCAGATGGTAACTGTCAGACCACCACAGAGCATAATCTAGAGGAAGAAGGAATGGGGACCTGCCAAGGCTGCTCGTGTACTCTTCCAGTTACAAGGCTGAAGCTCAGATGTACATTGAGGGTGGGTGAGAAGGATGGTTCACAACACCCCTGTACATGTGACAGTTTGGTCAATCTCTCAAAAAGAGAGTAAGAAGTTCAAAAGTTTGCCAATTTTATCATTTTTGATTTATTAAATTTCTTTTATCCATTGTTAAATTCTTACAGGTGATAAGAGGGACACTGTTTTCGAAAGACTCATCTCCACCAATACTTTAAAAATCAATTGCTGGTGTGCCATAATTGACAAATTCAAAGGACAAAGGACCCTCTTTTTGACAAATGATGCTGAAATAATTATACATTAATGTGCAAAAAGTGAAGATCGATTAATATTTCATACCATAAACAAAAGATTAACTCAAAATGAATCGCAGATCTAAATGTAAAACCTAAAATTATCAAGCTTCTAGAAGAAAATATAGGAAAAAAAAATCATGACCTTGGGGTAGGCAAAAAGTTCTTAGGTAAGTATCAAAAGCATGATCCATAAAAGAAAAAAGTGATAAATCAATCTGCATCAAAATAACTTCTGCTCTTTGAAAGATACTGTTAAAAGACAAGTCGCAGGCTGGCAGAATATATTTGCAAAACGCATGCTTGAAAAGGACTTGTAAACAAAATATATAAAGAATCCTCAAAAGTCAAAATAAAAAGCCCAAACAACACAATTTAAAAAGGACAAAACATCTGAATAGACATTTCACTAAAGAAGATATATGGATGGCCAATAAGCACATGAACTGATGCTCATTACTAGTCATTAAGGAAATGCACATTACGACCACAAAGAGGTACCACTATATATGTATTAGCATGGCTTTGGGGGAGAGGGTTAAAAATTTCTATTGAGATAAAACATATGTAACAAAAAATCTGCCATTTTAATAATTTTTAAGTGTATAATTCAGTGACTTTAATGACAGTCACCCCTCGGTATCCTTGGGGGATTGGTTCCAGGATCCCCGTGGATACCAAAATTCACAGGTACTCAAGTCCCTTATATAAAATGGCGTAGTATTTGCATATAACCTATAAACATCCTTCTGTACACTTTAAATCATCTCTAGATTACTTATAATACCTAATACAATGTAAGTGTTATGTAAATAGTTGTTACACAGTACTGTATTGTTTAGGGAATAATGACAAGACGCTAGGCGAACAACGCTCAAACAAGCAGTGCTAGAGAGAGGCTGCGGGAAATGGCGGGAGGCTACAGAACGGTTTGCCTATATACACCACTTCATTCACATGGATTCGGTGTAGTGCTCACCACGTGGCAGATTCAAGTTTTGCTTTTCGGAACATTTTTCTTTTTCCAAATATTTTCAATCCACTGTTGGCTGAATTCACAGATGCAGAGCCTACGGATATAGAGGGCTAACTACATTCATCACGGTGGGCAACCATCACCACTAGGTATTTCCAAAATTTTTCATTACCCCAAAGAGAAACTTAGTACCCCTTAGGTAACAGTTCCCCATTACTCCCTTCCCTATTTCCTAGTAATCACTAATAAAATAAACTTTTGTCTTTTAAGCATTTGTCTGTTCTAAGATACTTCATATAAGTGGGATCATACAATATTTGTCCTTTTGTGTCTGACTTATTTCATTCAACATAATGTTTTCAAGGTACATCCATGTCATAACATGTATTAGAATTTCATTCCTTTTTATAAACGAACAGTATTCCATTGTATGTGTCACGGATTGAATTGTGTTCCCCAAAAATGTGTCCCAATTTGGCTAGGCCATGATTCCCAGTATTGTGTGACTGTCCACCGTTTTGACATCTGATGTGATTTTTCTATGTTGTAAATTCTGTCTCTATTATGTTGATGAGATGGGATTAGTGGCAGTTATGCTAATGATGCAGGACTCAATATACAAGATTGGACTGTGTCTTGAGCCAATCTCTTTTGGGATATAAAGCAGAGGAGTGGAGAGACGGAGGGTCTTCATACCACCAAGAAAGCAGCACTGGGACCAGAGTGTATCCTTTGGACTTGGGGTTCCTGGGTGGAGATGCTCCTAGACTAAGGGAAGACTGATGACAAGGACCTTCTTCCAGAGATGTCAGAAATTCTTCCTCTGGAGCTGGCACCCTGAATTTGAACTTCTAGCCTACTAGCCTGTAAGAGAATAAACTTCTGCTTGTTAAAGCCATCCATTTGTGGTATTTCTGCTACAGCAGCACTAGATAACTAAGGAAGTATGTATATACCACATTTTATTTATTCATTCATCTGTTGATGGACACTTGTAATATTTCCCAGTTTTGTCTGTTGTAAATAGTGCTGCAATGAACATTGGTATACAAGTATTTGTTTAACTATCTGCTTTCAAGTCTTTTGGTTATACACCTAGGAGTGGAATAGCTGGGTCATATGGTAATTCTCTATTTACCTTGATATTCCATAGCACCTGCACCATTTTACATTCCCACCAACAATGCATAAGAGTTCCAATTTCTCCACATACTCATCAACACTTTTTTTCCATTTTTCTGATCACAGCCATCCTAGTGGGGGCTCTCATTGTGGTTTTGATTTGTATTTCCCTAATAACTGATGATATTAAACATCTTTTCATGTGCTTATCGGCCATTTGTATATCTTCTTTGGAGAAATGTCTATTCAAATCCATTGTGCATCTTTAAATTGGGTTGTTTGTCTTTTTGCTGTTGAGTTGTAAGAGTTTTCTATATATTCTGTGTATTAAAACTTCATCAGATACACAGTTACTAAATATTTACTCCCATTCTGTAGGTTTTTTTCTTTGTTGATAAAGTCCTTTGATGCACAAAAGTTTTAAATTTTGATGAAATCCAATTTATCTATTATTTTTCTTCAGTTACTTGTGTCTTTGGTGTCATATCTAAAAAACTGCTCTTAAGAACAAGGTGGTAAAGCTTTACCCCAATGTTTTCTTTTATGAGTTTTGTGGTTTTAATTCTTATATTCAGGTCCTTGATCCATTTTAAATAAATTTTTGTATATCGTGTGAAAGGTATGGATGGGCCCAACCTCATTCTTTTGCATGCAGAGATCCAATTGTCTATTAAAGTGGCTTTTTTAAAAAAAGATAATACTAATTACTGCTAAGGAAGCGGATTAACTAGGACTCTCATATATAGTTGGTAGGAATGCAAAACGTTACAGTCACTTTGGAAAGAGTTTGGCAGTTTCTTATAAAGTCACACATACAGTTAACACATAACCCAAAATCCTCACTCTTACTTATTTGAGAGAAATAAGAACTTATGTTCCTACAAAATTCTATATACGAATATTTATAGTAGCTGCATGCATAATTACCCCAAACTGAAAACAACCCAAATGTCCTTCAACTGGTAAATGGATAAACTATGGTATCCATACAACAGAATGCTACTCAGTAATAAGAAGGGACGATACACACAACACGGATGAATCTCAAATGTATTATACCTTCTAAGACATAAGTGAACAAAGCCAGACTCAAAAGGCTACATACTACATGATTACATTTGTAAACCTGGAAAAGGGAAAACGATAGAAAGGGGCTCAGGTGGGTATAGGGATTGACTAGAAAGGTGCAGAGGAGAATCTTTTGGGTGAGGAAACTTACGTGTGGTGGTAGATAAAGAACTATGTGTTTATCAAAATTAAAAAAAGTATACACTAAAACAAAAGTCGAGTTTCCTGCATATAATTTAAAAAATTTTTAAACTCTCCTAAAAGCTTAAAATCCACAATCACTATGGTGAAACATTAGTCTATGCTAGTCAAATACACCAATCGTATTCCAGGGAAGAAGGAAACTAGGCTATGGATTCCCAGCTCAGTTCCAGATACCCTGTCCAAGCACAGACCATTTGCCTTTGTAACGACCTTGATAATCTGTGCATTCTTTTAAAAGTTCTTATTCCACAACAGCAATAAAAAATATATTATCATTTTCAAAACAGAAGTATTATCAGGTATCTGGGAACAAAGCAAGTCTTTCCTGCAATGACAGAAACTTGTTAACATCTCACCAAAAATGACCTGTACTAAAGGTTAGACAAGTTACTAAGAAAAGGTTAACCACACCCTAAATACAGAGATGGCTCATTCAACATCAGTCTGTGTTCTGGGCAAAAACAAACAAAAGGCTTATTAGAGAGGAAGTATTTCTAGAGATCTTAATGGAAGCCAGAGAGGAAATAGTCAATGACGCACTAAATATTTAATTCAAAACACTAAGTATACTTGGTTTGGTAGCCTAAGACATATGCCTTATAATAAATAAAACAGATTTTCTCCATAAGAATACATATTCTATCTGCTAACAGATGAAATTCTGTAGGAGGCAGAGAACAAAGGAGCATAGAACCAAGCAAAACTTGATGAACTATATACAGAAAAAAAAAAAAAAAAGACAAATGTGTATAAAATGTGTATACATTACAAATAATGCAAATAGTTTAAACAACCAAATGGACCCATTATTTCTTTTTTAAAAACTGACTTCACAAATGATAGCACAAAATGCTATTTTTCTAATGTACAATACCAAAGTTTTAGATAGTTACAGTGCCTTAGATAAATATATTGCCTTTTGAGGCATTCACGGGACCTTAAGATCAACCTCCTTACTCCATTATTTAAAGAAGTGTTTTCAGATTTTCACCTTAGTTATTCATGTATGTATGTATTTTATATAAGCATGCATGTCAAAAAACGGAACTGTTTCTTCAGAAGAAATCAGATGTGAAAGCCCAACATGTAAAACAGATAAAAGTAGAGTAAGGGGGAGTAAGGGGTTCAGAGCCCTGGCTATTTATGTTGCGATACCCCAGAAAACCAGAGAACAAAAGAAAACACAAAACAAACCCTGAAAACCATTGCCTTAAGTAAAGAATACCCGGTATCAGAATAACAAAATCTTGGATTTGGGAGTGACTTTACTTAATTTTCCATTGATCTCTTCTACTGCACTTCCTAAGGTATGCAGCCACCGTTGAATAGCTTCAGCTACCTTAGTTCTTTCCCAGGGTAAGCCAAAATGTAGGTCATAGTTACACTGTACTACGTGTACACGAAAGCAGAACAATGAATAAGGAAGACTGAGGAAGAATTGATGCCTTTGAATTATGGTGTTGACAAAGGATATTGAATATACCATGGACTGCCAAAAGAATGAACAAATCTGTCTTGGAAAAAGTACAGCCAGAATGCTCCTTAAAAGCAAGACTGGCGAGACTTCGTCTCACTTTGGACATGTTATCAGGATGGACCAGTCCCTGGAGAAAGACATCATTTTTGGTAGAAAAAAAGAAAAAATTGGAAGAAGGTCAGCAAAAAACGGGAAGACCCTTAACAATATGGATTGACACAATGGCTGCAACAATGGGCTCAGGCATAATAATGATAGTAAAGATAATGCAGGACCGGGCAGTGTTTCATTCTGTTGTGCATAGGGTTGTTATGAGTTGCAACCAACTTGACAGCACCTAACAATAACAACATCATGTGAAAGAAACCGAAATATATGAAGATAGCTACACACCCTTTGTAGCTAGTAGCATGAGCATGCCCACTTCGCAAAATGGACCAGGGTGGGGTGAATCTATCTGTACCTGGTTCTTTTGAGTTAGTGGCAGTCTAGATCTAACTGTGATGACGTAAACAGCAGTTAAAATGCTTTGTACTGTACTAGTACATCCGGAGCTGGAAAAGGATCAGAAGAATCTTAGTCAATGTCTAATATAAATTGTTAAGCACTAACTAGTCTTGAAGAGGTCCACATCCACACCATCCTAAAACTGACAGTGCCTCTGTATGATTTTACTATGCTGGCAGAAAAAGGAATAGAGGTGGGAGACAAGACAACTTCAAAAGTAAACATTCATTAATATAAAATGAAAAAAAAAAAAGCAACAACAACAACAAAAAACCCAAAACCAAGTAATTCTTCTATAGTAACAGGCGATTCAATCCATATATGTTCCACAATTCCTCTTCTTTGTCCGCCTGTTAAGCATTTTCTAGTTATGTGATGTCCCCGTTTCTCTGCTGAAATATTATTCATCCCTTAAGATCTTGATTAAATGGCATGTACCACTTCATGAAGGCTTCATTCTATCCTCTCCCGTCTATGTTCCTTCTATGCTGTATCACTTATTACTCTGTCTTCCATTACAGTTGGCCATATACACATCTTGCTCCCTTTCAATACCAATTCCTTGAAGATTTTCTACATCATCTAACACATAGTAGAAATTCTATGCATTCAAACTTAATTTCATATTCTTAGAGAGTACTTTCACACTTGTATTATAAGGATCCATGTAATACAAAATGGATGGACTGGCTACATACTCTGGGGGTGGCTAGTTGAGACTCAAAACGATATCCAAGAATGCACCTTTCACTAAACAGTTGGATGGTCCATGAAATACTAATACATTGATGGAAAAAACATAGAAACAGCCATTCCCAATGTGTCATTTGAATTTCAGAACTATTTCAATTTGATCGAGTATGCCCCACTTTAAGAAAACCAATATGTGGAAAGAAGAAATTGTTTTAAAAATGGAGAAACTCAGGAAGGGAAATAGAAAAGGATGAATCCTAGCAGCCAATTAACAATTAATGAAGAATGAAAATGAAGGCTTTTTAAAGTAATCATCAAAGTAAATGAGAAAATCTGAACTGACTGCCCAAAAGGCAACTGTGGGATTGGGCTTGTGGAACTCCCTGCCTCCTAGGTGGGAGCTACTCTGCCCCACAGCATGCCCACCAGTAGACTCAGATTAGTCCAAACAGATCTTGACTTTGTCAACACAACTTAACAAGGTAAACCAAGGACTCAGGGATCACTCACTGAGAACTTGCTCTCCCCAGAAAGACTCTGAACACATTTCCCTGCTACTTCAATGATGCCCAGGACACACCATCTGGGGGCAGTGGAACTAGATGTGCACCTGGGAAGAGAGGAAGTCCCTGCAGTCGCTTATTCAGGATATCCTCATGCTACATCTCATCAAGTGAATCATACAGAAGAGTCTCCTGTTTTCCACCCCAGGGATCCCTCTAGGGAACAATACCAAAATGGCAAGCTACAAATAAATCCTTGTGAAGGGTTCTGAGGCTCACTTGGGAGAAGGAGTTGGCTAACACTTAAATGCACTGTTGTTGTTGTTGTTGTTAGGTGCCACTGAGTCAGTTCCGACTCATACTGACCCTATGTACAACAGAACAAAACACTGCCCGGTCCTGAGCCATCTTCACAACCGTTGTTATGCTTGAGCTCAGTGTTGCAGCCACTGTGTCAATCCACCTCATTGAGGATCTTCCTCTTTTCCACTGACCCTGTATTCTGCCAAGCATGATGTCCTTCTCCAGGGACTGATCCCTTCTGACAACATGTCCAAAGTAGGTAAGACTCAGTCTCGCCATCCTTGCTTCTAAGGAGCATTCTGGTTGTACTTCTACTAAGACAGATTTGTTCGTTCTTTTGGCAGTCCGTGGTATATTAGATATTCTTCACCAACACCACAATTCAAAGGCGTCAATCCTTCGGTCTTCCTTATTCATTGTCCAGCTTTCACATGCATATGATCTGATTGAAAATACCATGGCTTGGGTCAGGCGCACCTTAGTCTTCAAGGTGACATCTTTGCTCTTCAACACTTTAAAGAGGTCCTTTGCAGCAGATTTACCCAACGCAATGGGTCTTTTGATTTCTTGACTGCTGCTTCCATGGCTGTTGATTGTGGATCCAAGTAAAATGCACTTCTTGACAACTTCAATCTTTTCTCCATTTATCATGATGTTGCTCATTGGTCCAGTTGTGAGGATTTTTGTTTTCTTTATGTTGAGATGCAATCCATACTGAAGGCTGTGGTCTTTGATCTTCATCAGTAAGTGCTTCAAGTCCTCTTCACTTTCAGCAAGCAAGGTTGTGTCATCTGCATAACGCAGGTTGTTAATGAGTCTTCCTCCAATCCTGATGCCCCATTCTTCTTCATATAGTCCAGCTTCTCGGATTATTTGCTCAGCATACAGACTGAATAGATATGGTGAAAGAATACAAGCCTGACGCACACCTTTCCTGACTTTAAACCAATAAGTATCCCCTTGTTCTGTCTGGACAACTGCCTCTTGATCTATGTAAAGGTTCCTCATGAGCATAATTAAGTGTTCTAGAATTCCCATTCTTTGCAATGTTATCTAAAATTTGTTATGACCCACACAGTCAAATGCCTTTGCATAGTCAATAAAACACAGCTAAACATTCTTCTGGTATTCTCTGTTTTCAGCCAGGATCCATCTGACATCAGCAATGATATCCCTGGTTCCACGTCCTCTTCTGAAACCAGCCTGAATTTCTGGCAGTTCCCTGTTGATATACTGATGCAGCCATTTTTGAAAGATCTTCAGCAAAATTTTGCTTGTATGTGATATTAATGATGTTGTTCTATAATTTCCACATTCGGTTGGATCACCTTTCATGGGAATAGGCATAAATATGGATCTCTTCCAGTCAGTTGGCCAGGAAGCTGTCTTCCATATTTCTTGACATAGACGAGTGGGCACCTCCAGCGCTGCATCTGTTTGCTGAAACATCTCAATTGATATTTTTCGCCAATGCCTTCAGAGCAGCTTGGACTTCTTCCTTCAGTACCGTCGGTTCCTGATCATATGACACCTCTTGAAATGGTTGAACATCGACTAATTCTTTTTGGTATAATGACTCTGTGTATTCCTTCCATCTTCTTTTAATGCTTCCTGCACCGTTTAATATTTTTGCCATAGAATCCTTCACTATTGCAGCTCAAGGCTTGAATTTTTTCTTCAGTTCTTTCAGCTTGAGAAACGACAAGCTTGTTCTTCCCTTTCGGTTTTCCACCTCCAGCTCTTTGCATATGTCATTATAGTACTTTACTTTGCCTTCTCAAGACGCCCTTTGAAATCTTCTGTTCAGTTTATACTTCATCAATTCTTCCTTTTGCTTTAGCTGTTTGACGTTCGAGAGCAAGTTTCAGAGTCTCCCCTGACATCCATCTTCGTCTTTTCCTTCTTTCCCGTCTTTTCAATGACCTCTTGTTTCTTCATATATGATGTCCTTGATGTCATTCCAAAACTCGTCTGGTCTTCGGTCACTAGTGTTCAATGCGTCAAATCTATTCTTCAGATGGTCTCTAAATTCAGGAGAGATGTACTCAAGGTGATATTTTGGGTCTCCTGGACTTGCTCTGATCTTCTTCCGTTTCAGCTTGAACTTGCATATGAGCAATTGATGGTCTGTTTCAGAGTCGGGCCCTGGCCTTGTTCTGACTGATGATATTGAGCTTTTCCATTGTCTCTTTTCACAGATGTAGTCAATTTGATTTCTGTGTGTTCCATCTGGTGAGGTCCATGTGTACAGTCGCTGTTAATGTTGGTGAAAGAAGGTATTTGCAATGAAGAAGTCATTGGTCTTGCAAAATTCTATCATTTGCTCTCCGGCATTGTTTCAATCACCAAGGCCATATTTTCCAACTGCTGATCTTTCTTTGCTTCCAACTTTCGCGTTCCAATTGCCAGTAATTATCAATGCATCTTGATTGCATGTTCAAGCAATTTCAGACTGCAGCAGCTAATAAAAATCTTCTGTTTCTTCATCTTTGGCCTTAGTGGTTGGTGCGTAAATTTGAACAACAGACGTATTAACTGGTCTTCCTTGTAGGCATATGGATATTATCCTATCACTGACAGCATCGTACTTCAGGATAGATCTTGAAACGTTCTTTTTGATGATGAATGCAACACCACTCCTTTTCAAGTTGTCATTCCCAGCATAGTAGACTATATGATTGTCCGATTCAAAATGGCCAATACCAGTCCATTTCAGCTCACTAATGCCTAGGATATCAATGCTTATACGTTCCATTTCATTTTTGACGATTTCCAATTTTCCTAGATTCATACTTCGTACATTCCAGGTTCCGATTATTAATGGATGCTTGCAGCTGTTTCTTCTCATTTTGAGTCGTGCCACATCAGCAAATGAAGGTCCCAAAAGCTTTACTCCATCCACATCATGAAGATCGGCTCTACTTTGAGGAGGCAGCTCTTCCCCAGTCATCTTTTGAGTGCCTTCCAACCTGGGGGGGCTCATCTTCCAGCACTGTATCAGACAACGTTCTGCTGCTTATTCATAAGGTTTTCACCGGCTAATGCTTTGCAGAAGTAGGCTGCTGGGTCCTTCTTTCTAGTCTGTTTTAGCCTGGAAGCTCAGCTGAAACCTGTCCTCCATGGGTGACCCTGCTGGTATCTGAATACCGGTGGGATAGTTTCCAGCATCACAGCAACGTGCAAGCCGCCACAGTATGACAAACTGAGACACGTGGGGGTTAAAGGCACTAAACAGTTCTAAATGGTTTTCGTATTTTTACAGATGATCCTCACAATAACTCTATAAAGTAGAAACTGTCATTAGCCACATTTTACAGGTGAGGAAATGTACATGCAGAAGGGTTAGGTTCACACAGGTAGCAAGAGGTAGAGGTGGGTCTCACTCCAGCATCTGCACTACTAAGCACTATCTTATACCGCTTCTCATGCATGCACAAGAATTTTCTTTCCAGAGCTGTAAGAGCATGTACGCGAACAACTTAAAGGTCCAAATAAATGGCATTACTAATTTTATCTGGATAAATTTGATGATATTTTCGAGCTATTATGTTACAGAAATATATCTCTCAACATAGACTATATATACACAAATATATATATACCTATATATAAAGTTACACAAATAAGCGAGCCTCCTACGTTTGTTTGCCAACCGTACCCCTTCCCCAAGGTATTTTCGTAAGCACTGCTATGCCATTTTCTTTTACATGTTGACGTGAAAAAAAATTGGCATAGCTCCCTTATGAAAATACCTCGCAGGGGGAGTGCTTGGTTGGCAAACAAATGTAGAAGGTACACACGTTATCGGTTTAAAAACATGGTGTGTGTGTGTATATATATGCATATGTATATAAAATGGAAAATACTTATAAATATATACCAAAAAAAAATTTTTTTTATATAATGGAAAATACTTACAAACTCTATATATGGTAAAGCCCATTAAAAAAATACATTACATATATATGAAGAGAAAAATAATCTACAATGATTAGTTTAGGAATTGCGTGGAAGTAGGCATTATAGGTATCTTCAAGCTTGTCTTTATCTTCTGTGATGATCCTGTATTGCTTTTGTTTTTTATTTGAGTTATTTTAGAATAACTGTTTATTCTACAAATATTATTTATGTGCCAGGCACAGTTGTAAGTACTTGGGATACATTTAGTGAACAAAGCAAGGATCACTGCCCCTTTGGTGCTTACATGGTAAGGGGAGAGACAGGGAAAGAAGGGAAGAGAAGAAGACAAGACAAACATATCTGGTGAAGTCTTGCTCTCCTCCCCACCTCATAACTATTTTTATCAGTTTCTTGTACATCATTCCAGAGTCTCTATAAATAAAAACAAATGCAAATATATAGTCCCTCCCCCCTTACTTACACTACCAGCATACTACACATATTATTCCATGCCTTGTTTTTTTTTTTTCACATCATATAGATCTTGGAGAGTTTCCCATCGGAACCCACAGGGGTTACTCTTTTTTGTAGTTGCACAGTATTCACTGTGTCAGTATACTATATTTCTCATATTTATTTAAACAGGTCTCTTCATGGATATTTGGGTTGTTTCTAACATTTTGCTATTACAAAAAAACACACAAAAAATAAACTTGCACACTGTCGTTTTGTACAAGTGCAATTAAGGTTGTTGGGTCAAAGCATAATGTATTTGTAATTTTGATGTTGTGTTGTTAGGTCCCCTCAAGTCAGTTCTAACTCACAGCAACTCTATGTACAACAAAACGAAACACTGCCCTGTCCTGTGCCATCCGCACAATTCTTGCTATGTTTGAGCCCATTGTTGCAGCCACTGAATTTTGAGAGAGATTGCCAAATTGTTCTGCGTAGGCGTTGTACCAATTCGCACTCCCACTAGCAAAGTTTGAGAGTGTCTGTTTCCACATAACCTTACAAATTTTCCAATCTGATAACTGAAAAATGGCATCTCAATGAAGTTTTAAATTGCCTTTTTCGTACACAGAGTGAAACTGAGCATTTGAAAATATATTTAAGGGTTATTTGTATACCCTTTTATGTTTTTAAAATTTTGAACTTTATGAGTTACATCAGCTTTAGACAAACTGGTTACTGCCTCCAGGGTGTTTACAGGCAAGTACAGGTCTACCTTGAATTCAATAAGTTATTACATGTGCACTTTTGAGAAAACGTCAGGAAAATGAATGCTCAGGAGTTAACTATGAGGACAATAACTGTGTCTTATTAATTCCCCTAAAGCTACCACAGGGCCACCACAGGGCCCAGTGTGCCTCAGGTATACAATAAAATGTTTGCTGGAAAAACTGGGACCAAAAAGATGTTTTCTTTGTAAGTGATAGCGCAACAGCACCACCAAGGGGACCTTCAGCTAAAGCATCCCCTCACCAGATTTCCTTCAGCCAGACCTTCAAATAAACAAACAAACGAAAAACAATCCCACTGCCACAGAGGCAATTCTGACTCACAGTGACCCTATAGGACAGAGTAGAACTGCCCCATTAAGGTTTCTAAGGCTGTAATCTTTATGGAAACAGACTGCCACATCTTTCTCCTGTGGAGCGGCTGGTGGGTTCGAAACATCAACCTTTCAGTTAGCAGCCAAGCACTCTTTTATGGAAGCAGACTACACTGGGTAATAATTTATGACACTTAAATCAATAGTCTTCTGACAAACAGTAGTGAGGCGGTTATTATCCAAAGATGGCCACAAATGAACCATGCCTCCCAGCATTTGTGCCCTTTTGTGGTCCCTTTTTTTTTCTGCTTGAGTCTGGGCTGGCCCTGTGACCTGCTTTTGACCAATAAAATGTGGTGATGTTCTGAGATAGCTGGGCTAGGTCAAAAGAAACTTCTCAGCTTCTGCCATTCTTGGGATGCTCCCTCTTACAACCTGGCTGCATTGCTGTGAGGAGTTCAAGCTTCATGGAGAGGTCACGTGGAAGAGAACTGAGGTGCTCCAATCAACACCTCAACAGACCTCCTAGCTGATTAAAAAAAAAAAAAGATAAAGCTACTCTCAATTCCCAGCCATGAGACCTGTCGTATTGGATATCCAACCCAGTCACTGTTTGACTGCAAGCTTAATATAATAGACCTCAAGTAAGTATCAGTCAGCTAAGAAGTCAACCTACAGCAATGTGAGAGATAATTATAAATTGTTGTTTTAGACCACTAAATTTTGTTACACACCAATAGATACCCCGAACAAACCTTGTTACTTTATAGCATACCCAGGCAAGACGAGTAATAAACATAAGACAATTTAGTACAGTGACGACCCCATCTTATGGCCTTTTAAGATATAGACCATGAGCTCGTACAGGGAATAAACACGATTTATATCTTCTGTATATCCCCTTTCTCTTCCAAACACCAATGACTATGTTCTCAATAAATATTTATTAAATGGAAACATGAATAATATAAACATCGCTAGCTATTGATTATATTGATGGAAGGAAGTAAGGGTATAATTAATTCAGAAACAGTAGATATTTAAAAGTATACATAGTGACTCACATTCAATATCACTCTCTCATCCTCTGAATAGACATTAGAGCACTGGATCTCAAAATTTTTTTTTTAATATCAGGGCCCCTTTAGACTTTTACAAAATTATTAAGAACCCCAAAGAGCTTTATTACATGTGGGTTATACCTATGGATATTAACTATATTAGAAATTAAGTCTGAGTAAAATCTGAACTATTTATGAACTCACTGAAATATAAAAATACATTACCAGTTAACATAAACAACACTTAATGAAAAGCAACTACGTTTTCAGAAAAAACTAATGAAAGTGACATTATTTTTTCTTTTTGCAAATCTCTTTACTGTCTGGAGTCCTGGTGGCACAGTGGTTAAAAGCTTGGCTGATAACCAAAAGGTCAGCAGTTCGAATCTACCAGCCACTCCTTGGAAACCCTATGGGGCAGTTCTACTCTGTTTTACAGGGTCACCATGAGTCAGAACCGACTAGATGGCAATGGGCTTTTACTGTCTGACTTAGCAGAAAACAGGTAGATTCTCATACCTGCTTCTTAAGTCAATCTGGTGCTATATGGTGTTTTGGTTGATGTATGTGAAGAAAACCCAGTCTCATAAAGATACATAGTTAGAAAAGGGAGGAGCATTTTATGGTCTTTTCAGAAAATTGTAGGTATTCTTCTTTGCTACTACAACAAAGCTCAACAAATGGCAGTCTGTTAAAGATTAGTTACAATTTGGAATCAGAAACCCTAACAAAAAACTTTTTGTAGTCTGTCACATTAAGATTCATTGGTCTCTTTTGTAGTTTTAATGAATCTTTTTAATCAGGCATGATTCTGTGGCCTGATGTAACAACCACTGTAGCTGAGTATACAGCAGAAGTGCTTTATGTGAAGTTCCCGTTTTATCACAGACATGTAATCAAGAGTAAGATTTAATATATTTAATCATTTTTACTGCTTCATCAAGAGCATTCTGAAGTAAAAATGACTTTTTTTTTTTTTAAATTGCAAGTGTGTGGATGTGAAGAATATAATGGGTATAGTTTGATGCCGCTGCCTTGATTTAAACTAAGGTACCAGCAGTTTTATACAACTGCTTTTGCATAACTGGTGCAAATGCCAGCACAATGAAAAAGGCAAATGATGTCATATTATAAAAATAGTTTAGTCCATGCTGACCTCCTGTGGTCTGTGGACCACACTTTGAGAATCACTGCATTGAAGTAATTCAGGAAAAAAGACTGTATAGAAAGTCCGCACAGTGGTCATTACACTCAATCATAACTCAGCACGTGAATATAGGGCAGTAGACATCTGTTTAACCTTTTCAGAATTCACCAATGTCAGGTGTGCTATAAAAGAGAAAAATGAACACTTCTAGGGCTAGGGCTGGAACTGATTCCAATTTCAGCTCCACCACACTATGAGCTATTTGATCCTGAATAAATGTCTTAGTCTCCTTGAGCCTCAGTTTCCTCATCTATAAAGTAGAAATAATAATAATATATACCTCATACAGGGCTACAGTCACAATTAAATAAGACAGCCTATATATAACAATACCTAGCACCCTGCTTGGCACAGAGTAATCCTTGGATAAAGTTTAACTAAATTTGAGTCCAAATGACTAAGAACCAAAACTATGGCTAATGTTTGTATTTTGAATGACGGTGGTAACACCAATTCTATGTTCCTCTTTACCATGTGTGGAAGCACCAAATCACAAATAAACCAAAAAACAAATCAGTTGCCACTGGGTCAATTCCAACTCACAGAGTAGAACTGCCCCATAAGGTTTCTAAGGAACAGCTGGTAAATTCAAACTGCTGACCTTCTGGTTAGCAGCTGAGTACTTAAAACACTGTGCCACCAGTTATCCTTTTACATACTGCAATTTTGATGGATTGAATAATGTCAGGAATAATTTCAAAATAACCCAGAGTAGGGAGGGAAAGGTAGAAATATACACAAAATAAAGTTGGTCATGAGTTGACATTTGTTAAGCCAGGTGATAGGAATCTGAAGGTTCATTATACTCTTCTCTTTGTGGTTTGAGTTTTCCAAATTAAGAAGGAAAAAAAAAAATCACTTCTTTGAAAGGCTTCTAACCGATACGTACTTAGAAGTTTATCTGCTGACTAATAATGCACAAAATCACACGTTCTCCAGTAAGTCACCGACTATGCTGTTAGTCATTACTGTTTTCCCTCCACCACAACACACATTTTCTTCATGAACCTTCACTGGACAGATAAGCCAGTTGGACTGCCTCAGGCTACACTTCATTTGCTATGACCCTGCCCTTCACATCCCACTCCAATTGCATCCTCAAACCAAACAAACAAAAAAAAAACACCAAACCCGTTGCCAGTGAGTCAATCTGGACTCATCGCAACCCTATAGGACAAGGTAGAACTGCTCCAGTGGGTTTCCAAGGCCGTAATCTTTACAGAAGCAGACTGCCACACCTTTATCCCGTGGAGCAGCTGGTGTGTTTCAACCACCGATCTTTCAGTAACCAGCTGGGCTTTTGACCACTGCACTACCAGGGCTCCACTGCATCCTTAGTTGAGTTAAATTTTAAAGTAATTTGTGTATTTCAATCATCTGATAATTTTTTTTTTCTCTGATAAGTACTGGGTTCTGGCTATTTAACAGACTCTAAGTCTTTATCCATTATTAATCATTTCTCACAAAAGTCCTATGGAGAAGCCCCTATTATGTAAATGAGGAAACTGAGGAACATTAAGCATTTCATTTCAACAAATATTAAATGCTCATAAAACTCACGATATTTGTGACAGGCTCATTTGTGACAGCAGTTGACTTTTTCCAGCTAGCCTCTTATCTCTCCCCTGGTTTGGCCTGGTCTCTGGTACATCAGCTTCAACATATATTTTTACATTAAACACGTGACTCAATTTAAATCTCTTTGGCTTTCTATTCTACTCCCATTTCTACCATTAACACAGCCCTTGTTTTTTTGTCTTGGAAAAGGTGCTTTTTAGAAAGTCCATGCAGCATGTGCAATTCATCAAGAAGTAAAGCGCTTTTTTAAGTCACTTCATCTCTCTTACATGCTCTTAGCTTTGCTTAACACATCACGTATCATAAGGAACGAAAAATGACAGCCTAGTTCAGTGGGGAGAACATTAGGGCCAGGGGCTAGGAGACTTGACTTCTATGTTTGTTTCTGCAATGGTGTACACTTGGACCGTCACATAATAACTCCAGGGTGTAGTATTTCTGTAGGTAAAATACACAAATTTGCTTTAGATTATCTTTATTGTTCTTGTTATTTTGTTGTTAGGTGCCATCGAGTCGGTTCCGACTCATAGTGACCCTATCTGCAACAGAACAATCGTTGTTATGCTTGACCTCTTTGTTGCAGCCACTTTGTCAGTCCACCTCGTTGAGGGTCTTCCTCTTTTCCGCTGACCCTGTACTCTGCCAAGCACGATGTCCTTCTCCAGGGACTGATCCCTCCTGACAACATATCCAAAGTAGGTAAGATGCAGTCTTGCCATCCTTGCTTCAAAGGAGCATTCTGGTTGTACGTCTTCTAAGACAGATTTGTTCATCTTTTGGCAGTCCATGGTATATTCAATATTCTTCACCAACAGCCCACTTCAAAGGTGTCAATTCTTCTTCGGTCTTCCGTATTCATTGTCCAGCTTTCACATGCATATGATGCGACTGAAAATACCATGGCTTGGGTCAGGCACACCTTAGTCTTCAAGGTGACATCTTTGCTCTTCAACACTTTAAAGAGGTTCTTTGCAGCAGCTTTACTCAATGCAGTGCATCTTTTGATTTCAGAAGATTATCTTGAAGCCCCCTCCAAATCTGTAATTTTATGGTCTGCGTTTAAGACAAAAATATTCTGGTGATGTCAAAGCCACTCAGACGCAAGGCTTTAGGTTTGCAATAATGAGCTGGGGATTCATTAAGACACATATACAAACAGGAGGCAAATGAGGCCATTTAAGCCTTCACTACTTCTAAGATACATAAATCTAATGCATTAGCAATTGAGATATAAAACTAGAGCAGTATCAACTAGCTATCTTGATAACATAGTGACAGTTTTTTCCAAATGCCATGTTTCCAAATGGCAATAGAAACACATAGCTAGGTAAAGATTGCTGGGAGACAGTGCCCCCATGGGTCTCTCACATTTCTGCACATCTTGACAGCAGAGCATTAACAGCCTTTCACTCTAGATTATCTTTTCATGGATGTTTGTAAAGTGAACAGTCTTAGAAGATACACTGACTCCCTCTGGAGCAGAATGTAGGTTTGTCTGCTGTGAAGTATATTAAAGATAATGTCTTAAAAATGCAATTAACAAAAGAAAGAAGAAGAAGAAAAGTTAAGAAATGGTTCTTTACTCCGTGAATTCATGTTTATAGTATCTCAATATAAGGCCATGATTAGTGTATGTCGAAGACTCGAATTCCCATTTTCCTGTCTGTGTCCTGAAAATTATTTTTCTGCTGTGGGAAAGAACGGGAATATAGCTATATAAATTTACAGACAAAAAAACGAACAAACACAAAAAGACAATGTCTCCCCCCTCCAGAGCAAAGGTTGCTTGAAGCCTATTATAAAAGATCAGGGCTTCGTAAGCCCAGGGTTCCCTCCTATAATGCAATGCACTGGATATGCAGGTGTCTCCTGGCTCTTGGCAGGCTGCCCTGTGGGCTCAGGGAATGTACAAGAAAGTGATGATACTCTGGCTCCTACTGGTGCTGTGATTAATAAACTATCCTATGTCTCTAACCCAAGAGTCTTGCGTCTCCTACCAACGTCCACAAAACTCTAGCAGGCTAACTTATAAGCTTGAAAGTAGGGTCAAATCTCAGAGTAGTTGACAAGAATGACAGTTTAATAATTCATAGCTAAGAGAACAAAGTATAAGTCCCTGTGACGCTGCTCCCCACCCCCGTTATCTCTACAATGTTGTTATGACATTCTAGAAAGCTCCATGCAAGTTATTTTAACGTTTAATTTCTGATACGGCTTGTTTCTTAAAAGGCAATTTTGCCCACAAAAGTCTTTACTTATAAGAAATAAAAATTCATATAAATGTATGACACACTTTTTTAAAACCTGACATACTGACTGTGCCAGCAGTCAAAACTGAAATTAAACCTGTTATGAAGCTTTCAGGTGTCCCAACAAGTCTGCCAAGCCACTCTGGTGTATAATACTAGCAATATCTGAATAGTTAGAATTTTTCAGTTGGATACTTACAAATTTTCAACTCCGAGCTGATCAACTGCTCTCAATGTAACTTCTTAAGGAAGGGCTAAACTAAAAAGCAAACCATTCCAGACTTCTCTGAAATATTCAGCTGCCTTCAATGTACCACTGGCTGCAGGAAGTGCAGGAAGCCAAATTTTTAAAGCAAAACATTCTTCCTTTCTTGCTTGGTTACTGCTACACCAAAATCAAACAGACATCAGCAGAGGAGAAACTGAACTAGGACTTCCTTATTGCCTAGGCACTGGGCAAAAACAAGCTAATTTTTAAAAATGAATCATGTAAGTTTATAAGAAGTAGTTACATTGCAAAGGTTTCATAGTTGGCAAGTTTTAAAACTGAGATCCTAAACCCTGGCTGTCTAGCTCTAGAGTATGTGCTTCTAACAACTATACTGTATTACCTCAGGGGAAAAAAAAAATCTGGATTGTAAATATAGATGTGCATGGTTTTCCGTATACAAGTAGATATGGCTGAAGTCACAAGCACATCTGTGATCTTCCAGGGAAAATGTGTAAAGAGAAGAAAAAACAAGCCAGGATGAAACACTAGACAAAACGATCTGTGAGGCCCGAGGGTGAAGGAGAAGCCAGAGGAAGATGCCAAGAGACGGATGCAAGAGAAAATGAGGGAAAGTCTTAAGGGCAAGTTAGTCATGATGTGTCTATAATCCACAACGATCCCTTGCATATAATCTACTCTTCATAAACATTTTTAAATTGAATTCATAACCCCATAATCTCAAATAATGATATCACACATCTGTGCTTAGATCTTATTCAAAAGACTTTATGGTTGGGCAAAACCGAATCTATCTATGATTTTTGTAGGATACGAAGAATTTATGAAACAATAGCTTAGATACCATAAAAAATCATTCTTACATTTATGTCCAGCTAAGAAGGTTTTTTAGAAGCCTTACTCAAATCCTACTTTCATAGTAATGGAAACATGCTCAACTGTTTTGCATTTCGTTGAAGATCAAATGAAATACTGGCTCTAGGTTTTACAACTGACAGATACAAAATTGTGTTCCTAAAAGAGGATTTAGAAAATGTATGTATGAAAACTGATTACTTCTCACTCTAAGGAGTCACTGGAGCATCTGATGAATCCTGAGCTGTTCTGCTATAATAAATCTCCTGTGTGTCTGAACAGTTTTTGTTATGCATTCCTTATCATATTTTACAATTCTAAACCCTAAACACAAACATTTAGGAGAAAATGAGTTCCCTCAAGATACAGAAAAGGCTGGCCCACATTTCCAATTCAAAACAAGTGTTTTCCCAGGGAATAAATCTTGATTTATAGGTCCAAACTCAAGGCACGTTCCAAATTTTAATGTGTGTACAAGTCATTTGGGGATCTTGTTAAAACGAAGATTCTGATCCGGTAGGTCTGAAGCTGGGCCGACACTTTGTATTCCTAACAAGCTCCCTCCTGGCTGATGGGGACACTGCTGACCCACACAGGCTACTCAAATGCAGTCCTTAGACCAGCAGTGTTGGCAGCACTTGGGGATTTCTTAGAAATACACCTCCCTCAGCCTGACAAATGGAGCATACTAATATCATCCACTTAAATGGATAATTCCAGAACTGTACCTTACCAATATTTTCTTTAAAGTCCATTTACGACTCATTCACTTACATTTGCTTTTTTTGTTGTTGAAGATCAAACCTTTTTTTCTCTCTGTTCCTAAACGTTGAATCTAACAGTTAAGCCTCTCCACAATAAGGCCTGAAAGGTTGGTTCATTCAGGCTTCTATAATGCCTATACATGTTCACTATGGGCCATTTAAATGATGCTGGTTATTTTATAAATATAAGCCACCCTTTCTCACTGCAATCCCCTCGTTTTGTTTAGTTGTTGATGACGCTTTTCGTTCCATCGGACTGGTCTCTAACGCCGTCCCTCTTGAATCATCTTGCCTAATCTCTCAATGAGATGCGACCTCACCATTCTCTGAACCAATCACTCACCCTACCAGAAGAACTTTTTCAAAAAAACATTTATCACATTCTGCTACATATGAGATGTGTTGGTCCTTGTTTTATCCATGCTGCTGAATTCTAAGCTCCGTGAGTGTAGGAATCTTTCTTACTAATTTGTTTGTAATTGAGGTAAAATTCACGTAACAAAAAAATTAACCATTTTAAAATGAACAATGCAGTGGCTTTTAAAATACATCCACAATGTTGTGTAACTACTACCCCCGTCTAGTTCCAAAACATTTTCATCATCCCAAAAGGAAACCCTAGACCCATTAAGCAGTTGTTCCCCCTTTCCCTCTCCCCAAACCAGGAAACCACCAAATCTGCGTTCTATCTCTGTGGATTAACCTATTCTGGATGTTTCATATGAATGGAATGATACAATCTATACTATATTGTGTCTGGCTTCCTTCACTTAGCAAAATATTTTCAAGTTTTATCCACAATGTAGCATGAATCAGTACTTCATTCATTTTTATGGCTGAATAATACTCCATTTTATGTATATACCAAAATTTGCTTATCCATTCATACCTTGATGGACATATGGACTGTTTCCATCTTCTGGCTATTGTGAATAATATCCCTATTAACGTGTGTATGTGTACTTGCTTGAGTACTTGTTTGCAATTCTTTAGATATATACCTAGGAGTGGAATTATTGGGTTATATGGATGGTAATTATAGGAGCCCTGGTGGTGCAGTGGTTAAAGTGCTTGGCTGCTAACCAGAAGATGGATGGTTCGAGCCCACCAGACTCTCTGTGGGAGAAAGACGTGGCAGTCTGTTCTGCAAAGATTTACAAGCCTTGGAAACCCTATGAGGCAGTTCTACTCCATCCTATAGGGTCACTATGAGTTAGAATAAACTCAGCGACAGTGGGATGGTAATTAAATGTTTAACTTGATGAGGAATGGAGAAACTGCTCCACAGCAGCTGAATCATTTTACATTTCCACTAGCAATGTATGATTCCACACATCCTTACCAACACTTGTTATTTTCTGTTTGTTTTCAATTGCCATCCTAGAAGGTCCAAAGTGGTACCTCCTTGTGGTTTTGGTTTGAGTTTCCCTAAGAACTAATGAATTTGAACATCTTTTCATGTACTTGTTTGTCCATTTATATACTTTCTTTGGAGAAATGCCTACTCAAGTCCTTTATCAGTTTTTAATTGGGGTATTTGATTTTTTTTTGGTTGAGTTGTAAAAGCTTTTTTTAATATATGAAAGACTTATACACTGAAATTTATAAAACACTCCTGAAGAAGATTAAAAAAGACATAAATAAATGGAAAGACACTCTATGTTCATGGACTGGAAGACTTACTGTTGTTAAGATGTCAATACTACCCAAAGCAATTTGTAGACTTGATGCAATTATGATCAAAATTCGAACAGCCTTCTTTACAGAAATGGAAAAACCAATCCTTAATTTTATATGGAATGGGAAGAAGCCCCAAATAGCCAAAAGAATTTTGAGGAAGAGGAACAAAGTAGAAGGACTCACATTCCTAATTTCAAAACATACTATATAGCTACAGTCATCAACACAGCCAAGTAATTGGTATAACAGACACATAGACCATCGGAGTAGAATTAAGAGTCCAGGAATAAAGCCATGTATCTATGTTCAATTGATTTTCGACAGGGGCACTAAGCCTGTTTAATAGGAGAGGGACAGTGTCTTCAATAAATGGTGCTGGGAGAATTGGATTTGAACATCTAGAAGAATGAATCAGGATTCATGCCTCACACCATGATAAAAAATCAACTCAAAATGGATGAAGAACCTAAATGTGAAAACTACAACCATAAAATTCTTAGAAGAAAATACAGGGGCATAGCTGCAGGGCCTAGTTTTTAATAACGAATTATCAGTTACAACAAAAGCATGAGACGCAAAAGACAAAATAGATAAATGGGACCTCGTAAAAATTAAAGACTTTTGTTCATCAAAGGATTTAACAACAACAAAAAAAAAAAAGTAAAAAGACAACCTACAGAGTAGAAGAAAATTTTCAAGAACCATATACCTCATAAGGGTCTAATATCCGAAATACATATAAAACTTCTACACAAGAAAAAAATAACCAAATCCAAAACTAACAAAGGACTAGAACAGATATTCTGACTCACAGCAACCCTACCTAGGACAGAGCAGAACTGCCCCACAAGGTTCCAAGGAGCAGCTGGTGGAACCGACATTCCCGCTGCCATCAGGTCAACTCTGACTCATAGTGACCCTACAGGACAGAGCAGAACTGTACCACAGGGTTTCTAAGGAGCGGCTGATAGATTCAAACTGCCAACCTTTTGGTTAGCAGCATAGCATGCCGTAGCTCTTAACCACTGTGCCACCAGGGCTCCAGTTAGAAACTGCCATCAGAAAGATGCAAATCAAGACTACAAAGAGAAACTACTTCACTCCCGTGAGGATGGCTAAGATAAAAAACGGAAAATAACAAATGTTGGTGTGTATGCCAATTGCTGGCAAACACAGACAACTTCTTAAAAGTTCTGTGTGATGTTCTAGAAAATGCTCAGCAAATATGTTGGTTAACTACAGCAACTAAGAAATACAAATACTTCTCCATAAAAAGCTGACACACAAATTTTTAAACTAGATTATATAAAAAGACTGAAAGTAAATGCCATTAATTTTAATTGAAAAGTTAGGGTAGAAAACTAAGAAGGTAATAAAAATTAAACAGGAAAATTTGATATTCCTTGAAGGTAACAATGAAAAGAAGACCGCCATAATATCCTTCTCAGTAAGTATGCCAGGACAAAAATCACTGTTTTCTTTCAAAGTTCGTATTTACCTGATGATTCTCTGGGCGGCATATTGATGGAGGGAACGAAACTGTGCCGACATGTTTGCTAAAGCTGCCAAACAATTTGTGTGAAGGTACTTGTCCTGTCAGGAAACAGCAAGTTTAAAACACATATCAAGTCTTCTCTACATCTTAAGTGAGGTGAATTAGAAGCAAGGGCAAACTCGATTATCAATGATTTTAGAAAATTCAGGTCCATGATCCCCATCCCTAATGCCAAAGTTCAAAAAGCACTAAAAATAGAAAGTTTTCCACAACTCACTTGGAAGCAATGCCTGACCTAAAGGATTATGATGCTATTTATGGTCTTCGTTTACTCCCACTATTGTGAATATTTAAATCCTTTGCCACAGAAATATTAATGTTTAATTACATTACAGAGTGGCGCCCTAGACTCTAATTGTTAGAAATATTATGTATATGCACCATAATTAACTTTCTAAAATAGGAAAACAAAACAAAACTCCCTGCTCTAAAATGTATCTGGCTCCTTGGGTTTCAGATAAAAGATAAAGACATGTATCTACATCAGCCCCACAAAGGGAAATAACTGAAAATGGTTCAGTAAATTTGACTATTTCTCTAACTATGAATTCTGTACATTGCTTCTCTTTGACAATGAAGTTCTACTGAACAGAACTGAAACTGGGTCCCAGGTTCTGAAAAGAAATCCAGTAGGAATTTTCTCTTTACTCTTTATTCTCTTTCTTCTACTTTTCTTCTCCATCTGAACCCGTATTTTCTTCTGCTCATATCTTCCTACAATTTGTTGCTGTAGCTCTTAAGAGGCAAATTAGTTTTATCTGTCCAGCAATTGTATAAAGCATATACCTTTTTTTTTTTTTTTTGCTCTATAATGACTAAATATATTTTAGTCATTAATATATTTATATTGGGAATACATACATATTTATGTTTTTCTGTTGAGGATGATTTTCACACTCTAAAACTATATTGCAAAATTTTCATAAAAATGAGTTATAAGTTAAGGCATTAATGACAGATTGAGGACCCAGTTACCCTTCTCCTTATTATATCAAGCAAGTCCAACTAAAATAATCAGTCTAGGTAACAAGTCAACATGCTAAAAGACAAGTATGATTATAATGGCCTGCTTTTCAGGTACAGAAATATTTAAATAACAGCAGATTCTCTAGAAAGAATTGAAACCCACAAAGTATTCCTTTCTGGAGGTGCCAAATCTGGCGGATGCAGTTTTCTAACTGCCCCTTTATCCTGGGCTGAGTCTCTTTTGGTTTAGGCATAACTGGGGGAAGTGTAACAATGTTTTTTTTTTTTTATAATAACTTTTATTAAGCTTCAAGTGAACGTTTACAAATCCAATCAGTCTGTCACATATAAGTTTACATACATCTCACTCCCTACTCCCACTTACTCTCCCCGTCTTGAGTCAGCCCTTTCAGTCTCTCCTTTCTTGACAATTTTGCCGGCTTCCCTCTCTCTCTATCCTCCCATCCCCCCTCCAGGCAAGAGTTGCCAACACAATCTCAAGTGTCCACCTGATATAATTAGCTCACTCTTCATCAGCATCTCTCTCCCACCCGCTGACCAGTCCCTTTCATTTCTGATGAGTTGTCTTCGGGGATGGTTCCTGTCCTGTGTCAACAGAAGGTCTGGGGAGCATGGCCGCCGGGATTCCTCCAGTCTCAGTCAGACCATTAAGTTTGGTCTTCTTATGAGAATTTGGGGTCTGCATCCCACTGATCTCCTGCTCCCTCAGGGGTCCTCTGCTGAGCTCCCTGTCAGGGCAGTCATCGATTGTGGCCGGGCACCAACTAGTTCTTCTGGTCTCAGGATGATGTAGGTCTCTGGTTCATGTGGCCCTTTCTGTCTCTTGGGCTCTTAGTTGTCATGTGGGCTTGGTGTTCTTCATTTTCCTTTGCTCCAGGTGGGTTGAGACCAATTGATGCATCTTAGATGGCTGCTTGTTAGCATTTAAGACCCCAGACGCCACATTTCAAAGTGGGATGCAGAATGATTTCATAATAGAATTATTTTGCCAATTGACTTAGAAGTCCCCGCAAACCTTGTTCCCCAGACCCCTGCGCTTGCTCCGCTGACCTTTGAAGCATTCATTTTATCCCGGAAACTTCTTTGCTTTTGGTCCAGTCCAATTGAGCTGACCTTCCATGTATTGAGTGTTGTCTTTCCCTTCACCTAAAGCAGTTCTTATCTACTGATTAATCAATAAAAAACCCTCTCCCACTCTCCCTCCCTCCCCCCCTCGTAACCACAAAAGTATGTGTTCTTCTCAGGTTTACTATTTCTCAAGATCTTATAATAGTGGTCTTATACAATATTTGTCCTTTTGCCTCTGGCTAATTTCGCTCAGCATAATGCCTTCCAGGTTCCTCCATGTTATGAAATGTTTCAGAGATTCGTCACTGTTCTTTATCGATGCGCAGTATTCCATTGTGTGAATATACCACAATTTATTTAACCATTCATCCGTTGATGGACACCTTGGTTGCTTCCAACTTTTTGCTATTGTAAACAGAGCTGCAATAAACATGGGTGTGCATATATCTGTTTGTATGAAGGCTCTTGTATCTCTAGGGTATATTCCTAGGAGTGGGATTTCTGGCTTGTATGGTAGTTCTATTTCTAACTGTTTAAGATAACGCCAGATAGATTTCCAAAGTGGTTGTACCATTTTACATTCCCACCAGCAGTGTATGAGAGTTCCAATCTCTCCGCAGCCTCTCCAACATTTATTATTTTGTGTTTTTTGCATTAATGCCAGCCTTGCTGGTGTGAGATGGAATCTCATCGTAGTTTTAATTTGCATTTCTCTAATGGCTAATGATCGAGAGCATTTTCTCATGTATCTGTTGGCTGCCTGAATATCTTCTTTAGAGAAATGTGTGTTCATATCCTTTGCCCACTTCTTGATTGGGTTGTTTGTCTTTTTGTGGTTGAGTTTTGACAGAATCATGTAGATTTTAGAGATCAGGCGCTGGTCGGAGATGTCATAGCTGAAAATTCTTTCCCAATCTGTAGGTGGTCTTTTTACTCTTTTGGTGAAGTCTTTAGATGAGCATAGGTGTTTGATTTTTAGGAGCTCCCAGTTATCGGGTTTCTCTTCATCATTTTTGGTAATGTTTTGTATTCTGTTTATACCTTGTATTAGGGCTCCTAGGGTTGTCCCAATTTTTTCTTCCATGATCTTTATCGTTTTAGTCTTTATGTTTAGGTCTTTGATCCACTTGGAGTTAGTTTTTGTGCATGGTGTGAGGTATGGGTCCTGTTTCATTTTTTTGCAAATGGATATCCAGTTATGCCAGCACCATTTGTTAAAAAGGCTATCTTTTCCCCAGTTAATTGACACTGGTCCTTTGTCAAATATCAGCTGCTCATACGTGGATGGATCTATCTCTGGGTTCTCAATTCTGTTCCATTGGTCTATGTGTCTGTTGTTGTACCAATACCAGGCTGTTTTGACTACTGTGGCTGTATAATAGGTTCTGAAGTCAGGTAAGGTGAGGCCTCCCACTTTCTTCTTCTTTTTCAGTAGTGCTTTGCTTATCCGGGGCTTCTTTCCGTTCCATATGAAATTGGTGATTTGTTTCTCTATCCCCTTAAAATATGACATTGGAATTTGGATCGGAAGTGCGTTAAATGTATAGATGGCTTTTGGTAGAATAGACATTTTTACTATGTTAAGTCTTCCTATCCATGAGCAAGGTATGTTTTTCCACTTAAGTATGTCCTTTTGAATTCCTTGTAGTAGAGCTTTGTAGTTTTCTTTGTATAGGTCTTTTACATCCTTGGTAAGATTTATTCCTAAGTATCTTATCTTCTTGGGGGCTATTGTGAATGGTATTGATTTGGTAATTTCCTCTTCGGTGTTCTTTTTGTTGATGTAGAGGAATCCAAGTGATTTTTGTATGTTTATTTTATAACCTGAGACTCGGCCAAACTCTTCTATTAGTTTCAGTAGTTTTCTGGAGGATTCCTTAGGGTTTTCTGTGTATATAATCATGTCATCTGCAAATAGTGATAACTTTACTTCTTCCTTGCCAATCCGGATACCTTTTATTTCTTTGTCTAGCCTGATTGCCCTGGCTAAGACTTCCAACACGATGTTGAATAAGAGCGGTGATAAAGGGCATCCTTGTCTGGTTCCTGTTCTCAAGGGAAATGCTTTCAGGTTCTCTCCATTTAGAGTGATATTGGCTGTTGGCTTTGCATAGATGCCCTTTATTATGTTGAGGAATTTTCCTTCAATTCCTATTTTGGTGAGAGTTTTTATCATGAATGGGTGTTGGACTTTGTCAAATGCCTTTTCTGCATCAATTGATAAGATCATGTGGTTTTTGTCTTTTGATTTATTTATGTGATGGATTACATTAATGGTTTTTCTGATATTAAACCAGCCTTGCATACCTGGTATAAATCCCACTTGATCAGGGTGAATTATTTTTTTGATGTGTCGTTGGATTCTATTGGCTAGAATTTTGTTGAGGATTTTTGCATCAATGTTCATGAGGGATATAGGTCTATAATTTTCTTTTTTTGTAATGTCTTTACCTGGTTTTGGTATCAGGGAGATGGTGGCTTCATAGAATGAGTTGGGTAGTATTCCGTCATTTTCTATGCTTTGGAATACCTTTAGTAGTAGTGGTGTTAACTCTTCTCTGAAAATTTGGTAGAACTCTGCAGTGAAGCCGTCCGGGCCAGGACTTTTTTTTGTTGGGAGTTTTTTGATTACCATTTCAATCTCTTTTTTTGTTATGGGTCTATTTAGTTGTTCTACTTCTGAATGTGTTAGTTTAGGTAGATAGTGTTTTTCCAGGAATTCATCCATTTCTTCTAGGTTTTCAAATTTGTTAGAGTACAATTTTTCATAATAATCTGAAATGATTCTTTTAATTTCATTTGGTTCTGTTGTGATGTGGTCCTTCTCATTTCTTATTCGGGTTATTTGTTTCCTTTCCTGTATTTCTTTAGTCAGTCTAGCCAATGGTTTATCAATTTTGTTAATTTTTTCAAAGAACCAGCTTTTGGCTTTGTTAATTCTTTCGATTGTTTTTCTGTTCTCTAATTCATTTAGTTCAGCTCTAATTTTTATTATTTGTTTTCTTCTGGTGCCTGATGGATTCTTTTGTTGCTCACTTTCTATTTGTTCAAGTTGTAGGGACAGTTCTCTAAGTTTGGCTCTTTCTTCTTTTTGTATGTGTGCATTTATTGATATAAATTGGCCTCTGAGCACTGCTTTTGCTGTGTCCCAGAGGTTTTGATAGGAAGTATTTTCATTCTCGTTGCTTTCTATGAATTTCCTTATTCCCTCCTTGATGTCTTCTATAACCCAGTCTTTTTTCAGGAGGGTATTGTTCATTTTCCAAGTATTTGATTTCTTTTCCCTCGTTTTTCTGTTATTGATCTCTAGTTTTATTGCCTTGTGGTCTGAGAAGATGCTTTGTAATATTTCGATGTTTTGGACTCTGCAAAGGTTTGTTTTATGACCTAATATGTGGTCTATTCTAGAGAATGTTCCATGTGCGCTGGAAAAAAAAGTATATTTTGCAACAGTTGGGTGGAGAGTTCTGTATAAGTCAATGAGGTCAAGTTGGTTGATTGTTGTAATTAGATCTTCCGTGTCTCTGTTGAGCTTCTTACTGGATGTCCTGTCCTTCTCCGACAGTGGTGTGTTGAAGTCTCCTACTATAATTGTGGAGGTATCTATCTCGCTTTTCAGTTCTGTTAAAATTTGATTTATGTATCTTGCAGCCCTGTCATTGGGTGCGTAAATATTTAATATGGTTATGTCTTCCTGATCAATTGTCCCTTTTATCATTATATAGTGTCCTTCTTTATCCTTTGTGGTGGATTTAAGTCTAAAGTCTATTTTGTCAGAAATTAATATTGCTACTCCTCTTCTTTTTTGCTTATTGTTTGCTTGATATACTTTTTTCCATCCTTTGAGCTTTAGTTTGTTTGTGTCTCTAAGTCTAAGGTGTGTCTCTTGTAGGCAGCATATAGATGGATCGTGTTTCTTTATCCAGTCTGTGACTCTCTGTCTCTTTATTGGTGCATTTAATCCATTTACATTCAGGGTAATTATAGATAAATAAGTTTTTAGTGCTGTCATTTTGATGCCTTTTTATGTGTGTTGTTGACAATTTCATTTTTCCACATACTTTTTTGTGCTGAGGCGTTTTTCTTAGTAAATTGTGAGATCCTCATTTTCATAGTGTTTGACTTTATGTTAGTTGAGTCGTTACGTTTTTCTTGGCTTTTATCTTGAGTTATAGAGTTGTTATACCTTTTTGTGGTTACCTCATTATATACCCCTATTTTACTAAGTAAAAACCTAACTTGTATTGTTCTATATCGCCTTGTATCACTCTCCATATGGCAGTTCAATGCCTCCTGTATTTAGTCCCTCTTTTTGATTATTGTGATCTTTTACCTATTGACTTCCATGATTCCCTGTTATGTGTATTTTTTTTTTTTTTTAATTAATCTTAATTTGTTTGTTTTTGTGATTTCCCTATTTGAGTTGATATCAGGACGTTCTGTTTTGTGACCTTGTGTTGTGCTGATATCTGATATTATTGGTTCTGTGACCAAACAATATCCTTTAGTATTTCTTGTAGCTTTGGTTTGGTTTTTGCAAATTCTCTAAACTTGTGTTTGTCTGTAAATATCTTAATTTCGCCTTCATATTTCAGAGAGAGTTTTGCTGGATATATGATCCTTGGTTGGCAGTTTTTCTCCTTCAGTGTTCTGTATATGTCGTCCCATTCCCTTCTTGCCTGCATGGTTTCTGCTGAGTAGTCAGAACATATTCTTATTGATTCTCCCTTGAAGGAAACCTTTCTTTTCTCCCTGGCTGCTTTTAAAATTTTCTGTTTATCTTTGGTTTTGGTGAGTTTGATGATAATATGTCTTGGTGTTTTTCTTTTTGGATCAATCTTAAATGGGGTTCGATGAGCATCTTGGATAGATATCCTTTCGTCTTTCATGATGTCAGGGAAGTTTTCTGTCAGAAGTTCTTCAACTATTTTCTCTGTGTTTTCTGTCCCCCCTCCCTGTTCTGGGACTCCAATCACCCGCAGGTTATCCTTCTTGATAGAGTCCCACATAATTCTTAGGGTTTCTTCATTTTTTTAAATTCTTTTATCTGATTTTTTTTCAGCTATGTTGGTGTTGATTCCCTGGTCCTCCAGATGTCCCAGTCTGCATTCTAATTGCTCGAGTCTGCTCCTCTGACTTCCTAGTGTGTTGTCTAATTCTGTTATTTTATTGTTAATCTTTTGGATTTCTACATGTTGTCTCTCTATGGATTCTTGCAACTTATTAATTTTTCCAGTATGTTCTTGAATAATCTTTTTGAGTTCTTCAACAGTTTTATCAGTGTGTTCCTTGGCTTTTTCTGCAGATATCCTAATTTCATTTGTGATATCATTAAGCATTCTGTAAATTAGTTTTTTATATTCTGTATCTGATAATTCCAAAATTGTATCTTCATTTGGGAAAGATTTTGATTCTTTTGTTTGGGGGGTTGGAGAAGCTGTCACGGTCTGCTTCTTTAAGTGGTTTGATATGGATTGTTGTCTCCGAGCCATCACTGGGAAACTAGTTTTTCCAGAAAATCCGCTAAAAAAAAACTGCAGTCAGATCCCTATCAGAGTTCTCCCTCTGGCTCAGGCTATTCAGATGTTAATGAAGCCGCCTGGGGAGGGTGGGGGAGGGAACAGAGAGATAGGAGAGTAGCACCTCAGAATATAGCCAGAGTTGCTTGTCTTGCTTGGAATGACTGTTATATCTGAGATTCCCGCGGGCGCGTCGCCTATGTGTGCTGGCTGTGTGGAGATTGCCCCCAGGGGGTCTGGCCCGCTGGAGTCACGGTCAGATCCTCCGCTTCCAGCCCCACGCCCAGCGTCAAGGCTCCCCTACTGGGACGGTGCACTCTCAACTCCAAAATCAGTCGCTGCCTCCCGGGGACTTCTCGTCTCTCCAGCCGTGTGGCCGTGCCGCCCCCGTGAACCAGGTGGGCCCCCTCCCGGGGTTAGTTCAGATGGGTGGAGTAGCTCCCCGTGCTTGTGCCGCGACCGAGTGTCCCGGCTGGAACGCTGTTCTCCCTACTCCAATACCAGTCGCTGCCTCCCGGGGACTTCTCCTACCGGCTGCGTCCCACGCCGCCCGCGCGACCCGGCTGGTCCCCTTCCCGGGGTTAGTTCAGGGGGTGGAGCAACTCTCCGTGTTTATGGCGTACCTGCGTGCAGTCCAAATCCCTGCGGGATGGTTCTCCAGCTCGGATGCTGCTCTTTCTGCTCCAAGATCAGTCACTGCCTCCCGGGGACTTCTACCGGCTGCGTCCCACGCCGCCCGTGGATCCGGCTGGTCCCCCTCCCGGGGTTAGTTCAGGGGGGTGGAGCAGGTCTCTGTGCTTGTGCCGTACCTGACTGGTACTCTGGCTCCAGGCTCTGGAAACTATCGCTGCTTCCCCGTATTAGTTCGTTCTCCGTCTCTAAATCTGTGTTTGTTGTTCAGGGTTCGTAGATTGTTATGTATGTGATCGATTCACTTGTTTTTCCGTGTCTTTGTTGTAAGAGGGATCCGAGGTAACGTCTGCCTAGTCCGCCATCTTGGCTCCGCCCACCAACAATCAGCATATACCTTTTATATAAGGTATTTTATATAAGGTTTTCTATTTCATGCAAAATGCCTCTAATCATCCAATCTATTAAATATCAAGAAGCACAATGAACTGTACATGTGAAGATTATTGAAATGGCAAATATTTTGTTACCTATGTATTTACCACAATAAAAAAATGTAAAAGAAAATATTAAGTAACAGACATTACATACATTACCTTGGGATCATATATTATAATGACTACATGTTGATCTGTATTTTTTTACACCATATTTTATCAGGATTTTAGCACTCTAAACTTAGGATTGCTTTAAACTATAGTCTCCATTGTACTATATACATAAAGATAGAAAAATAGCTAAGAAATACTTACTCTTGTCCTTGTCATATTGTATTGAATGGTTCTTATTACGACCAGTATCAGGAGACTCCCCAATGAAATCTCAGTTAAAACTCGTTCTGAATACCAAGTAATATTTTTTAATATCTGAAACAGGGAAGAAAAGTTTAATAAGTATGACTGCTCTAGGGGAAAAAAGTACTTATGCCACATCCACCATTATTGATAAGCCATGGCTTTGCCCTGAAGGTAAGTTAAGCTGCATATAAAACAGATTTGTGAGATTTTCAGTTCAAGATAGCAAACTGGGCCAAAGTGTTTACTTACTTCTCCTTCCTCCTTCCTTCCTAAATACAAGAGGGGAAAAAAAATAGCACATGATAACAATCAACATGCAACCAATGCTCTTATTCCACCTTCTGTATTAAAAAGCTGGCTCTGAAATTCCAACTTCCAAATCTTGCCTCTGACCACTCAGTGTGGCATCCTCAGAGCTAAACAGAACTTTGTCTTCTCTCTCACACATACACACGCACGCACACACACACAGTTACATTTTCATTACATATTCCTAAGTGCCCATTATGTTCTAGGCAGGTACTGGAAATGTACAGCTGAATGGCATTCTGACTGTGTCTTCAAGGATGCACAGTGTAGGGTGGGACAATTAACAATATCACACAGTGTGAGAAGTGCTGTGGTGGAGCTGAGTTAAACAGAGAAAGATCCCCAGAGGGCATGAGTTCACCACTGAGAACCCAGGAGGAGTTAGCTAGAGAGGAGGGCTGCGTGGGAGGTAACAAACACTCAAGGCTGAGGAAACAGCTAGGTCAAGTGCACACAGGTGCCTCCACTACAGATTTTTACTCAGCTTAACTCTCGGCAAGAGCCCTCTGTCACCTAGAGTTCCCACTATAAACAGTCCAACCCTGACCTGTTCTGAAGTCTCCCCCCAAAGGCTGGCATATAGCAAACACCCACTACATGGTAGCTGAACACTGAATTGAAAAGTCAAACATAAATTTTGAACATATCCTTTCTTAAAATGACTAATAATGGTCTTAATCAAGTAGAAAAGATAACCTAAGTGTAAAACAAATAACAGTAGTTGAAAAACTTCAAAACTGTTTGCCAACTGACTTTTTATAGGGGAGAGGCGAAGTGCTCAGCCCCTCTGACTTACTAAGTCAGCAGTTCTCAAAATGTGGTCCCGAGACCTTTCAGGAGAACCTTCAAGGTCAAAACTATTTTCATGATAACATAAAAGAATTTTATTCTCTTGTGAATGTACAGTGGAGTTTTCCAAAGGTTACATGATATTGCTGATAGTGCACCAAATTGAATAAAGAAGCAGATATCAGAATCTACTTGTTTTCTGTTAAAAAAAAAAAAAAATTTTTTTTTCTTTCTGTTAAAGCAGACATTAAAGAGATTTGCAAAATTGCACAACAATGCCACTCTTCTACTAAATTTTTGTTTGTGGCAAAATAGTTATTTTCGTTGATATTAACATATAGGGAGTTTATTATTATTACTTTTAAATGCACGAGTTAAATATTTTAAAACTATATAAATTTTAATTTTTTACATGGCAAATGTGGAGAATTATCAACCACATACACAAAAGTTCTTTGGAGTCCTCAATAATTTAAGAATATAAAGACTAAAAAATTTGAGAGCCACTGCTCTAAATCTACCAGGCAATACTAACCCAGGACACTCATTAGGCAACTCTACTAGTGAGAGGAGTCTCTGTCTTTTGAAAGGTCACACAGTTAATATAGTTCTGTTGCTCCTCTCTGTTTTGGCTGATTTATTTAAAAATAAATTATCCATTCTGATTTGGAAGAGAGGTCATTAGTTCTTAACATTGTGTGTGTCAATTATACAACAGAATGGATGAAGTGTTTCAAGTAATAATAGCCTTACTCATTTAACATTAAACAAATATTTAATGAGTATCCACATAGTAAAATTACAATGTTACTATGAAAATTAGAAATCCAATTTAGCATTCACCTAAAGGTTTGTCTTTTTTTTCCCAGCAGAAAATATATAATTGCCTAGAAATTCTGATAGTATTTAATAAAAAATGTAAATAACTCGTTAGAGAGTTCATATAGCTTTTGTTCCCTATTTCTTGGCTCATTCTATATGCAAGGAGCAAACCTGCTTGACAACTTCTGCCACAATTAAAAGGTGAAAATAAAATGGAGAAAAAAAATGAACCTAGTGGCAGCAAAAATATTTGCACCAATTACTAAAGAACCATTTTGAGAGAGTTTTTAACAATGGCCAATAGTCTTTCAGAAAAAAAGCACCGCCTCTTAAATCCGAAGACAGATGTACCATTTCTAAGCCAGGTTCATGCAGAAACATCCACCAGAAGGAAAAGAAAGAAGAAATTCTAACGCAGTAGAAAGTCTTACAGAGGTACATGTTTATACTGTTAACTCTGTAACTCTAATCAAAGTACCGGTCACTCACCACTTCATGAATGGATCTATTGAAGCCATCATCTTCTGTAAGAATCAATAATATTATAAGAGCCATATATACATGGTGTGAATTTCTTTCTTCAACATGATACAGAATCTCAAGAATTGGTAAGACCTAGGGAATTAAAATTATTGTTTACTATTAAGTTCAATTACTTTTGCTACAACACCAAATGTTTTAAACCTTTACACTTTTACTTTGTACCCTTTGCTTTAATATTCTAGTTATCTTTCCTCTGAGAAAAAAGAACGTATAAACCAACCTCTGACTGAAAGTATTTCCATATGGATAGCTAAGATAACAACAAAGAAAATCATCACCAACTCTGTGAAGGTATCCCTGAGAAGGTCTGTTCCACATAGAGATCTGATTTGCGGAGACAATTCGGTTCATGGTTTGTCTGAAATTTTTAAGAAGTCACACCACCTTCCCCAACCCGAGAACAATGCAAAAAGGACATAGCTGCTCAGAAATTGAGTAAAATGTTTTCATTTATGTGATTCACAACGCTTATATTTTAGAAATATTAGGAAATCAAAATAGATTTCAACTAAATATGAAAAAAAATAACAGACAACTATAACCAAGGGGCATTTTCTCAACATGTGTATCAAGGTTTATACTTTAGGGTATCTGTCAAGCATTTCCTTTTATAACCCTGTTTATATTCATTCAGACCAATTTAGTTCATTCCAATTACTTTAATACTTTGTATTTGTTCATTCTTTACTAATGAAGGTAAATAGATTACTACAAGAATCTACTAAATACGGACATACTAGCTACACATCAGGAAACCCTCAGGGCATAGTGGTCAAGTGCTATGGCTGCTAACCCAAAGGCCAGCAGTTCGAATCCACCTGGTGCTCCTTGGAAACTCTATGGGGCATTTCAACTCTGTCCTACAGGGCTGCTATGAGTCGGAATTGACTTGATGGCAATGGGTTTGGTTTTCTTTTGAGCTACATATCATTCTTGTGTGAAACACCCATAAACACAAGCTTAATTAAGCCTTTCAACTACACCGCACGCGATGATCATTCTTGAGATGTTCAGTTTTAACAGGAGTTTTATAGCAGTCTAGAACTACTCAAAGTGTCAGGCTCCCAAGGGCCAAATCCCTACTGGAATCCATTCTTTAGCTCCACTGAAAGGATTACCACAGGCAATTATTACTAAGCTACTAGAAGGTTTAAAAATCTTCAAGTACATATTCTTGCAGATTAATACAGAGGTGTATTTCCAACAAAATTAAACCGTAGTCAGGATAAATATTATGACATAGTATTTGGAAGTCTGTGTTTTGGTGTTAGCAATGGAAAAAAAACGGGAATGACATATAAAATATGCTAAAAATAAAAACTTCTACTATGGACCAAACCAACTACATATTGAAAGGTACATAAAGGGAGGTAAGATTTCTACACTTCACTAAAAGTGGTAAAATGATGATACCAATACACTGTGAGAAGTTATGTACATAAAATGTGATGCCTAAACCAACCACTAAAAGAGCTGTACAAAGAGATACACTCAACAACACTTCAGATAAATAAAAACAGAGTTTTAAAAGATGTCCAAGTAACCCACAGGAAGGCAGGAAAAAGAAAATAGAGAACTGAAAAACAGAAGAAACAAACAAAAAACAAAATGGCAGACTTAAGCCCTAAAAAACTAAAAAAAAGTTTTTTAGGCCTAACATAACAATAATTACATTAAATGTAACTGGTCTAAATATACCAATTAAAAGACAAAGGTAAAAAAATATATATACAGCAGATGAAAAAACAGAACCGAATTATATGCTGTCTACAAGAAACTCACTTCCAATATAAGAATACAGCCATGTTGAAACACAATGGAATAACATTCTCAAAACAATGGAATAACAACAAAACAAGTCAGATCAGCGCAGTAAATTTCCTACCAAAATCATACTTTATAATTATAGACTCGACAAATATTTATCATAGGAGAAAGGCAAGTGGGCAAATAGATCGGTTAAGACACTATCAAAATAATGCATGCAAGAAAATTAAAAAACAAAACCGAAACAAATAAGCACACGAAAAACAAAATAAAACTTTTCTCACTTTTCACTGGTGTATGTCATCATATACAAAGACAACTGCACCCTGCATCATCGTATATAGCAACATCCTTACCATGCTATTTTCTAGAATGGGTCCTTATTATCATCATTTCTCTTAGGATATGTTATGCTCAGAATTGTCTGTGTCCTTATATTCACCCATCAGTAAACAAACCTACTCTTTACAAATTTTCATTCACATGAGCAATACACTTTTACACCCAATTTTGCTGTCTAAGACAGTGTTTTCCATATTACAGCTTGTGTAGGGATAAGTTCTTTCATCACACACTTTATTTTCAGTGTCACTTTGATATTGAATCTGCTTAAGAATTCTAACATTCCATGTTTACTCATTAGTGCACAGTATTTTATCATTAACTCTGGAAAAAAAGGCTACCAAATACCCAGTGAATTCTGCCATCAGCCTATAAAAACTGGTACACAGGAAACACGGCAGCTGCTGCCAGCAAGTTGCTACCATTTCAGAAATAACAGCATTTATATTAATGCATTAAGAGCCCATGGTTTTCTATATACTATGTATTTCAAAAATAGTATTAGCAGCCTGCTGAGGTAGCTTACTTTTTAATGAACATTAATAATTGCATATAGGGGTTTTGCCTAAGAACAAAAATTCTGGAGCCACTTTCACTCACACTGTGAAGGACGGTATATATTTAAGTGATGTCTGGTACCTGTAACACTCCAGGAACTGAGTTTTGGCAACCCTAAAGTCTAAGACTCTAAGAGAGACAGGACACTTGACAAACTGAGTTTAAAAATCATCCTTCCTTTTACCTATTCTCATCAGGAATATGCTGCAATTGTGACTAGTTACTTAATCTGGGTGGACATGCAGGCAACTTAACAGATGGAAGGGACCATATGGGTATAAAAATCTGTCTGAGAATGGCAGAGAGTGCTGACTTAATCAAGCAGAATCATGGGCAACAGAGTGGCTGGTAAAAGCCTAAAGGACAGGGAAGCTTAGAACACCAGTTAGGGGCGCTGCTGTGTTCTCCTAGTCTGTGACGCCATCTCCATGTGAGTTATCTTATACACTGAAAAAACTCACATCCTTTGCCAATGTCTGTTAACATCTCCGTATCAATCCCTGGACCATCGCCCTTATGGCAACCAGGCAAACACACTTATCCTTTTCAGAAAACACACTGTTCTTCAAAATATCATAAAGCACAAAAAGCATAAAATGTTTCGTATGATACTTACAAGATTTTCCATATCTGTACGAGCCAACATGTATGTTCTAATATTACTATTCTGATGGAGTAATGTATATAAGAGGAGAGTTGCCTGATCAGACGTCTGCTGTTCACATAGAGCTGTGTACAAACTATTAAAGTTAATCTGGAAAGCATGTAGAACTGACGAGGGGAAAGGACTGTTATCTGGAAGACAGGAAAAAAACAATGTAAAAAACCCCATTACTTTAGTATTTTCTGGACTGTACCTTATGTAAATAATAAAAGCGCTATTAAAATAACACATACAACTTAATTCTCATTAATTGCATATAAAGTCACTACATTTCAGATTTAAAATTTTAATTAAAAAAGAACAAAACTAAGTCACATAGTTTGACTTTGTTACTATTTCTGCATTAATATAGCTAAACTCCACCACTCGTCTATCAGTTTGTCACACTGTGGTGGCTTGCACGTTGCTATGATGCTGGAAGCTACGAAACAGGTATTTCACCAAATACCAGCACAGTCACCCGTGATGGACCAGCTTCCGCAGAGCTTCCAGACTAAGACAGACTAGAAAGAAGGACTTGGTGGTCCTGAAAAAATTGGCAAGTGAAACCTTATGAATAGCAGCAGAACAATGTCCCGTATGGTGCTGGAAGATGAACCCCTCAGGTTGGAAAGCACTCAAAACACTACTGGGCAAGAGCTGCCTCTTTAAAGTAGAGTCAATCTTAATGACCTAGATGGAGTCAAGCTTTCTAACCCTTAATTTGCTAATGTGGCACAACTCAAAATGAGAAGAAACAGCTGAAAATATCCATTAACAATCAGAACACAGAATGCACGAAGGATGAATCTAGGAAAACCGGAAGTTGTCAAAAATGAAAAGGAACACATAAACATCCAGGAATGTTTTTGGCATTAGGCATTAGAGAGCTGAAACGGACTGGTACTGGCCATTTCAAATCGGACGATCATATGCTCTGCTATACTGGGACTGATAAATTGAAGAGGAATGGTGTCGCGTGGATCATCAAAAAGAACATTTCAAGATTTATCCTGAAGTACAATGCTCTCAGTGATAGGATAATATCCACACGTCTACAAGGAAGACCAGTTAATACAACTATTATTCAAATTTACATAGCAACCACTAAGGCCAAAGATGAAGAAATTGAAGATTTTTGCCAACTTCTGCAGTTTGAAATTGATCAAACACGCAATCAAGATGCATTGATAATTACTGGTGATTGGAACGTGAAAGCTGGAAACAAAGAAGAAGTAACAGTAGCTGGAAAATACGACCTTGATGACAGAAATGATGCTGGAGATTGTATGACAGCATTTTGCAAGACCAATGACTTCTTCATCGCAAATACCTTTTTTCAACACGTGAACCTCACCGGATGGAATAACACAAGAATTAAATCGACTATATCTGTGGAAAGAGATGATGGAGAAGCTCAATATCATCGGTCAGAACAATGCCAGGGGCTGACTGGAACAGACCATCAAATGCTCGTTGCAAATTCAAGCTGAAGCTGAAGAAAATTAAAACAAGTCCACAAGAGCCAAAATACAACTTGAATATATTTCATCTAAATTTACAGACCATATCAAGAACAGATTTGATGCAATGAACATTAATGACCGAAGACCAGATGAGCTGTGCAAGGATATCATACATGATGAAAGCAAAATGTGACGAAAAAGGCAGGAAAAAAAGAAAAGACCGAAATGAATGTCACGGGAGACTCTGAAACTTGCTCTTGAACATAGAGCAGCTAAAGCAAATGGGAGAAATGATGAAGTAAAAGAGCTGAACAGAAGATTTCAAAGGGCGGCAAAGTAAAGTATTATAATGAAAGGTGCAAAGACCTAGAGTTACAAAACCAGAAGGGAAGAACAGGCTCAGCATTCCTCAAGCTAAAAGAACTGAAGAAAAAATTCAAGTCTTGAGTTGCAATACTGAAGGATTCTATGGGCAAAAGGAAACCCTGGTGCTCTAGTGGTTAAGAGCTACCACTGCTAACCAAAAGGTCAGCAGTTCGAATCCACCAGGTGCTCTTTGGAAGCCCTACAGGGCAGTTCTACTTTCTCTTATAGGGTCCCTATGAGTTGGAATCGACTTGATGCCAATGGGTTTTGTTTTTCTTTACAGGCAAAATATTGAATGATGCAGGAAGCATCAAAAGATGGATGGAAAACAGAGTCACTGTACCAAAAAGAAGTGCTTCACATTCAACAGTTTCAGAAGGTAACGTATGATCAAGACCCAATGGTACTGATGGAAAAAGTCCAACCTGTACTGAAAATACTGGTGAAAAACAGGGCTCCAGAAATTGATGGAATACCAACTGAGATGTTTCAACAAATGGATGCAGCGTGGGAGGTGTCCACTCATTTATGCCAAGAAATTTGGAAGACAGCTACTTGGCCAACCAACTGGAAGAGATCCATATTTGTGCCCATTCCAAAGAAAGGTGATCCAACAGAATGTTCAAAATTATCAAACAATATCATTAACATCACACAAAGCAAAATTTTGCTGAAGATCATTCAAGAGCAGTTGCAATAGCACATCGACAGGGAACTGCCAGAAATTCAAGCCAAATTCAGAAGAGGACATGGAACCAGAGATATCATTGCTGATGTCAGCTGGATCCAGAGAATACCAGAAAGCAGAGAATACCAGAAAGACGTTTACCTGGGTTTTATTGACTATGCAAAGGCATTTAACTGTGTGTTTTGTAACAAATTATGGATAACACTGCAAAGAATGGGAATTCCAGGACACTTAATTGTGCTCATGAGGCTCCTGTACACAGACCAAGAGGCAGTCATTCGAACAGAACAAGGGGATACTGCGTGGTTCAAAATCAGGAAAGGTGTGCATCAGGGTTGTATCCTTTCCATACTTATTCAATCTGTACACTGAGCAAACAGTCGGAGAAGGCAGGCTGTATGAAGAAGAATGCGGCATCAGGTTTGGAGGAAGACTCACAACTTGTGATATACAGATGACAAAGCCTTGCTTGCTGCAAGTGAAGAGGACTTAAACACTCACTGACAAAGATCAAAGGCCACAGCCTTCAGTATGGATTACACCTCAACGTAAAAAAAAAAAAAAAATTCTCACAACTGGACCAAAAGGCAACATCATGATAAATGGAGAAAAGATTAAAGATGTCAAGAATTTCATTTTACTGGGATCCACAATCAAAGCTCACGGAAGCAGCAGTCAAGAAATCAAACGACGCATTGCAATGGGCAAATCTGCTGCAAAAGACCTCTTTAAAGTGTTAAAAAGCAAAGAGGTCACTTTGAGGACTGAAGTGCGCCTGACCTAAGCCATGGTATTTTCAATCGCCTCATATGCATGTAAAAGCTTGACAGTGAATAAGAAGACTGATTGATGCCTTTGAATTACGGTGTTGGCGAAGAATACTGAATATACCATGGACTGCCACAAGAACAAACAAATCTGTCTTGGAAGAAGTACAACCAGAGTGCTCCTTGGGAGTGAGGATGGCGAGAGTGTCTCACGTAGTTTATCAGGAGGGACCAGTCCGTGGAGAAGGGTGTCATGCTTGGTGAAGTAGAGAGTCAGTGGAAAAGAGGAAAGAGATGAACTGACGTAGTGGCTGCAACAATGTGCTCAAACAGCAACAACTGTGAGAATGGTGCAGGATTGGGCAGTGTTTTCTTTCTGCTGTACGTAGTCACTATGAGTCTGAACCAACTGGACGGCACCTAACAACAATAATAACATAGCTGAATTAAATCTACTATAAAAATATGAGCTTAAAAACAGAGCTGTGGGCTAGGTAAAAAAGCCCCCTATGGATACAATCTAAACCAGGTCACAGAGATGTGTTGTCACCAACCTAAATGTCCACCAGTATTAAATAAAAATGCCTAGAGATGAAGAACACAAATTTCTACATAAAACAGAAAATCCTCCTGTAAAATAGGATTAAGAACAAAAAAACTGCCTGAAGCTAATTTTTTTCAAAGGAATAATCATGGTTGAAGTGTCTACCAATCATTAATCCAATTAATGAAATAAAATGGCTGGAATAACAACATATAATTTATCCAGTTTTAAAATAATATCAAAGTTGGCTACGTTCAGTATTAGCTTCTAAATGAACGAAATATGCCAAATCTAAGACAATGATCAGAAAACTTGCATAACTTTTTCTAAAAAGGAAAACATATCTAACCAACTGCTAAGAATCTTAAAAATACATACATGCACAGTCACTGGGATGACCAGAACCATGAATTACAGCCCACGCTGGGGAAAACTCCTGGTATTCCAAAACTGACAACGGCCCTTGCCTACAGTTAACTGGATTTGCTTAGAAACTGAAGCAAGCAAGGTTAGGAAGCCAAAAAGAAAAGAAAGATAGGTTCGCCTGACTCAGAGAAAGTCATAATCTCATCAAATAAAATACTGGAACATGACAGCACGAAGAGCTGCTGTTTTAATGTGTTTTGAAAAGTAAGCACCAAGAATTTTACAACAGAGAACCACTACAAAGATCAGAAATGGCTTTACCATTTCCAACAGCTGTGCTCCTAGGGAAACGAGATGTGTGCCAACACAAACAGTCTTCGTTAGCACAGTCTTAGTCCTTTCAGACTCTCCTTTCTAATCTTTATATTTGTGAAAAGAATGTATCTAGAAATGTCTGAGAATGTATCCAAAATTTTACAACATGGTGTCCTCACTTGTCCTTCCACATTTGGAAGATGGGTTATTTTTTCAATCCTAACACTGTATATTTGACACTTAAAAAATAATTCTTTTGCGTGACTGACTTCGTATTTTTTGCAAAGGACGGCAAGAGGAAGCTGCACGTACAATGAGTGCTTAAATATTACTGAATCTAGAGAAGACTCACTGGAGAAAGATTCTGAACACGATACACTTTTTTTTTAACAATGGAAGCCAAGTAACATATTCACCAACCTGTATTATACATGATTGCAAATGGAGTATGTGTGTGTGTATCTACATCTACATACTACTGAAAGTGCTAGGAACCAGCTATTATACTGACAGCTTTATGTACATCATCCTTTATTATCCAAACAACAAACATGTCATTAGAACTAGTTCTACAAAGGATGAAACAGAGGCTTAGAGAGACTAAATAACTTTTCCAAGATCAGCCCTGAGTGGAACCCAGGTTGGTCTCTGTTGTTGCCACATTATACCGCTTTCTCTAATAGCAGCAATCATTTCGTCAGTCTTTACTGTTGTACCAAAAAACCAAACCAAACCTGTTGCCGTCAAGTCCATTTCAACTTACAGTGATGCTACACGACAGAGTAGAACTGCCCCATAGGATTTCCAAGGAGCAGCTGGTATATTTGACTTGCTGACCTTTTGGTCAGCAGCAGAGCTCTTAATCACTGCACCACTAGGGCTCCATACTGTTGTTAAATGCTCATTTAATTCTTATTTAGAACCTTGTGAGATAGAGATTACAAGCCCTGCTTTACACATAAGGAAGCTGGGGCTTAAAGAACAAAAACTGGGATGTGAGCCCTGGTCAGTCTAACTCAAAAGCCAATGTACTGAATCACTGTGCTATGTGGACTCCCAAAAGATGATTATCCCAAGCAACATCCAAACTTAAACACCAACATTTGGTCTGATTAGCAAAGGTAACAACAGTACATACCGTATACCATGGCGCAAAATCTAAGCTTATCATTTTAAAACCTTATCTAGCTTGGTATTTATAAAATATTATCAAGTGACACTATCTCCATTTTACAGAAAAATCCATTGAGGCTCACTGAAAACAAGCAAATTATTTAACGTCTAACAGGTCCTAAGTGATAGAGCTGTGCTGTGAATCCAGGTCTGCCTAACTCCAAAACTTGCATTCTTAACCATTAAGGCCATCCTGTCAACATGAAGAAGAGTATAGTAATGAATAGAAAAAATACTACCAGACACACGAGTTTTCATTTTTTATCTATCAAATTGTTAAAGATTCCCCAGTTCCCCTACAAATAAAAATAGGATACCATAATTTCAAAGATACAACTAACTGGCACCCTTATCCACTATATATAAGGAATGTGTATTAGAACAGTTCCGGAAAGGAACATGGCAGAGAGCATCAAAAGCCTTTAAAATGAAGCTAGCAAGCAGCCATCTAAGATACATCAACTGGCCTCAACCCAGCTGGTGCAAAGGAGAATGAAAAACACCAAAGACACCAGGAAAATATGAGCCCAAGAGATAGAAAGGGCCACATAAACCAGAGATTCCATCAGCCTGAGACTGGAAGAACTAGATGGTGCCTGACAGGGAACACAACAAAGAATCCCTGATGGAGTATGAGGAAAGTGTGATGCAGAACTCAAATTACAGTAAAAAGACCAGGCTTAATGGTCTGACTGAGACTGAAGGAACCCCAGAGGACATGGCCCCCGGACTCTCTGTTAGCCCAAAACTAAAACCATTCCCAAAGCCAACTCTTCAGACAAAGATTAGACTAGACTATAAGACATGAAAAGATACTGGTGAGAAGCGTGTGCTTCTTAGCTCAAGTAGACACATGAGACTGTGTGGGCAGCTCCTGTCCAGAAGCAAGATGACAAGGCAGAGGGGGACAGGAGCTGGCTGAATGGACACGGGAAATACAGGGTGGAGAGGAGGAGTGTGCTGTCACATTGTAGGGAGAGCAATTAGGGTCATGTAACAATGTGTGTGTAAGTTTTTGTATGAGAAACTGATTTGAACTGTAAACGTTCACTTAAAGCACAATAAAAAAAGAAAAAAATGTAAAAAAAAAAAAAAAAAAGCCTTTAAAATGTTCTTATCTAATAATTGCACTTCTTACCCATCTCAATTATATTAGTTTTGGACAAATCCTGCTACATTAGTTACTATATTGATCTTGGAACCCTGATGGCACAGTGGTTAAGAGCTACGGCTGCTAACCAAAAGGTCAACAGTTCAAATCCACAGTCACTCCTTGGAAACTCTATGGGGCAGTCCTACTCTGTCCTATTGGGTCACTATGAGTCAGGATCCACTTGAGGGCAATGGGTTTGGCTTATTTTTTTAATATTAAAAAGCCCTGGTGGCACAATGGTTAAGTGCTCGGCTGCCAATCGAAAGACTGGTGTTTCAATCCCACCGGCCACTCCTTGGGAGAAAGACCTGGTAATGCGCTCCTGTAAAGATTGCTGAATTTTTGGTTAGGTGCCTTTGAGTCAGTTCCGACTCATAGCAACCCTATGTACAACCCAACGAAACACTGCCCTGTCCTGAGCCATCCTCACAATTGTTGCTATGTCTGAGCCCTTTGTTACAGCCACGTGTCAATCCATTGCATTGAGCGTCTTCCTCTTTTTCACTGACCCTCTACTTTACCAAGGATGATGTCATTCTCCAGGGACTGGTCCCTCCTAACAACCTGTCCAAAGTACATGAGATGAAGTTTTGCCATTCTCACTTCCAAGGAGCATTCTGGCTGTACTTCTTCCAAGACAGACTTGTTCATTCTCCTGGCAGTCCATGGTATATTCAATGTTCATCACCAGCACCATAATTCAAAGGCAATTATTCTTCTTCGGCCTTCCTTATTCATCACCTGGCTTTCACAGGCATATGAGGTGATTGAAAACACCATGGCTTGGGTCAGGTGCACCTTAGTCTTCAAGGTGACATCTTTGCTTTTTAACACTTTAAGAGGTCTTTTGCAGAAGATTGCCCAATGCAATATGTCATTTGATTTGCAATACATCATTTGATTCCTTGATTGCTGTTTCCATGGATGCTAATTGAGGATCCAAGTAAAATGAGATTCTTGATAACTTCAATCTTTTCTCCATTTATCATGATGTTGCTTATTGATCCAATGGTGAGGATTTTGTTTTCTTTATGTTAAGGTGTAATCCATACTGAAGGCTGTGGTCTTTGAGCTTCTTCAGTAAGTGCTTCAAGCTCTCTTTGCTTTCCAAAGGCAAGGCTGTGTCATCTGCATACTGCAGTTGTTAATGAGTCTTCCTCCAATCTTGATGCTGCATTCTTCTTCATACAGTCTACCTTCTCGGATAATTTGCTCAGTATACAGATTGAATAAGTATGATGAAAGGATACAATCCTGATGCACACCTTTCCTGATTTTAAACCTTGCAATATCCCCTTGTTCAGCTCAAACCGCTGCCTCTTGGTCTATGTACAGATTCCCCGTGAGCACGATTAAGTGTTCTGGAATTCCCATTCTTTGCAATGCTATCCATAATTTGTTATGATCCACACAGTCGAATGCCTTTGCATAGCCAGTCAAACACAGATCAACATCTTTCTGCTATTCTCTGCGTTCAGCCAGGATCCAGCTGACATCAGCAATGGTATCATATCCCTTGTTTCAAGTCCTCTTCTGAATCGACTTGAATTTCTGGCAGTTTCCTGTCAATGTACTGCTGCAACTGCTTTTGAATGATCTTCAGCAAAATTTTAGTTTCGTGTGATATTAATGATATTGTTTGGTAATTTTCACATTGTGCTGGCATACCTTTCTTTGGAATGGGAACATATATGAATCTTTTCCAGTTGCGTGGTCAGGTAGCTGTCTTTCAAATTTCTTGACACAGATGACTGAGAACCTCCAGCGCTGCTTCCGTTTGTTGAAACATCTCAATAGATATTCCATCAATTCCTGGAGCCTTGTTTTTCACCAATGCCTTCAGTACAGCTTAGACTTTTTTTTTCAATACCATGGGTTTTTGGTCATATGCTACCTTCTGAAATGGTTGAACGTCGACCAATTCTTTTCGATACAGTGACCCTGTATCCCTTCCATCTTCTTCTGATGCTTCACACGTCTTTCAATACCTTGCGCATAACTAAAACCCATTGCTATCGAGTCCATTCCAACTCATAGCGATCCTACAGGACAGAGCAGAACTGCCCCACACGGTTTCCAAGGAGCAGCTGATGGATTTGAACTGTGAACCTTTTGGTTAGCAGCCAAGCTCTTAACTACTGCGCCACCATGGCTCCAGCATAAAGAAACTATATATGTTGTCATGTTGTTATTCCTAATCTGGTTCTGTAGGTGGCATTCTCTGATTTTGTGCACTTACAGAAGCTGGATTTCCCTCTTACATAATCCAGTGACATTTTTTCTGAAGAAGACATTTCTTTTCATACTTACATGAATACAATCATTATTTCCTTGCCTACTAATATTTATTACTCAACTATTTATCTTAGGGAAGTTTAGTCTTCAACCTACTATTTTTAAATATAAACTCATTAAAAGTATCTTTTTGATGTTGTTCTTCTATTTCAGCTTTGAAATAGCCTAAGCTTTCGGTAAGAGATTACTGTTTCAACACGGAAATATCTGTCATGTTCTAATTCCAAAAAATCCAATGTCATCAAGTCTATTTTGAGTCACATCAATCCTATACAACAGAGTAGAACTGCCCTATAGTGTCTCCAAGGCTGAAGTCTTTGTGGAAGCAGACTGCCACATCTTTCTCCTGCAGAGCAGCTAATTCAGAAGTTAGCAAATATTAGTCCACGGGCCAACCTCGTACCTATTTTTGTATACAAAGTTTCATTGGAACACAGCCAGGCTCATTGATTTAGTAATCTCTTCCTGTGTCTGCTTTTGTCTACCACGGCAGAGATAACAGTTTGTGACAGAGACCATATGGCCCTGCAAAGTCATCTACTCCTTTGCAGAAACTGTTTGCCAACTCTTGTTCTGATTTTTAGTCCTACAAAACTTTAACTGGAATATTGACTTTAAATGAAAAACTTCCAACAACATATCTCTTGGGGTTTTCCAGGTAATTCCTATCCCCAGCAGACAGGACAGGCTGATGCAAATTAAATACGTGCCAGTACAGCTGTTTCTGCAAGAAACATAAATTAAAATGGATAAAAAGGATCGCAATCCTCATCAATGATTTATTTGACCTTGCTGGCAATATAGACAGAAAAACTTAAGTTTTTCTCATGTCTAACTAATATGATAATATACAAAATGACAGCTCCAAAACTGTAGCTCAATAAACAATACGGAGTAAACAATATCCTCTTTCCTCATTAGAAAGAATATTTAGGGGGGAAAAAAAAAAGAAAATTACCACAAACCTTGTGTGTTCTTAAAGGACATAATGGCCTGTCTGTAGGGGTTTGGTGCGTCTGGTGCATCTGTCAGGTTGGCCAACACCAGCAAAAGCAGGAGACTCTGGTTGGCCAGAGGTGAAGAGAGCTCTGGAGTTTGCTGTTTGCTGCCTGCACCACCTAGTGTGAAGACAGTCCAGAGTCCGGCTTGAGGAAAAAAACACAGTTAAGATGTGCTATGAATACAAAGAAGAATATATTTCTGTACAATATACTGTGTTTAAATGTTGAAATAACACTTTTTCTTTTTCTATTATAAAAGTAAAACAAGTTAATGATTTGAAAGTTTTCATATTGCCTAAGTATATAGAATTTTGTAAAGACTATCCTGTCTAATTTCCATAATTCTACTTTCTACAGGTAATCAATAATGAGCCAAAAATAGAACCAAAAAAATCACTGGTAGATTTTAACACCTATTCCTAATTTAAGGGAAAAAAATTTTTTTTACAAACTACAAAGGGTAGGAAACCTCTTTAGTTTCAAAGTCTATCTAACAAGAAATCCATAGCAGTCAAGCACTGGAAGTATTCCCGCCAATATTATCAACATCAGCACTACTACTAGTACTCCATGCAAAAGCATTAAGGCAAGGAAAAAAAAATTTTTTTTTTAAGTTAGGAAAAAACTTCATTATTTGCAGGCAATATGACTGTCCACTTAGAACCACACTTGTCCAACGTAACAGCCACTAGCCACTTGTAGCTATTGAGCACTTGAAATATGGCTAGTCTGAACTGAGTTGACCTGAAGTGTAAAAATACACCCTGAACTCTTAAGACTTAATACCAAAAAAAAAAAAAAAAAAGAGAGAGGAGGAGGAGAAGTAGGAGAAATATCTTACCAATATATTTTAAATATTGATTACACATTAAAATGGTAGTATTTCTAATACACTGGGTTAAATAAAGTTTACCATTAAAATTAATTTTACCTGTTTCTTTTTAATATGGCTAAAAGAAAATTTAAGCAACAAATTCAATAAAATATTTAGGGCTAAAGGTAAAAGAAATATGTAAGTCCATTAGGCAGATGACCATAGAACTTGACTGAAGGCCAAGTGGGATCTGAATTAATGTAGAGACACAAAATGTTTCTGGACAAAAAGACCCAATACTGTAAATATGTCAGATCTCCCCCTAAATTAATCTAAAATACAATACAATCCCCATCAAAACACAAACAGGTAATTACGTGATATTTTGTAATACAGTATAAATGAAAAATTGCTGGATAAAAAAATACATTAAGAAAAATTTTTTCAAGAAAGGCTAACATGGGAAAGAACACTCCCCTCAAACAGCAGAATTTTTATCAAGCTATATTCATTTAAAAGTGTGATATTGGTAGTAAACAAATAGCTCAATGAAACAGAAATGACTTCAGAAACAGATCCACATTAATTTGAGAATTAAAGCTTATGATACAGGTAGTATTACAAATCCATGAGGAAAAGGGTAAAATTCTATAAATGACCTTGGGATGATAAAATTTAATCATCTCCCCCTATATTTAATAAAAGAAAAGAAAGATTAACTATCCAAACAAAAATGGGCAATGAAAGTCCAAAGCAATAGAAAATTTTAAATGTAAATTAGAATACCACTAACCCAAATTAGAATAGTAATAAGATATTTCATGAGAACAGAATATTTTTTTAAAAGGCTGATAACACTCAGCATTAGGTAAAGTACAGAAAATTACCAACACTAAGACCAAAGTGGTACAGACCTTTTGAAGGATATTTGGTAGTTCTCATTAAAATAAAAAAACACACGTCTCCACCAACCTAGCAGTTCTTTCTGTCTATCCTAGAGAACACTTTAACAGGTACACAAAGATGCATGTGTAGGAATGTTTATTGCAATATCCTTTACAATTGTCAAATAATGGAAACAATGTAAGTGTTCACCAGTAGCAAATGGTTATATAAACTATGGCTAATCTACAGTATGGAATATAAAGAGGTAGATGTCTACGTGCTAACAAGGATCTAAGGTATACTATTAAGTGAAAAGAGCAAATTACAGAAAAACTGAGGTAACAATTTTAATAATCACTTATAAAAACCATAAAAGTGTGTTATTTAAGTATGCAAATACATTTTTTTAAAAAAGGAAGGCCTATAAATTTTTTTTTTTTTTTTTATACTATACACATAATGGTAACAGAAATTATCTCTGGAGAATGGAATGGATTCACTGAAATCAAGGAAGACTTTTGCTTTATTTGTACAGTTTAAATTTTTGCCTAAAGGATATATTCATTTACTTTTTAAAAAATAGATGTAATGAATGAAATTAAAATAACAGAACAATACTGACCTCATCAGTATATCATTATGTGGGATAATGAAAAATCTAATGAGTAAATCATTAAGTGAAAAAGGAAAATCACAAAACAGTACATACCAAAACCAAAAACCAAACCCAGTGCCGTCGAGTTGATTCTGACTCATAGCAACCCTACAGAACAGAGTAGAACTGCCCCCATAGAGTCTCCAAGGAGTGCCTGGCAGATTCAAACTGCCAACGCTTTGGTTAGCAGCTGTAGCACTTAACCACTACGCCACCAGGGTTTCCAAACAGTACATATATACCAACAATATGCCCCATTTATTTTTTAAACAATTATAAATATAGATATCTATGTCTGTAAATGCACCTACAGGTGCCTGGCCAGGATCCACTGTTGACAGTGGTGACCTCTGGCTGGGAAGCAGCATAGGAGTGAGGGTGCTTGAAGACTGTCTCCTATTTGCTCAGTGCATTACTTCAGTACATGACTCTTTTACAATACAAATGTGTTCAAGCATAACTTAAGCAGTTAAAAAACAATAAGGAAGTGAGGGAAAGAGGAAAAATCCTGCTTACCAACCCCAGAAAATGTAATGCAATATAAATTGGAACTAGGGATACAGGCCTTTAATTTTTACTTTTTAAAAAAAGCTCCTCCTGGTAGTTTTGGAGGTATAACCACCAACGTGCTAACATTGATTATATCTAGGACGACAGCAATGGACAAAATATTTTACTTTAATCTTTGTACATGTCTATGTTTTCAATAACTTATTACCACGAGCAAGTCATTTGCACAAAAACATATTTGTTAAAAGAACTAAATAGCAAAAAAATGAAACAAGGCCCGTATCTCACACCATGGCCAAAAACTACTTCAAAATGGATCAAAGACCTAAACATAAAATCTAGGACAATAAAGATCATGGAAGAAAAAATAGGGACAACATTAGGCGCCCTGATACATTGCATAAACAGTATACAAAACATTACTAACAATGCAGATGAGAAACCAGGTAACTGGGAGCTCCTAAAAATCACCCAAAGACTTCGCCAAAAGAGTAAAAAGATTATGTACAGACTGGGAAAATTTTTTTAGCTATGACATTTCTGACCAGCGCCTGATTTCTAAAATTTATATGATACTACAAAAATTCAACTACAAAAAGACAAATAACCCAATTAAAAATGGGCAAAAGATATGAACAGGCATCTCACTAAAGAAGACATTCAGGTAGCTAACAAATACATGAGGAAATGATCATGATCATTAACCATTAGAGAAACGCAAATGAAAACTACAATGAGATTCCGTCTCACTTGAATAAGGCTGGCATTAACCCAAAAAACACAAAATAATAAATGTTGGAGAGGTTGTGGAGAGACTGGAACACTTATACACTGCCGGTGGGAATGTAAAATGGTACAACCACTTTGGAAATTGATTTGGCGCTTCCTTAAAAAACTAGAAATAGAACCGCCATGCAATCTAGCAATCCCACTCTTTGGAATATATCCTAGAGAAATAAGAGCCTTTGAACAAACAGATATATGCACACCCATGTTCACTGCAACACTGTTTACAACAGCAACAAGATGGAAGCAATCAAGGTGCCCATCAATGGATGAATGGATAAATAAATTATGGTATATTCACACAATGGAATACTATGCATCGATAAAGAAAAATGATGACTCCGTGAAACATTTCATAACCTGGAGAAATCTGGAAGGCATTACACTGAGTGAAATTAGTCAGCTGTAAAAGGACAAATATTGTATAAGACCACTATTATAAGAACTGGAGAAACAGTTTAAACAGAGAAGAAAATATTCTTTGATGGTTACAAGAGCGGGGAGGGAGGGAGGGAAAGGTGTTTTGGATAATTAGATAGTAGATAAGTATTATTTTAGGTGAAGGGAAAGACAACACACAATATAGGAGAGGTCAGTATAACTGGACTAAACCAAAAGCAAAGAAGTTTCCTGAATATAACAAACGCTTCGAAGGCCAGTGTAACAAGGGCAGGGGTTTGGGGACCGTGGTTTTAGGGGACATCTAAGTCAATTGGCATAATGAACTCTTTCTGCATCCCTCTTTGGAGAGTGGGATCTAGGGTCTTAAACGCTAGCAAGCGGCCATCTAAGATGCATTAATTGGTCTCAACCCACCTGGAGCAAAGAAGAATGAAGAACACCAAAGACACAAGGTAATTATGAGCCCAAGAGACAGAAATGACCACATAAAGCAGAGACTACATCCGCCTGAGACCAAAAGAAATAGATGGTGCCTGGCTATAACCCATGACTGCCCTGGTAGGGACCATAACAGAGAACCCCTGTGGGAGCAGGAGAGCAGTGGGATGTAGACCCCAAATTCTCATAAAAAGGCCAGACTTAATGGTCTGACTGAGACTAGAAGGACCCCGGAAGCCATGGTCCTCAGACCTTCTGTTAGCCCAAGACAGGAACCATTCTCAAACCCATCTCTTCAGACAGGGATTGGACTGGACTATGGGACAGAAAATGATACCGGTGAAGAGTGAGCTTAGATCAAGTAGACACATGAAACTATCTTGGCTTCTCCAGTTTGGAGGGGAGATGAGAAGGCAGAGGGGGTCAGAAGCTGGTCAAATGGACCCAAAAAGAGAGTAGAGGGAAGGAGTGCGCTGTCGCATTAGGGGGAGAACAATTGGAGGAGTATATAGTAATAAATAAATAAATTTTTGTATGAGAGACTGACTCGATTTGTGAACTCTCACTTATAGCACAATAAAAATTTTAAAAAAAGAATTAAATAGTTTTGTAAAGAAATTAAAAATATTGGGGAAATTTTTTTTTCTCCTGAACTAACATAAGCAGACACATTTTTTTTCTTCTTCACATTGTAAATAGTTCAGTGTAGACATTTGTTCATTTCCAACAGTTTGCATTTTTTATTATGCACACAGTATAAACTACCTCACAGGAAGCCTATCAATATATCGTTTCTTACATAATTGCAGTCCTGTAAATCTCTAACTTTTTCTTTATTGACTGAAATGATTTCACTATTAACTTCTGAGAAGCTGTTGTTTGGAATGAGAGTAAACAGCACCCACCCTCCCCCCCCAGCACCTCCCACATACACACAAAAAGCAAACCACTTTCAGAGGCTCCCAGAGGGATACGCAGGGAACCTCAAAGTGCATATCGGTATAAGCCTTCAGTGTAGGCATGAGCAGACTTGAGACTCAGCAAAAGAAACCAGCAAGAAGAATTTTTTTTTTTTTTTTTTTTGAACTGCAGGAAGGACTTTAAGATGATTGAGGAAGGCAAGAAAATTTCTTCTAAGCAGTGTGCTCCCTCCATTTCACTAGTGAAACTTATATGGTTTAAAATTATCAACTAAAAATTGAGCATTACATACCTCAAATTTAAATATATTCAAAACAATGTGCATGACACAGTTCAGAAACTTGAGACATTTATTAAGAAAATAAAAAATTATGTATGCAGCTACAGCTAACAGTCACGCGTTCTTTCCTCTGGGATGGATCGCTTGTTTATCTGTAACATTCCTAAAAACTTTCAGTCACTTCCTTCCACTCAGAGTATGCTCCATGACTGTCTGTTCCTATATCCATCTCTGTGTGTTCCAGGATTGGGATCAAGGAAAACACAATTATAAAATTAAATCTGCAGCAAAAATAACCTCAAAATGCTTTCCAGAGTAAAGTATGAGTGACTTTTGGATTCTCTTCACCAACTGCTCATCTGCATTACTAGGGAGGAATAGGAGTTGACTGGATACCACCAGGCACATCTCACAAACAAAATCGATTCTCTTCTAGAACAACTTCCTTTTCTGCTTTTTTCCACGCCCCCTCCTTCAAGTTTTTCCAAGAGAGCTTAGAAGCTGCTTATAGTGTCAGATAAACTATCATTTATTGGGAACCCCCCACACACACACCCTTTTTTTCTTCTCCTGGTGAGTATTACTGTTATGTTGCCTTTCCTTATAGGGAGAAATGAGGCAATCTGCCACTGCCTACACTGTAGTTTAAACTGGCCCATAATACTGGACCAGAATTCTTCCAAAAGTTCATTTCTTTTCGCTGATCCAAGCCTCTGATCTATGACCCAAGAATCTTAGTAGAACTGCATTTTCCTGTCGGCAAAAAAACATTTTTCTCCACCAGAAAAATAAGAGAAAGTTACAGTATATTCCTTCTGTTCCAAAAACCAAATTAAGGATGGTCCCCACAGTTTTTAATTTTATCCCTCAGGTCCTCCAAATGAACTCTAAAAAAATTTTTATCTAAACCTAAAAAGTACTGGAATTAATAAGTAAAAGAACAAATCTGATGTAGATGGTTCAATTTTTTAAAGTACTGACTCAATTATTTACCCTTAGCAATAAAAATGAGGAAGATACAAAGTTTAGCAATAAAAACATGAAGAAGATACAAAGTATGACAAACTGAAATGTCAATAAGAATAATACTCATCAAAAGAAAACAGAAGTCTATTGTCTAAAAAATGCTAAACTCAAAAATAACATTTTATTACGATTTAAGGAATTAGAGGTAAATTACTGTTTTTTCATATCACTAAACATGTCATTTGCCTAACTATAATTGATTTCTTGTATCTAACAAATATATTGGAAACCCTGGTGGCGTAGTAGTTAAGTGCTACAGCTGCTAACCAAAGGGTCAGCAGTTCGAATCCACCAGGCGCTCCTTGGAAACTCTTGGGGCAGTTCTACTCTGTCCTATAGGGTCGCTATGAGTCAGAATTGACTCGATGGCACTGGGTTTGGTTTGGTTTTTTAACATATATATTCTAAAACTCTAGTTATTCAATCAGAACTATACAAAAAATAAATGATACTATACACTGTCCAAAACCAAAAACCAAACCCAGTGCCGTCGAGTCAGTTCCGGCGACCCTATAGGACAGAGTAGAACTGCCCCATAGAGTTTCCAAGGAGCGCCTGGCAGATTTGAACTGCCGACCCTTTGGTTAGCAGCCGTAGCACTTAACCACTATGCCACCTGGGTTTCCCTATACACTGTCAGGCAGTTATAAAAGGGTCATCTGTGTGCATTTTAAACCAGTGATAGTATAACAAACCAGGTACCACAGAAGTTAGTTCTTCTACAGACTTTGTAAACAAAAATGATATTTATGTTTTCTGTAAAAGTTTACACAGCAAATTAGGGCCCATTTAACAATTACTACACCAACTGTGCAGACACATTGGTTATATTTTCCAAAACGTGTTAAAACTCTCATTGATTCCGTTCTGGATGTTTCACTTCCAGCAATCTGGATTTCCTGTCCCCTTACCTGTTCATCTTTAGAGTAACCATTAACTATTCGGTCTCATATAACTTTTTTAAAGGTGCACAGTACTCACTGTTAATGTTCTTTATTTTATAAGCCAACCTGTTATTTAGGTAAAAGGTGACCTCAGGGGGTAGTTTCAGTTCAATGTTTATGGAGTGTCTCAGGGCAATTAGTCTCAGGGAGTCCTCTAGTCTTACTTGGTGCAGTAAATCTGGACATTTTAAGAATTTGAGTTCTGCTGCACACTTCCCCCCCTTCTATCAGGATCCATCTATTGTGGCCCTGATACAAACGGTCATTAGTTGCAGCCAGGCACCATCTAGTTCTTCTGGTATTAGGGTAGATGAGGCTGTGGTTTGTGTGGACTGTTAGTCCCGCAGACTAGTTTCTTCTCTGAGCCTTTGGTTTCCTTCTTTCTCTTTTGCTCCAGATGAAACGAGACTGGTAGGTGCATCTTAGGTGGCTATTCACAAGCTTTTAAGACCCAAGATGCTACTCACCAAACTAGGATGTAGAACACAAACTTTGTGAACTATATTATGCCAACTGACCAAGTTGCCCCACAAGACTACGGTCCCAATGCTTCAAACCCAGAAAACCAATACTGCAAGGTGTTTGGTTATGCCTAAGAAATATCTGTAACTGTGCCCCCTATGTGCTTTATTATATGAACATAAATGCATGCACACACAAACACGTCTATACATCTAGCTACATGTATATATACACACAAATACATATATACCTATTCACATATATGAATGCATACATACATACATATGTAACTACATATATTTTTTGGTGGTGGTTGTTGCAAAATTACATATGTTCTAGCATTTACCAAACATATCCCTTTTTGCGTGTATGTTTGTGTACTTACTTCTTAGTGGCATCATTTACTTTGGTCAAGTTGTGCACACTTTACCCACATTCAGTGTTACCTTTCCCATCAACAAAAATAGCAAGTGTCTGCTATGTAAAGAGTGATTCCCCTTCTTCCTCCCTTTCCACCCATCCCTGATAAGCACCAATGAATGTTGGTTTCTGTATGTATACGTATTTTTATCTTTTTATACAAGTGGGATCATACAGTATTTGTCCTTTTGTGACTGACTTATTTCACTCAGCATAATGTTCTCCAGTTCATCCACGTTGTTTCAAGTACTCATTATTATTCTTTATGGTTGCATAGTATTCCACCATATATATGTAACCACATTTTGCTTATCCATTAACCCACGGATGGGCATGTAGATTGTTCCCACTTTTTGTTACTGTAAATAGTGCAGCAATGAACACAGGTGTGCATAAGTCTGTTCATATCAGTTCTATTAGGTCTCTAGGGTATATGCCTAGGAGTGGGATTACTGGCTCACTGTTGCTGTTGTTACAGCCACTGTGTCAATCCATCCCATTAAGGGTCTTATTCCTTTTCACTGACCCTCTATCAGTGCTTCTCCACGCACTGATCTCTCCTGATAACATGTCCAAAGTATGTAAGATGAAGTCTCGCCATCCTTGGTTCCAAGGAGTATTCTGGCTCTACTTCTTCCAAGATAGACTTGTTCATTCTTCTGGTAGTCCATGGTATATTCAATATCCTTTGCTAGCACTATAATTCAAACGCATCAATTCTTCTTCAGTCTTCCTTCTTTACTGTCCAGCTTTCGCATACATATGAGGCAACTGAAAACACCCTTGCTTGGGTCAGGTACACCTTAGTCCTCCAAGTGACATCTTTGCTTTAGAATACCTGAAAGAGATCTTTTGCAGCAGATTTGCCCAATGCAATACATCATTATGCTCATCAAAGAATTCATTAAAATAGCACACAGACAACGTACAGACCAGGAAAAAAATCTTCAGAAACGATTTCTTCAATAAGGGTCTAATCTCTAAAATCTATAGACTATTGACTACTGCTTCCATTGACAGTGGGTTCAAGTAAAATGAAATTCTCGACAACTTTAGTATTTTCTCTGTTTACCATGATATTGCTTATTGGCCCAGTTGTAAGGATTTTTGTTTTGTTGATGTTAAGGTATAATCCATATTGAAGGCTGTAGTCTTTGATCTTCATCAGTAAGTACTTCAAGTTCTCTCCACTTTCAGCAAGCAAGGCTGTGTCCTCTGCATACTGGAGGTTGTTAATGGGTCTTCCCCCAATCCTGATGCTGTGTTCTTTACATAGTCCAGTTTCTCAGATTATTTGCTCACCATACTGACTAAGTATGGTGAAAGGATACAACCCTGATGCACACCTCTCCTGGATTTAAACCATGCAGAACCTTTGTTCTGTTCAAACAACTGCTTCTTGACCTATGTACAGGTTCTGCAAGAGCACAATTAAGTGTTCTGGAATTTCCATTCTTCGTAACGTTATTCATAATTTGTTATGATCCACACAACTGAATGTCTTTGCATGGTCAACAAAACACAGTTAAACGTCTTTCTTGTAGTCCCTGCTTTTGGCAAAGATTCACCTGACATCGGCAATGATATCTCTTGTTCCATGATCTCCTCTGAATCCAGCTTGAATTTCTGGTAGTTCCTGGTTGATATACTGCTATAACCATTTTTTAATTTATCGTCAGCAAAATTTTGCCTGCATATGATATTGCTCAATAATTTCTGCATTCTGTTGGATCACCTTTCTTTGGAATGGGCACAAATATGGATCTCTTCCATGCTGAATCATAGGGTAGTTCTACTTCTACCTTTTTGAGGAAGCACCACACCATTTTCCATAGTGGTTGTACCATTTTATAATCCCACAAGCAATGGATAAGGATTCCAATCTCTCAAGGATATAACTGAAAACTCAGAATTAAACCCAGTCATCTATGGACAACTGATTTTTGACAAAGGTTCAAAGTCCATTCACTGGGGCAGAAACAGTCTCTTTAATAAACGGTGCTAGCAAAACTGGATATCTACCTGCAGAAAGATGGACCCATACCTCACACCATACACAAAAAGTAACTCAAAACAGATCAAAGACTTAAATGTTAAATCTAAAACCATAAGATTTCTGGAAGAAAACTATGGGACCTAATCTTTCATAAAAATCAGATAACAAACATTATAAATGCATGAATAGAAGAAGACAAAATAGATAAATGGGACCTCTTAAAAATTAAAAACTTATGCTCATCAAAGACTTCATTAAAATAGCACACAGACAACCTACAGGCTAGGAAAAAAATCTTCAGCAACAATTTCTTCAATAAGGGTCTAATCTCTAAAATCTACAGAAAACTACAACTCAACAACAAAAAGACAAGCAACCCAATCACAAAATGGGCAAAGGCCCTTCACCAAAGAGGATACCCAAGCACCTAACAAGTACATGAAAAGATGCTCACAATCATTAGCTATTAGACGCAAATCAAAACTACGAGATACCATCTTACCCTAGCTAAAATGACACTGATAAATAAAATAGATAACGACAAATATTGATGAGGATATGGGGAGACTGGAACACTTATCCATTGCTGGTAGGACTGTAAAATGGTACAATCACTATTGAAAATGGTACAGTGCTTTCTCGAAAAACTAGATATAGAACTATCCTATGATCTAACAATCCTACTCCTAGGTATACACCCTATCAAACCTGTTGCCATCGAGTTGATTCCAACTCATAGCAACCCTATAGGATAGAGAAGAACTGTCCCGTAGGGTTTCCAAGGAGTGGCCTGATGGATTCGAACATAGTGACCTTTTGGTTAGCAGCTGAGCTCTTATCCACTGTGCCACCAGGGCTTTGGTCTATACCCTAGAGACCTAAAAATAATGACACAAACAGACATACACACATCTACGTCCACTGCTGCTTTATTCACAATAGGAAATAAATGGAAACAAATGAAGTGTTCATCAACAGATAAATGGATAAGCAAACTAGTACATACATACAATGGAATACTACACAACCATAAAGAACAATGATGAGTCCTCAAAACACATTATAACATGGATGGACCTGGAGTGCACAATGCTTAGTGAAATAAGTCAAGCATATAAGGGCAAATACTGTATGATCCCTCTTATAACGCGACAAGAATAGATAAATACAGAGAAAACAATGTTCACTGGTTACAAGGAAGGGAGGGTTGGGAAAAGTATGCCTTATATAGTAGAGACTAGTTGTTTTTCATGATGGGAAAAGTGGCACCAATTGTAGCTGTAGTGAGCAAAGCACAACCAAAGTAATAATGAGCATTTGACCACGTATGAATGGGTACACGCAAACTGGAATAAGACTAGGTACAGATACACACATAGGTGAAAACTGAAGTATCTATTAAAAAAAAAAGAAAAAAACTGCCATCAAGTTGATTTTGACTCATAGCAACCCTATAGGACAGAACAGAACTGCGCCATAGGGTTTCAAAGGAGCGGCTGGTGGATTCCAACTGCCGACCTTTTGGTTAGCAGCTGTAGCTCTTAACCCCTGAGCCACTGGGGCTCCAGAAGTATCTACAGATATGTGTAAATAGGTAGCCATAAATAGAAACGTATGGCTGCAGGCACGTATATTCACTGAAGACACAAATACAGATATTCCTCAGACATAATCAAACACCTTCCAAGATCGGTTTTGGGTTTGAAGGCTTAGGACCATATAGTCTCATGGGACAACTCAGTCAAATGGCATAACATAATTCACAAAAATCATGATCTGCAACCTAGTGAAGTGAATACTGTCTGAGGTCTTAAAAGCTTGACAGGAGCAAAACAGTAAGAAGGTAACCAAAAGTGCATAGTAGCAAGAAGTCTACAAGAGCTACAACCTCATCTAACCTGAGACCAGAAGAACTAGACAGTGCCTGGCTACCACCACTGACTGTTTTGAATGGGACCACAATAGTTGGTCCTGGATAGAATGAGAGAAAAATATGGAGAACTCAAATTCTTATTAAGGAAAAAAAGCCAGACAAACTGGAACAGCAGAGAACAGAGGGCTCCTGAGGCTATCTCCCTGAAACACTTTTTAAACTTCGAACTGAGCCTACCCCCTGAGATCACCTTTTAGCGGAAGAGCAGAGTACCACACAAAATCAAGGATATTACCCATAAAATCAGTTCCCTACTTAAAAAACATCAGTACAAGACCCAAAGGTCAACAATTTTTGAAAAGCAAAGATGAGAGGTTAAGGCAGCAGGGAAAACAGAGTACTGGAAAGAGAACAAACAGAACACAATTAAAGAAAACACTGACATATTGTGATAAATGTAACTAATGTCACTGAACAATTTGTGTGGAAATTGTCAAGTGGGAACCTAACTTGCTGTGTAAACTTTCACCAAAAACTCAATAAAATATTGTTAAAAAAAAAAAAAAAAAAACTATCACTGAATAGAACTGACCATTAGTTTGCGGACTTTTTACAAATTTATGATTCAACCAAGGATGCCATTCCACTCTCTCCACTGCCCCCGTCACCCCTTTCTTTTTTCTTGCTTGGAAAATACTTCAAAGCCCAAATATCACTCACCTATTGTAGGCAGTTTTCCTGATACATGAAGCAAAATATAACTATTCCCTCCTCTCTGTTCCCACAGCACTTTGGTGACATCTCTATCATTGCAGCTACCACCGTTCGACTTTGACTGGAGTTACATATGTTATATACGCAGTCTTTCTCATCTTACTGTGGACTCCTTGATTGCAAAAAGCTGCATCTTATTCACATTTTATATAAACTTAGAGAACTCCAACTTATACACTAAATTTGTTCCTTTAAGAAATACTTGTTGTTGTTAGGTGCCATCGATTCGATTCTGACTCACAGCGACCCTATGGACAACAGAAACACTTCCCACTCCTACACCATCCTCAAAATCACTGTTATGCTTAAACCCACTGCTGCAGCCACTGTGTAGAAATACTCACTGAAGGATACTTAAAAAATGTGTAAATAATATAAAATTTGTAATATATCTGCTATTTAAAGGAAAAGCTTTTTTTTTTTTTTAATTAAGTTCTATATACAGGTGTGGAAAATTGGTTTTGATGCTGTCTTTTAAATTATAATACTTTAATGCTGATGAGGGTACTAGGAGACAGGTATTTTCAGACACTACTGGCTGGACTGTAAACAGGCACAATGTTTATGAAAGACAATCTGACAATGATTTTGTATGGAAAAACAGGTTGATTATTTGGCCCAACAAGGCCATTCCTATAATTTATCCTAAAGAATGAATACAAATAATAAACCAAAAGGCTGTTCTTCTTAAGTCATAGTAAAAATGTACACACTTCAAATATCTAATGAGAAAAAATTGGTTAACTGTGACATACTTGTCAACATCACTGAAAACCATGCCTCACAGTTAAAAATCGAGGCATATCACCCAGGATGGTAACATTTTCCCAGTAGAATGCTGCCTAGTTTTTAATATCCAGGCTTTCTGTAATCTATGTATTACTCATTTTAATGCTTTTCAACCAATGTTTATAAAATAACCTTTTATATTTCCAGCTCCAAAACTCAATATTTTTAACAAAATAATATACAGCAGAAAAGAAATTAAGCTTCATTACAACTATATCTGGTACAATGATAGAAGTGCTGCCGTTTTGAAAACTGAACTGAGTGTAAACAAAGCAGACGTGTGTCAGATGTTGCTGGTGCTAAGAGAGCATCATAGCATCATGCCCAGTCTCTACCATTGGGCACACACACTAAACATACTTCCATAACATGTTTTGTGTTAAGCCCTTGATTTTGCTGAGTGATAAACACTGAGCGGCAAAAGTTGAGAAGGTGCTAAAAAACAAAAAAACATGGCAAAGGGAACAAAGTGAGTGAGAAAAAAATGACTAGAATATAAGAGATTATGTTACTACTTACAAAAGAACTGTTTGCTAATAATTATTAATTGGTCAGGAAGCCATGTTTTAAGCATTTTATATACAAACATGAGTTTGTTACTTAAATATAGGCATTTTAGTGTTTTAGAAAAGTGGTTGAATATTTTGGCTTATTATACAGTGAAACCTGTAAGAGCAGGAATTTGACAGATCTGTTATATTTTTCCAGGTCTCAGAAGTTTTCTGCATTTGACAGGGTGCAGTCTTGTTACTCTTCTATTACCTTCTATTAATTGAAAACACTTGCGTTTTCCTTCTCTGACAGGTTTCCACCTTACACAGGTTCCAGCTTTCCCAGGTTTTACTGTATGTGCATTATAATTTTTCAAAACTAAAATAATGGAAACCAGGTTCTCGGTAAGCATTTTTAGCACAATTCTGATTTTCATGAATGGATTATTGGTCTACAGTGGAAGATTTCTGCATATACAATTACATTGGAGGATAGGCTGTTAGGGTTTGACTACCAAGGAGTACAAGGGGATTTTTTGAGGTGATGGAAATGTCCTGTATCTTGATTAGGTTGTACAATTTCAGTAAACGGTTCTATTAGTTTTGACAAGCGCATACGGTCATGTAACAACCATGTGACTATATGTGCTTGTCAAAACTAACAGAACGTTCACTGAAATTGTACCACTTCACAACTTTTAAAGAGTTGTACTCTTAAAAAAGAGTAAATTTTGCCGTACATAAATTATACCTCAATAAACCTGACTCCCTGCCCTGCCCCACCCCCCAAAAGTGTTAGCATGGATGTAGAGAAACTAGAACTCTCTTATTCTACTGAGAGTGTAAACTGGTACAAATACTTTGGAAAACTCTTTAACTATAACTACTGAAGTCAAATGATGCTTAACTAGGACCCAACAATTCCAGTAACAATTGTTAAACCCCACAAAAATGCTTACTTGTGTGCAAAGAAGACATAAGAATGCGAAGAATAACATTTTAATAGCTAAAAGTTGGAAACAAACTAAATACACATTAAAGTATAAAGAATAAATAAAATGTGGGATAGTCATGAAACGGAATCATTTATAGTAATGAAAATAAGCAAACTATGCTTCATGTAAAAACAGGGATGAATTTCACAAATAAGCAAAAGGAAGCAGACACAAAAGAATACATGGCATATGATTCTGTTTATATAAAGTTCAAAACCAGACAAAACGAATCTATGATGTCAGGAGCAGTGGTTTCCTTTACAGCAGGGAGGGAATAATGATTAGGTGAAAGTGTGAGAGGTTTCTGGGATGCTGAAATTACGTGATCTGAACGGTACTTAGGTGTTCCTTCGCTTGATGGTAATTAACTGAGCTGCACACTAATTCGGCACTGGGTTTTTGGGTACACACTAATTATCTGAGCATTTTTCTGTATATACTTGAATAAAAACATTTATCACTAAAAAAAAAAAAACAGTTTGCATCCCCTTTTCTAAAATGATGATGATGATAGATGTATACCATAATGTTCTAACTGGCTAACTTTGTGTACTGGGACTAAAGGTGATTTTGTTCTCATTAGAATTCTCTGATTTCTAAACTGAATACGTAATACAAATAATGAAAGTTAACAGGATATTCCTAGAACATCAATGTTTCTTAAAAATGTTTCATTAAGATATTGGTTTAATCAGAAAAAATGTATTTGATGCTATATTTCTATTAAAGAACATAATCTTCAAGTATCACTTTTTGTATGTAACTAACTTGTATGTTAAGAAAACACCATCTCTAGCAATTATGGATGCCATCTTAAGATGAATGTAAAACAGCAACATCTACAATCTTGAACTATGGTCAATCATACCATAACGCTAGGAGAGGAAAAAAGTCACTAATAGTTTCACTTTTTTACATGTGCTTACATTTAAACCAGGAAAATCTGGTGGCATAGTGGTTAAGTGCTACAGCTGCTAACCAAAGGGTTGCCAGTTCAAATCCGCCAGGCGCTCCTTGGAGACTCTATGGGGCGGTTCTACTCTGTCTTATAGGGTCGCTATGAGTCGGAATTGACTTGACAGCACTGGATTTGGATTTGACATTTAAACCAAAACCAAACCAAGCCCATTGCTGTCAAGTTGATTCCGATTCATAGCAGCCCTACAGGACAGAGTAGTTAACTATCCTATAGGGTTTCCAAGGAGCAGCTGGTGGGTTCGAACTGCTGACCTTTTGGTTAGCAGCTAAGCTCTATACCACTTTGCCACCAGGGCTCCTTACATTTAAAGCACTCTTGAAATACCTGGTGACTGCTAGTTCCCAAAACAGTTTTGAGTCAAATGCCATTTTCCTAACATAAAAAAACTACATGATATTACTAACCTTCATCCTGTCTCCCAAAAGAAATGCTCTGACCATCTCAAAACAAAAAAACACACTATAAAGGAACAGAGGAAAATGTTTTTTAAAAATCCAAAGCACAGTAAAACAATTTATCTACCTTTGTAGTTTGAAGTCTGTCAGAATCTCTGATTTATAATCTAGCATGATATAAACCATATGGAACTTTTTTAAGTTTAATCCTTTAAAAAAAAAAATGGAACAAAGTTAAAAAAAAAAAAAAACTCCATCAAAATCATTCAATATTTATGAAGACTAATAACTGGCTTTAAAAAAACAATGAAACATAATAGAATTCACTTGTCTCAGTAAAACTCTAGATTCACATATCTGATTTCCAATCAGAGAATTCTAATGAGAACCTACAATGAGCCTGACACTGTATTAAAGCATAAAGCATAAAGGGAAAAAAATGAGTAAGAAACCTAGTATCCAGTCAGCACCAGCTTGACAGCAATGGGTTTGGTTTGGTATCCTCAGAGGGCTAAATCCTGTCTCACACACTCACATGAAAACATGAGGCAAATAAACGGTGATCTGTGAAAGAGGAGGGAGCACTGTGAGTTCAGATCCTATACAACTCTTTCTCTGATCAGGTCCATATATGGTTCCAAAAACTTTATTCCATGTGTCCCAATGCCATCCCTAAAGTGGTGTATCACAAAATGGTACATGGAGCACTGCCGATGTGAGGAATAGTTTTAAGCACAGCATAGAAAAACTTAAAAAAATAATTTAATAGTTGTCTATATTAGGAAAATATATAACTAGCACTTAAACTGGGAGTTTGCTTTAAAATGTCATATTGATGAGACAGATATACAATCAATAAAGTTTAATGATCACCCTACTCAAGGGACTATTGAAGGGAGAGGAAGTGAAAGAGGGAAAAAGAAAAAGCAGTTTGTCACTTAATGATGATCTATACAAATTATCACATTTAAATCTCACAAAAGCATAGTTATTATTCGCATGATTTTACAGATAAGGAAATTAAAGCTCAAAGAAGTTAAGTTCCTTACTCAAGCAATAAAGCTAAGCAGACGTGCACCCACACTGCCTCTCCAGCTCCACAACGGTACACAACCCCCTAATGACTCTAGCCCCAAATTAATCTTTCCAGATTTCTTTCCCACTCTCCATCCTCATCCACAGAATTCTCTATCCAAAACAACATAACCAATAGTAAAAGAACATACAATTTTAGGGTTTTTTTTTTTTGCCTATTTTGTGTTTTGGCTTTTCTACCTTCTATTCAGGAGCCCTGATGGCACAGTGGTTACATGCTCAGCTGCTAACTGAAAGATCGGTGGCTCCAAACCACCAGCTGCTCCATGGGAGAAAGATGTGGCAGTCTGCTTCCATAAAGAGTACAGCCTTGGAAACAACCATGGGCACTTCCACTCTGTCCTATAGGGTTGATGGCAATGGGTTTGGTTTTTGGTTTACTTTCTATTCATCTTGGTACTGAGTCTGCATTTCTTTGTTTTTTTTAATTGTGCATTAGGTCAAAGTTCACAAATCAAGTCAGTCTCTTATACAAAAAGCCATACACACCCCACCATGTACTCCCAGCTGCTCTCCCCTTAATGAAACAGCACACTCCTCTCCATCCTGTATTCCCCGTGTCTACTCAACCTGCTCCCGGCCCCCTCTTCCTTCTCATCTCGCCACCAGACAGGAGTGACCCACATAGTCTAATGTGTCCACCTGAGCCACGAAGTTCGCTCCTCACCAGCATCATTGTCTATCTTATAGTCCAGGCCAATCCTGTCTGTAGAGTTGGTTTTGGGAATGGTTCCAATCTTGGGCTATCAAAGGGTCCGGGGACCATGACCCTTAGGGTCCCTCCAGTCTCAGTCAGACCATTAAGCCTGGTATTTTTACAAGAATTTAAGATTTGCACCCCACTGTTCTCCTGCTCCATCAGGGATTCGCTGCTGTGTTCCCTGTCAGGGCAGTGATGGTGGCAGCTGGGCACCATCTGGTTCTTCGAGTCTTAGGCTGATGGAGTCTCTGGTTTATGTGGCCCTTTCTGTCTCCTGGGCTCATATTTACCTTGTGTCTTTGGTGTTCTTCATTCTCCTTTCCTCCAGGTAGACTGAGACCAATTTATGCATCTTAGATGGTCACTTGCTAGCATTTAAGACCCCAAAAGCCTCTCACCTAAGTGGAATGCAGAACGTTTTCTTAAGGAATCTGCATTTCTTGATTTCCCCCTAAAAAATAACCTCTCCTAAGCTTTTAGTCTCTTATGGTTCATTCCTTCATTTACTAAACTGTTTATTTGGCAGGCATGCTCAGATACTTCAGTGAATAAACTGTCACTATATATATATATTTTTTTTTATTTAAGGTGCCCATAATCTTTTGAGGAGACAGGAATGGCATTATAATACAATGCAATAAGAGTTTTACAAAGTCCTGGGGGAACAAAGAGGACTAGCTCTGCTACAGCATTGAAGGAGCACTTCCCAAAGAAGGCTACCTGTGACCGGGGTGTGAAGGTCAATGACAGATCGGCAGTGACAGGGAGGAAGCCATTCAGTGTATGGAATGGCATCAGACAAAGATGGTCACGTGTGAACCTTTGGTGTACCTGGAGCTTCCACTGAAGATGTGAAGTGGGATACAGCTGGAAAGAGGTCAGGCTGTGAGGAGCCTCAAGACAGGGCTTCTCAAGGTCAGCTCCACTGCCCTATTCTGAAGGATTACATATAAGACAAAATGCAAATCCTGTCTTCTGTTCTTACAAATGAATGACACACAAGCATATAAACTTTCATTTTCATTTTTACCTATGATTAACACCTACCTAAATTAACTTTAAAAAAGGAAACCCTGGTGGTATAGTGCTTAAGAGCTACGGCTGCTAACCATAAAGGTCGGCAGTTCGAGTCCACCAGACGCTCCTTGAAAACCTTATGGGGCAGTTCTGCTCTGTCTTATAGGGTCGCTATGAGTCGGAATCGACTCAAAGGCAAGGGGTAATATTAACTTACTAAGGAGCCCTGGTGTTGCAGTGGTTAAGCATTAGGTTGCTAAACAAAAAGGTTGACGGTTCAAACCCACCAGCCACTCTGTGGGAGAAATATGTGGCAGCCTGCTTCCCTAAAGATTTACAGCCTTGGAAACCATATGGGGCAGTTCTACTCAGTCTGACAGGGTAGCTATGAGTCGAAATCAACTCGATGGCAACAGGATATTAACTTACTAGGTGGTTATGGGATAGTGTATTTGGTTACTGGAGTTTACAGAACTCCTAATCTCCTACCAAAAGGTCTGGCTGCTCTGCAATGTTGGCGTTGCACAGCCCCCGTGCACATACATGCACGTATACAGATGTTCAGAGTTCCTATAATCTGGGAGAAGGATGTTCTGTTATCAGTGCACTCACCATTTTGTTTTGAATTGGTCATGGTCTTTGAATTATGCATTTCTAGTTTTTTAAGTTATAAATTTCCATTAGCTTCATAATGATCAATTAAGACAACTATGAGTTCTCTGGTTAACCCTAACAAACACAATGATGTATAACTGGTAAGATCACATGACTAAAGATAACCTTCCCCGCCATAAAATAACCAATCAGTAGTATATATGGGAAGCTCAAAGACCTCTGAATTCTTCAGATAAGACACACTTTCCTGGCCATGAGGACAAGAGTCTCACCACTACAAACTGTCAAAGACTATAACTAGAACTGATTACCTACCCTCCCCCTCAGAGATCATCAGGACTAATCACATTATGCCTATGCCCTCGTTTACCTTGATCAGCAAAGAGGCCTAAAGCTGCCTCATCCTCAGTGCCATATGAATCTGTTTGTTTTGGTAATATAAAAATTTTAGGGGGGAAGTCTGTACATCCCCTAAACTGACACAGTTTCTCACACCTCTCCCTTCCTGTCATGCCCTCTGAAACACCCATCTTTCATCAAAAAAAAAAAAAAATCTACATTTTCAACCTCAACCTCTTTGAATACCCTTGATCTAACAAACCTAGGTGTTCCCTGAGAATAGTTCTTTCCCAGCCGCCTTTTCAAGTGCTGACTGTTCCTTCTCTACAACCCACAGAGATGTCTCTTCACGACCATTTCTAAACCATTTCTCCTCAAACATCCCAGCCACCTTGAAGCATGTCTCATCAGACTATACCACCCATCAATCCTTCTTGCTATAGTCATTTACAGACATCCTGGTCATACTCTTGCTCATTTTGTGAAAGCTTGAGCACCTGGCTCAACCCCTCCACACATGCTTTACATGTCAACAGACAAGCCACTCAACAATATGGTCTCTACGTCCTTGATCTGTTTTCTCACTTCTTCTACTTTACCACATCTACCTATTCCCAAAGCAGCAACTAAAAGAAAGCAAAAGTCAGTTCAGAGCAGAAGAAAATTCAATTCCAAGGAACTTGGGAGATTAAGTGTATACCTACATTTACATAATTTCACTGTACATTCTTAATGACAGAAACCTTCATGGCATCTCACAGCCCCAAAATAAAGCAAAATGTTAGGCAGGGCCATCCCATTCCAGCTTTCTGCTGCCATGACCTGGATGCTTTCCCAGAAAAATACAATTAGAAAAGTTACCATTGTTAAGTTTCTTAAGAAAATAAAACCCTAGCAGGGACAGAAAAAGGTAAGGAAGAAAGAGAATAAATCCATCTTGGTAGAAGTCAAGTTAGTGGCCAGTACAGTAAAAGCAGGGTCAACATGAGGGGAATGCCTGGAGTGAATGCTAGTAATGTTGTTTCTTAATCTAAGTGCTCATTACACAGGTGTGTAATTTATACACTGATAATTTTGCAATTTCCTGTACATCATGTTACACTTATATAAAAACTTTAGGGGGAAAGTCTAACAAAATTATTATATTTGGTATAGATGGAATTGAACTGATTATTCATTTGCCTTAGTATATACTGAAGTTACTCTCATATCTTTTCTAATAAAAGGCTGTATTCATATATACAGTAATAATGAGAAGTTGTACTACCCATTATGACTGCTTGTCTATTTACATATTTTATGTTCTGAGCACGTAGGTATTATTTTAAGCAAATTACAAATTATTACACAAATTTCTATCAAGCTGTGTCAGTCAGCAATCTACTGCCACTCAGCTCCAAATGCATCCTTCAATACATGCCCTGTGATGAACAATGAAATTCTTCTAAGCATTTCTCCTGTAAATTGAGCACAATGTTGAGCACAATGTTTGGTTTCTCAGTAGAGGATGTTGGAGGGACATGGCAGGAAGAAGAGGCTACCTGCAATATCCAGCGTGGGTTACAGTCCCAGAACACTGTTGCTCTGTGACCTTCTAGTCTTGATCTGTCTGCCCTCTGACATGGAAACCAGAGTCCCATATGGCCAGTTGCCTGTGGGACTCCCTAAGCAAACTCCCACCACACACCAACTTTATCTGTCACTGATTGCCTGCTTCCCCACCTGTACTCCAGAGGGTTGCCTATTGTTTATCTAGTAACTCCAGGCCAGCTCCAGCCTAGCTAAACCAGCAAACTTTTCTGCTATGCAATGGCTGAACAAGGCCTGAACACCTTCGAAGTGTGTCCTTCCTTGATTACTCTGTCTCAACCCTAAGCTTGTTGTTGTGTGTCATTGACTCCATCCTGACTCATAGTGACCCTATATGACAGAGTAGGACTGCCCCATAGGGTTTCCTAAGCTGTAATCTTTATGGGAACAGATCTCCAGGTCTTCTATGGAGTCACCAGTGGGTTTGAACTACCAACCTTTCGGTTAGCTGCCGAGCACTTAACCATTGCACCGCCAGGGCTACTCTTATCATAGTTAATAATTCTTTATATTAAACTTCCCCTGTTTAGCTTATTGCTTTGTTTCTATCCCTTGACTGGAAACAGACTGTTATGCAGATGTCAAAGGATAATAAACACTACATAACATTTCATGGGACATACCTAAAATAATTAACCAAAAGTAGTTTGGAACAGTGGTACATTAAAGTAATAGTATCTATGCACAGTTCAAAAAATAAATCTGATGAAATAAAGAAACACTAAGTAGATCCAACAGATGCTTGACTCAATATATGGCTATCTATAATTTAACATCTTTTCCTCAAAATCCCACCCCTCTCCAATAACCAAAACCAAACCCACTGCCGTTGAGCCAATTCTGACTCATAGCGACCCTACAGAACAGAGTAGAACTGCCCCATAGAGTTTCCAAGGAACGCCCAGCAGGTCTGAACTGCTGACCTTTTGGTTAGCAGCCGTAGCACTTAACCACTACGCCACCAGGGTTTCCCCCTCTGCAATATATACACACAAATACAAATGATGCCTACAACTGGGTTGAGCAAACACTCATCCTGCCCCTTCACACCCCCCCCCACCCCCACCTAAACAAAACTGGGAACCACTGCATTATAGGTGAAAGCACACTGGGTGCAGGTCAGACAGATCTGGGTGCAGATCTAGGTTCCACCAGACTAACCATGTGAATGTGGTCTTTATACTTACTATCTCTGTCCCCTCCTCATTTTCTCTTCTATACAATGTAGATAATACCTCCTGGACTTTTGAGAAAAAGACTATATATATAATTATACACATACACATAATCATCTAACACAATGCACACTACAAAACAGTCACTCAATAAAGGATTCTAAAATGGTTATAATTAACATCCTCGTCTCTCATTTTACCTGTACATCTCCAGTATCAATTTGAAGTCTGCTCAAATGCCCTGCCTCTTACAGGTAAGCTAAGCATCACAATTTCTGAAGTCTTTTCTTTAATTACAAAAACCCAGTTTATACCTTTTAGACAATTTGCCCTCATTGCCATGTTCTCAGTTTTGGGGGGCTTGTTTTGCTTTGTTTGTTATGCCTTCAAAAGAGGTTTTTGTGGGAGGAAAAAATTCAGAGGTTTGTCTTTATTTTCAAAATTAATATTGTATTTATTGAATTTATCAAAGTTGCAACTTAAAATACTTCAAACTTTTATATTTACTATTTTACTATTTATAAACCACTTTTAAGAAGTCCTTCCTTTAATTGTTTTGTCCTCATTTATCAAACTTTGTTAACAAAATTTCTTTAAATATTTTAAACTGTATTTTATAACTTTATTGTATTTGAATTTTATAAATCAAATAATACATATGGTGACTCCTAAATTTTCTTAACTATTCCAATACTGTACATACACTTCGTAAAATCTGAACATAAAATCTTAAAAATGCAAATCGACTACTAAATCACACATTGTAAACTAGACTCTCCATGTTAGTCTGTTAATCAAAAATATTATATACGGATTTGTTTAACTTACTGGTGGTTAGGGTGGATATTGGCTGGTAAAGACCACAAGGGAGTCTTCTGGGGTATGGGAAATGGTCAGTATCAGTTTTAAAACCCAAGCGTGTATCAAAATCACCTGGAGAAATTGTTAATAACAGATTTTAAGGCTTCACACCCCCAGTTTCTATTTCAGTAGATCTGGGACAAGGCTCAAAAACTTGCATTTCTAACAAGTTTCCAGGTGATGCTGATGCTGATACTGCTGGTCCAGGGACCCAATTTGGAGAACCAGTGCTCTATATCCTGTTACAGTGGTAGTTACATGAGTATTTAACCCATCGTTGTTAAGTCGATTCTGACTCATAGCGACCCTACAGGACAGAGTAGAACTGCCCCATAGGGTTTCCAAGGCTATAAACTTCAGGGAAGCAGACTGTTACATCTTTCTCCTACAGCATGGCTGACCTTTTGTTCAGCAACCAAATGCTTTAACCACTGTGCCAAAGGGCTCCTTACATGAGTGCTTACGCGTATAAAATTTCATCATGCTGTATACTTTAATTTCTGTACTTTATCGCACACATTTTATACCTGAAACATTAGAAAACTTCAATGAAAGCTGTTTATAGTAAACCATATGCACTTGGAAAGAGAATTAGTGAACTAAAAGATAAATCTGAGGAAATTACCCAGACTGCATCTGAGGCAGAAATGGCAATTCTAAAAGAGAGATTAAAAGACATGAAGAACTGAATCAGAAGGTCCAACATACATCTGACAGGAATTTCAGAAGTAAAGAGAACAGTAGAGAGGTAACATACAAAAGTTACCAGAAAATAGAGATTTAGTTATCTCCCCCACAACAGTCGCAGAACTACCTAACACAGTGCCGTCAAGTCGCAGAACTAGCAGGCTTAAATCCAGGTTTCAGGCTTTTTGTAATATATTGGACCACCCAGAGAGGACAGAGGAAAAATCCAGTTGCCTCGGATGCTCCATTAGGCTCAAATCATATACACCCTGCCTCTCAAACTGGGATGCACACACTTCTGGGAACAGTCTGTGATGTGCGTGGAGGGATAAGCAAGGCCACAGACCAAACACAGTATTTTTTATTTATTTTGTTATTGAGAATATACACAGCAAAACACACATAAAAAATTCAACAGTTTCTGCACATACAATTTAGTGACACTGACTACATTCTTGAAGTGCAACCATTCTCACCCTCCTCTTCTAAGTTGTTCCTCCTCCATTAGCATAAAATCACTGCCCCCGCCCCTTCCTATCTAATCTTTCAAGTTGTTGTTGTCAATTTGATCTCACACAGATCTTAAAAGAGCATAATGCTCAACGAAGACTTGTTAAGCTAAACTATTGTTTGGTTTTAAGAAGGCTTCAGGGAATATTTTTAGTTTAACGCTTAAAGATTATCTCAGGGCAACAGTTTCCCTCAGGACTCCAGGAAGTCTGTAGTCCATGAGAATCTACAAACACTATTTTCTTCCTGGAGCATTAATCTTACACAAAGATTTCAAGGAGGTTAGTTAAGTAACTTAATTGGCATATAATTGCATCTTCTTAGCAATAAAACAAATATGGATAAGTTTACCTAAGTAAGACTTAAAGTTTATAAGATAAAGAATTTATAAAACCTTAGCTTGTGTGAAGCGGCTTCTGATAAACTCCTAGAACCTTAAGGTCATACACTCATTTACCTAAATTTTTTTTTTAAACTACTAAGGCTAGGTTTAAAAGCACTGTTAATGGCTCTGGAGCCCTGCTGGTGCAGTGGTTAAGGGCTCAGCTGCTAACCAAAAAGGTCCACAGTTCAAATCCACCAGCTGCTCCTTGGAAACCCTATGGGGCAGTTCTGCTGTGTCCTATAGGGTTGCTGTGAGTCGAATCAACTCAACAGCAAAGGGTTTGGTTTGGTTTTGATTAATGGCTCTAATTGCTTTCTTAACAATGTGTGAATTACTGTAATTCTCAGAATCAAGATCTGTTTAACAATACCAAAAGAAGATCCTTTGTGGAATTCACTACGTTTTTCTTGTTTCCTTTACTCTGAATTTAAATGTTTAATTTTGTGAAGAGTATGACAAAAGTATTAGGGAACTGAGGGCATAAACTGAGTACAGACAGAGAGAAGTACAAGGTTCTCTCTCATCCCACTCCCTTCTGGTTGCTATGAGGTTCTGATGATAACTTCTACAAACAGTTCATCCTAGAAAGCTAGTTATCATTACCACTGCCTTGTCTTCACCAGTAATAGACCCATGTAATAATGACTAAAGTTCAAAAGTAGGTGCAGCAAAACTATGTTGCTTCAGGATGTTCGAGAGCCAGGATCCTTTTCTCTTGTTGCTCCACTGTGTATGGTCTTCATTCCTAAGGTTATTCATAGCCCAGGATGGCTAAGCCAGCTCTAGCCATCACATTTTCTTCAAGAGAGAAATAAATAAGTACATTCACTCCTTTTAAAAACACTATTTGAAAGTTTGCCCATACTTCTGCTTACATTTCACCGGGCAATTTCAACCATACCTGGTTGTGAAGGGAACTGAGATGTGTGGTCTATTCCTGGCACCTATGAGGTCGGCTAAAAACGGGAAAGGGAGGCAGCTAGCAGTCATTGTTATACCAAGTTTGAGTAAATCCTTTGAAATGTCCCAAATATATGCCTCTTCTACTTGAGATCATGGAACAGCGAGTTTGTCTTCCATGCCCTGTCTTTGAAGTTCTTTCTTTAACTTAGCTCAAGGAAAAACAACTGTGCCCAGATAAACGAGCGAGCTTAATTAACAACATGAGAATTGGCAGAAGTATGGGTAGACTTACCAAGACATCTCCCTTTGAATACGAGAAACAGGATGCCTCAAAACATGTGTTATTAATCACAGAGCCAAAGGAGGAGGAAAATAACTCTGGCTGTTCTACTGCAAGAACTTGCCTGCTCTCCTGATGTGAGCAAGTCAGGAACTGAAACTAATAGAAGTAACAGCTTAAACTGTACCTTTCTTTAAGAGGACTCGAATTTTTCGAATGTATAGCAATATGCCACTTTATTTTCATAACACACCCTAATGACAAGACAAAATGATATCTATACATCTTAAATACCTTCTATTTTAATATTTAGTTTGCTAAAATCTAAACATACATGCACGTAAGGACAAAGACTGAAAAAGAATGAGAAAAAGTAGAAACAGACAATTTGGTACATTGGTAGAATTTACAACTAATCTTATATTTTTTAATTTCCCTAACTTACAATGCTCTTGGTGCAATAATGTTTTAAGGTTTTATACACACACTCACACATACACCTATATACCTCACACATATTCAGAATACAGTATGGAAACAGATGGCATCATGAAAACATCACTGGCTTTGGAGCTATTCATCATTTTAAAGTCCAATCCTATTACTTACTAGCTGTGTGAGTTTATGAAAATTATGTAACTTCTGTAAAATAAGGGATCACAGTACTAGCCACTTACTTTGTCTCTTTGCTCTCATTTTCAACCCCTCCCATCTATTATCTGTATTACAGGGGATTAGAACCCTGCAAGCTACAATTTCCAAACTTCCTTACTGCTGGCTTCAGGTTAGGGTCTGACAATGGCAGACACTAGCAGAAGACTAGAAGGGGAAAAGAACGAAGAAGCTATTTTCCTTTCTGCTTCAGATGGGATCCCTGGCAGATGCAACCATGGGTCCAATGGCTTTCTGCTCAGGTAGTAAGGTTCTCATGGTAGTGGAGCTGGCAGGGTCTCTTGCAATGCAAGGTACAAAGATATCCACCACCAAGTTATCTAGAATAGCAAAATATTGAAAACCTCCAAAATGACTAACAGTAGGCTGAAAGCTAAATACATTTGGGTGGATCCATATGCTATATCGGAGCCTGGTGGTGCAGTGGTTAAAGAGCTTAGCTGCTAACCAAAAGGTTGGCAGTTAAAACCCTCTATAATGTTCGAATCCACTATGATGAATTTACTATAATTGTTTAAGTACCATAGTGAGAGTGCCTTGGATAGGCATTTTGAGTGATTAAAAAGAAAATCTAATATATTAAATTTATAATGGCAGTTTCATATTTTTAATGGATTTAATTATCCAAGTTTATAAATAAGACTTATTACATGAGACTCAGTCTGTTTAATTTGAGTTAACTGAAAATTAAAGGCGCCTTTGAAAGTAATTGCTAAAATTGACTCAATTTAATATTTGTAACTTGAGTCTAAAAGCTAAAGAAAAACTAAATTTGGAAACATTACTTCAATAAAGTATAAAAAAATTAGTATAAAACACAAGTAGCTGTCAATATTACTTTCTGAGCACAAAAGATGCCCTTAGACATGAAAAAATAGCATGACATCAATTTTGTATTACATATGAAATGCACATGTGCACAGGAGATATATCAAAATATTAACTATGGTTATCTTTTTGTTGTTGCTGGGTGCCATCGAGTCAATTCCAAGTCATAGCGACCCTATGTACAACAGAACAAGACACTGCCTGATCCTTCCCATTCTCACAATCGTTGCTATGTCTGAGTCCATGTTGCAGCCGTTGTGTTCATCCATGCGGTTAAGGGTCTTCCTTTTTTTCAATGACCCTCTGCTTTACCAAGAATGATGCCCCTCTCCAGGGACTGGTCTATCCTGAATAACATGTCCAAAGTACATGAGATGAAGTCTTGCCATCCTTGCTTCTAAGAAGGATTCTTAGCTGTACTTCTTCCAAGACAGGTTTGTTCATTCTTCTGGCAGCCTGTGGTATATCCAATATTCTTCACCAACACCATAATTCAAAGGCATCAGTTCTTCTTTGGTCTTCCATATTTGTTGTCCAGCTTTGCATTCATTATGAGACAACTGAAAATATCATGGCTTGAGTAAAGCGCACCTTAGTCTTCAAGGTGACATCTGTGCTTTTCAACACGTGAAAGAGGTCTTTTGCAGCAGATTTGCCCAATGCAATGCGTCTTTTAATTTCTTGACTGCTGCTTCCATGGGTGTTGATTGTGAATCGAAGTAAAATGAAATCGTTGATGTCAATATTTTCTCTGTTTATTGTCATGTTGCTTATTGGTCCAGTTGTGAGGATTTTTCTTTTATGTTGAGGTGTAATTCATACTGAAGTCTTTAGTCTTTGGTCTTCACCAGTAAGTGCATCAGGTCCTCTTTACTTTCAGCAAGCAAAGTTGTGTCAGCTGCATATCACCGGTTGTTAATGAATCTTCCTCCAATTCTGATGCCACATTCTTCTTCGTATATTCCAGCTTCTCGGATTATTTGTTCAGCATACAGATCGAGTTAAGTATGGGGAAAGGATACAACCCTGATGTACGCTTTTAAACCAGGTAGTATTGTCTTATTCTGTTCAAACAACTGCCTCTTGGTCTATGTACAGGTTCCTCATGAGCACAATTAAGTGTTCTGAAATTCCCACTCTTCTCACTGTTATCCATAATTTGTAATGATCTACACAGTCTAATGCCTTTGCACAGTCAACAAAACACACGTAAACATCTTTCTGGTATTCTATGCTTTCAGCCAAGATCCATCTGATATGTGCAATGATATCCCTCACTCCACGTCCTCCCTCTTCTGAATCAGCTTGAATTTCTGGCAACTCTCTGTCGATGTACTGCTGCAACCATTTTTGAATTATCTTCAGCAAAATTTTACTTGTGTGTGATATTAATGACATTGTTTGATCATTTCCACACTCTGTTGGATCACCTTTCTTTGGAATGGGCACATATATGGGTCTCTTCCAAATTTCTTCCCATAGATGAGTGAGCATTTCCAGCATTACATCCATTTGCTGAATCATCTCAATTGGCATCCCATCAATTCCTGGAGCCTTGTTTTTCACCAATGCCTTCTGTACATCTTGGACCTTCCTTCAGTACCATCAGTATCTTTAGCCAACAGAATTATTTAATATTTTTTTAGTTTTTCTTTACAACTCTCTGTATTTTTCAATCTATTTGTGTTAAATGCTCCTACACATTAATACCTTGTTAATTCAATAAATTATAGGAAATGTTACCTTTATATAAGAAAAAAAATGCTGCCTGAGAGGGTTATAAATGATGAGCTTGACAAGCAAAAAAGAAGGCTAAACATCCTCGTTTAGCCTACTACTGTTTGACAGAAATATAATGAATGAGTCACATATAAAATTTTTATTTTTCAAAAACAGGTAAAAATAATTTTAATAGTATATTTAACTCAATATATCCAAACTACTACCATTTCAGCACATAATCAATATAATAAATATGCATGAATGAAATACATTACTTTTCATTGTATTAAGTTTTTGGTATCTGGTGTGTATTTTCAACTAGGAACACATCAATGCAAACTAGTTACATTTCAAGTATTGAATAGCTACAAGGGACGAGTGTCTACTGTGCTAGATAGCACAGTCCTGGGGGGAGGGAACTATAGAACCAAAGCTACAGAGGCACAGAAGCATAAGACAGCGCTGGAGAAGACTGAAGGACCACGTATATGGAGCTGAAGGTATCAGGCAGGCTGAATCCCAATTATGATGGTCATCATATACCACTAAAGGAGTTTAAATTTTATTTCATTACCAATGAGATTCACACGAAAAGACTACAAATAAGAAAACAGCACAATCAGGTTTTAGAAAGTTATTTTAAAAATTACCTCCAGCAGAAAAGTGTGAGGGAGACTGCAACAAGACAAGAGTTCAAATGTGAGATGATGAAGGCTAAGATTACAAGAGTAAGGGGTAGAAAAGAGATGACCTGGAGGTAAAATTCAGAAGAAATACCTGCTAATTTAGAATGTTTCTATTTTTATGGTGACTTATTTTCTTTTATTGTCACATACTGGCCATCTTTACCTCTAGGAAAGCTATAAATATCGATATAACTGTAAAAACTTCATTCTTGTTTGTATTTATCCAATGTGTGTAAAACTGAGAGCATATTCGGGTTGGGGGAAGAAAAGGGTGGCGTCAAGAACAGACTATGGAGTCCAAGCTTAGACAGCTGAAAAGATGTTGAGTTTTCTTAGCTAGGAAAAGGTGGAGTAGAATAATAGATTTAGGCACTTCGATAGCAACGGGTTTGGTTTTGAGTTTGAGGAGTCCGTGGATGCAAACATTTAAGTGCTAGACTACTAGCTGAAACACTAGCAGTTCAAACCCACCCAGAGGCACGTGATCTTTTCCAAATGGTCACAGTCTTGAAAATCCTATGGAGCAGTTCTACTGTGCACACATAGGGTCATTGCGAGTCAGAACTGACTGAACAGCAACCAACAACAGCAACAGAATAGAGTACTAAAAAACACATGTGCCAGGAGATTAGAAGAGAAGTGGTTGCCAGCAATAATGAGCTGTGGTTATGTATCCCCAAGTAGTCCTTGAAGCCACAGGTATAGATAAAATCACCAATAAAGATGACATCTGACCTCATTAACTCTATATACCTATTTACAGTACTTAAGCATTCCACTGCCTATAAATCCACATCCATCATGTCTACAGGAAACGGCTATTTTCTGAGTGCTATTCTGCATTGCCAGAAAACCAGATAGCAGCAATAAAAGCTTAACTGTATTACTGTCCAACTCATTTGATAAGAATACCTCATGGATCCTGCTATGTACCTTTTACTTTATCACATGAAGAGTTACACAATGTTCCACTTTAAGTGGGTGATGCAACTAGTGACAGTCTGATCCTTCCATTGTAAAGTTTCCCACCAATTTTCTCCTAATGATTTTAGCATCGCTTGGTAAGTGCCGCCCAAATTAATTTCATTAAAAAAAAAAAAAGGGGGTTGTAAAATGGTGATAAAACCATGATACCATGAGGAAACTGGAATCTTCTGTAAAGAACCTCCTCTCAGGAACTAGGGCTTTTTGGTTAAAAAAAAATTGGTTACCTGATATAAAATCTGTACATTACAGGCAAGATAAATGGTTAATTCTTTTCTTTCACTGCCAATTTTCAAAGTAAGGAGTTGGTACCCTAAGCTAACTCCAAGAGTGACCAATTTGGGGGTTGTATTTTTTTTTTCTTTTAGTTAATTGGTGTTGTTTGGTTCAATATTGTTAGTCTAAAACTGTTGTCTGTGTAATGTGGGATATATAATTATGGGATATTCTAATTCAATTATTCCCTAAGTCCTCGAGAACCAGAGCTTTGGGTATAGAAGAAAGGAAATGCAGTATAATATGAAAGAAGAAGACTTTTATTTCTAGGATTATAACAATTATAAAGAAATCCAAAGAGGCTGAAACATTCCCACTACGAGAGCATTACAAATTAAAATGCTGAAAAGTCAGCGTTCCATAACAAGGTAAAACTGAATATAAGTGATTATTATTTTCAAAACAAATTTAACTTCTGCTTTTAGAAGTTGCATTGAACACATGCATTTATTCACTTACCCTCCCAAGAGTCCTTTAAAACAAAATATAAAGGAGTAATTAAAAGTATAAAACCACAACCATAAAGAGAATGGGAATGGAGCCATAAGTGGATTACAGATTTTAACAAAGTTCTAGTAGAAAGTTAATAATATAGAAGAGGACAGAGACTTAAATTCTCATAAACCCGAAGCCAAACCTGTCGCCACTGAGTCGATTCTGACTAATAGCGACCCCACAGGACAGAGTAGAACTGCCCCATATGGTTTTCAAGGAGTCGCTGGTGGATGAGAGCTGCCGACCTCTTGGTTAACTGCTGTAGCTCACCACAGTTCTCAACCACTGTGCCACCAGGGCTCCTAAATTCTCATAGAAGGGACCATAATAAAAGCAAAGTCTATCTACCCAGCAAAATCCTTGGCAAGGGTCCAGAATTACAGTAGGCATACCAAAGGGAACAGGAGTGAGATGTAGGGCTGAAAACAGAGATTTATCAAAAATCTTTTGGCAAAACAGTTAACCCTGATATAATGTTACTTTACTAGTCTTTAGCCATCCAGATTTTCATGACTGGTCAAATCACTTTCAGAGGCTAAATGGCATTCACTTTTTTGACAACTATTTAGTACTTCCCACAACCCAGGCTCTCTGCTAATGTGCTGGGGGTATAGGTATAAACAACACGAAATTCCTGCTCATAAGACTTCCTTCACATCCTAGCAGAAGCCTAGACAGTTTAAGAATGTAGGGCAACCCAGAAAAATAAATGGTTCTACACAGATACCATCCTCTTTACACTCTCATTATCCATTCCATGTGACCCTACTCCAAAACTACACCTACCACCCCAGACCCTGGCTCCAAGTTCACATACTCATGACCATGATGTTTCTCCTGGAGCCACCACTGCTTCTAGCATCATGACCACCCAGAGATGGAAGCAGTTCTTCAGGTCAGGGCCACACACAGCAGCAAACTAAGGCCAGGAAAGGAAGTGGCTAGTAAGCCAAGAGCAATGAAGAGGGTAAGAACAATAAGGAGGAGGGAGAGAGATGGGACAGGAAAAGGAAACTGAAAGCAAAATAAGACAGGTCTAGAAATGATCTTTAAAAATAAATAGATAAGCCCATAAATTTTTATTTACTCACACAGTATCATCTCTTAAGCAATATGATTACATAAACAGGTAAAATTATTTACTTAGAAATGTCCCTGGAAAGCTTTATACTTTGGAATTATTAGTATTGAAAAGACCTGCTTTCTTAAAGTTAGTATCTGTTGGTCCATCTATACTCTCTAAATAAACAAACTGGGGATAGGGGTTGGTTTACATCAAAAAGGTATTGGAAAAATAATTTAAAAAAGGTATTGGAAAGCATTTTGGAAAGACAAGTTTAAAACATATCAATATTCAGCCTTAATTCACAGCACCAGGAGCTACAAATAATATAGTACATGATAGCTCAACTTGACTTGCTTTAGCACCAGTCAAATGGCCTTACAAACAGTACTGATAGCTAGCAATGCTTCCAATTTGATGAAGTAATAGTGAAGGGTGCTATGGACGTCGCCATTAAATGTGAATTTATCACCCTTTTTAATAATCTAGAAAAGAAGGGTGAATTATCATAACACTATTGATAATTTTGCCAGCAGAAAGGCTGAAGAATAAATATGTTAGCCTAACACTATTAGGAACATGAAGCACAGAAGACAAAAATATTTAAGGTGTTTGGAATAAAGAAATGAACACAGATGAGAGGAAAAAAATATATATATATATGAGGCAGATAAATGGTAACTAATGAATCTTCAGGATCTACCATGTGCTAGACACTTAGTCACTACTTTTTCAAATGTCATTTAATTGTAATTAAAGCCCACGGATTCTAATTTCAAATTTTTACAATGAGGAAATTAGGGTTCGGCAATGGTAAGTAACTTGTTCAAGGTGACACAATAAGTGAAAGGCAGAGCCCGGTTTCCAGCTCAGACCTGTCCAATGCCAAAAGCCATATTCTCTTCTAATCCACTGTCCTGCTGGTGAGGAAAGGAGGTGACAGGAGATGAAAATGGCCAACTTCTTTCTCTGTCATTTTCCTAGCCTCTGTCAAGTATGGGATGCCTATGGCCTTGCAGGAATTAGTCTGGAGGCTGCTAGGCATCATAGGGAGTGGAACCTCTCTCTCCACTACTCATCAGATTGAATGTGATGGGCCTTCGAGGACCATGGTCTGGCTCACAAAGACTATGAACAAGTGCAAGAGCAGAAAAATGAAAAGACATTTACTGAGCGCTTATCATAATCCTACAAAGAATTATCATGATATTTTTACAGATGGGAAAAGGCTAGGAGAGGTTACAATGCTTTCATAAGGTTATAGAGCTAATTGGCTTACAGTGGGGATTCAAACCCAGGCCTGGTCAGACCCCATGTTCTTCAGAAGCTAGCTCATCTAGCACATCTAGAAGAATTAAGGAGGTTCAAAAATAGAGCTTTTTAAAGGACAGATTGAATTTTACAATAGTAATTCATCCTTGTGGTGATTCTATTTTTTTCCCAACATTTTATTATGAAAATTGTTAAGCATATAAAAAAGTTAAAGGAATTATGTAGTGAATACCCATATACTCACCATTTAGATTTTACATTAACATTTTGTTCCTGTGATAACATACCTATCCATCTATGCAGCCCCTCTGCTCACCCATCAATGTATCTTATTTTATTAATGTATCTCAAAGTTACAGAAACATAATGATTCTATTTTAACAGAAAAGTCTTCAAATAATTCATAATGCTACACTTTAAAAATTAAAAATTATTCATTCATATAAAAAGGCAATCTCAAAACTATACCAGCTATAAATATATCAGGGTTTTTTTTATCATTCACAAGTTGTCACCTTGAATAAATTTAAGTTTTTAATTTACTCTGAACATTCATGCTGAAATTAAAGTAAATTGAAACAGCTGCTTAATAAAAGTTATACTCACTTGACTGGGACAGAATTTAACAGTTTTAAAGTAAATCAGTTTTAACTGCTTCGTTTTTCAAAAATCAGATTTACATTCTCAAAAAATTAGAATTCTATAATTTAAATAATTTTAAACATTTGTATTTTAAAATACTTTTAAAGTCCACAATAAAATGGTTTACATTACAAAAGTCTCAAAAATAGATTAACTCGTTGGTACCAGATAAACAACACTTTTAACAAGCCTGAGAAACTGACTTTTAGGATTTCATCTGAAATTGATTATTTTATTCTATATCTTTCCTGGTGAATATGAATAAATTCATTCCTCAACTATTTATGACATAAAAGAGGCCAACAATCTTCCTTTCAAATCTGGTAAGCAGGAAATGAGAGTAGAGGGCCAGCATATTGACTCTCAAAGGCATTTCTGGAAACCAATTTAAGTTACAAGGACAAAAGGTAACAAGCCAATACTGTGTTTTGACACTACATTACTTCCAATGAGTATTATTTAATAAACGCCTTTTTAAAAAGTCTAAATCTGAAACGATACTTTTGTTAGAGAGTAAATGAAATTAAAATAACTTACATTACTACTTTACAACTAAATACGGTCATCGTGCGCTCTAGATATCATTCTAAATCCTCAAGGTATCCCTGCAAGAAACAACTACTAGGAAATAATAAACCGAAAATAACTACTTAATGTCACGAAATGAGTTCAATCCAGAAAAAGGAAAAGCAAAAAAATATAATTCTTTCACCTGGTATATAAAATCTACCAAATCATTCCAAATAGAAATGAACTACATTACTGTTTATAAAGCATCTCCTGTTTTACAAGTTCAAAGTGCTTTAATTAGATATGTTATTTTCACAACTATGCCTGAGTCCCCCATACTTTTCTCTTAGTGTAGTTTTTTCTTTCTCCCTATGAGTAACTCCAGAAAATGCCAAAAACAAAGAGAAAAACAACTGTCAGGTAAAATAAATTACAATGACTGCATACCATATCTATCACAATGAATTCAATAATTTTCTCAATAACAGCAACTGGGAGAAATATGAGTTTTAATCTGTAAATTCTACTTTCTTAAATTCTCTCTACAGCATTTGCCTAAACAAAGAATCACAACTTTGGCCTTATAATTTGGCTGCAACATCCATCACTGCTAGCAGCAGGAAAAAAGAAAAACATTTTTGATGGCTCATTCAAATGGAAAAACCATATATCAGAAGTTATTGTGTAAGATCTCAGTACTTATGATGGAAAGTGCAGCTTAGCAGAACACATGTAATTAGGCTTGACTCTTTAAAATATCGAATACTCAGTTATAATCACATGACAGCTTTGTATTACAACTAAAAACACACAAGAAACTTCAAATTCAACCCTTCCTCATTGCACCCATTTTTTAGGCATATGGGGCAATTAAAATGCTTGAAAATATATTAAAAGTTCAAGGTCAAAGAATTAAGACTAGAATCAAAATCAAAATAACTTATTTCTCCCCATCCCATCAAATTTTCAACATTCTCTTATGATGATCTGAAATCTCATATAAATGTACATATCAAATGCCACATATTTTCATAATTTACATTAAAAATCTGAGTAAACTTGTAAATTATAAGGTCATTGATTTTTTTCTATTCTTCAGTATTTTTAAAGCAAAAGTTATCTTCAAACACTACTCTGTAACCATTTATTGAGTACCTTATGGACTCAAAAATACCAATGATTACAAAGATGGTGCAGGATGGGCAATGTTTTGTTCTGTTGTATATGGGGTCGTCAGGAGTCCGAGCAGACTCAAGGCAACTAACAACAACTAGGTGCCAGGCTCTTTACTGTACGTTTAGTCATTTTATCACCTCGGCAGCCTTACAAAGGAAGGTATTATCCTTGTTTTATCATGAAGTTAATAGTCCAAAAACACACAATAAATGGCAGATCTGGCACTCAATTCTAGGTCTCTCAAAAATCAATACCCATAGTCCTATATTTCTACCACTTCCATTAGTATGAAATTGTCATAACCTGTAGTCAAACTCTCCAAAGGAAAATATATCTGGTAAACCCCAAAATCAGAAAAGAAAAATAACCTGTTTTGATCACAGAATTGTTTTTTGAAATGCCTTTTTTTTTTTTTTTAAGGAATCAGTGAGAATGGAACGGGCTGTGACTCATCTACTTTGGCTACAACCCTCACCACCAGAGTTGCAGGTTAAAACCTAAAATGACTAGAGCTGAAAAGTGCCTTAGTTATCAACACACAAAAGAGATCAGCAGCTTCCTGTCTTGGTTATTTAATGCTGCTGTAACAGAAATACCACAAGTGGATGGCTTTAACAAAGACAAATTTATTCTCTCACAGTCTAGGAGGCTAGAAGTCTGAATTCAGGGTCCCAGCTCCAGGTGAAGCCTTTCTCTCTCCGAAGACTCTGGGAGAAGGTCCTTGCTATCAATTTTCCTTAGTTGAGGAGCTTCTCCACACAGGAACCCCAAGTCCAAAGGATGCGCTCTGCTCCGAGTGGCTTTCTTGGAGTATGAGGTCCCCCTGTCTCTCTGCTCACTTTTCCCTTTTATATCTCAAAGAGAGAGTCAACAGCAGTGGTGGGTTTAATCTTGTAGATTGAGTCCTGCCTCATTAACATAACTGCCACTAATGCCATCTCATTAACATCATAGAGATGGGATTTACAACACATAAGAAAACCACAAGACATGACAAAATGGTGGACAATCACAAAATACTGGAATCATGGCCTAACCAAGTTGACACATATTTTGGGGGGACACAATTCAATCCATGACACCTCTCAACTGAGAATTGCAGCCCAAAAAGTTCCAGCATAACCTACTTAATACCTTGTCACCACAGAACCTGCCCCATCACATAACAAATCATAGAGGTAAGGACCTTTGGTCATTTGCTTTATAGAGCATCTTTACCAGGGTAGGGTGATATGCTTGTAGATCAAAGCAAAAATTAACTATCAATTCCCTTACTGACTACAACTAACCAAAAAGAAACAAACCTGTTGCCGTCGAGATGGTTCTAACTCATAGTGACCCTAAAGGACAGAACAGAACAGCCCCATAGGGTTTCCAAGAAGCACCTAGTGGATTCAAACTGCTGACCTTTTGGTTAGCAGCTGTAACCCTTAACCAGTATGCCACCAGGGTTTCCACTACAACTAAGACTACCAATATTATTGATATCTTTGACTAAAAAAAAAAAAAAATTTTTTTTTTTTTGACTAGACGAACATTTGAAATATTTATTATCATTCCATCTGGGTAAGCATCAAGTCCTTTGCTGCTGTTGTTAAAATCTTTGATTGGCTAATTTCATAAACAAATTATCAAAAAGCAAATATGATCATCTTTCAGATAAATCAGTAAATGAAACAGTATCATAACAATTGTTACCAAAGCAAGTTCATTTAAGAAGCAAGGAGAAATCTCTTGTGGGCAATATCTATTTAACAATGAAATTTTCCTTTCTGTCATTGGCCAAATTTTGCACCCCATAAAATGAAAAGCCAGTTTGAGAAAGAACAAAATCATGGCTGGTATATTCAATTAAGTCAGTTTTTCAAAACGTTTTTTACATAAATGGTTTTTAACTGTCATATAAATTTGTCGAACGTTTTCTGATCACTGTTCATCTAATGAAATTTATTTTCTTTTAAAGTACTTTTATTTTAACTAAGAAGCAGCAGAGTTTCAGTGCAAGTAACAAAGGTTATTTACATGAGAATAAATGTATAATTTTAGAATTTTATATACAATATAACATTTATTCCTCATAATAACCCTATACAAAAGGACTTTATTAGTTTCATAAATTATGATAATGAGATTCAAAGAGTTAAGAAAATCACACTGAGCTGGGACTCCATTCCAAATATACTGATTCTAAATAATGCCTCTGAAAATTTACCCTTATCCACAAGGACTTTCAAGAACGGAAGAGGAGAAAAGGTGGTTGAGATATGCTGTGGTATAATGCGAAAAGTGGAGACATCAGGAAAAAAGACTTGGGTTTGAATTCCCAAGAAATTTTTCAACCAGTGTCTTCTGCCACCAGGGGGACTACCAGCTCCAGTTTCATGAATATCCTTGTGGGTAAGTCCTAAAAGTCCAGGAATCCCCATTAACTGCTACCAAGCTACTTCCCCCACATCAAATCCTCACCAGGTTTCCAGGAAATGAAATATTCTACATAGAATAGTCACAAAACTCTAGTTATATACGTAAAATTCACGTTTTGGGGGACTTAGCATGTCAATGATCTGTTGCCATTGTTGTCGAGTTGATTCCAACCCACAGAGACCCTAAAAGACAGGGCAGAACTGCCCCACAGGGTTTCCTAAACTGTAATCTTTACAGAAGGAGACCGCCACATCTTTCTCCCACAAAGTGGCCGGTAGGTTCTAACCTCAACCTTTCCATTACTTGCCAAGTGCTTAGCCACTGGACCACCAAAGCTCCTTACGCCAATGACACCACATACCGCACTGGGCTTCCTTTTAATACGACACATAACTGAAAGAAAACCCAAAAACTATGCCCAAAACTATGTTTACTTAAAAACAAAAAGCTGCCAAGTACTGCCCTTGGTTTGGGGAAAGGAGTTAATGAGCTCCTACTATCTCCCCATGGAATCTCCAACCATATTTTGAAAATATTCTCTTTTAAATACTTACACCAGTTTATTGACAGAAAAAAAGAAACCACTAACAGATTTATTAAGCCTTTCCACAGGACACAAAAAAGCCACTCCTGTTTTCCTCATCTGAAAACAACGTGAGGGCACTGGACAGAAGTAACCTAAAGAACCTATGCAGGTCTAGCAGCCTAGGTAGGCTGCTCAGCACCAAAACGAAAGCATGAATGATCACAAATGTAATTCAATTCAAATCAAACAGAAATCAAAAGAAGGCAAATCTAGAAAGCTTGGTCTTCAAATCAGTTCCTAAAGTCAGCAGAGCAAGTCTACCATTGTTAAAGCCCCCCGCCCCCGCCAAAAAAAACCACTGCCGTCCAGTAGATTCCAACTCATTGCGACCCTACAGGACAGAGCACAACTGCCCCTTAGGGTTTCCAAGGAGTGGCTGGTAGATTCAAACTGCTGACCTTTTGGTTAGCAACCAAACGCTTAAACACTGTGCCACCAGGGCCCCACCATTGTTAGAGAGGTCTTTTAATTCAAAGAAGTTCCCAAGACTCATTATCTATAAAGTTATCACACAGTATTGCCTTTTCATATCCTCCTTAAGTGTGGTGAGCACGCCACGGACAAAATTCAACTGTGGTTATCAATCAGCTCCATTTAAAATTCCTTCAAACAGCTGAACTCTACATGACACAGTTAAGGAGAAATGATCCTGCTGGTGTATGTAGTAAGAGGACCTTTCAGACTTACAACCGCGTAAGTGGTGGCGTTAGTTTTGGTCTCTCCTTCAGTAAGTATAAGTTCACCTCACATGACCCAGGTCCTCCAGATTAACAAAGGGGAAAGCCAGGAACACTCCTGTACTTTCAGTGTCTTTAGGTCTGAAGACTGTGAAGCAGAAATCAGGCCTTATCGTGGGGTGGAAAGGGCTTTCTTCAGGTACAGAATTTGCTCCCAACTTGACAAAACCCAAGTTTGTGCCACTTCAGAGTTTATTACAAAACCCTTCAAAATGTCCTAATTTGTCACTAAACAAATGAAACACTGAGCATAATAGGAAAACTAAGGCTAATTAGTCATGTAAAAACCTAGCCAATAATAAAAAAAAAAAAGCCCCTAAAATAGAAAAATGGCCTCTTATACCACAAGCAGTAAAAAGTTTCCGAAGGCTTAATTTTATTTTCACTGTAGAGCCAGAACTCATATAATATGCATGTTTATTTGTAAACATTTTTCTTGGGAAACGGTCCTATAATCTATTCATCATTTGCATATATTTAACAAGTCACTACACAAGATGGAAAAATTAATACTTAAATTACTTTCAGTATTTCAAATTTAGCCAGCTGCATAAAAAAAATCAAATTGTTAATGGTAGCAACCAAGTGAAAAGAATTTCTTAGGCCTAATTAGACAAAATCTATATACTCCCAACAAACTGAAAAAATGAGAAAAGACTTACTTGCTACTCCTGACGCAAGTCCATAGAGCAGTCCTCCCCCATCGGATTGCTGAGGGAAAACATGGGCTCCTGGAGGCGGTGGTTTTTCTTGTCTGATAAAGTTATACAATAAGGTTTTCACAAGTTTGCTGGTGTATGATACACTACACACAAAAAAAGAAAAGAAAAACTCCCGTTTATGGCAGTCACCTGATTCTGCATAATGACACAGAAATAATTTTGCTATTAATATAAACAGGTTAATACAATTCAGATAAATACTAGCACTATCATACAATAGTGAAGACCATGGGCTTTGTGATCAGACCTGAGGTTTAATTCTTGCTTTGCCTCTTACTACATCATAAAACACTGGTCTAATCACTTAAACTCTTTGAGCTTCAGTTATCTCATTTGTAATCTATATAAAAGTGTGATGAATTCATGCATAATACACTACCGGACAGTTGAAAAATGACTGCATTGTAAAACCAATAGGGAAAATCAAGAAGTAACAATAATAATAAATTGTACTTTTTAAAATGAAATTTAAGCATGCATACAAAAATATATACATATGCACATAGATTTTTTAATGTTAATACTCTGGCTCCAAATCTCAAGCCCTTTTTCTCTTATCAGTGGTTTTCAAATATGGTTCCCAAGAGCCTTAAGGGGTTCTCTGAATGTGCCACAGGTATAATCAAGGTAGAAAGAAGTTACCACAGAGGCAACCAAGGCAGCAAGAAGGATGTGGAGAAAACAAAGTTCTCAACTCTCTGCATACTTTAATCAAAGCTGCTTTATTTGTATTTTAGTTTTACAATGTAAAGTTCTACGAAGATTAAGTCAATAGAAGGGGTGTGCACATGCATGGGTTTATTTAGTACCTATCCATTTCCATCCCCACCAGCTAGGGGCATTCAGCATTATAGCCCCAGACCCTAACAAAATGCCTGGCACTTGGTAAGCACACAATAAATATTTGTTGAATAAATGAAGGCAGGAAAAACTAGAGGCTGTTAGGCAGTTTGAGTAGTCCAAGCACCTGGTGATAGGGCACAGATGACAGTAGCTTCAATGGGACTGGTGAGAAGGGAAGACACAAAAATAATTCTAAATGAACAAATATGACTTGGTAACTGCTTACACACAGAGAATGAACGAAAAGGAAGAAGATGAAAAATGACTTCAAAGTTCCAATTCTACAAAACAACTACTAGAGAAGGTAATAAGCTGAGGGGCTAGAGCACAGGGAGAGACGGAGAGTTTGAACAGTAAAGCAGAATCTCTTTCCACGTATGTTGGGTTTGAAGTAATGACAGAACTATCAGCGGAAACCTCTAGCTGGAGATATGGGATAACACTCAGGTAAAAGGACAAGACAGGAATACAGATTTACAAATAAAAAACTAGGTAAATTTAAAAAAGAAACATACCATCGACCTTGCATCAAATACTTGTGACTGATGCTCTGTCGTAAAACTTCTTTGTGGAAGAGTTGGCAGGAAAGAAAGACAACCATTGTTGATATAGCTTCTACGGATATTTCATAAGTAATATCTCTGGAAAAAATGAGGGAAAAATCAGGATAATGATCACTTCGCAAGATTAAGATACTGCTCTTTTTTAAATAAACTATACACTTAAAGGAAACCCTAGTGGCGTACTGGTTAAGTGCTACGGCTGGTAACCAAAAGGTCGGCAGTTCAAATCCACCAGGTACTCCTTGGAAACTCTATGGGGCAGTTCTACTCTGTCCTATAAGGTCGCTATGACTCGATGGCAACAGGTTTTGGTTTATGCACTTAAAAACGCAAATCTAAATATTCAATACTTTTCTAGATTATAAAAAAAAAACACTAATATGTTTAACAGAAAAATTAAGTCAAGAGAAAGTATTAGACCTTTTCCCAGCCATTAGCTCTTGAATTTGGATCCAGTATCCCATTATTTCCTTATTTTCCAGTTCCCATCTCCTTACTGAATGACAAGTCTATTCTTGCATAATGACACAGTTACCAGCAGTGTTCTGCTTTGGAGATACGCTCTAAAGCGCTTATGTTGATACCTGTTTAGTTACAGTCCAGAGACAAAAACTCAGATTGTAAATCTGAAGTCACAGTGCAGGGAAGAAAACAATGCCTTGTGGAGCTGATACACTTTACAATCAGGACAATGGTATACCCCAGATCTTCTGTCTCCAGTGTCCACTTTCTCAAAACTAACTCCATATGTTCAGCAAAATAAGAACAGTAAACAGATCATTACTATTTTATTAAACATGTTTCTATTATCAAAGACTACCTTTATCCTCCCAAGATCATTAGCTCCTTTTAGAAACAAATCATAGGTCAAATAAAAAGGAAATAAAGCTTTGACTGAGCAGGGGGCTCAGGAATAAATACATCAAGAAATCTTTAGTTACTGCAAAAGCTTGAACAGGATTATCGTGGGAATCTGTAAAATGTTAAGACCAGGGAAATGGAAATCTCACCAACATAGCAAAAAGGGTATTCACGGAAAGCCCAAAGAAAAATACTTAACATTTAGGTAAAGGCTCATTAAGCAAATTAAAAATTACTTGATTCTAGAATTGGGCAAGCTTAAATTCCACCAGATATTTTAAGGACTTATTGCTGCTAGAAATATATTTTAAAAACAAATACACAAAACACCAGAGGCCCATGCAACTGACCTTATTAATTAATGAATAAATCTCAATTCTATTCAGAAATCTGACTTTTGAAGTACTCAGAACAATTTTTTCCCTAAAATTTCAAAAATTACTTGTTGTATATATTAACCACACAAAACTCAATTCTTATATTTGTTTCTCTCTTGAACTGAATCTAGCTAATTTCCTAACTTTCACCAAAGAAATCCTAGAGAATACTTCACGACAAAAAATACAGAGCTAAAGGTTATAAATGAATTCACAGGTAGATAATGTAATGGATTGAATTGTGTCCCCAAAAAATATATGTATGAATGTGGCTAGGCCATGATTCCCAGTATTGTGATTGTCTGCCATTTTCTCATCTCTTGTGATTTTCCTGTGTGTTGTAAATCCTATCTCTATGATGTTAATGAGATGGGATTAGTGGCAGTTATGTTAATGAGGCAGGACTCAATCTACAAGATTAGATTGTGTTTTAAGCCAATCTCTTTTGAGCTATAAAAGAGAGAAGGGAGCAGAGAGACGCGGGACCTCATACCATCAAGAAACAAGAGCCAGGTGAATAACGTGTCCTTTGGACCCAAGGTCCCTGGGCTGAGAAGCTCCTCAAGCAGGGGAATATCGATGATAAGGACCTTCTTCCAGTGTCAACAGAAAGAGAAAGCATTCCCTTGGAGCTTACGCCCTGAATTTGGCCTTGTAGCCTACTAGCCTGTGAGAAAATAAATTTCTCTTTGTTAAAGCCATCCACTTGTGGTATTTCCGTTAGAGAAGCACTAGATAACTAAGACAGATAATGATGTATAAATTAAAATAAGGCCTGCATTCTTCCTGTGTCACTAGACAACAGGAGATAACTGTATAGCATGTTTCACGTAAAACTGATGATCAAATATGCTATCTGAAAGTTTCTTGAAAAATAATTAAGGAAGTGGGCAGGAAGGATGGTTGTAGACAGAGGTACAGACAAAACATGAGTGGCAATGAGGTGAAAATTATTGAAGCTAAGTGATATGCATATAGAAGTTCTTTATTACCCCTACATTTATACGTTTGAAATTTTCTATAATTTAAAAAAGATTAAAAATATAAAGAATTGACCAAGAAATGACTGAGGATCATGAATTTCCATGAAGACAGGGGCTTCCCTTGACCTTATTTCAAGTTCCAACCACAGTTCCTGGCCAATAGTAGGTACTTAACAAATATTAGTTAAAATGAATTAATGACCTAAAATTCCATATTTAATAAATTTAACAAATCTAAGACATCTGCTTTGAGAAGTCGGATATGTTCCATCAGCACTGTATTAGTTTTATATTACTGCCATTAGCAATTCACCACAAACTTAGTGGCTTAAAACAACACAATTTTCCTCATTCTATAGATCAGAAGTCTCATAAAGTTAAACTCACGGCATCGGCAAGCTGAATTCCTTTCTAAAGGCTCTAGGAGGGAATCCGTTTCTTGTTCATTAGGGTTGTTGGCAGTTCCTGGTGGTTGTAAGACTGCTGGTCAACAAGTTTCTCTTTATATATGGCTTTCTGGTCCTGGGTCTGTAGCCCTGCCAAGATAATTTGCTAGGCCACGATCTTGCAAAGGGATTGGACAATTTATGCAAATAAGGTGTATAACTCTCGTGGGGACTGGCTGATTACTATGCAAGCTAGGTCACTGTGGCCTACTGTCTTAGTCATCTATCATCTAGTGTTGCTGTACCAGAAATACCACAAGTGGATGGCTTTAACAAACAGAAGTTGATTCTCTCACAGTCTAGTAGGCTAGAAGTACAATTCAGGGCATCAGCTCCAGGGGAAGACTTTCTCTGTCAGCTCCGGAGGAAGGTCCTTGTTATCGATCTTCCCCTGGACTAGGAGCTTCTCTGCACAGGAACCCTGGGTCCAAAGGACATACTCTGCTCCAGACCCTGCTTTCTTGGTAGTATGAGGTTCCCCTGTCTCTCTGCTTACTTCTCTCTTTCATATCTCAAAAGAGATTGGCTCAAGACACAATCCAATCTTAAGGATGAGTCCTGCCTCATTAACATAACTGCCACTAATCCGATCTCATTAACATCATAGAGATAAGATTTACAACACACAGGAAAATCACAAGAGATGACAAAATGGTAGACAATCATACAATACTGGGAATCATGGTCTAGCTAAATTGGTACACATATTTTTGGGGGACACAATTCAATCCATGAAACCTACATAAGGAATTGGTCAGTTCTGCCACACTAGTAGACTTAAAAGTACCAATCCCACAGAGGCTGAGGGGGACCTCACTACCATCAAAAAGAAGAGTTGGGAGCAGAGCACATCCTTTGGACCCAGGGTCCCTGAGCTTTGAACCTTCTAGGCCCAGGAGACACAAGGAGCTATGACACTAGAGACAGCATGAGATGGCACAAAACAGCACAAGCAGGAAGAACCAGGAGACCAACGCATGATGGAGTGAGAGAGCTGAGCATGTTTGCTCAGGAGGCTTATTGGCAACAAGGCACTTATTGGTGGAGCTAAAGAGTGGTAACACTTGCCCAAGCAGGGCAGAGGCCAGGCTCAAGTGGGGCCCAGCAGCAGGTGCTGAGAGTGAGGCCTGCCTATGGGCATGGCTAAGGAGAAGCTGAGAGCTGTTTTGGTTGGAAACTGTCTGATTGAAGAACTTTATCCTTAGTTGTATCCTCTTACCTCCAAGTTGATCCTGGACCTAACTGTAACCTTTTACACCCCAAATAAGCCCCATAACCTTGAGTATGGTCTGTGAGTTCCGTGTGGCCACTGCAACAAATTACTGAAGATGACAGAGTAGTGAGCGCCATGGAAGGGACGACCGGTGTCAGAATTGGTAAAAATAAAAGCTGCAGAGTGGAATTATGCCTGACCTCCACTTCATAAGAATCAGCTTTGTGCTCATGCTGATTTTCATTCCCCCAGTTTGAAATTAGATGAGTTTTGACATTACTGTATTACAAGGACCCAGGTCTCCATTTTCTTGCTGGCTGTAAACTGACGGTATTTCCCAACTTCTAGAGGTCCCCACATTCTTTGGCTTGTGACTCCCTCCATCTTCAAAGCCAGCAAGGGCAGACAGAGTCCTTCCCATGTCAAACCTCTCTTATCCACTCTTCCGCTTTCCTCGTCTACCTTGAAGGACTCCTATAAGTAGACTGGGCCCACTGGGATAATAGAGAGTAACCTCTCCATCTCGAGGTCCTTAACCTTAATCACACATACAAAATCCCTTTTGTCATATAAGGTAAAACATTCAGAGGTTCTAAACAATTAGGACGTAGACATTTTTTTGGGGGGGGGGGGCGGTCATTTGGAGCCCTGGTGGCGCTGTGGTTAAGAGCTTGGCTACTAACCAAAAGGTCGGCAGTTCGAATTCACCAGCTACTCCTTGGAAACCCTATGGGGCAGTTCTGCTCTGTCCTATAGGGTCAGAATTGGCTCGACATCAACAGGTTTTACAGGGTCATTATTCTGCCTACCATAACCCAGGAAGAATCATATTTAAGTGCTAATTTCAACTAGAACTGAAAATCTGTCACCATCCAGCATGCAAATAATACTCGCTGCTATACTAATCCACTGTATTTGGAGGGAGGAGGGGCTAGATATGTAATATTCAAGTAAATGGATCAAAACAGGCTTCAACAAAATGGCTGAAAAGAAATAATTTAAGTACACAATGAAGCCTAACTTCAAAGGACAGAGCAAAAGTACAAATATTAGAAATGGCTAAAACAGAATCTTTTTTCAAAGATGTCAAGAGCCTGATTTCCAACTTTCATTGTCTAAAGACAATGCTTACAGCCACAAGCACTTTCAGTGCACAGTGGGAAACACTCATGCAACAATAACTACTATCTAGTAAAAAAAAAAATTTTTTTTTTTTTAGTAGCTGCCCACCCACTTGGAATAACATACAAAGTCCTTAACTTAGCCTCTAAGACTCTATATGACTTCTGACTTAACCATCCTACATCATCTCCTACCATTCACCCTCCATCCTTACTCATTCTGCTCCAACTATACTGGCCTACTTAGTGGTCCTTGGATACATTAAGCATGCTCCCACCTCAGGTTTGTACATCTGCTATTGCCTCTGCTTAGAATGCTCTTTCACCCAGAGAGTGACAAGACTCCCTGTCCAACTTTATTTGGGTTTCTGTTAAAACATCCACTTCACAGGGAGCCCTCCCTTACAATTTGGGCTAAAATATCACCACACCATTACTGTTTTTCTTCATTGCACTTATCATATCCTGCCATTGAATTGCACATCAATTTGTTTACTGTCTGTCCCACCCACCCCCAACTGGAATTTATGCCTTATTCACTGTTATATCCCTAGAACCTAAAACAGGGGTTGACAACAAGTAAGTACTCACTTATTTGTTGAATAGTCTTTTTTCTATTATGCTCACAGACAGTGAGCCATTAATATCATTTTGGGTTTGCTAAAACCAAGAAAGATATATCCATTCATTCACAAATTTTACTTCACAAAATAGATTTGAAACTCTCAGTTTCCAAGCACTAGTTCATAATTTAGTGCCTTGCATAAAAATTCACTAGACTTCTAGGGCCAAAGTAACGGAACTAGTAACAACAGTAAAAACAATAGCCAACATTTGTCTGGAGCAAGACTGGGGCAAAGCAGCCCATGCCCTCATTTAATCCATTCTGCATCATATATGGTACTAAAGAAGGCTGATGCTTTTAATTAAAACTCTGCTTCAAAATAAGAACCCAAATTTGAGTTCTGTCCACCTGAAAGAAAAAATCATATAAACCTCTGAAATAGCCATTTAAGAAATTATTTTGAAGACACACATGGGTAAAATGCCAACTATTCATCAATTACTACTTCTCAGTTACCATGTATCCTCATATCTCCCAAGCCTGTGTGATAGCTCCGGCCCCCCGTCCCAACTGCTTGGCTAACTCATATTCATCTTTCAAGACTCAGAAATAGTTTTACCTCCTCCAGAAAACCTTCCTTGACCCAAGCTGTTTAGCTGTTCCTATAACACGTTCTGAACAACACTATTTAATACTTTTTCCCATGCTATAATTTACATTCTACATCTACGTAAGATTTTAGAAAGTTGAATAAAAAATTCAGCTAATATTAGAAAATAACTGCAAAGTGTAACAGAACATAGCTTCCATATTATTAAAAAAAAAAAAACCAAACCCACTGCAGTCAAGTCGATTCCTACTCACAGAACCACATAATATTTGAAGGGAGCACAGAGGCTAGGGCTTCCTGATGACAGCAACAAAAAACACTGAGAGGGGAAAGGGCAGGTGAGAGAATACTTCCTAAAAGCATCAAAAAGCTAACAAAATATTGAGGAATTACAAGGCGAAGATTCGAGGCACTAGAAAAACTGAGAGAGGTCAGGCTGACATTGGAACTGCTTTGGTTCAGGGCATTTTTACTGATCCATAGGAGGTGGCTGAGAAGCTGAGCAGTGCTTTTGATAGACATGAGGATCTAGGGGATAAAAGGTGCATAGCCCAAGACCTGCTGGGTGTGCAGGCTCTGGTAATCACTCTAGATTCAGGATTGGGATAACCAAAGGGATCATTAAAAGGATAAGAGTGAGCAGGAAGTAAATCAACTCTCTTGCAAATTACAACCCAAGCTTTAAGTCATCTAAAAAAGACCCAAATCCACTGCTGCCGAGTTGATTCCAATTCACGGTGACCCCATAATGTTTCCAATGCTATAAATCTCTACAGAAGCAGACTACCACATCCTTCTCCTGTGGAGCCACTGGGGGTTTTGCTTTAACCACGACATGACCAGGGCTCCTTTTAAGTCATCTAGATGGTCAAAAAATTCCAGCCTTGAAACTGAATTAAGAAGGTTCCAAGTCACTCCAGAAACAGAAAAAAAATCCTCTCTACAGAAAGATAAAATTGCAACCATCAAATTATTTCTACAACTTTATAAACACAAACACTATCATACACAAAAAGCTTACCTTTCCCCCTAATGTTATTTCATGTTTCCCTCCTGTTTTCTGCTATAAAACTCAGTATCAAATTTATAGTCACACTTACATAACTCTAGCAGCACACACCTCTTCCAGGTCTCTGCTCAAACATCAGAGTCATCTTCCTCAGCAATCCACACTTCCTCACCCCACTTCCCCTCCTTTTTCCTTGCTTTACTTTTCTCCACTGCACGTGCTTACCATCTGACATCATTTGTCTCACTTGTTTATATGTGCATTATCTTTTTCCCCATTAGAGAATAACCACCATGGTGACAGACATCAGTCCACTCCTGTATCCCTAGCAACAAGAACACTGCCTGACAATATTAGCACTCAATAATATTGACAGAATAAATAAATAAAAGAAGGGATAACTGTGGAGAGAAAAACAAAGACTATGACACAATCAAAATTAATCAGGTACATAAAGAAACAAATTACATGAACAAGAACCACCATACACACCCATTAAAAAAAGAAAAAGAAAACAAATTCCTCCCAACAATTACAAGACACAACAATGCTTACTATATTCACAGACATAAACAAATTTTTGAAATAAAAAATTTCTCAACGGTCTGTAAACTATGTAAAATAACAGAGAATCTTTAAAAATTTTAGTTCTATTAAAAAAAAAATTCCAGAACTGAAAAATAGCCAAATTTAAGAACGCAATTGATTAAAAAACACATAAAATAAGAAGAAAAGAAACTCAATGAATGGATTTAACAGCAGATTTGACCCAGCTGAAGAGATTTAGTGACCTGAACATTAAGTCATAGAAACTAGCCAGAATGAAGAACAGAGAGCAAAAAGGAGGGGAAAAAAATTGAAGAGACATGAAAGATACAGTACAAATGTCTAATATAGGTTTATCTGGAGTCTTCCTCATCAGATACCCGAAATTACTCATTCTAATGTAACCAATAAATTCAATATTACCAAGTTGACAAGACTCAACCATCTTTATCATGTTTTACACTACGCAGCATTTAATACTATTAGTCACTCCCTATCTTCAGTAAGATAGTGGTTTAACCCCACCACTTGGCTTTGAGACAACATGTTGTAGTAGTTTTCCTATTTCTTGATTTCCTTATAAATTCTTCCTCATACTTTAAATGTCTGAGTTGCCTAAGGCTCTCTGTCTTTGACTCTTCAATTTTCACCTAGCTCAGCAAGCCTAGTTGTTAGTTGCTCTCAAGTCAGCTCCAACTCATGGCCACCTTATATATAACAGAATAAAACATTGCCTGGTCCTATGCCATCTTCATGATCACTGGTATGACTGAGTTGACTGTTGCCTGTATTGTGTCAATCCATCTCACTGAGAGTTTCCCTATTTTTTTTGTTGTCCCTCTACTTTACCAAACATGGTGGCCTTTTCTAGGGATTAGACTTTCCTGATGACATCTCCTAAGTAAGTGAGTCAAAGTCTTACCATCCTCGCTTCTAAGGAACATTCTGGTGGTACTTCTTCTAAGACTGATTTCTTCATTTTTTTGTCAGTCCACAGTATATTCAATACTTTTTACCAACACCATAGTTCAATCGCATCAATTCTTCTGTCTCCCTTTTTCATTACCCAACTTTTGCATGCATATGAGGCATATGGTAGCTTACATATGAGGCAACGGCAGCTGCATTCAAAACCACAGCTTCCACCTCCAGGCAGATTGTTTTATCCAAAGATAGCCTCAACAGTATCTCCCATCCAAAATGTTCTATGATGTGACTTTGCCAGTTCTTCCATTGAGAGATAAGGTCTATGTCCCCTCCCCAAGAATCTGGGTAGGCTGATAACTGCTCGGACCAAGAGAGTTATAAACAGAACAGACTGTATCTGACAGAGGTTCGGAAGCTTTCTTGGTTCACTGTACCTTTAGTGTCTCAATACTTTTTTCATGGTTCCCCTAGGACAAAAATGAAAAAATCTCATAGTTCCACTTATCAAAAAGTTGGGTCTAAATAACTTAATAGTAGTTCACACTGTGTCAGACAAATGTTGCTTTGTTTCCCTCACAGATTTAAAATATTCCATGATGCCCAGTGAGTTCACTACAGCTTCCCAGGTACATCAGCACACAACTTGGGAACTGGGGCTATATGATTTCCAAGGCTAGGTTATAAAAGACCATCTAACATTCCACCTGGCATTCTTAGAAGGTTTACTCTAGTAGAAGCCATGAGAGGCCATGCTGGAGAGGCCACGTGTTACAGACGACAGTCAATATGAACTACTAGCCAAAGGAATAAGCCATCTTGAACATCCAACACAGTCAAACCTTTAGTTGACTGCCCCAATCAATATCTGACTGCAATCAAATCAGAGACCCCATGCAAGAACTACATAGCCTCGGTAAAAAAAACAAAAAAAAAAAACACAGCTGCCATTTAAAATGCGTTAAGAAAATATTTAAGGAAAACTTAACCCATTTAGCTCATGCAATATACCCACTGCTATCGAGTTGATTCCAACTCATAGTGACCCTATAGGACAGAGTAGAACCGCCCCACAGAGTTTCCAAGGAGTGCCTGGTGGATTCAAACTGCTGACCCTTTGGTTAGTAGCCGTAGCACTTAACCACTACACCACCAGAGTTTCCTCATGCAAGTATTATAACAATTATAATTATTATTAGTGTCTATATCATGCAATATAGAACCTAATAATAGTTTATTCCATCTCAACAGTTTTTTGACCATAAAAACAATGTTTTTCCCTTTCAATAAATAAGTAATTTGTAGAGAAATATTTTGAAATTATACACACAGCCTGCTCCTCATCAAATTTCTACTGACTAGTTTTAGTACCCACTGATGATGTCCTAATTCAGTCTTTCCTTATATGTTTATTAAGTGGCATTCTACTTTAAAAACAAACTTTCCCTTCTCCACCATTTATCCATCTGTTCATTTATTTACTTGTATATCTTTATGAATTTGTGGAATCTTATTCTATTCAATTAGTTATATTATTGTGTGTTTTATATTCAAATTATCTCAGATTTGACAATAGGAGCCCCTTCAAGAGAGTTCCAGGGTCCTTTTGCTATGCCCACATCATTTTTTGTTGCACTTCTTTACTTTCTCAACAAGATGTTCCAGGCTATTTTATACTTTCTCATTCCCACCCTGGATCAGCTTTTTCTCTAAAGAGCTCTTATTACTTTCAGCGGAGAATGGTATTTAGAAACTGAGAGCTGGGCACAGGGCTTCTCCTTGCTATAGGTGTGTCATTACTTCTTGACTTTCACAGAAGACCAAGCTGGAAAATATACGTGTGTGTATATATCCGCTGTATGTAATTCATACACACACACACACACACACACACACACACACACACACACTTACATATCAGTTCACAATGATACTTAAAATTCCAATCCAACACCACAGGGAATATTTGTAACTCTCTTACCCAAAAATGAGACACCTTGCTCCCATTAAGCTCAATATACTTATTCATTCACTCATGTCTAGAATACCTAGACAGGAGCTTCAAGATTGCTAAGCCATACCACTACAAAATGCGAACCTAGTAATTAAGTGTTTAATATTGGTTTAGACTTCCTTTTCACAGATAAAATTTGATGAAATTCACAGATCTGAGTATACCATTTGACGTGATGACAAAAGCATATACATGTAACTCATGTGTATACACATCCATGTGTAATGCAAACCCCTATCAAGACACAGAACAACCCCATTACAACAGAAAGTTCCCTCAATGCCCACTCCCAATCAATCTGCCAAACCCCATGGCAACCAGTTTTTTTCAAATTTTCACCATGGATTAACTCTGCCCATTTGTGTACTGGAAAAAAGGGGCGGGGGGGATGAGTATCATATAGTATATATTCTTGTTGATTCTGCTTCTTTCACTCAGCATAACATCTGAGATTTATTCATGTTGCTGCATGTATTGTTGGTTCATTTCTCTTATTACCAAGTACTATTCCACTGTATGAAAATATCAAAATCTGCTTATCCAGATTTTGATGGGCTTGCTGATGGGCATTTGGGTTGTTTCCAGTTTGGAGCTATTATGGGTAAAACTTTATAAACATTCTAATACAAGTCATTTGTGGACATATATTTTCTTCTTAGAAGAAGTAAATACCTAAGAATAAGGTGACTGAATGAGAGGAGAGGTAGATATTTGACTTCATGAAAAATTGTCAAACCTTTTTCCAAAGTTGTAGTACTATTTTTACACTCCCATAAAAATTTTTGAAAGTTCCAGTTGCTCCACATTCTCACCAACACTTGGTACTCTAAGAAGATACTGATACACATAGTATTGGGACAATTGTGTAGCCTTCTGAAGAAAAGAATAAACTTGAATCCATACGTGACGCCCTATACTAAATTAAATCCCAAATACATCAAAAATACAAATTTAAGAAAATAAAGAAACAAGGAGCCAGTTCATAGACCCTGAAGGCCTAAAAGCTGTAAAAACTTGATAAATCCAACTACTTAAAAACAAAAACAAAAACCAAACCCAATGCCGTCCAGTCAATTCTTACTCATAGTGACCCTATAGGACAGAATGGAACTGCCCCATGGGGTTTCCAAGGAACACATGGTGGATTAGAACTGCCATCCTTTTGGTTAGCAGCCGTAGGTCTTAACCACTACACCACCACGGTTTCCCTATATAAAAAGAATTTTAAAAAAATTCACTGTGGCAAAAAAAAAAAAGCAAATAAGTCAGTTAGAAAGCAAACTGAGAAAAAGTATACTTTAAATTTACATCACAAAGAGGTTATATTATAACCTCTCTAATATAAAAAGTCCTAGAATACATCCAAAAAAAAAAACACGACGCATTGCACTGGGCAAATCTACTCCAAAAGGCCTCTTTAAAGTGTTAAAAAGCAAAGGTATCACCTTGAAAACTAAGGTGCACGTGACCCAACCCATGGTGTTTTCAATAGCCTCACATACATGTGAAAATTGGATGATGAGTAAGGAAGGAGGAAGAAGAACTGAGGCCTTTGAATTGTGATCTGGGGAAGAATACTGAATATACCATGGACTGCCAAAAGAAATCTGTCTTGGAAGGAGTACAACCAGAATGGTCCTTAGAAGCAAAGATGGAGAGATTACGTATCACATACTTTGGACGTGTTATCTGGAGGAATCAGTCCCTGGAGAAGAAGGACATCATCCTTGGTAAAGTAGATGGTCAGTGAAAAAGAGAAAAACCCTCAATGAGATGGACTGACACAGTGGCTGCAACAATGGGCTCAAGCATAACAACGATTGTGAGGATGGCGCAGGACGGGGCAGTGTTTCGTTACACTGGGCCACTATGAGTCAGAACCAACTGAACGGCACCTAACAACAAGAAATATATAACCATAGAGGCTCCAGTACAAAAAAGAGCTAAGGATATGATCAGAGAGTTCACAACAAACTACATACACATGGCTTTTATATACACAAAAAAATGTTGAATGTCATCTTAAAGACATTAAATTTCTTTAATGTCATTGAAAGACTACACTGAGATTCCATTTCCACTTCCCAGATTGGCACAAATGCAAAGTTTACCAACACACTCTTTGTCGAATCTATGAAAAAACAAGCATTCTCACATATCGTGGGAAACTGTAAAGTAAAACAACCCTGTGGAGAACGATTTATCAATATACAGCAAAATTATAAATGCACCTACTCACTGATCCAGAAATAGCACTTTGGGGAATTTATCCAACACTTACACTTATAATTGCATGAAAATCCATATAAGGCCATTCACTATAGCCCTTTTTTAATAGCAAAAAATGTTAACAACCCTAATATACATCAAAAGGAATGTGATTAAATATTTTTTATATTGACCTACAATGGAATATGACGCAACTTTTAAAAAAGAATGGGAAAGGATGAAGAGAAATTGGAACCCTAATACATTGCTAGTAAAAACTAGTAGGAATGTAAAATGGCGCAGCTGCTTTGGAAAACAGTTTAGCCAATCTTCAAAAGTTTATAAACACAGAATTATCACATGACCCGGCAATTCCACTCCTAGGTACATACCAAAAAGAACTGAAAATATATGTACATATAAAAGCCTGTACATGAATATTCATAACAGCATTATTCATAATAAACAAAAAGTAGAAACAACCCAAATGTCTATCAATTGACGAACTGATAAATAAAATGCGGCATATACATAAAACATTTTTCCACAATAAAAATGAATAAAGTACTGGTACATGCCACACCATAAATGAATCTTGAAAACATTATGCTAAATGAAAGAAGCCAGACATAAGAGGCTACATATTATATGATTCTATTTATACGAAATGTCCAGAATAGGCAAATCCATAGAGAAAGAAAGTAGATTAGTGGTTGCTAAGGGCTGAGAAATGAGTGACTGCTAATGGGTACCAGGTTTTTTTTTTGGGGGGGGGGGTGATAAAAGTATTCTGGAATTAGATATGGGTGATGGTTACACAGCACCATACTATACTAATAACCACTGAACTGCATACTTTTAAAGGGTGAATTCTATGGTATGTGAATTATAATAGCTCAATGAAGTTGGTATTTTAAAAAAAAAGAGAAAGCTCTCTAAATGCTTGCGTAGAACGACTGCCAAGATTAACTGAAAAAAAAAAGTTCAAAACAATATGTATAATTTGCTACCTTTTGTGTAAGAACAGGATGAAATAAGAATCTATATTCACAAATGTGTATATTATGCACGAAATTTTTCAGGACAGATACATAAGAAACAGTGGTCACTTATGGAGGCAGATGGGAGGCCTGGGAAGATGAGAAACAAGGATGAGAAAGCTCATGTATACTTTGAATGTATTTGGATTTTTGAACAATATAAATTTATCATCTATTAAAAAAAGTTAAATACAGAGCTAAAAATTGATTGCGAGAAATGTTCAAAAGTAAACTTTCATGGATTAAAATCTGATGACATTAAAATAAGAGCCAACAAAAAAAATTAGTCACTCAAATCATACTGTGCTATGCTGTAGGAGCCATGGACCCAAAGTTCAGAAACTAAGATCTGCTTCTAAGTTCTCTATTAACTCGCTCTGTTAACTTCAGCAAACTCCCCTGGGTCAGTTTTCTTATATTTAAATTAAAAAAAAAAAAACAAACCCTGTGCCGTCGAGTAGATTCCGACTCATAGAGACCCCATAGGACAAAGTACGCTAAATAAGATGATTGCTAATGTCATTTCCTGCCGTAACTTTTTATAATGCTCAAAAAAAGGAACTGAAGGCAACATTAGGTTTTAGGGAAGAGAAAATTAAAAATGTATTAGTTGGGCTATCTTTAGTGCCAAATAATTGGGGAAAATGAGTCAGAGAAGCCAACACTTGAAAGAAACCAAAATTCTACCACGCTGAGTGTGGTGGTTCTTAAAAGAAGAAAAATGTTTTAATGTCCCTGTATAATATTCAGAAGATTTTCATTACACAATCGCCGAAACAAAATCAACTTTAAACAGCCAACATGTTACCCTGGCTGTTATATTATCCCAGGAACTTTCCACCATCTGGTCTGGAAATGTCCTAGAACAAACTACTGTTGGAGCAAGTTATTAATTTCATGTGAAGGAAAAAAAAAAAACCGTTGTAATGACCTTGTACTGCTGCTGAGGCAGAGTGGAAGACTTGGATAAAGACAAAAGCCTCCATGAAATGGTGTTAGTGTTGGCTAAGGGCAAACTCAAGGACTATGGAGGGAAAAAAACATGCTCCTTGACTTACTACTGGATAAGAAATCTGATGGTATTGTACATGGAACGTAAGTTTAACAAAAACAACTGATCAGTTGAAAGGATTAAGACCAAATTTTAGAAACATCAATGTTATGCCAACATAGAGATTCCAGAAGTCAAATACGAGGAAAGATTAAATAGTGGTATATTACATATACTACCTATCCTAGTTATCTAGTGCTGCTATAAAAGAAACACAAGTGGGTGGCTTTAACAAACAGGGATTTATTTTCTAACAGTTTAGGAAGCTAAAAGCCTGAATTCAGGGCACCAGCTCTACGGGAAGGCTTTCTCTCTCTGTTGGCTCTGGAGGAAGGTGCTTGTCTCTTTGAGCTTCTGCTCCTGGGACATCTTCATGTGGCTTGGCATCTCTCTTCCCCCATCTGCTTTTTTAGCTTGTTCGTTTAATCTCTTTTATATCTCAAAAGAGACTGATTTAAGACACACCTAACACTAATCCTGTCTCATTAACATAACAAAAATAATCCATTCCCAAATGGGATTATAACCACAAAAAGAACACATATTTTGGGGCAACAAAATTCAATCCATAATATTACCAAAAATAGTGATGTCTACTTTGAAAAGTTAACAAATCAAAGAAATGTTAATACTCCTCATGTATAAGAGTCTTAACAAAGGAACATAAAGTGCCCAGAGATCAGAAGTGAAGAAGCCTGGATGCTAGCTTCAGACCTGCCACTCATTACCTTTATCAGCCACTTCACCTCTCAACTGTCTAAAAATGAGGCGATGTACCACATAAACTCAAATATCCATTCCATGATTTTATGGGTTCTGAAATACTACATATGTAACAATGCAACAAATGTATAAAATAGAGCCACAGACCTTCTTGAAAAAAAGTTCAGTGCAAAAAAGAGCTTTTATAAATACCCTAAAAATTAAAATGGATTGTTTAGATACATAATGACAGAGCAAATAGAGTAAAATTATAACTACTAGATAATCTGTGGTGTGTATATGGGTGTCCAAAATGAAATTATTTTAACTCAAAACTCTGCATTCGTATAACAAGGAACAATCAAAGCACAAAAGCTCTCAGGAATTAAAAAAGATAGCTAAAATTTAATCGAAAAGGAACTAGAAATGGCTTTTAAATAGTGAAGAGATGCTCAATCTCATTCATGATAAGAAAACACATTAAAATCACAATGTAATTTCCATTTTTAACTTAACAAAAATGTGTATAATACATAATATTGGCAAAGCACCATTAAATGTTTTCGGTGGAAATATAATTGTTATAATCTCTGTAGATTATAATATTTACCAAATCTATCAAATTTTTATCAAAATTTAAAATGTGCATACTTAACAATCCCAGCTCTAAGGTTTATATTATGGCTACATTTGCATATGTGCAAAAAACTATGTACATGAATATTCATTGGACCATTGTTTATAATCACTAAAGACTGGAAACTAAACAAAATTTTATGAGGCACTGGTTAAATTATGATATATTCAGAAAATTCATACACAGCTATAAGAAAATTAAAGTAGATTTATAGCTACTGATTTAGGAAAAATCAAGTTAAAAGTGAACAAGTTACAGAACAGTTTGTATGATACAGTAACTTTTTTAAAATTTGTATGTGATACCATTGGTTGCCACTGGGTAGAGGGACTAGAGGATTAAGGATAAGGGTCTGAAGTGAGAGGAAGGTTTACTTTGTATTACCTTTCGTACTATTTTTTTTTTCATGAACATATATTACCTATTCAGAAATAAGTCAAATATTCTAATAGATACTTTGATGAGGCAGGTCAAAAGATAAAAATCAAAAAATTTCCAATAAATTACAATTTAAAAAAACAAAACAGATGGAAAGAGTTGAGAGGCTAAATCTACGAAGTCTAATATTTGAACACGAATTTTAGAGAGATAAGAAAAAAAAGAGGGGAGAGGAAATGAATTAGGAAATAATACAAAAAACTTGTCCTATCTCAAGAACATGGTTTTACTGACTGAAAGGTTGCCCTAAATAACCAGTTGCTGTCTAGTCAACTACAACTCATGCTGACCCCATACACGTCAGAGCAGAACTATGTTCCAAAGAGATTCAATGGCTGATTTTTCAGAAGCAGATCACCAGGCCTTTCCTCTGAGGTGCCTGAGTGTACATGAACCTCCAACTGTTCAATTAGTAAACGAGCTCATTAACCATCTTCACCACCCAGAGACTACGGCCCTAAATAAAAAAAGCAGCCTATAAATTTAAAAAATATCAACCACACCCAAACACATTATCAAATTTCAGGATTCAAAAGATAAACCTAAGACTCTAAAATGTTTCAGAGAGAGATAAATAAAAACCTACAAAGCAATGAAAATCACATGACATCAGAATTTGCTTTAGCAACACTGAAGGCAATAAAAGCAATGTCTTCAAAATTTTAAGGAATAAAGATTTTCAACCAGAAAATTTTACCTGGTCTAATTCTCATTCATGTATGAAAATAAACATGTAAGAACTAAAACTTTCTTAGGAAACTATAAAAAGATGTGTGCCCCTGGGCAAAGGATATGAACACACACTTCACTAAAGAAGATATTCAGGCAGCTAACAAATACATGAGAAAATGCTCTCGATCATTAGCCATTAGAGAAATGCAGATTAAAACTATGATGAGATTCCATCTCACTCCAACAAGGCTGGCATTAATCCAAAAAACACAAAATAATAAATGTTGGAGAGGCTGTGGAGAGATTGGAACTCTTATACACTGCTGGTGGGAATGTAAAATGGTACAACCACTTTGGAAATCTATCTGGCGTTATCTTAAACAGTTAGAAATAGAACTACCATACAACCCAGAAATCCCACTCCTCGGAATATACCCTAGAGAAATAAGAGCCTTCACACAAACAGATATATGCACACCCATGTTTATTGCAGCTCTGTTTACAATACCAAAAAGCTGGAAGCAACCAAGGTGTCCATCAACGGATGAATGGGTAAATAAATTGTGGTATAATCACACAATGGAATACTATGCATCGATAAAGAACAGTGATGAATCTGTGAAACATTTTATAACATGGAGGAACCTGGAAGGCATTATGCTGAGCGAAATGAGTCAGAGGCAAAAGGACAAATATTGTATAAGACCACTACTATAAGATCTTGAGAAACAGTATAAACTAAGAAGAACACATACTTTTGTGGTTACGAGGGGGGGAGGAAGGGAAGGAGGGAGGGAGGGAGGGTGGGAGAGGGTTTTTTACTGATTAATTAGTAGATAAGAACTGCTTTAGGTGAAGGGAAGGGCAACACTCAATACATGGAAGGTCAGCTCGACTGGACTGGACCAAAAGCAAAGAAGCTTCCGGGATAAACTGAATACTTCAAAGGTCAGCTGAGCAAGGGCAGGGGTTTGGGAACCATGGTTTAAGGGGACTTCTAAGTCAATTGGCAAAATAATTCTATTATGAAAACATTCTGCATCCCACTTTGAAATGTGACGTCTGGGGTCTTAAAAGCTAACAAGCGGCCATCTAAGATGCATCAATTGGTCTCAACCCACCTGGAGCAAAGGAGAATGAAGAACACCAAGGTCACACGACAACTAAGAGCCCAAGAGACAGAGAGGGCCACATGAACCAGAGACCTACATTATCCTGAGACCAGAAAAACTAGTTGGTGCCCAGCCACAATCGATGACTGCCCTGACAGGGAGCACAATAGAGAACCCCTGACGGAGCAGGAGATAAGTGGGATGCAGACCCCAAATTCTCATAAAAAGACAATACTTAATGGTCTGGATGTGACTAGAGGAATCCTGGCGGTCATGGTCCCCAAACCTTCTGTTGGCACAGGATGGGGATGGGAACCATCCCCGAAGACAATTCATCAGACATGAAAGGGACTGGACAGTGGGTGGGAGAGAGATGCTGATGAAGAGTGAGCTAATAATATCAGGTGGACACTTGGAAAAAAAAAAAAAAGATGTGTGCTCCATTAAAAAAAAAGGTTGGGGGTGGGGTCGGACTAAACCAGGAAAGGTTAAAAAAAAAAAAACCCAAGCAAACAAACAAACCAGAAAACTGTAGATGCAACTCAAGTGTGATGGTTAAGGTTGTGTGTCAACTTGGTTGGGCCACAATTCTCATTGGTTTGGCAGTTATGTAATGACGTAATTCGGCAGCTATGCAACGATGTAGTCATCCTCCATGATCTGATCCAATGTGATCAGACAATCCGTTGTAGGGGTGTTTCCTCAGGGGTGTGGCCTGAAGCCTATATATATACATACATATATACACACACACACACATATATATATACATATACATAGACATTTTGGCAAAGCTTGCTTGCTTGCTTGCTCTGGACCCTGAATCCAGCTCATCATAATCTGACCTCTGGTTCTTGGGCCTTGAGCCAGTGGCCTGCTGTACTGCCTGCCAATCTTGGGATTCGTCAGCTTCCACAGCCTGTGAGCCTACCATCTGATCTGCCCATCTTCGGTTTGTCAGCTCCTGCAGCTATGTGAGTCAGGAGAAGCCTCCAGCATGATGCCTGACCCAAGGACTTGGGACTTGCCACCCTCTTCAACCACGTGAGCCATTTCCTTGATTGACATATATATATATTTCACTGATTCTGCTTCTCTAAATAGTGAAGTGAAATCCAACATGGTGCAACATTTGAAAAACAGTTTGACAGTTCCTTAAACATACATTTAACATCCCCCCCCCCCCAAAAAAAACCATTGCCATTGAGTCAATTCCGACTCATAGCAGCCCTACAGGACACAGCAGAACTGCCCCCATAGAGTTTCCAAGGAGCACCTGGTGGATTCAAACAGCCAATCTTTTGGTTAGCAGGCAAAGCTCTTAACCACTACACCACCAGGGTTTCCACATTTAACATAGAGATCAATAAATAATGAATCAAGAAATGGTGTATCCACTTTATTTCTTGAATATGCTTACACTGTTTCCTTCTGCAAATATAAGTACCTACATCTAAATATTCTTAATTTATTTTTTACATAAAAGGTAGCATACTATTTATTCTGTTCCGTATCTTCTTGTTTTCGCTTAACAATACACCATGGAGATTTTTCCGTATCAGTATCTCCAGAGCCTCCTTTTTGTTTTACACAGCTGCAGAGTAGTTCATTTTGTAGCTGGACCTGAGTTTATTTTAACCTGTTGAAATTGATAGGTATCTGTGGTGTTTCCAACCTTTGCTATTACAAACAATACTTCATTGTTTGCTACATTCCTGTCATGGATTGAATTGTGTACCTCAAAAATATCTGTCAGCTTGGCTAGGTCATGATTCCCTTACATGACTGTATGATTGTCTACCATTTTATCCTCTGATGTAATTTCCTTAGGTGTTGTAAATCCTATCACTACGATGTAATAATATGGATTAGTGGCAGTTAAACTGACGGGGTTTACTAGATTAGATAGTGTCCTAAGCCAATCTCTTTTGAGATATAAAAGAAAGAAGCAAGCAGAGAGACAGGGGGACCTCATACCACCAAGAAAGCAGCGCCAAGAGCAGAAGGTGTCCTTTGATGTTCCTGCGCTGAGATGCTCCCAGACCAAGCAAAGACTGATGGATCACAAGGACCTTCCTCCAGAGCTGAGAGAGACAGAAAGCCTTCCCCTGGAGCTTGCAACCTGAATTTGGACTTGTAGCCTACTCCACTGTGAAAGAATAAACTTCTCTTTGTGAAAGCCATCCACTTGTGTTTCTATTAGAGCAGCACTAGATGGCTAAGACAATTCCCCTACATAGAGCTGTGCCATTATGCATTGTCATTAATGAAATATCAAGGTGCCTGTTTCACACAGACACACCAATGGAGTATGTTTTCAAACTTCTGCATTTTTGAAAAGAGGATAAATCATATGTAAATGCAGCATGAATTTGCCTTTCTTTCCAAATGAGTGAGATTAAGCATCTTTTCATAAGTTTAATATCAGTTTCTTTTTCTGTTAACTCTTTTTTCCCTACCTTTTGTACATTTTTACAATGTGTTGCTGATCTTTTGCTTTTCTATTTCCTAGGAACTCTTTAAAAACTTGGGATATTAGTCATATTTCTACTATATGAGTTACAAATATTATTTTTCATTTTGTCATTCACATTCTACTTTGCTTTTATCTTTGTCATATAGAAGTGTATCACTATTATATCAGCAAATTAAACAACAAACCAATTTGTGTTTTCTAGATTATGAGTCATAGTTAGGAAGATCTTCCACATGATAGATTAAAGTAGAATTCTTTTCTGCTTCCTTCTAGTGTGTTTATTCCCCTTTTCCTAACATTTAAATTTTTTATCCATTTTAATTTACCTGGTGTTTATCAAGCATTTATCCTGCCTCTCTGAACAAAATGTACTTCATATTACCAAATAATTGATGAAAGAATCATTTAATAGGAAGTCTAGCTAATTGGAACACTTAATATTGTTACGATGTTAATACCACCCAAAATGATCTATAGATTCAATGCGATCCCTATCAAAATCCCAACAGCCTTTTTGAAGAAATGGAAAAGTCAATTCTCAAATTCATATGGAATTGCAAGGGACCCAAATAGCCAAAAGAATTTTTGAAAATGAAGAACAAAGTAAGAGGACTTATGCTTTGCAATTTCCAAGTGGACTATATAAAGTTATAGTAATCAAAACAGCGTGGTACTAGTATAAGGATAGATATACAGAACAATGGAACAGAACTGAAAGTCCAGGAATAAATCTCTGCATCTATGGTCCACCAATTTTTAATGAGCATGCCAAGTCCATTCAATGATGAAAGAATAGTCTCTTCAATAAATGGTGCTGTGAAAACTGAACCTCCATATGCAAAAGAATGACACTGGACACATGTTTCACATCATACATAAAAAATTAATTCAAAATGGATCAATGACCTAAACATAAGAACTAAAACAATAAAACTCTTAGAAGAAAACTTAACAGTGAAGCTTTGGGACCTAATTTTTGACACTGAATTCTTAGGCGGCGTAGCAGTTAAGAGCTACGGCTGCTAACCAAAAGGTTAGCAGTTCAAACCCACCAGGTGCTCCTTGGAAGCTCTATGGGGCAGTTCTACTCTGTCTTATAGGGTCACTATGAGTCGGAATTGACTCGACGGCAACAGGGTATGGGACATATCTAATAAAAGTTTAATACCCAGAATATATAAAGAACCTCTATAACTTAATAAACAAAAGACCAACAGACCAATTAAAAATGCACAAAGAATCTGAACAAACATTTCTTCAAAGAAGATATACAAACTCTCCATAAGCATATGAAGATATGCTCAACACTATTTGCCATTAAGGAAATGTAAATCAAAACCACGAGATACTACTTCACACACCACTAGGGTGACTATTATAAAAATAGAAAATAAGAGTTGATAAGGATGTGGAGAAATCGGAACCCTCAACCACTGCTGATGGGAATGTAATATGGTACAGCCACTGTGGAAAACAGTCTGACAGTTCCCCAAAGAGTTACACATGGGATTATCACACGATTGAGCAACTCCCCTCCTAGGTATATATGAAAAAAAAAATGAAAACAGCAACTCAAACAAATCAGGTTAAACAAATGTTCATAACTGCTTTATTCACAATAGCCAAATACAAGGGTTGGAAACAACCTAAATGCTCATGGATAAACAAGTTGTGGTATATCTATATATGGAATATTACTCAGGGAAAAAAAAGAATGAAATGCTGATACACGCTACTATACGGAGGATCCTCGAAAACATTATGCTAGCAAAATAAGTTAGACACAAAAAGGACAAAGAGTGTATGATCCATTTATATGAAATACCTAAAATAGACAAATGCACAGAACCCAAAGGTTACTAGTGGTTACCATGGGCTGAGGGGAGGACGAAATGGGGGGTTATTGCTTAATGAGTACTGAGTTTCTGTTTGAGGTGATGAAAAATTTTTGGAAATGGATAGTGGTGATGACTGCACAGCATGGTGAATGTAATTAATGTCACTGAAGCATACACTTAAAGTGGTTCAAATGGTAAATGTTCTGTTACATGTATTTTACCACAATAGAATTAAGAAAAATAAAAAAGAAAGAAATGGTGGTAACATTATTTCGAAATGTACAGGTAAGATAAAGGCCAGAACAGTTAAAATTAAAAGTAGTTGCCTCTGGGAATGATAAAATGAGATGGGACAGAGGGTATTTCTCATTTTATGCCCTCTGTGCTATTTAATTTTTTTCCCCAAGTTATTTACATACATATATTACAATTTAAAATAAAATTTCACCCTCAACGGCTAGTATCAAATACCCAAATATAATGTAATCTGGATTATGCCTGGAAAAAAATTGCTCTATAAAGAACTAATTTATATGTGTCAGAAAATTTTAAAAGAAAAATAAATTGTTTAACTGTTGGTAGAGTTAAAATTTGCAGGTATTAATGTCAAACCACCTCATTCATATTTTGCTACAAACATATTTATAACAGCAATAGAAATTAACAAAAGTACTCAATATCATTCTTCCCTTTTTAGGAGTAAAATTTCTTTGAAGGCAGAGAGTCAACATTTTCAGGGCTGAGCTACTCATTAATCCTGCAAACTGACTTTAGGGAAGTCACTTCCCTTCTCTCTACTTCAGTAACATCATATATAAAATGAAAGAGCTGGGATAAATAAAATAAGCTTAATTCCAGTTCCAACAATCCAATGACTATATGACTCTACAAAGCCCCTAATTTGCAAAGACGTTTACATAAGCAGGCAAAATGACGGCCAGGATTCAGGACTCTGCTTTTGCTGCTGTTAATTGTTCACACCTAGTGCCGGCCTAGAACGAGCCCTCAGAAATGGCCAGAGAAGCTCCTCCAAGCAGCCGGGCACAACCAAAACTTGCTTCAGCGCCTGCACAGATCATCCAGCCCTGCCCTTGCAAATCTCAGACCTCCTGCTCCCTGTGCTCGCTACACTTGCTAATGACCAAGAGCTATACTCTTTACTGATAGTTTAAAATATGAAAATTAAACTAGAAGTATATAAATTCAATATATTTTTTAAGTACTTAGTTCATGTTAAGACAACACATCTTGTAATTATATGGCATTTACAAATGCAATTCCTATATCTAAAAACTTAAATAACCGAACTGGATGGCTTCAAATGTCTTTTCCAACTGACAGTCTATAACCTATTAACCCCGATTTTTAAACGGGAAAACCAAGGCCTGGAGTGACACTGCTGGTTAGTGGTAGAGCTACGACTCAAACCATTATCTTCTGGATCATTTATGAACAATCTAAGCAGATATCCTGTAAAATCAACATTATTTAAGGTACTGAATATATTTTGTCAGATTTCTTCCATAAAAACCAGGTAATGATTTACATAATAAGTTATTTAATTGGGGACCCCCCCCCCACATGCCCCTCAAGGCACCAGACATCAATTTTCGAACTGCAAAGTTACTGTGAACTTAGTATATAATACTGTCTTGGTATAAGAAAATGCTATAATCTTTAACTTAGTGCTTAAAATGTCCTAAAAGCCTCCTAAGTCATCCAGAAAGCTGTACTAGATGTTTACCTTAGAGTACCTAACACTTAAATGTTCACTTGCTTTAGCCACCCACCCTGGCGAGGCTCGATGTGGAGGAGTATTTGGGTATCAATGTGCGGGGCTGTAAAAAGGCATTTTTCCCAACAGTTAGGCCCTTCACTGCCAACCATGGGTCTCTCCAACACCTTTACTCTCTTCCAACAATTGTAGGCTTCATAAAGAAACTGGTTTTTGAACCAACACCTACGGTACTCACTGTTAACACTCAAAGTTTGAATATTCAAATTTTCCACAATTTAACATCTATGCCAATAACACTAGTCTATGGGTCAAACAAAGGTTCATTTTTTAAATAATTTTATTACATTTCTGAAATCCTGTAGCTAAGCTGAATTTTATAAATCAGATTCTTGACCAGTTTTATTTTCCTACAAATACTTCCAAAATGGATTTTAGAGAAACAGCTCTAAAATATACACTATATTCTTGTATATCTTCATAGACAGAGAACACTAATCAAATCTTTAGTCTAACATCCAAGTCTTTCCATCAAACAACACAGCTTTTCCTTCCCTAATCTCCCACAAACCCTCTGCTGTAATCAAACTAATGCACTTATGATTCTCAAAAAAAAAAAACTTTCTTTATTCACACCCAAGAGGTCTAGACCCAGCTCCTTGGACTTCATCAAAATTAGAAACTTTTGTGCCTTAAAGGGCATTATCAAGAAAGTGAAAAGACAACCTACAGAATGAGAGAAAATATTTGCAAATCATACACCCAGTAAGTATTTCTTATTCCAAATAATCATTTTTCCAAAGAAGACATACAAACGGCCAACAAGGATGTGAGAATATGTTCAACATCACTGGTCATTAAGAAAATGCAAATCAAAACCACAAGGGGACACCACCGTACACTCACTAAGTTGGCCATTAGAAAAGAAAAAAGAAAAATAACAAGTGTTGGCAAAGGTGTGGAGACACCAGAACATTTGCACATTGCTAGTGGGAATGTAAAAACGGTGCAGCCTCTGTGGAATACAGTTTGGTGGTTCCTCAAAACATTACACACAGAATTACCACGTCACAGCAATTCCAAGAAAAATGAAAATATATGTTGACAAAAAAACTTGTACATGCAGCATTATTCAAATGGCCAAAAAGTGGAAACAACCCAAATGTCCATCAACTGATGAATCGATAAGCAAATTGTGGTATATCCATACAATGGAATGTTATTTAGCCATGAAAAGGAATGAAGTACTGATTCATGCTACTACATGGATGAACTTCAAACACATTATACTACATAAAGAAGTTAGACACAAAAAGGTCATGTATTGTATGATTCTGTTTACGTGAGGTTTTCAGAATAGGTAAATCCACAGAAACAGAAAGCAGGTCGATGATTGCCAGAGGCTGGGGGCAGGGCAAAGTGGAGAGTGAGTGCTCACTGGGTACAGGTTTTGAGGCAATGAAAACGCTTCAGAACTAGACAGAGACAGGAACTGCAGAACATTGGGAATATATTAAATGTCACTAAACTGTACACTTTAAAATGGTTAAGTTTGTGTTATATGAATTTCATCTAAAAACAAATTAAAGGCAAGGTTTTACTTTGGGAAGACTTACTTAAATTCTGGTGGGATCAACCCAATATACACTGAAAAATGCCATCATCTACTTAAAACAACATATGAACAAGTGCATGACTTAATCTTTATTCTAAATCTATGAATGCTGAGACGTAAGGAGTCCTTGGGTGGCACAAACAGTTAAGCACTCAACTACTAACCAAAAGGTTAGCGGTTCCAGACCACTAGACAGATCTGGCCATCTGCTTCCGAAAGGTCACAACTTTGAAAACACTACAGAGCAGTTTTACTCTGTAGACACATGGGGTTGCCATGACTCAGAATCAACTCAATGGCAAATAACAACAGTGGAGTTAAGGAAGGATTTCTAGAAGATGTGCAATTTTAATCAGTATTGGAAGATGATTTATACCTCAGAGAATTAGTATTTTATCAAGAAATTCAATCTGTCTGGAAAGCTGTATCCACTAATAATATTCAATACAAATGAACTCCTGCAAATTCTGAGAATTTATCTAAACTACTGCAATTGATCCTATTCTCTTACTAATAAAGTATCATTTAAAACTTAGTTTATACATCTCTAAATGTGTGTGTGCACGTATGTGTGTCTATCTTGGTAATCACTTTGCAGCACCGGCATGCCAATGTTAAATGTACAAAGTCTGATGTTAAGGTGTAACAGTATCCCTTGTTCTCACATGCTAATATTCTCCCTTAAATTATAAGATGGTCCATAATACTGCACTACAGTTGTGGTAGATGAAACACATAAAGAGTAATTTGGTTTCACATGGAAACCGTTACCAAGACAATCCTTGTAGGATGAAGTTCCAAGAACATTACCATAAATCATAAGAAACTGTTTCAGCAGCTGGTTAAAGCTGAGTGTACATGATACAAGACATCTGGTTGTCTGTGCATTTTCAGTTCATTTAAAAAGTATAAACACATTAAAACACTGGAATGCTTGATATATTACAACACTGCTTGCTCCTCAAGAGCGTTTAAGTGGCTGGTCTTTTCACTGTGTTCAAGGCTTTTTTACCATCCAAAAGGATTTACTATTTCCATACCCCTTAACATCACCAAGACATTTTATCAATAAAGGTAAGAATGTACTCATTTAGGATATATATTTGGTAATGAAATAAATGCAACAGAAGTGATGCTATCTCAAAAATTTAAATCAGGAATATGTACACACACTGACATATAAAAGGTAGACAAAATATGTTTCCCCTCTCTTCTCATTCATCTCTTTCCCTTCTTATTAAGTACTTTAGTTCTTAAATTCTACAAAGGAGTTTATGTTTGCTCGACACACATACTGAGCACAGACTGCAATACACACTGGGGTAAGCACAATAGGAAAAGCATGAAAATCAGGGCTATTTAAAGAATTAAATATCTGAAAAGACAGACAGGCCAATGGGCAATTAAATAATTGTTAGATTCGTGCTATAAGCAATAACAACTACAGAAATTCAGAAACAGCTGTAAAATGATATTCCTACTTTGTTGTTTTTAATTGCTACTGAGTCAAGACCCCAAGTGTGCAGAGTAGAACTGCTCCATAGGGTTTTCATGACTGTGACCTTTCGGAATCAGAGAGCCAGGCCTCTCTTCTGAGGCGCCTCTGCGTGGGTTTGAGCTGCTAACCTTTTGGCTAACAGTCAAGCACTTAACCATTTGCGCCACCCAGAGAGCCATACTCCTACTACCGCTGTTTTATTGCGGGTTTCCGGCTTTATCTAACTCCTAAGTGGTTAAATGGTTACGTGCTCTGGGCTCCAGCCTAAATCTCACTCTTATTTGTCTCCTCGTCCACATTCTCCAAAGATCACTCCATCTATTCTCATCTCTTCAATGATCAGCTGTATCTGGACTACAATACAATCCATATTCTAAACTCAGAACACTCCTAAACTCCAAATCCACTCAACTATCTGCTAATTAGACATCCTCACGTACACATCTCAAAGTCAAAATATCTAATACACACTAACTTACATGTAATAAAAGGAAAGATAAAAGAAAATGCCAATGTTTCCTTGTACTTGCAGGAAGAAAAACTGAAAGAATGAATAAGAAATAACAAATGGTTACCACCTTAAGGTGTGCGCGTTCTCTGATTCGTTGTGTCATCTTTCTCCCTGACAATGGATTTCCACGTTTATAGTATATAATTTTTGTTAAGAGCTTTTTATAACAATAAGAATTGCAGTAAAGCATATGTAACAGAAATATAGTACAGCAGCTTAGTCAAAACAGGTGTGTGTTTTTTTTCATGTAAGAAGAAATCTAAAGATAAGTAATCCAGGGCTGGTATAATAATTCCAGAATGTCACCCATATCTCTGGGACACTGATAGCTCCTGGAACGCTATTCTTTGCATACAGCACTCGTTACCACAGTTCCAAGATGCACTGCCTCCACGTTCCAGGAAGGAAGACAGGAGAAGGGCAACGAGCAAAAGGCTGAAGGGTACATGCTCTGGAAGCTCATGATTTCTGCTTAGATCTCACTAGCCCAAACTGGGTCACATGGCCACACTTAGTTGCCAGGGTACCTGAAAATTAAGCTGGGCACACACTAACAATATTTGAGTTCTGTTAGAAGGGGAGGGGAGAAAGGATATTGGGCTTGCAAATAGCTGCGTCTGTCACATGACTTCAACTTGCAGGGGAAATTTTCCCCTGTGCCCTTCCCTATCAGGTATTCCTCAGTTGTCTCAGCCCTACCTTCCAGTCCCAGCAGTTAAAACCAGGTTTGCTGGTTCTCACTTCTCAATCTATATGAAAATTCCAGATGCTGCACTCATGCACAACAAAGGCCGGGAGCACATTTTTCTGACAAATACATCTCTTTCCTTATTGAGCCACAGGCAAACGGCACATCTCCAACCATATCCACACACTGACTGAGATTCTGTGATGATAAACTTTAAAATTCAAGTCTTCATTTCAAAAATAATTCCTTTAAAAATAATTGCCTCAAAACTGGTTCTTTGGGGGCAAAAAAAAAAAATCACAGAGAATAATACAATGGTTTCTGGCACTCCCACAGTACACACACACAAAAAATATACAATGTATCTGTGGTATTAAAATTTCATTGCAGGAAAGGGGAAGGGACAATTAGAGTAAAAGGTCTAAAAAGGTACCTCGCGGGGGACAATAATGGAAAAAAAGGTTGAGAATCACTATTTTAAAAGTAACAAACTGGATTAACATTTTGAACCAGATAGGAATTGCACTGGGCTATAATAATTTTTTTTAGAAACTAGTTATAGTAGCTTGAGCAAATAAAGGTCTATTTTTCTCACATGAAAAGTCAGGGAGGCGGGAGGCCGGGGGGGAAGGGCTGGCAGCTGACAGCTTTGGTTCAGAAGCTCAGTGACGTCAAAGCAGAGCTCTCTGTGAGTCTCATGGTACCAAATGGCCACACAACTCAAAAGGCCTCCCCACATTCCAACAGCAGGAAGGAGATGTGTCAAGAGCAAAACAGTATGCCTCCTAGCTGGGTCAGTTTCCCTTAAAGAGCTTTACCCAGAATTCTCACTCCAAGGCTTCTCCCTACATCTCACTGACCACCTCGAGCTTCAAGCAGGTTGGAAAAGGAAATGGAGAGAACAAATACTGGGTTTACAACTAGCTGTCTCTGCCACATAGGGATGGGTTAGTTTCAAAGTATCAGAGCAATTGACTTCTAACTTCCAAATAACCCTTGTCTTAAACCCTTGTTTACAAAAGGCTGTTAGCCAGTCTAATAATGTGCCTACCATATGCTTAATGTTGCTGAAGAGCTTGGTCATTTTTCCCTTCACAACATGAAATTCTTGCTTTAATGATGAAACATCAGGCAAGTATTAGTAGGCAACACAGATAAAAGAACCCCATAGATGTTTAGTCCTTAAAAGGTACACATAAAAGCACTATACCAGGATCCGTGGATCCTGCAACTTGCGACAGATTATCATCTTCAATACATAAAAAAAGATAAAATAAATTCTGTTTTAGCCAGAACTTACAAGAGTGGAATATCAGTGATTAAGTGCATCAAACAGCAGATCAGTTCTTCCAAAAGATCTTCTGAGGCAGAACCTGGTAAGACACATGAAAAGTTTTTTAAGAAAGTATAAAATAGAATGGAGTTGTTTTAAAGTTAGATCTTCACTCCTAACGCGAATAAGAACAGTTATAATTACGTAAACTGAGGTCAAACTACCGTTGACCCCAGAATAAAATCCAAATTATGAGTAAGTCAGTATCTATTATAATCTTCATCTAGTATAGGAAATCTGAACAACCACTATTAATTATATGGCTCTTAAAGCTTGAGGGTATCTTATGGCTCCTCTAGGCCTGTAGTTTTCAGATTTCTTATATTATACTATTTCTTCAAATGAAATCTTACATAACGTCAAACTAATAAAACAGATAAAAACCAAGCTGCTCTACATGCTTTGTTTGAAGCAGAGGTTGAGGACCTTTAGCTCCCTCCTCCTCCAAATATTTGACCTTACCCTTGATCTTCTTGATGGATAAGAACCCCTGGGGCTCCACAGATCGCAGACAGAAAACCATTAATTGAGACCAATCACAATTTTAGAAAGAACCAAAGATAAAATTGCTTTCCCAAGTCCCAAAACAAGTGGCAAAGGCCATTAATTGAGACCAACCACAATTTTAGAAAGAACCAAAGATAAAATTGCTTTCCTAAGTCCCAAAACAAGTGGCAAAGGCCGGACGCAAATTACCATTCCAATAGAAATGCTCCTCTGCCCCCATCAAATAGCTCTAGTTAAGTGACCTCTAATTTTCAAGTCCAATTGACATCTTATGGCTTCTGGACACTACTGACACATGCTCCTTCAAGAAACTCTTTCCTCCCTTAGTTCCTATGACACCTTATTCCTACCTGACTTCTTCTTCTATTCCTCCCTAGCATGTTTCCTCAGTATACCTTTCAACTTGGTGAGTTCCACCACTGGCTTTGTTCTCTTCTTACTTCCTATGATCTCCCTGGTCAATCATCACGTATATGTTGATGATTTCTAAATCTATAGTTTTTCTTCTTGACCTCTCCACTGAAATTCACGTTTTTATATCCAATTGCTTACTGGTATCTCCACCCGGATGCATCACCAGTACCTCAGACTCTACATGTTCAAAACTGAACTTCTCTCCCCCAACGCTTTAAATCCACCTGTTTCTTGTTTTCTCCTTCTTGGTTCATAGTATCAGTAATCCAAGCCCAAAACCCAGACTACTCTCTCTTCTTCATCTTTCTATAACCAATCAGTTTCTAGGTCCCCTTCTCTGATATTTCCTCATTTCCTCTTTTCTTCATCTCCTCTGTCATGCTTTAATTCATTATCTCATCATCTCAGTTCAACTGAACAGTTGTTAAATTAAAACTCACTCTCAAACTCCTTCAAACTTTCCCAACTAATATTCCGACCTCCAATTTCACACTTTTCCAGTCTTAAGTCCAGGTTACTATCAGAGGAAGCTAACTAAACTCCATCCTTTCCTGGCTTAGATCTTTTCAATTGTTTTAAGCCAATTAATGTGTATTAGAAATAATTCCAAGCTCCAAAGTGCCTTACACAAGACTCTTCAAGATGAGGGTCCTGCATCCCTTTCTTTTATGTCTCAAAATCATTCCCTTTACAAATCAGATTCCAGCCATACCAAGCTGCCTGCTACATGCCATTTCATGCCTCCTCAACAACATTCCCTCTACCTGGAATACCTTGCAACAGTAAGAACTTGATCTCTTCAAAAGAGCATTTTCATCCATCTGAACAATCCTGAGTTTTCATCTTCTCTAACAAACCCAACTCTCTTGCCTCACTCTGAATAAAAACAATCATCTATAAAGCATTTATGCCTTGTGCATATGTCTTTCATTGCATACGTCAGTTACGTTATTCCAACATTTTCTATCTACATGTCAGCAAGTCCTTACTGGGCTTTGTACTTCTGAAGGGCAATGACCAACAAAGAGCTTGGCAGATAGTATACACTCAATATATGTTTGCTGAACTGAACTCAGGTGTCTAAGTATAAATCCAGCAGCTATTTCCAAAAAACCAAAGCACTTGGAGTCTCAAAAAAACTTAGCAATTCTTTCCTTTAGACTACAGTATCACTTGGTATTTAGAAATTACAAAGAAATTCCTTCCTGCTTGCCACAAATAGAACTGGCACAGTAAGTAACTCTCTGAGGGTGAGTACACAGACTTAAGAGAATATTAAATCATACTGAACACATCAATCAGTGCTAAAAAGGATATACAGCAAAATCAGGTTCAATAACCACGTTAAGTATCACTACAAGCAGCCATAGGTTTGGCTTATCTAGAGCAGAGAGTAAAATAAGGAAATAAGCAATGCTTATCTCTGAGGGGTAGATAAACAAGATTCTAACTAAAATCTCTTCCATTGCCAAGGCTGTCTGACATACACCCAAGTGAATTAACAACCTATTCCACCAAGCCGATTTATTGACACATAATATATATTCAATACATGCTTGCTGAACTGCAGTGTCACTCACTGGCTCATCCTGAATGTAGTGACTCAGACTAAGACCCAACTTAAAATCACTTACTGATTCCCTAAAGAATATTTCAGACTAAAAAAATTGACCAGTTTAATAATATACCCATGTACAGCCAAGCAGCCAGCACAGTTTATTACAGAAGGTGAAGGAACAAGCACTCGGTGCCCACAGTTGGTAGTCAACTGGATTTTCTTCTTCCAAGAGTACGAACACATCTAATTTTTAAACCTTACAAAGGTGACAAAGTTCTCTATTTGGTATCTCAAATGCCATCTAAATCATGATCTCACCCAAGTTTACAGCTGGTTCAATTAACAAGTATATTCACTAATTTAGCACAATGATGATGATAAATACACTTCATACAACTAAAATGTAACATTTCAAGGTCAAAGCTCTAACAAAACACAGGACAAGAATAAACAATTTTCAGTTGAAATCTCTGAAGACTTCCATTTACTAAAAGAACATTCTTGCAGAATATATATTCACATTTATTGGCTAATTATTATACAATAAGTGAAGAAAGACAAGATTTGATTGCTTATCGGGTTTAAGGCTAAGCAAGCTATTCGTATTGCACTATTTTTTTAAGCAGTCTTTTACATCGCTTCAGCTTTCATATGAGGCCAAATGTCTTCCTTAGTTCCAGTAAGACCAAATACATACAAACTCACCTACTAAGAAAATCTTCTCTCAAAAGTCCCTGAAATTTGCAGGTCAATGACAAAGTAAATTGAGGTTCTTTCAGTAAACGACTTTGCAGAGAGATTCAGTGTGTTTAATACATTGTGAAGGTTTACAATCCAACTGTTTTATCTTTTAAGGAGTTTTAAATTATTCTCTAAATTTCTATAGCTCTAGTCAAATATTTTAATGTTTCAAATCTTTGCATCTGAGAGCAGTATTAATAGCTAAAATTTACTGATACTTTACAATCTGACAGGCATTGTGCTAAGCACTTCAGACTTGTTATCCCATAATAAACCTGAGAATAACTCTTAGAAGGTTAACTACAATTACCATCATTTTACAGATGAAAAAATTAAGTCTCAGACAGGTTAGTTTACTAACCCAAGTTCAGTAAGTGAAAGAACCCGAATTTGAACCCAAATCTGACTCCAGGTTCTCAAGGGGAAAAAAATTTTTTTCATAAATTTTTTAAAATAATTAATTTTCATTGAGAATAACCAAAACCCAGTGCCGTCGAGTCGATTCGGACTCATAGCGACCCTATAGGACAGAGTAGAACTGCCCCATAGAGTTTCCAAGGAGTGCCTGGCAGATTCGAACTGCTGACCCTTTGGTTAGCAGCTGTAGCACTTAACCACTATGCCACCAGGGTTTCCGGTTGTTGAGAATATACGCAGCAAAATATACACCAATTCAAGTTTCTACATGTACAATTCAGTGACGCTGATTACATTCTTTAAGTTGTGCAACCATTTTCACTCTCCTTTTCTTTCTCACCATCCCCTAAGGTTCCTATCTATTCCTTATAGCTGCTGTTGTCAATTTGATCCCATACAGACAGATCTTAAAAGAGCATAATGCTCAAGGCAGACATTTGTTACTAGTTAAGCAAAGCTACTATTTGGTTTTAAGAAGACTTCAGGGGATATTTTTGGTTTAAGGTTTAAAGATTATCTTACGGCAATAGTTTTAGAGATTCATCCACTGTCCATAGCTCCAGAAAGTCTGGATTCTATGAAATTTTAAAATTCTGTTCTACATTTCCCCCCTTTCGATCAGGATTCTTCTATAGACTCTTTGATCAAAATGTTCAGTAATGGTAGCCTGGCACCATCCAGTTCTTCTGGTCTCATCGCAAAGGAAGCAGTTTATAAATTATTTTTAAAGACCTATTTATTTCTAAAGTTAACAACAACAAAAAAAAAATCCAGTCAACCAACCCATGTTTCACTGAACACCCTTAATACAAATCCCAGATAAGTGAGTACCATGAGCCATATTAGGACAGAGAGAGAGAGATCTTAAGCATCACATATTAGTTCATACATCTACATGATACACTATACATTCATCAACATATACTGGAAGTCTTTGACTTAAATATCCAATTTACAAATAATCTAAAACAATGAATAAATATAAACTATTTATGAGTATCATGAAGAACAAGGTCACTGAAATCCCACCCCTATACCTGGCATTTCCTCACTATAAATAAGTCCCTAATCCTTCTCTGGTCCCCATGAGTTTTGCCAAAGAAAGGAGCAAATAAAGACAGGATGACATCTAAGGTCCCTTACAGGTCTGATAATCTATACTTAATCTATACTTAAAACAAGCTGCAGTCCCTATTAGTATTTCTGCTTGAACCCATTCAATACCATGTGCTAAAACATCAGTCTACCACTCCCTCATTTTGTCCTTAAGGGAGACAACAAGAAAACCGTAAATAGTGCCCTAATCAAATGCCTTCCATCAGAGCAGGAGGGGAGGGCAGGAGAGGGGGAAAAGAAGAATTAAAAAAGCACTCACTCGGAGAAGGGAAAAAAATAGCACTGATGGAAAACAAAGCTGCAGCCAGAAAAAAGAAACATATGGGTCACTTAAGTCAGGTTACACATAGTTATTAAAAGTAATAGTAAAAGACAGTGAGCTAATTGCTGTTTTCTTTCCATTCAGAAAGTTAAGCTGCCAGTTTCTCAATGCTGCCCAATACTATCTGTGCCAAATGCAAGTACTAAAAAATTAATCAAGAAATAACAGAGCTGTACTCAAAAACCAAGCTAATGGAGTGCCTGGAAAGTTCAGAGCAAAACTGACTTCCTTAAAATGGAAGACAAACATGGAAGCTAGATTATATTTACTATAAACCTGTATTCAGAAAATATGGTACAATCTATGTTATTGCCAGTTTGAATTGTGAAGATAATATCTGAATTATTCTAGAATATTAAAAATCGGATCTAGACTTTTAATTAGCCAAATGTAAAACTGCCTCTATAAATTAATCATAAGAGGAAAAGCAAATGGACTCACTGTTTTCTAAAAATAAAACTGATCTATATTTCAATGCATTACACTCCTTGGAGGCCTGTGCCCCATACCATCCCAATACAATCCGCAATAATTCTGGTTGACTGCTTTTACCGTGGTTAAAGGAAATGTTTCTAATTACCCTAAAGGATAATATAGTCTACCAAGTTTGATTATAAAATGTGCCTCTTAGTAAGTTTAATTGATTTCGTTCCACAAATGACACAAAGGAAAGATAGAGAAATATAAAACTCTTATCACCGATTACATGACCAAAGAGTAATTCAGAAGCTCCTAGAGGCACTTTTGTTTTTCTGCAAAGCTAGATTACAACTCTTATACTGTTAAATATTTTAAAAGAATAAGTCCATGATTTCTTTTTACTCTGAGTAACACTTTTCAGTTACTGGTTTATTTTTTGCATTATTACCTATAACTAAAAGAACCCTGGTGCTCAGTGGCTAACCAAAAGGCTGGCAGTTTGAACCTACCCAGTGACCCCGAGGCAGAAAAACCTGGAGATATGTTTCTGTAAAGACTGCAACCTAGGAAACACGATGGAACAGTTCTACTGTCACGTGGGGTCACTATGAGATGAAAATCGACTCAATGGCACCCAACAACAACAGCCTTGACTAATGGAATTAAACTGCTGTGTTTTATATGAAAACAAAACCAAATAGCCATTCAGTATACAATTTCAGCCAGCCCCATCGACTGGGGACTGCCTCCAACAGAGAGAACAGGGAAACCCTGCTGCCACAAAAGCCAGATCACCTCCGCCACCTGAAAAAGCCAATCCACTTCCAAAGGAGAAAGATTCACCTCCACAGAGTTTACTGAACAAACACACCACAAATTCTGAAGGTAATTCTTTTTTTTTTTTTTTAATTCTAAAGAGTTTTTAAAAGGTTTTAAGCCAGAGAGAGAGTGGAAAGAAAACTGGTGTTGGGGAAGGAGGTACGACTGAGGATTTTTTTCTATTTCCACAAATTTCCCATCTTACATAATTTTTTCTTCTGTTTGAAAGGCCAGAGTGAGACAAAAGGCTGACAGAACCTGTCAACTGTTTCTCAATGGAGGGTCCCCAGCTGTTTTTTTGAGGGACACCCAAATATCACTATCAGGAAGTCTCTTCTGTTTTGGTTCACTTTCTCCAGAAGAGTACCCACTAATCTCCTGGCAGTAGAGGGGATGAGATGGGCAAAATCCTGGTGCCAGCATTCTAGGAGCCAAGTCAAAACCCTTCACTCTTCCCAGTTCTGTTCTCAGTACACCACCCACCCTCAACTGTGCCGGAGCACGCATGCAGGGGGAGATCAGGGACTCCTGGGTTAGCCTCTCTAGAGAGCACATCTCTAGAATACTGAAATTGGGGGTGGTGCTCTCATGACCACATGGGAGGGGAAAGGATCTGGGTGTCTAACTGCTTCTTGCAACCAAACCTCCTGGTTGTCTGCCTTGGCAGAAAATAAATGTCTACATCCTAAAAAGCTACTGAAATCTCTCTCTCTTAGAACAGTTGTATACTGAACAAACATAAGAAAAGCTTATTTTAGTGTCTTATCAAATGTAAGCTAATGGCAAATAACCATATACCTCATTGGTATAATGTCTCCCATCTTTTGTGCCTCAAATCTCTTTTCTAGAAATACAAAATGTATTGGGCTCTTAGCCCACAATCATAAAGGCTGTATACAAGAGTTATCATCATATAACGATACAAATTCTCTCTAGCAAGCAATTTGCTACCACATAATGTATAGCCAATGGGAAAATATGAAATCTCCACAAATTTAGATTACAAACTCAGAGCTTCCTAATAGTCACATTACCCTCATAAAGATTGCTTCACTGAAAAATGCCAGCAATATCCATCTGATCACAGCAGAATTACAAAGTGGAAGAAACATAAAAATTGTGTATGCCGTACTATCCCAATATACCTAATATGCCTCAAACAGCTGACTTTGTTGTTTGCAAATGGTCCTCTACTTGTGTAAGTTTGACCTTCAAACAGCCTGTATTACTGTGCATTACCTATCCCTAAATAGTCCTTCACACATCTAATTCAGATATTCATACGCCAGCTAATAACTGAATGTTTTCAGCTACTGCATGGTGACGCTGCTTGCCAGCCAACTTGGGTTCTATTTTTTTCCCCAATCAGCGGTTTCTGCACAATTAATTTTATTGTATTTTTTTTAATTGTAAAAAGAAATGAGTTGAAAATATGACGCTAGTGATAAGAAGTAGAAATCTCAAAGAACATGTAAGATTAAGACGAAAATAATTACGTATGCCAAGAACAGACTATTTCAAAAAGATAGTCACTGGACTTAAGCCATGGACCAAAAACAAACAAAATTGAAGTTCATGTATAAAATCCTGCAGTGATAATGCTGTATTAAAGAAGGGTACAGTCTGTCAGTAAATGGGCAGAATCACTGATCATCTGACCACAGAGATGGCTCTTTCAGTGATAAATTGTTTTTACACTGTCTCTATGTTAGGTTACCTAGGATATACAATAAAACCATGCTTCTTTCTCAGCTTGGTTAAGAGTGGAGGGTGTGGGGGTAAAGAAGGTATTCTGAGAGTACGCTTGGCCCCAAAATAAACACAGTATATCTCTCACTCTTTACCTGATAAATTATTAGATGGTATATTATTTAGAAGGAGTCCTAGTGGAGTAATGGTTAAGTGCTCGGGGGCTAACCAAAAGGTTGGCAGTTTGAACCCACCAGCCACTCGGTGAGAGAAAAGACTTGGTGATCTGCTCCCATAAAAATTTACAGCCTTCCTGTAGGGCTGCTATGAGTCAGAATCAACTTGATGGCAATAGGTTTGGTTTTGGTTTTTTATATAGGATCAAACTGACACCAGCAACTCGAAAGTTTAGATAGGAACTTAGAGGGCAGTGAGTTTATGTTAATAGAGGAGGGACATCAGAAGGAGGGTGAGAATGGTTGCCAACCTGAAGAATGTAATCAATGTCACTGAATTGTACATGTAGAAAATGTTGAATCGGTGTATGTATTGCTGTGTATATTCTCAGCAAGAACAAAAATAAAATAAATTATTAAAAAAAAAAAATTTACAGCCTAAGAAACACTATGGGGCACTTCTGCTCTGTCCTACAGGGTCGCTGTAAGAATCGACTCGACCACACACAACAATATGAGATAACATATTATTTGTAATTTAACATCTTTTAAATAATATCAAAACATAATTAAGAGTTTCACTTTCTATGCCTCTTTTTCTCTCTCCTCCCCACCAAAAAAAAACCAAACCCATTTCTGTCGAGTCAATTCCAAATCATAGCGACCCTATAGGACAGAGTAGAACTGCCCCATAGAGTTTCCAGGAGCACCTGGTGGATATGAACTGCCAACCTTTTGATTAGCAGAACAACTCTTAACCAGTACGCCACCAGGGTTTCCTCTCTCCCCAAAGTTAACTCAAAACTGCACAAAACAATGAGTAATTTTCCATGGAATACATCAGCTAGAACAGAAACAGCAATAAAAAAAAAAAAAGACAGCAAATAAAATTGCTAAAATTATATTAATATGTTTGCTTAATTCAATAATAATATCATAATAATTAAAGTGATCACATTTTAGCTATGAAAAGAAGGACAACAGCTTTAAAAGAAAAGTAGGACATATTATGACTTAGCTTCCCTACAAGCAGAACATATGACTTAGCTTCCTTACAACAAGCCAACTACATCATTTGTTTGGAAAGAAACTTTAGAGCTCTTGAAACGAGTTTAATTTTGGTATTCTTAATTCAGCAAAATCTCAAAAAAGAAACTTAAATAAAGACAAATAAACTCAGTCTTTATTTATTCAGTATTACTAGAGAAAAAGTCAGATTTTCCACATAAATTAAACAGAAAACATAAACCAAAAGATATCTTGTTCACATACAAACTGGACTTTGCTTATCTAATCTGCACATGTGACGGAGAGTGCAAATATAAATTTTGGCAAATTCCATTCTGTCTATAAACTTCCTACCAAAGAAAAAGGAAAGATCTTACCTACTAAATATCCTGTACACCTATACAGTACACTGTATGTGATTTGCCTTCCTGTGATAATGAAGTATTCAGAATAAGAATTTTTGGCCATTCTTCAGTTTCCTCAAAATGTACAGAAGCACTTAATGACACTTTTGACTTCATTGAAATGGAAAGAGCATCCTCAGACACGTGCCTATAAAATGACTATCAATGTGACCGGTCACAGAAAAGATGTTGACCTGTTGTCCAACTAGTCTGGGGAACCATGATTTTGGGGGACATCAAGGTCAACTGGCATAACAAAGTGTATTAATAAAATGTTCTGCATCCCACTTTGGTGAGTGGAGTCTGGGGTATTAAAACCTAACAAGTGGCCATCTATTATTGGTTACATCAATTGGTCCCAACCCACTTGGAGCGAAGGAGAATGAACACCAAAGACACAAGGAAAATATTAGCCCAAGAGACAGAAAGGGTCACATAAACCAGAGATTCTATCAGCCTGAGACCAGAAGAACTAGACAGTGCCCAGTTACCACCAATGACCACCCTGAAGGGGAACACAACAGTCCCTGACAGAGCAGGAGAAAAGCATGGAGCAGAACTAAAATTCACGTAAAAAGACGAGACTTAATGGTCTGAGACTGGAGGAACATTTGAAGCCATGGCCCCCAGACGCTCTGTTAACCCAGAACTAAAACCATTCCTGAAGCCCACTCTTCAGATAAAGATCGGACTGGACCATATAACATAAAATAATACTCATGAAGAGTGTGCTTGTTAGTGCAAGCAGATAGGTGAGACCAAGTGGGCAGGATGAGAAGGCAGGAAGGAACAGAAGCTCTTTGGATGGACACAGAAAACCCGGGGTGGAAAGAGGGAGTGTGCTATCACATCATAGGGATTGTAACTAGTGTCACATAACAATATGTGTATAAATTTCTGTATGAGAAATTAACTTGAGCTGTAAACTTTCACCTAAGCACAATAAAAAAAAAAAATTGGCCAACTATAAAATTGTATTTTCAAAGTGTAGGACAAGAAGGATGTATTTTTCCAATTTGGAAATAAGTGAGAACGAGAATGGAGAAAATAATTAAAGAATAAAACAGAAATTTATATTCTACTTCTCCAACACTATTCCATGATCTTTAAAAAGGCCAAAGGAAGGCTAGAAAAGGATGACTAGGCCATACCTGAGTTGTTCAATGGAATGTCTAGGAAATTCCTTCACTATCATGTTAACAGGGTCTCAGAAGGGAGAAAATATAAATACTTGTGGTCACTCTACCACCTTGAATTGGACCATGTTGTACCATGGCTTTTCATTTGTTTGAAATGTAACATAATTCTCTAATATATTTATATGATAATAACCAGAATTTCTTTTAAGATTTTTGCCATCCAAGCATGACTTAAAAAAAAATGTTTGAGTACATAAAAGGCTAACTTTCCACTGAATCTTTTCTATCTCCCCACAACATTGTTTTTAAAAATTCTAGAATTTAAGAAATATTTCACAAGTGGATATGCACGTACTGAAAATTCACTGCATTATGATTTTGATCTGGTTAGACAATAAACCCTTTGTGTGTTTGTTCTCCTTGCCAACATTTGATTTTGTTTAGCAACCATAGTGGAAAGAGAACCATTTCTACTTTTATGGAAGTATGTGTGATTATATATATTTGTGAAACCCACAGAGCAGAAAGGCTACAATTAAAAGGATAAACATTATAGTTCTCCCAGCCCCACATGAGAAATTGGTAATGTTTGACTTTGAGTCATACACGTGATCTCTGTCAGCTCAAGGTGGGCAGGAAAGCCTAATGAGGGAGGAAGTATCTTTAGAAAAAGAGAACACAGGAAGCCCAGGAGCCATACTTTGCCTGCAAAGAGAAGTTAGTGTGACTAAGGAGGCATTCTTTAGAGTCAGCTTCCAACTGTGCTACCTATACTCCTGGGGGGAGAGGAAGACTTTCCAGTTTTTTAAACTGATGCTTGAGAGAGTCCCTGAGATCAAGGAGTCCCTTTTTGCGATAGCCCTAAGAAAGACACAACATCACTTGGGTAGTATTCCAGCCAGGAATGCATAGCCTGGAACAGATCACAAGGAAATATCAAGTAAACCTCAAATGAGGAATGTTTCATAAAAACAAAGGGGTTGTACCCTTCAGAAACTTCAATGTCACAAAAGAGAAACGCCATAGAAATGTTCGAGATAAGATGACTAAGTACTATGACAACTAAATATAAGACTTAATCCTGGGCTGGAGCCTATACTGAGCGGAAAAAAAAATCTACAAGAGCCACATGGTCTTATCAGTTGGTGCAGAAAAGGCATCCGACAAAGTCCAACACCCATTCATGATAAAAACTCTCAGCAAAATAGGAACAGAAGAGAAAGTTCTCAACATAATGAAGGCCATTTAAACAAAGCCAACAGCCAACATCATCCTAAATGGAGAGAGTCTGAAGGCATTCCCCTGGAGAATGGGAACCAGACAAGAATGTCCTTTATTACCACTCTTATTCAACAATGTGCTAGAGGTCCTAGCCAGAGAAATTAGACTAGAAAAAAAATAAATAAAGGGCATCGGTATTGATAAGGAAGAATTAAAAGTGTCCCTATTTGCAGATGATATGATCTTATACACAGAAAACCCTAAAGAATCCACAAGAAAACTACTGGAAGTAATAAAGAGTTCAGCAAAATATCAGGATACAAGATAAACATACAAAAATCAGTTGGATTCCTCTACACCAACAAAGAGAATGTTGAAGAGGAAATCACCAAAACAATACCATTTACAATACCCCCAAGAAGATAAAATACTTAGGAATAAACCTAACCAAAGATGTAAAAGACCTATACAAAGAAAACTACAAGACACTACTGTAAGAAACCAAAAGAGACCTATATAAGTGGAAAAATATACCTCGCTCATGGATAGGAAGATGCGACATTGTGAAAATGTCTATTCTACCCAAAGCAATCTATAGACAAAATGCAATCCCGATCCAAATTCCAATGGCATTTTTTAATGAGATGGAGAAACAAATCACCAACCTTATATGGAAGGGAAAGAGGCCCCAGATTAAGTAAAGCATTACTGAAAAACAAGAACAAAGCAGGAGGCCTCCCACTACCTGACTTTAGAACCTATTATACCGCCACAGTAGTCAAAACAGCCTGGTACTGGTGCAACAACAGATACATAGACCAATGGAACAGAACTGAGAATCCACACATACATTCATCCACTTATAAGCAGCTGATATTTGACAAAAGGCTCAAAGTCCGTTAATTGGGGGAAAAGACAGTATCTTTAACAAATGGTGCTGGCATAACTGGATATCCATCTTCAAAAAAAATGAAACAAGACCCATACCTCACACCATGCATGAAAACTAACTCAAAATGGATTAAAGATCTAAATATAAAATCTAAAATGATAAAGATCATGGAAGAAAAAATAGGGACAATGCTAGGAGCCCTAATACATAGCATAAACAGTATGCAAAATATTACTAACAATGCAAAAACATCATAAGAGAAACCAGATAACTGGGAGCTCCTAAAAATCAAACATCTATGCTTATCCAACGACTTCATCAAGAGTAAAAAGACAACCTACAGACTGGGAAAAAAAACTTGGCTACGACAAATCTGATCAGCGTCTAATCTCTAAAATCTACAAGATACGGCAAGACCTCAACAACAAAAAGACAAATAACCCAATTAAAAAATGGACAAAGGATATGAACAGGCACTTCACCAAAGAAGACATTCAGGCGGTTAACAGACACATAAGGAAATGCTCACAATCATCAGCCAGCAGAGAAATCCAAATCAAAACTACAATGAGATACCATCTCACTCCAACAAAGCTAGCATCAATCCAAAAAACACAAAGTAACAAATGTTGGAGAGGCTGTGGAGTGACTGGAACACTTATACACTGCTGGTGGGAATGTAAAATGGTACAACCACTTTGGAAATTGATCTGGCGCTTCCTTAAAAAGGTAGAAACAGAACTACCCTATGATCCAGCAATCCCATCCCTTGGAATATATCCTAGAGAAATAAGAGCCCTCACACAAATAGATATATGCACACCCATGTTCACTGCAGCACTGTTCACAATAGCAAAAGGATGGAAACAACGTAGGTGCCCATCAATGGATGAATGGATAAGCAAATTATGGTATATTCACACAATGGAATACTACGCAATGATAAAGAACAATGATGACTCCACGAAACATCTGATAACAATGGATGAATCTGGAAGGCATTATGCTGAGTGAAATTAGTCACAAAAGGACAAATGTTGTATGAGACTACTATTATAAGAACTCAAGAAAAGGTTTAAACACAGAAGGAAAAAAAAAATCTATAAATGACATTATTGAATCAATTAACAAAACTGAAATATAATCAGTAGATCTACTGAATCTACTGAAAGCTGATAAAAGTATTATATCAATATTTAGTATATTGAAGCCGGTGAATATATTGTGGTTATATTAGGTAATACCCTTATTCATAAGAAATACATATTGGAAAGTATTATGTCCATAATTAAACTCAGTCTCAAATGGTTCAGAGAAAAAAATTATATACATATAATTTTGAATGGGGGGGTGGAAGATTACACACACACAATCTTGAAAGAGTGCAAATAGAAATGTAATGGGTAAAATATTAAAAGTAGGTGAACCTCACTGACACATATACACATATTCTAAAAGTTTTCTGTAATTCTGAAATCAAAAAGTTTAAAGTGTACTAATAGTAAGCATGAATACATACACACATATATAGACAGAGGAGGTGAAGTAGGAGGAGAGGGAGGGAGGGAGAGAGACAGTAAAATGTTAACACATAAGTGGAAGGTATATGGGTGTTCTCTATACAATCCTTTCAACTTTTCTAAGAAAAAAAAATAACATATTTCCTTTTTTTTTTTTAAACAAGAATGAGGATCTATCACTGGACGATTAAAATATTACTTCGTTAGTGGATATTGATCAGACACAATTCTCAATGTATTTCTAATCTTTCTTCACATCTTGTGGGCAAGGCACTCACTGTCCTCTTTATAGAACCATATTTTTTGTGCATGCATTTTTTTTTTATTGTGGTAAAACATACATAACCACACAGCTGTTTCAACCATTGTTATGTATGCAATTCAGTGGCATTAATTATGTTCACGTTGTTGTGCAACCATCACTGCTGTTGCCAAATTTTTTCATAACCTTACAGAAACTAGTAATCCTTAAGCAATAACCCCTCATTCCTCCTCCCACCTGCCCTTGGTAACCATTAATAAACCTTGGTCTCTATGTAAAAAAAAATATATATATATTACTTCCCTTACTTTGTTAATTAGGTTAACTATGGAGGGTAGGAAAAAAATGTTACCAGTGTAGATGCAAAATATTAAGTGCCCTGTATTTCACTTTTTGGTGAGTTATCTACCCTTTTACTTTCCAGGTTGTAGGTTTTAAGCTTCTTTCCACACCCATGGCCATCAGGTCGGTTCTGATTCATAGTGACCCCACAGGACAGAGCAGAACCGCCCCACAGGGTTTCCAAGGCTATAATCTTTACAGAAGCAGACTGCCACATTCTACTTCTGCGGGGCAGCTGGTGGGTTCAAAACATCAACCTTTCAGTTAGCACCCAAGTGCTTAATCACTGCGCCACCAGGGCTCCTTTTAAGCTTCTTAGGCCTAGTTTTTTTCTCTTAAGCTAAGAGACGAAACATCAGAATCTGAACTTGAAAACTACAGGCCTTCCTAACCACTGGCAAAATAATCTCAGTAATATTAGGAGAAAACGGTAACCTTTCCCTATACCTTAAAAAAATAAGACATACTTCAGCATCATAGAATAATCCCTGGAACTGTTATTTCTGAAAAAGTAGTCCCAAAGACACCCAGACTCAGAAACTGTTGTTATAGCCTATGAAAGTAACCTCTAACGTTTCTAAAATCTATAATTCCAAATAATATGTTGCTCTAGTAATGATATTTAAATTGACATTTCTGTTTTTTATGAAAGGAATAAATACTTGAGTTTTATCATTCTTTTACTTCCTTCTTATTCCTCATGAATACAAATAAAAAATAAATAAAAGCCTTGATTCTATTGGCTCTGTTTAAAAAAAAAAAAAACTGTTTTGAGAGTCTTGCTCATTTAAATTAATACAGGAGAAGAAAGAGTGACAGCATCAGGTCATGTTAAAAATAGAATGGACAGGAGGAAAAATGAAATTTTTCAAAATTATACTTTTATTCCTCAGATTTTATCCTTAGATATTACACATGCTATACCCAGATCACCTTGAAAGGCAGTACTTACTATAACTGCCAGGAGATTTTTCTTCATAAGTAAAATGAAGTTGTAATTCCTCCTCAGACATCTCACAGATGAACACTTTCAGCAAACAGCAAATTATAAACAAAGCATTGTGTGTCTGCCAAATGAAGATGTGGCTAGAATGGAAAGAACAAAACCACACAAGAATCAACGCTTAATCATAAGCATGGTCAGTTTATTTCTAGCACATGACTTCCTCATAACCCACCAACCACTTTGTCCATCCTGTTTGTAATATTAAAACAATGCCCATATCTTTTAATAACTGTTCATGACATATTACATTGGATCAGTGGTAACTATTACATTTTACTTTATATCTCATTTTGTGTATTTTACATAGTGAGTCAATGTAATAAAAATCTTTAGTGATGTCTGTGAGCATGACTGCTTTGTTCTTGACTTTACAGATGCCCACATATAGGCAATAAAAGAAAAGAAACCTTAAATATTTTTTGATTATGTTAATAAAGAAAATATACGTAAATATATGACAAAAAATTTAGATAAGATCTCCAATAGCATAGCACGATATTTACTCTCTGTATTAATGATCACAGACTGGCAAGAAAAACTTTAGGTGGATTCAATATGTTCAGAAGGTAGAGCAATGAACAAGCATTTAAAAGGCTGCCATTCATCTAAAAAAAATGCTTGAGTACATAAAAGATTAACCTTCCACTGAATCTAATATGAAAAAATTAAAGGCAACAGATATGGAATGAAACAGTACTCAAACTAAGTTTATTATTTAAACCAGAGCTTTGAACCGATTCAAACCTGTTCAGTCACAGCCAACCACGTGAAATCCCAAAAGACCTGAACTTTTAAAATTTGGATTGAAGGAATGATAACCAGAAAGGGAAAAATTATGGGTTGAAGCCCTGGAATGGGAAGTAGAGTGAGCCATTTCAGGAGCCTGATGCAGGAGACTGGGTTATTGGCAGGACTGTGGAGAGTGACACATATGCAAAGCGGTGCAGTTGGATGCCATCTCTGAGCTGCCAAGCAGCGCTATGCAACGCACACAATGCCCTTGTTTTCTAAGAGGAAGATTAAGTTTCTAGCAGAAAAAGATTAACTTCCTAGCAGGGTTTCAACCTGTAATTGTTGCCGTTCTGGTTATCTTCCTGGTTCATCCACATTTAAATAATTTGGATCTGTTGCGATTTCATTTCCTCAGCCATGACCTCAGCCATGACGGAACCTGGAAGAACTGATTTGAAGCCCTGATTTAAACTAGATATGACTAGTAATAATAATGAAAACAATTACCTCTTTTTGTAATAACTGCATCATCATTAATCTTCTTGAATAATATATTCTAAAGACTATCTAAAATGCTGAAATCAAACAGACTGCAGAATTTATAATCCTACCCCAATGACTTGCACAATAAACCAAAACCTCTTTCTTTTACCTTTTCCCCGTAATAGTGAGAATAGTTCCTTAACCAGAGTTTTCAAAAGACCATTAGTCTATTTCCACCATTAAATAAAAAATAATATTCATGTTGTTAAATATTAAGAGAACATGATTTAATCAGCTGGCTTACTTCTGACATTCTGCTGAAAGTTTTAGTTCTTTGGTTCTAGAAAGGAAGACCTTAATTAGTGCAGCAAGGTTTCCGGTTCGAGGATTGTTTTCAACTGCAAGAGAAGAAAATGTTTTAAAAAGTAAAAATTAAGAACTGAAATTGAAGTGAATATATCATAACATTTATAAAACCAAATATCTATTTCAAGTTGCTCACAGACCACCCCACTGTCAATTTCACGTCTAATAAGGGGAATACACAATCAGAGAAACTGCTGCTCAATCTTAATTCTGAACAACAAAAAATGATTTACAATGTGAAAATCAGTAGAAAAAAGCAGCCACCTCATCTTAGAATCCAAAAATGTAAAGACATAATAGTTAATAAAAGCAAAACCCGTTGCCATCAAGTCAATTCCGACTCTTAAAAATCCTACAGAACAGAGAAGAGCTGCCCCATAGGGTTTCCAAGGAGTGGCTGGTAGATTCGAACCACAGACCTTTTTTGTTAGCAGCCAAGCCCTTAACGACTCCGCCACCTTACACGCACACGCACACACACACCTTTTTTTAAAAAGCAGACTTTCAAAAAAAAATAAAAAATTGATCATCTGTATCTCCAGTATATAGGCTATAATAAACTGTAAGATTCTGCTAAAAAAAAACACAAACAAAGAAATAATGAATATTCCAACAAAAAATAAAAAGCCACATTTAAAAAAGCAATGTAATCAGAGGGGGAGTTATTTGATCAGACAAAATTTTAAAAGATTTAAAAACAAAATACGAATTTTAAAAAGTTTAGAAAATGGGCATTTCAGCAAAGTCGGCCTATAGCATTGAGAGAATACTATATTGGGAAACCAGATTTGGTTTCTATCCAGGTCTATACTGAACCCCAGAGAAACCACTTTACTTCTCCAACCTCAATTTTCTCATCTGTGAAAGAAACAACAGCTAACATATACTGAAAAACATACACTAAGTGCTTTACATGCATTATCCCATTTAATCCTCAAAGCAACCCTATGGGATAAGCACTCATATTACTGCCATTTTTACGCATCCTCACTGAAGATTGTTACTTGCTGAAGGACCCATCCTTGTCTAATGACTCAAATCCTTGGCTCTAAGCTGCCCTGCTATACCAACCCCTTTAAATCAAGATATTGGACTTAATGAAAGTAGTTCTATCAGCACTACAGCAAGTCACAGAACAGTAGAGCTTAAGAATTCATCAGAAGGCAGAGACCGCATCATCAGAATCTTTAATCTTACTGATGAAGAAAAAGAGGCCCTGCAAGGTTAAGTGCTGGGCCCAAAGTCAACATCATGTTAGTGACAAGTGCCCAGGCTTTTTGCTTTACCAATGGTTTTCAAACTGTGAGATGCCAGAGTTCGGGATATTGGTTTTTCTTTCAAAGCATATTTTGAAAACCAGAAATGCAAACACTCAACACACCTGGGCTGCCAGGAACATGTATTTTTGTGCTGATCTGTGAATTACGCTTTTGCTGTCATCTGTGTATATATTTGAACTTCTTGAAAATGTGTCAAAGATTTAAAAGGAAATAGAACTCCAACACTTTTTTTTTAACCCAGGTCTGCACACACACACTTAAAAAAACTGTACATGGGAATAAGTACACTATTATAGCATACCTGCAATGTGCTTACTAACTGCCAAGTCAACTCAGGTATAGCTGCTGAGTATGCATTCTTGTCACAGGTTGAGAGTCAAGACAAGTAACTGTGTAAGCTTCTCCTTGCATCGCAACATGCTACTCAAAGTGTGGTTCATGGACTACCAACAAAAAGCCTTATCTGGAAGCTTGTTGGAAATGCAGAATCCCAGGCCTACCCGACACTTACTGAAGTTGACAGTGCTTCCCTAAGTTGAATGTGCATTGAGATCACAAGGCATTCTTGTTTTTTTTTTTTTTTTTTTGGTATTTTTTTAATTTTTTGTACTTCAGGTGAAAGTTTACAAATCAAGTCAGTCTCTCATACAAAAAGCCACACACACTTTGCCGTGCACTCCCAGCTGCTCTCCCCTTAATGAAACAGCACATTCCTCCTCTCCACCCTGTATTCCCCGTGTCCATTCAACCAGCTCCAGTCCTCCTCTTCCTTCTCATCTCGCCTCCAGACAGGAGTCACCAGCAGTCTCATGTGTCTACTTGAGCCACAAAGTTCACTCCTCAGCAGCATCGCTGTCTATCTTATAGTCCAGGCCAATCCTGTCTGTAGAGTTGGTTTTGGGAATGGTTCCAATCTTGGGCCATCAAAGGGTCCGGGGACCATGACCATCAGGGTCCCTCCGGTCTCAGTCAGACCATTAAGCCTGGTCTTTATACAAGAATTTAAGATCTGCAACCCACTGTTCTCCTGCCCCATCAGGGATTCTCTGTTGTGTTCCCTGTCAGGGCAGCGATGTTGGCAGCTGGGCACCATCTAGTTCTTCGGGTCTCAGGCTGTTGGGAGTCTCTGGCTTATATGGTCCTTTCTCTTGGGCTCATATTTACCGTGTGTCTTTGGTGTTCTTCATTCTCCTTTGTTCCAGGTGAGTTGAGACCAATTTACGCATCTTAGATGGCTGCTTGCTAGCATTTAAGACCCCAGACAACACAACATTCTTATTAAAATGCAAAATATGATTCCACCCATGTAAAGTCCGACCTGATATTCTGCAGCACTAACAATCTCCCAGGTGATGCCCATTGCTACTGGTTAGAGAATCCCACTGTGAGTAGCAAGGTGCAGCATTTGCTGTAGCTGGGAGAGCTTCTGTCCAGCATTCATAATTAAGAACAGATATGTGATCCGATATTAGATATTGTTAAAAGTCGCAAGAAAATTTCCTACTTCTTTCCAAGTTTCAGGTTTAGTTTGATGAAAGAATATCTCAAGATTTCAGAATAAACTGTTAAGAGAGTTAATATTTCCAAAGTACTTGTCTGTGTGACTATTATCTAGCTCTTGTAAATCAAAATAAAATACTGAGACAACGGAGGGCTGCGGCTGATAATGACTATATTCAGAATCCCAATTTCATAGCCCTGTGTTCATTCAACAGCCTCTTTGTTACTAAATGACTTTATCAGTAATTGCTTGAATTTATAAATGTGTAGCTATAAAAAAAAAAAAAGTTTAAAAATGTCTTGCTGGAAAGAGGAACCAGACTACTTGACTGATGTAATTAAAGCTTTATGTGCCTTTTATATTCATTCATTCAGCATATATTTACTGAGATACCCAGATGTACACAGCATTGTTTCAGGAACAAAGGAGATACCTGTAAACAGAACTCTCTGTCCTCACGGAGCTTACATTTTAAGAGTACTAATGTTTTCCACAGTGCCCTTTTGGACAAAATGAAGATCAAGGCTAAAATTAATACAATACATTCAACGCTTTGTAAACAATAATATGCAACGACAGATCCAAGATACCAAAATGCTTCAGTGGTAGGAGCAACAGTATTTAAGAGGACCAACGTTAACTGGTAAAAACCAAATGCTAAATTTAGGTTGAATAAGCTTCAGAAGCCAGAGTAGGAACAGGGGACATCAATAGGAAGACAGAAAAACATAATGGGACTAGACTACAGAATCTGACTAGGTTCCAATCCCAGCTCCATCACTATCTAGCTGTATGAAATTTGGGAACTCGTCTATTTGCACATTCATCACCTCATTAACTCAATTCACATTACACTATCAAAATTTATAACAGAAAAATTTGAAATAAATGTGCTTCACACATACATTTTTTTCCCCTTACCTAAAGACTTGCAGACCGAAATGGTTGCCTCCTCCAAGAGCTTCAACTCTGTACTGGAGAGACAGAAGAAAAAGGTGATTAATAACTAACATTAAATATATGTACATTAAATAATTTTTTAAAAACCAAACCAAACCCCTTGCCATTGAGTTGTTTCCGACTCACAGCGACCAACAGGACAGAGTAGAACTGTCCCATAGAGTTTCCAAGGAGCACTTAGTGGATTCGAACTGCCAACCTTTTGGTTAGCAGCTGTAGCACTTAACCACTATGCCACCAGGGTTTCCAAGGAATATATAAACGAGACATGCAATTTGCAAGAAAAATATGATATACAACAGTGAACAATAAGATCAAGAAAATAAAGTTATACTTCAATTAATAACGTAATTAGAAAATTTACTATAATTCTCAATACCAGATTTCTAAGAGCTCGGGATGCTCTTAGGCATTGGAAAAGGGGTGGGAAAAGACAAGGGAGAGAATGCATATATAAACTTCAGTGACTTATAAATACAGAGACACATAAGAAGATAGCTCGAAACAGACAGAAACACAAACACAGATACAGAGACGGGGGACCAGACAGATGAACACAAGCAAAACACAGAGGCAGGAGACAGAGCAGAGACAGAGACAGACAGAAAAAAGAAAGTAAATATGACACAAATTTGACAACTGATAAATCTAGATGAAATATATACAGGTGTTCATTTTATCACATTTAATACTTCTATAGATTTAAAATGCTGCAAAGTAAGACGTTGGGAAAACACACACACAAATGGAGAATTACAGAATTAAAAATGCATAACAAAAGCATGTAAGTCGGAAGGGGTAAACAGAATTGAAAGAATCTGTAAAGGTACAAGTTTATATCAAACTTTAATTCAAGGATGCATGCTCTAAGGCTAACCATTTAAAGAGCAGAAAAGAACATACAACTAAAGAATACAGAAGGGCAAAGGCAGAATAACAAAATGCATTTAAGCAGGCTAAAAGATTGAAAAAAAAGAACTTAAAACTGGCCAAATAAAGAACAAAAGGTAAGATGACAGATATAAACAAAAATATATTTAAGTATATGTAATTACATTAAGCATAAATGGACTACAAATATGACTAAGACCATGATTGTCAGTCAGAATTTTAAAAATAATAATAAAATCTATGCTGCCTACAAGAGATACATTCTAAATTTAAGAATTCAGAAACATTGATCTTTCCCAAAATCATCAAATAGGTTAAATGCAATTTCTATCAAAATCCCAGCAAGATTTTTTGTAGATGCAGACAATCTTATTATAAAAATTTATACGAAAAGGCCAAGGAATTAGCTAAAAGAATTCTGAAAAGCAAGACTAAAGTGGGAGGAAACACTCCACCCAATTTCAAGACTTATTAGTTATAGTAATCAAGACAGAGAGTACTGAGGCTAGAAGCTATGCCACTGGTATTTCATATGCCACCAAGGTCACCCATGGTGGACAGGTTTCAACAGAGCTTCCAGACTAAGACAGGCTAGGAAGAAAGGCCTGGCAATTTATCCATAAATAAAAAAAAAATCCATAAATAAGCCAATGAAAACCCTACGTAGAACAACAGAATATTGCCTGATACAGTGCTGGAAGATGAGTCCCCCAGGTTGGACGGCACTCAAACATACCAACAATCATGAAAATAGCGCAGGACCGGGCAACACTTAGTTCTGTTATACATAACGTCACCATGAGTCAGAGCCAACTCCACGGCAGCTGACAACAACATGGTAGTTTTATGTCTAACTATCTGAGGAACCAAAGTTTCTTTTCTGAGGTGATGAAAATGTTCTAAATTTGATGGTTACACATATCTGCGAACACAGTAAATCTCACTGAACTGTATACTTTATACTCATGTAATAAACAAAAACATGGACAAAAAAGGTACATTATCAACTTCAGAACATGGAAGTAGGAAGGGAAATAGAATGGAAAGGGAAGTTTCAGTATATTATTTCTGTAAAAGTTTATTTCTCTGATAAAAAATCAGAAGCAAAAATTTTAAAATGTGTTAAATCCTGGCGGTGAGTATATAAGGATTAAATTATTTACACTTTTTAATCTTGAAAGCATTTCATAAATAAATTTCTGATGTAACAAAAAAACCAAATTAGGCATAGCTCTGTTTTATAGAGAGTCAGTATCTACACAAAAGACTGCCAGTCTCTAGAGAAAAAGCTGATGGTGCCGTAAGGGAAAAGAACAAGATGAAATCAGCATTCACCCAGAACAAAGCTTTAAAAAAAAAATCACCCCAGCACCCCTCCTAACAGAACCTACTTTATTTACTGTCTCAGAGGTGAGCCTGCATCTGCTGGGTAACCTCTTCTAAAGCTGTACTGTGGGGTGCTTAGCACATTTCCAGAGTCTTCACTGATTCAGACTACTTAGCATTATTCTCAAAAAAAAAAAAAAAAAAAATGAAATTTCAAATTCTAGGTGGTCTACAAGAACAAAAAAAAACCAAACCTGTTGCCATGGAGTCAATTCCAACTCAAAGCACATTCTAATTAAAAACAAATGACACGATAAAAAACCTGTTTCAGTAGAAACCAAACTTTAAAGAAGCAAAAACAAATTAGTTTTCTTGAAAATTTACAAAAGAAAATTCAACTGACAACTGTTCATCAATCTAGAAGTAGTATACTGATTCAAAATGTGCATTCCCCCTGACAGGGAACACAACAGAGAATACCTGATGTTGCAGGAAAAAAAGTGGGATACAGACCTCCAATTCTAGTAAAAAGACCAGACTTAACGGTCTGAGACCAGAGGGACCCCAGAGGTCATAGACCCCAGGCTCTCTGTTAGCCCAAACCTAAAACCATTCCTAAAGCCGACTCTTCAGACAAAGATTAGACTGGACTACAGGGCATAAAATGATACCAGTGAGGATTATGCTTCTTAGCTCAAGTAGACACATGAGACTATGGGGGCAACTCCTGTCTGGAGGCAAGATGAGAAGGAAGAGGGGGACAGGAGCTGGATGAATGGACACAGGAAATACAGGGTGGAGAGAAGGAATGTGCTGTTACATTGTAAGGAGAGTAACTAGGGCCACATAACAATGTGTGTATAAGTTTTTGTATGAAAGACTGACTTGAATTTTAAACTTTCACTTAAAGCACAATAAAAAAAAAAATGTGCATTCCAATCCTAGTTCAACTAGCTATGTGACCCTGGGCTAATTTCTTAAGTCTTTGTTTTCTTAGATTCCCCATACACAAGGGTAAGTCAAAAAGTACTGCTATTAGGGTTGCAGTTCATACACGCATGGGTTTATCTGAAACGTGTTTAAACATGTCTCTGCCATCAGTGGATGGCTGCAGACAAGTTCTCTCAGTAATACACCTGGTTAGGGTGCCTTCAAAAAAAAAGATACTTTTTCAGTCGTGGAGAAAAACAATTCTGAGGTCAGAGTTAATATCAAATTTTCAACAAAACTCAAGTGGACATCTTCCCAAATCACTGAGCTTTGCAACAAGTTTATGGGAATGCTGGCCCACATAAAACAGTTTTTAGATGGATCAAGCACTTTAAGAAAGGTCAGGAAGACCTCAAAGACGAGCCAAGAGAGGGAAGATCACTCAGAAGGTTACGGTGACTGTTTTGGGGGATTCCCAAGGGGTAATCTTGATAGATTTTCTCAAAGAACACAGGACAATCACAGGGGGCTTATTATGAAGAACTTTGAAGAAAACTGAAAACTGCATTGTTGAAAAAAAGGCCAGCAAAGGTGTGCCGAGGAATTTTTTCTATTGCGACAATGCACCTGCTTATTCTTCAAGGATAACAAGGGCTGTCCTACGAGAATTTCATTGGGAAGTCTTACCCCATCCATCCCACATCTCTGACCTTGCCCCATCAGACTTCTTTTTGTTCCCAAAACTCAAAGAACATTTAAAAGAAACACATCTTGAGTCCCTTAAGGATGACAAAACTGCTGTTATTACATGGTGTAAATCGAAGAACTGTCTGGAGAAGGGTCACAGAGATGGAAACACTGCCTGCAGAAATGCATAGACCTAGATGAAGGATATGTTGAGGAAGAATAGCTTCACATGTTGATATGTTTGTTTCCTAAAGGTTTCTATGATTTTGTAGCAATACTTTCTGACTTGCCTTCAGAGTTAATAATGGTATCTGCTCCCTAAGGTGGTTGTGATGATTAAACGGTACGTGTAAAGCTTAGTATAGTGTCTAGCACAAAGTAAACCCTCAAAAAACAGTACCAATTGTTGATTACAAAATGTTGTATTTTTTCCTAATTAATAAATTAAAATACAGGTAGTCCCCGATTTACAATGGGGTATGGTTCCGAAGACTCTACCCTAAGTAGGTTCTGACGTAAGTGGAATACCTCATTTTTATTTTTCATTATTATTGCCTTTTTATTATCCGTATCTTTATAAGTTTGATCTTTATTTCTCTTTGGGGATTGAAAACATTACATATAAACTTATATACATTTTAATACATACGTACATACATTAAAAAATACACAAATCATAAAAATGTCCTCTAATGATGAAGAGTGGACAACACCGGTATTTTGTCAGCTGCGGTAACGACTCCACTTGTGGAAGGTTCTGGATCATCTGGATTATCCCTGGGAATTGGTACAGTGTTTCTAGTCAGAAAATCAGCGAGAGTTGTCCGTATGGTCCTTTTCTTTTTCTTCATATATTTCACAGTAACATCTCACTGCTTTTCGAATCTACCTAACCACTTTAGCAAAGGAATCAGCATTTGGGTCCATGTCTTCAAACAACTGAAGCCCCCGATTTGCTTTAGAAAACTGAATCTATACAGCAGTGTTTTGAACAGTGTATCATAAAATGGAACATCTGCAAGTGAACATCTGAGAATAACATCAGCAAATTACGCACTGCAATACTGTATACAGTACATATTACCAATGATTAGATTTAAAAAAAAAAAAAAAGAACCGTAAGTGCAGTTCATCATAACTTGAATACATCATAAGTTGGGGACTCCCTACAATGTCTTACATTTGCTGTACTCTTTAAATGCTATTCCAAGCACTTTCAAATTTATTAGTGTGTTTAAACCCCATAAAAAACCTCTTCTAGGACAGTTACAATCCCTATTTTTTATAGATAAGCAAATTGAGGTTTCCAAGAAGTTTAAGTAACATTCTAGGAATCAGGAGTCTAGAAAGAACAAAGGCCAGCTTTAGAGTCTAGTAAACTATGTGACTAAGTTAAAAATTACATGGTCTTTTCAGCCAACAAACATAGCACAGCAAATCCTCCAAACGAGCCCCCAGCCCCCAGAGTTCTCTATTGTTGCTGACAAAACACACTTTAAAAAGAGGCCCTGAAGCACTAAGGCTTTCAATAAGAAAAGTTTAGGAAACTGTGGAAGAAAACTGATTTTTTTAGCTAACTCTAGAACTATGCTGCCTGAAATGGTAACTACCAGCCACATATCCTACAGTAAAGTATCTATAGTATTTATCACTATATTAGATATTTTTAGAGTGCCCGTCTGTCTGCTGTCCTCCCCACCTCCTTTTTCTATCTTCTCATCTACTATTCACAGGTGAGCGCAGGTAGCCAGATTTGTTTAGCAAACTCTCACACCTACTCCCCAGTTATAGCTGACTAGATCATGGACAGGCATCTAAACCAAAGCCAAGCCAGAGTCTTAGGGAATTTAGAATTGAGCTGGAAAGGTAGGCTTTCCATATGGCTAGAACTTGGTTGTGATGCTGAGGGTTCCGGGAAGCCATCCACTGAATCCACGGAGAAGCAGAAAAAACCAGTTAGTAAGAAAGATGAATAAAAGAGCTATGTGGAAAGAAGAAGAGATAAACAGAAAGGACTCTCAGGATCCCTGCTGGTCTTCCAATTCTTGGTACCAGTTCGTCCTGAAGCCTAGCTACGTTCCTGATCTTGGATTCTATGAGACACCCCTATCTCTTTATTACGTATGTCCATCTCTTTTTGGCGTATGCTAGATCAAATTGATTTGTTAATACCAAAAAGACTTTGAATTAATATATCACTGGTCAGATTCAATAATACACATTATAGTACTAGTTGACAAAAAGTGAGAACTATGAGTTACTTGGTTTATTGGTTACTCAAGCAAAAAAAGAGGTCTAAAATGCAAAGGATTGTAAACAGCTTTATGAGGTTAAGAATTAGACCACACGAATAACATGTCTCACTGGCACTTCTACTTTCTTCAGTCAATAATCACTCTCTTTTCAAACTGGCTGAAACCAAGAGCTTCCATTATGTAAGAGGTTTCCATTATGAAGGCTACGTCTCTAAAAGCTTCTGAATTTGTTCATTCAACAAACATTTCCTGGGTGCCTAGGACATGCTGGGTTCTGTGAAAGATGCTGCCTCTGTCTCCAAACAGATACAGATAGAGGTACAAGAGAAGTGCCAAAACCAGGACTAGCCCTGTGTGTGAGCTCACAGGAGGTACACCCAACCTACCCAGAAAGGAATCAAGGAAGGCATGCTGGAGGAAATAACTATTCTGTTTAACCTGAAAGAGGAAGAGAAGTCAGGCAGGCAGACAAAAGGGGTGTGCTTTCCAGGCACAAGAAATAGTATAGGAAAAGGCATAGCGGTCACAGAGAGCCTGGAATATTCTAAGACGTGGAGGATACTCAACACAGGTAAATGACAAAGCTGGAGAAGTATACCAAATGGCTGAGGTACAGAGTTCCATTTTCTCAACTTATTCCTAAAACAAAGGTATTGAGTGTTCCCAAAAGAAAAACTTAAACAGGGCTCTGATTTAGTTTTATTACAATATTAGTCTATTAACAAAAAAGAATTTCAAGATACATTAGAGGAGTTGGTTTGGACATCATTTCCTCCTGGAAACCTAAGGCCAACTAAGACCATCCTCTGCCAGTAAAGTACCCAATCATAAAACTCAGTATGCTACAGCATAATGCCATTTACTTCTCTGTGGCCCCACTACATTTAGACTGCTCATTCATCATAGTATTCCTAACCTGATAACAAAGTAGGCATTTAATAAAACTTTATTGACCAAATGAATTCCAATTTTAGACACTTCATTGACAGAGGATGAAATTACCTCCCACTGCACCACAGGAAACTCTCCCCACTCTTCAGCCCTCCAGGCAAGGTCAGCCCCCCTTAGGCCCCTCCACGTGGCCAGGATCTGAAACAGCACCACTGCCACGACCTTCTCAACAACACCACTTCAGGTCAGAAGCATCTCCAGGGCTCAGATTATAAACTGTGAGAACAGGAAGAATGTCTCATTCACTCGTGCATCCCTCACCATGCCTGGTACTGTGGCTCAGCCTTGGTGATTACCTATTAAATAAAGGATTCATGGAACTCTGCGGCGGTGTCCCTGAAATTTCTGCACTTTGAAGCTTTACTTATTTCTACAAAGGAAATCAGTCAGGCACAATCCTGCCAAAACCAACATACTGATTGTTACAATAGAATTCCTTTCCTCTCATCCCTCCATACACCAATGTTCTAAACTTCTTGGAACATTTAAGAATAATCAGCTTTCCTGTTCGCTTGATTTAGAGCTATAATGAGGTGGCAAGCAACTGGGGTGGCTGGTAACTGCTGCTGCCTGTTATAGGCATCTATGCACAGCCCTGTTTTAAACAAATGAGCTCAAATGTTCTGGCAGCAAGCAACTAACAAATCATTTGCAGTAAAAAAAAGCAAAATGGTACTGCAAAAACATGCCAATGTTTTAAAGACAATTACAATTAGAAAACGAATTTTGTTTCTGAAGGCAGATTTGAGATGCTGGAAACATGCAAAAAGAGGGCAAAAGGCAGCAGTCAGACGTATTAATACAGATTAAATAAGTACCACACAGAGTACTTCAAACTTACTGTATACATAAACTCCACACCCCTGGGTCAATTTCAAAAATGTCGATAATTGAAGACTAGAGATAAATACTTCAAATAAGTACTCTCTTACTCTCTTAATCCTTTTCTAGCAATTGGTCTTTACTAATGGTGAGTCCAAAGTAAGGGAGTTGAAGTATCACCACCCTCTCTTCTAAGGTGCATTTCTGGTTGTTTTTCTTCTAAGACTGATTTGTCCGTTCTCTGGTAGTCCATGGTATGTACACTATTAGTTGCCAATACCACAGAGTATATCGGTTCTTCTGTCTTCCTTTTTCAGTGTCCAGCCATTCTATGCATACGAAAAGTCCATCGCTTGGGTCAGGTGCACCTTAGTCATCAAAGTGACATCTTTCTTTTTAAAACTTTAAAGTGGTCTTTTGTAACAGATTTGCCCAATGCACTACATTGTTTGATTTCTTTTTTTTTTTTCCTGAATCTTTTTTTCCTTTTTTTTTTGTGCTTTAGGTGAAAGTTTACAGAGTAAACTATTTGTTACATATGTTCGTCACAGCAAAACATATGTAATATTCTTGAAATAACAAAATTAAAGAGATGGAAACCTGATTAACAGCTGCTACACGTTAGGGATGGGGACTGGAGATGAGCGTGGCTATACAGGTAAAGCACAAGGGACTCTTGCCGTGAGGAAAGAGCTGCATATCTTGATCGTGGTTATGGATACACAAATCTACTCATGATAAAACTGTATAGCTATACATACACGAGTGCATATATAACTGATGAAATCTGAATAATGCTCTGTAGATTGTACCAATGTCAATTCCCTGGTTTTGATATTATACAATACTAATACTATAGATGTAAAATGTTACCATTGGGAGAAAACGAGTGAAGGGTATGTGGATTTCCCTGTACATTTTTTATGCTGCTTTCTATGAAATCTATAATTATTTCAAGATAACAGTTTAAAAATTGAGCTATAAAAATACAAAGCTGTACAAAGTTATGTAGGTATAGGCATTTCTAAAATACACACACACACACACACACAATTTCGCATGCACAAAATCATGCTATACGAATGGTTTTATAACTGGCTTTAACCACTTACTATGCTTTGGCTCTTATTCCATGTCTATAAACATATGATTATTTTTAATGGTTATACATTGTACCACCATGCAGATATACTGTTTTTGTTTTTTATTCAATCTCCTTACGAGTAGACATTTGGGTTGATAGCAATTTTCTGCTATAATGATTGTCTTTACACATACATCTTTCTACATTATATATTTTTGAACTTGTCCAATTCTGAACGTAAATTCTAGAAGTGGAAATGCTAGGTCAATGAACACTTCTATTCTGACAAATATTGCCAAATTACATCCCAGGAAGATGTTACCAATTACCATTCCCACCAATAGTGCCTAACTGTGGTTTATAAACCCACACATATTGCTAAATCTGCAAAATTGCAAACCCAGATCTTTTGACTTCAAATCCAGTGATTTTTATACTTACAAAAGCAAGTGTCAACAGTCTGCAAGCATAAGAACCTTTATTACAAATACAGATTTTATTTCCCCTAAAATGGACTATGGAGAGGAATTCATAAAAGGATGTGATGTCTAACTAGCAAACTATTACTAGGCCACTGTAAATTTAGAGCAAATTCTATTCAACACTACCTAAGTTCTTCATTTGTACCATGCAATCAATCTCTGTATTAAATAATGTGGGGAAAGAGGCACATCAATAACTGTTGTACAGAGAGGTTAAAGCCTCTTTGGATTTAAATTCCATTTACAATCCTCTGACAAACAGCTCTGGCCTTAACTTCAAGGATGGAATAATGAAGAGGATATAGAAATGTTCGGTTGTGGCAGAAAAAATAAAAATTTAACAAATATTAAGTAAAAAATGGTGAATATCTTTTTCATTATAAAGATAGATGATCGACTATATTAGCCACTTATGATGCAGAAAACGCCTTCAAATGACATCAGCCACAATTCATGAGGTGACAGAAGAGAAGAGAAACCCTGGCCCTGACAATTAGATTTGTTCTCTACCACAACCTCAGAGGAGAACTGCCATTAGTTCATCAATGAAGGAATACAAAGATGAGTGCTCAGTGTTAAGGCATGCATCTTTCATTAATCAACAGAGTACCACGTTCAGATGCCTAGCAGTTTTCCGAATCTAACAAGCAAGAAAGAACGTTTGTTGGTAGAAGAAAAAAGCTATTTTCATACGAAGCCTGTAGTTCAAGAATTCAAGTTCCCGCATCCAAAATAAATATATAAAAATAGGTGAGCTAATAAACTAAATACCTATTCCTGATACTTGTCACACATGAAAATATTGAAGAGAATTATTAATGACATTTTAGTTAGTTGGTGTAAAAAGTCAGGCAGGCTACAATTCACAAGTTAAACATTGACAACTTGAGTTAACAGCAGCAGCACACTTAAGCTGATAAACTTAATGATGACCTGCGTCCTATGTCATGTTGCCAATATGAGGCACCAGAAGGCACTGTGGCCGTTTAGAGGTTTCTACCAAACACCTCTTCTTTCTTTTTCAATTTCTCTAATCTTTTCTATCAACCCTTCTGTCTCTTTCTTCTTCATTTATCTATGCTGTGAATTTTAAAGTAACACTAAGAGGTACCAGTGGACACTGCCAGACCATGTTGGCCCTCAGGGATTAAAAAAGAAATAAAGGTTGAATAGTACATAATCATAAAGGAGAAGGTTGCCAACTGTTTGTAGAACAACACTGCAACCTAAAACATAGTATTGTTATCATTTCCTCAAATGAAGAAGTATTTTAGCCCTAACATAAAATTAGATTTTTACATTTTTACAATACAGGGAAAAATAATTAACTTTTAAACTAATAATTATAACTAAGTACGTACTTAGTAGGCCTTCATTAATTTGAACTCACTAATTCAGAATATGGGGTTGTTTGGCTAAAACTGAGTTGAAATTGACCTTCGAATTTTTTAAAATATTTCAACAAGGGAGGAAGGAACTGGGAAAAGTATTGTTTAACCACTAGAAAAGAAATGTTTAAAGATTCTAGCATATTTTAACCGCTGAATTGCAAATATATTTGCTGAATAGAAATAAAGTGCATTGTGTATAGCACTTTACACTTCTTAAAGTTCTTTTACCTTGTTTATTTAATTTAATTTCTTTTAAGAACCCTGAGAAGTTGACTGAGGAAATGGGAGTATCCCCATTTTACAAGTGACAGAAATAGAGGAGCTAATTAACTTGTCCATGGTCATAATATAAGAATAAAACATATCTGACTTCTAGTTTAATTAATACTCTTGCAATCTGAATAATACAACTTAGGTAGCCTTTTATTAAGGCAGACTTACATAGCATCAATCTAGAAACACAACCACCAGCTACTTGGAATTTCTATATAAGCCTAAAAGAAGCTGTGTCATAAAAATTACATCTATTTTATGATTACAATCCTGCAAAAACTATGTGAGTGATAAAGAACTGGAATAAAACAGAATTTTTTTTTTAATTCTAATAAGGAAAGATGTAAGAATACAGATGACTTTTTTGTAATTGCTATGAAACCATGAACTGTAGTTTGGTCAGAAAGCTAAAATTTTTAAATTATACATACCCTAATTCACAGCTTTCAATAATTTAGACTGGTTTTGTTGTACTTTTAAGCACACCAATCTCATATGTGAATCTCAATAATGAAAGATAAGACACTCATAGTTCAAATTCTTTAACAAAAAGCAGATGGGCAAACAGCTAAGAATGACTTGTTGGGGGAAAATTATACACAGATTTCCTCCTGAACACAGATCTGCTGGGCAAAGTATAATTATAAAGCTCATAAAATAAAAACACTGAAAATGCTTAAGTCCCTTTCACTGAAAATTCTGCCATGAAATGATTTCAAAATTGCTATTATATATATTAAGGATGTCATTTTCAGCCCATAACATGCATATTGTCAAATATGTAATGTTTGTCAGTTTAAGATACAACCTGAATAAATCAATAAGTAACCATTCAGAAAGTATAGAAGCATTTGTAAAGACTTTTTCCCCTTACCTTAGCAAAGAGAATTACAGAAATCATTCACAAAACTAACAAGAATCAGCCCATTCAGTAGTTAAACTGTGGGAATATCAACTTTTTAAATGGGCCTATTCATAGGAAAAACTCAAAGGATAAAAACTGCATATAAAATTTATTATAGCAATGTTTAATGCACCTAGCAGAACCAAAAGTACTTACATTCACATGATTCACAGACAATCCTATATGCTGTCACTCAACTTCAAAATGAAAGGAACTTTAACTACTAAAATGTCAAAATTTTAATAACGAACATACTAGATAATGCTGTATTTTTTTCTCAAGAAAGTAACACAAAAATCGACTTAATAATTTAGATTCCAGTTAACACAGTGAGAAACGAATTGACAGACGCACTTGCAGCACGTAAAACGTACTTGGCCTCTTACTTTAATGCTTTAAACAATTCTGTTATATTTTCCCCCGTTTTAACATAATTACCCGCAGTTCTTTGGACTTTTAGTTTAAGGGATCATTCGAACCTAGGCAAACTCAAGCATCTTCTAAAATGATTTTCCATACCCCATTACCACCAAGTTGATTCCAACTCTTAGCAACCCTACAGGACAGAGCAGAGCTGCCCCACAGGGTTTCCAAGACTGTAATCTTTACAGAAGCAGACTGCCATATCCTTCTCCCACAGAGTGGCTGGTGGTTTCAAACCATCAACCTTTCGGTTACCACTGTGCCACCAGGGATCCTTATGATTTTTCATAGAAAGGTATATATGAAAGGAACAAGAAAAAATAAAGGGTTTGACTCAAAATGTAAAAACTGAACTTCTTTTGGTCCCCCACTTTGAGAAAACAAGATGCCAAAAAAAAACCCAAATTGGTTAAATTATTTATTCCCTTAGCAAAATGGCCTAGTACACTATGTTGGTCATCATTCAAACAAAGCCTATAATGAAAGAATTAGAAGAGTTGTTTAAAAGACAGTTTAGTAGCTATCTCAGGTCCCCCTCCATGACAGAGCAGATTGTTTCAACTTGAAAAGTTCTAATAATATTGCTTTATGTACTAAAGAGAACATAAAGAAAACAAAAATTCTACAACTGGACCAATAAGCCACATCATGATAAATGGAGAAAAGCCTGAAGTTGTCAAGAATTTCATTTTACTTGGATCCACAATCAACACCCACGGAAGCAGCAGTCAAGAAATCAAAAGACGCATTGCATTGGGCAAATCTGCTGCAAAGGACCTCTTCAAAGTGTTGAAAAGCAAAGATGTCACCTTGACCCAAGGTGCGCCTGACCCAAGCCATGGTATTTTCAATCGCATCAAATGCATATGAAAGCTGGACAATGAATAAGGAAGACCGAAGAACTGACACCTCTGAATTGTGATGTTGGTGAAGAATATTGAATATACCATGGACTGCCAAAAGAACAAACAAATCTGTCTTGGAAGAAGTACAACCAGAATGCTCCTTAGAAGCAAGGATGGCGAGACTGCATCTTACATACTTTGGACATGTCAGGAGGGATCAGTCCCTAGAGAAGGACATCACGCTTGGTAAAGTACAGGGTCAGCGGAAAAGAGGAAGACCCTCAAGGAGATGGACTGACACAGTGGCGGCAACAATGGGCTCAAGCGCAACAACTGTAAGGATGGCAAAGGACCAGGCAGTGTTTCATTCTGTGGTACACAGGGTCACTGTGAGTCAGAACCAACTCAACAGCGCCTAACAACAACAACAAAGAGAATAAAAATACAGAAGCAGAGACAGGCATCAAAAATTCAAAGAGAAAAATAACTTTATAATCATTAAATTTTTTCCATCCACTAAAAACTTGTGACCTAAAATCCAATAAAAGTCTCTTCCTGTTGCTCAACTGAGGAAACAGACCGAGAAACTTTGCGAAAGGATCATTCAAGCAGCTCCCCTTAAGTGGAGTTGATACACTCCCCTCAGAGGAAGGTTAAAATATTAGACTTCTCATCAGCTTATATGTATTATTGTAAATAATGGTACTCCAGCATAACGTACCTGTTATTATGACCTGTTGCTTTGAAAATGTGAACATATAAGCTGGTGATTCTTTTCTGAAAGATTACCATGCAATTTAATGCTGTAACTCTTTAGCCATTAATTGATGCTCAGTCAGTAAACAGTCTGAGCTTCCAAATGAAGCCAGCATAGCAAGATGATCAACAGAGTTCACCTCTAGAGCTACACAAACCTGGTTTAAATCTGATCCATACTAGCTACTAGGTGTGTGACCTCAGACAGCTTCCTAAGCCTCAGTGTTCTCATGTGTGGGGATAATAGCAGCACCTTCATCACAGACTTATCGTGAGAACTAAGTGAGAAAATGCACCTAAGGCTCTGAGCCCAGCAACTGGCACACAGCAAGTGTTCAGTAAATAACTGCTAAATTAACGATGACGTATGCTGGCAAAACCTCTTAGCTAAATGCACATATATTTTATAACACAAGAATGATCCCTGAAAAGAAAAACTGGAGTGGTAACTTGAATCTACCAATGCTGTAATGAAATGGAAGACAATTAAAATTTATAAAAGAGTTACAACAAACTGAAGTTTACCAAAACATTATGTGAGTACAATCTTTCCATATTACAGGACAGTTACAACAGACTCTACTTAATTCCCAAATACCTACTTTAAAACATGCTCACCTCTGGAATACCACACAACATAAAGAACCTTTACTCTCTGTGTAATTTGGTCTCTTGCCCATTGTTCTGCCACGCTGGTCTTCTTGCTGCTCCTCTAACATGCAAGACTTATTCTTGCCTCAGGATCTTTTTACTTGCTGTTCCCCTTACCTGGAAGACTCTTTCCCCAGGATCTGCAGTCCTCATTCCCTGGCATCAGTTATGTCTCTGCTCAAGTTATGCTTTCCCAGAGATGGTCTATCTAAAGAAATCACCCACGTACACTTGTTCCCATTCTGTCACTCTCTGTGACCTTGCCTTGCTTTACTTTTCTTTACTGGACTTGGTACTTCCAGAAATGACCTTACATATTTATTAATTTACTTGTTTACTGCCCATCTCTCCTACTAAAATATAAGCTGCATGAGGGCAGGGACCTTATCTCTCATGCTCCCTGCAAGAATCTCCGGGCCTTAAAGCAGCAAACGGGAAGCATTCAGTAATTATTCTGGGGGTAAATTAATTAAAAAAAAAAAATCATACTTACTGACAAGATGTCAAATACATTAAGTAAAAAAAAGTGTTAACAGTAATACAGTATGTCTCATCTTTGTAATAAAAAAAGATAGACATAAATACTCATGTCCATATACAGGTAGGAGTCCTGGTGGCACAGTGGTTAAACACTCAGCAGCTAACCAAAAGGTAAGTGGTTCAAACCCACCAGCCACTCCATGGGAGACAGATGTGACAGTCTCTTGACAGTCTGATTCGGTAAGGATTTACAGCCTTGGAAACCCTGTGGGGCAGTACTCCTCTGTTTTATATGGTCACTGTGAGTCGAAATCAACTTTACGACCATGGAATATATAGCTACGTACATAGAAAAAAGTATGGAAGAATATAAAAATATCAACAATGGTTATCTCTTTGTGATGAAAATGAATATTTCTCTTTTGTTTATTTTCTAACTTTCCTACACTGAAGGATTACTCATGTGATCATAAAAAAGAAAAGAAAAAAAGATTATTTCACCAGCAAATCAACTACTATGAACTTAGTTTACTTGCATAATTAGGGTTATGCACAAAAACTTGGCTACAAGGAAGTTCATCATAGCTTTACAGATAATCATGAATAATAAGAAACAACCCAAAAGTTCAACATTAGTTAAATAAATTATGGCCATCCGTAAGACAGAACACCCACAGCCATTTGAAATTATGTTGTAGGACAACAATAACACGAGAGAAATGTGAGTTAATGAAACAGTGTGTAGAAATATAATTCCAACATTTTTAAATGGCAGGCAACTGAAATGATATAAACCAAAATGTTAATAATGGTTACTCCTGATTGATTGTTTTTCTCTTTTTTTTAACTTCCTTGTACTTTTCTGTATTTAATGGTATTAAAAACGAACATGCGTTACTTTGGTACTGGGAAAAATGAGTTTTAAATGACTGTGCCAAAGACTGCCTTCTTGCCTTATATGAGCACCATCTAGTGCTCAGTATACATAAATACAATTTTTATAATGCAGTAAAAAAAAAAAAAAAACCCAGTTTCTAAAAAGTAACCTTTATGAAAAGAATATTGCTTAAGCACAAAGAAAAATATTACTATATTCAGTGCTCAGCTTAATTTTTAAAACAGTTGAATAATCCATTCAAGAGTCACAGGAACCCCTGAAACTACCGCCCTGAGATAATCTTTAAACCTTAAACCAAAATATCCCCTGAAGTCTTCTTAAAACTGAACAGTAGCTTAGCTTAACTAGTGAAAAACGTCTGCCTTGAGCACTATGTACTCTTTTAAGATCTGTCTATATAGGATCACATTGACAACAGCAACTCAAAGATTCTCGACAGGAAGCTTGGGAGCAGTGAGTTTATGTTAATGAGGGAGGAACACCTCAGAAAAGGAGGGTGAGAATGGTTGCACCACTCAAAGAATATAATCAATGGCACAGAATTGTACATGTAGAAACTTGAATTGGTGTATGTTTTGCTGTGTACATTCTCAACAACAACAACAAAACAAAGTTTAGAAGTAAAAAAAGTCACAGGACTTTCAGTCATCAGAAAACTGGTTAAATTTCTGCTCATTTTCATCCCTCAAATATTTTAGACTAAGTCAAGACAGAGCCCTTGCTCTTTTTTAAACTAATGGGTACTTACTCCTTGAAAGTAAAGGAAAGTCAGATACTTTACATACATTAATTCATTAGGATGTTTTATTCTCCCCACAAATCTATGTGGTAGGTATTACCATTTCCGTTTTACAGAAAAGCAACAGAGTTCAAAGGTCACTTCCTCTTTGGCTGCCTCCAGAAAAGACTACTAGGTGACTAGAGGATAGGGGTGGCAAGGAGACCTTTCATTAAACACCCTTTGGTAACTTCTGAGATTTGAACCATGGCAATGAATTACCTTTCAAAATATAAATGAAGTAAATAAATAAATACATGTCACTTACTCCCAGCAAGTCTATGACCTGCCCCACTCCATTCCAGCTCAGAGCAATAGGATGATGGCCTACTGTTTCTCGTGCTGCCAGGTGCTTCTACTCTAACAGCCTTTATTACACTTCACTGCAGTCACTAGTTGTTTGTCTTTACAGATAGATTACAAGCCCTTTGAGGGTAAGAGACTATATTTTACATAGTGGTTAAGAGCCATGGCTGTTAACCAAAAGGCTGGCAGTTCAAATCCACCAGGCGCTCCTTAGACACTCTATGAGGCTGCTCTACTCTGTCCTATAGGGTCGCTATAAGTTGGAATCCACTCGACGGCAATGGGTTTGGTTTTTGGGTTTTTTTTTAATTAATAAAGGCTCCTTAATGTAGAAATTATTGAATTTGTTTATGATCTGCTGTGTATATTCTCAACAACAAAAACTAAAATTGAAAAAAAAAAGCTTTTTTACAGAATTCCAGTTAATAAATGTAGAAGGAATGAACAAACTAAGAATATTAACATTTTGTAACGTCTAATGAAATATATGACTCAGACAAAAATTTCAGTTGATGCTAAAATACTCAAGCCTCTGATTAATCTTAAGCAGGATAATTTTTATTAGAAAGAGTTAAAATGAAATATTGTTTTTCACCCATCTGACTGGCAAAGGTCCAAAAGTCTGACCATCCATTACACTGACAAAGGTACAGGGAAACAGACCCTCCCAAACTTTGCTGATAGGAGTGTAAATTGGTACAACGTTTATGGACCTCAGTCTAGCAGTATCAACCAAAATTACAAATGCACATACAATTAGACCCCAGAATTCTACTTTGAGGAATTTATCCTGTAAGATATATTCCCATGCGTGAGGAATGATACGTACAGCATAATTTGTTACAACAAAAGACTGGAAAAAACCTAAATATCCATTAATAAAAAACTGATACAATATATTGCATGGATACTCTGCAGCCATTAAAAAGAAGACAGCTGTATGTGTGCTTACATATAAATCCACTGCCACTGAGTTGACTCTGACCCACAGTGACTCTACAGGACAGAGTAGAACTGCTCCATAGGGTTTCTAAGAAGTGGCTGGTGGATTCGAACTGCCAACCTTTTGGTTAGCAGCTAAACACTTAACCAGTGTGACACTAGGGCTCCGTGCCTACACGTACAAGATATATTTTACTTAGTTGTTGGAAAAAAAAAAGGGAGAGAACAGTATGTGTAGTATGTGTATTATGCTACCACTTGCATTTAAATGATTTTGTAAAAGTACATGGAATATATGCTTAAATAACCTGGTACTATCTCTGGAAGAATTCAAAAGAAATTGCTATCAGTGATCATCTCTGGCTAAGGGAAGTGGATGAGTGGAGGCCAGGGACAAGAGGAAAACTTTCTCACTGCTTTTCGTATCTTTTGGACTTTCTTCTAGAGTATGGGAGGGAAGGAAGGAAGGATGGGAACGTTAAGAAATACAAAATAAAATCAGCGTACCACACAAGTTCATGTGGCCCTTTATACAAATTTTCAAACTCCAGGTAATCTCCTACCTGCTAGTTGGTGCAGGGAAAGAAAATGAGAGAAGCTGATTCCAAAACGGGTCATTCTCAGAGACAGATTCTGTGCCTGATAACTTTTTTAAGTACTCATTTTTAGGAAGATCACCAATTCTGCTGCTGTTCGATCCCATCTTCTAATGTGGTAGATAACTTGTCCTCAAGCCTTCATTTCTTCAAGACAATCTATAAAGAATGATAAGAAATTTTAGACCTGCTCAGAATAATCATTGTAACTTTCCCTCCCCTGTCCTACATGTAAAAAACTATAAACCTACTAGAGTAAAGCACACCTCTCTTTATTTTGTAAATATATTAAATAAGAGATACAAAGTTAAAGGGGGAAAACAGTACTAAAATCTGTCTTAGCCAACACAAACACAAAAATCTGAACCTATACTTGTATACTAAGTTAATCTCAGGATGGGTGTTCTTCTGCCCAAGAAAATGTCTCAAAGCAAATTTATAACAATGTTATTAACAAATAGAAGGAAAATGAAGCTTTTTACAACTAAAACAATGGTGCTAAAGAAATATGGCTTGCATGTAGTAAAGAGGAGAAAGTAGTTCAAGTAATTACCAAGCACAAACAATTAAGCACTTGATTAGTAGCCAAAAGGTTGAGAGCTAGAACCCACTCAGAGGTGCCTGGAAAGGCAGGCCTAGAGGTCTGCTTTGAAAACCCTATGGAGCAGTTCTACTCTCCACACAAGGGGTCACCACAATTCTTGATGGCAACTAACACCACCATTCACATTTAAAAGAGGAATGGGGACTGCGTGAGTTACCTGCTTAAAGTGAAAGAGCTCCCAATTCCAAAGGAGTCACATTTAGTGTGTCTCTCATTCTTGTAACGCACACACAGAATTTGCTGACAGGCCTCTTGTCCTAAACCATGAGGTTTTTGAGGACAGGGACTATCTTATTCCTATTTCTATCCCCAGTGTCTAGACTAGCAAGTGGACTAGCATGTAGCAGGTATTCCCTACTTAGCATGTCGAAGGAATGAGCATGTGAATAAGTTAGTAACCACCAGGCTCTTCAGGATCTGTTGTTCTTAAGTCACTAAGGGGAAAACTAATAGTTTAGTAACAAGTATGAATCACTATCTTCGTCAAATCACACTTCGCACAGTTCTAAATCATGTTTTATCTCAATTTGTTAAAAAAAAAAAAAACTCTCCTTGACAGTAATAAAATGGTGGTTAAGATGAATAATAAATTACACTATTTTAAAATTACCATCACAATAAAAGTAAACTAAGTGGCTCAATGGCCACAGAAAGCTCAGGTCAGATGAGAATTTACATTAGTAACTCTCTTATGCCCTTCCTCATTTCACAAAGGCATTGAAGTTAAGGACAGAATTTGGAAGGAAGCATGCCTTCCACATACTCTTTGGGACTTTGAAACTGGCTTGAGCTGCCTACCTACAACATGAGGCTTCCCCAAAGCATGTGGAAAGCTGAGTTGAGAAATACTGATACGGCTCCTTATCACCCTTCCTCCTTATCACCTACCCCAAAACCTCAAGCTGCCCACTACTTTCATCCTCCCTACACATGGGGACAGGGGCCCCAGTGATACATGACTCCAGCTAAGCCTCCATATCAAGCCAGGTAGTCACAACTCTAGATTTTAGGAGGTAAAATAATAGGTTTAATTTCTTAAAATAGGAAATGTTAAGCCCAGTAAGAAAATGCTACAAAAAAACTGTTATGGATTGAATCATGTCCCCCAAAAATGTATGTCAACTTGGCTTAGGCCATGATTCCCAGTATTGTGTGACTGTCTACCATTTTGTCATCTGATGTGATTTCCCTGAGTGTCGTAAATCCTACCTCTATTATTTTAAGGAGGCAGGATTAGAGGCAGTTATGCTAATGAGGTATTTTCTTATTGGGCTTAACATTTCCTATTTTAAGAAATTAAACCCATTATTTTACCTCCTAAAATCTAAAGTTATGACTACCTGGCTGGATATGGAGGCTTAGTTGGAGTCAGCCGTCTTTGGGGTCCCTGTCCCCATGACTAGGGAGGATGAAACTAGTGTGCAGCTTGAGGTTTTGGGGTAGGCGATAAGGAGGAAGGGTAATAAGGAGCCATATCAGTATTTCTCACTCCTGTTCAGAAGACTCAGAAGACTCAGCTTTCCACAAGCATTGGGGAAGCCTCATGTTGTAGATAAGCAGCTCAAGCCAGTCCCGAAGTCCCAAAAAGGCAGGACTCAATCTACAAAATTAAGTTGTATCTTGAGTCAATCTCTACTGAGATACAAAAGAGAGAAGAGAGCAGAGAGACAGGAGGACCTCATTACCACCAAGAAACAAGAGCCAGGAGCGTCTGTGTCCTTTGGATCCAAGATCCCTGTGTTGAGAAGCTCCTAGACCAGGGGAAGATTGATGACAAGGACCCTCCCCCAGAGCCAACAGAGAAAGAAAAGCTTCCCCTGGAGCTGACACCCTGAATTTGGGTTTTTAGCCTCCTAGACTATGAGAGAATAGGTTTTTTGTTTGTTAAACACATCCATTTGTAGTATTTCTGTCATAGCAGTGCTAGATACTAAGACCCAATTATTCTGAAATTCCTTACTTGTCATATCCCACACCAAAGCATAATTTTATATTTTTTTAGCTACATAAAATTAAATGTTTTTAATACAGCCTTACAATGAAATACAATAATGAAAGTGAACTACAGCTACAATTACCAACATGGATACATCTCAAAAATATACTACAAAACAAAAAGAAGAAACCTACAGAATAATACATGCAGTATGATCTCATTAATATGATTTTAAGATGTGAACAATATTATAAATTTACTCACATGTAGTACAATTATTAAAAGATATATGGGTAAAATAAACAGGAAATTCTGAAGAATTGCTTTCATCTAATGATATCAGGAAAGGGTTCAGAAGAGCTTTAACAGTACCTATAAATAGTTTCTTAAAAAAAAAGGGGAAATTAAAATGAGATATGAAGCAAATGTGGCAAACGTTTAGATTTGCTGAAAATGAATGGAATGTACATGGGTTTTTATTATATTGCCCTATATGCCTATCTGTTACATATATACATACGCACACTGGCTTGTTTGTTTTCTAAACAAAACAACGGTTTTTCAACTTGTTAGTAGCAATACTGGAACCTAGATGACAGGGAAGCAATTTAAAATTTTTAGAGAACAACCAATGTTACAGAACAATTTGTACATGGATTATTGAATGGGAAACTAATTTGCTTGTAAACTTTCACCTAAAGCACAATAAAATGTTCAAAGAAAAATTTTTAAGAGGGGGTAATTTAACTAGAATTCTATACCTAGCCAAGTTATCAATTAAGTATTGAAGGTAAAATAAAGACATGTTTAGACTTGCCAAGACTGAAAAGTTTACTTCCTATGCGCCCATTTTCAGGAAGCTCCACTCCTTCAATACAAGGGAATAAACTGAGAAAAAGGAAAACCCGGAATTCAAGAAATTGGGGATTCAACATAGGACAGTGGTGCAGAGAAGTCACATGACAAGAGCTATGCAACAGGCTGGGACAAGAGTAAAGACAGCTGCAGATCTACAAGAACAGAATGAAAAAAAAAAAAAAAACAGAAATGCCAGGTCTAACCTTATTCTGTGAAGTTTTATAATAATGTTGGAGAATTTGGACGAACTGATAGTTATACAAAAAAAAAAAAAAAATTTTTTTTAAAGACTACTTTGAGAATAACAAAAACTTATTTAAGAAAAAACATGTAAGCACAGTATACGATTAGATTTAACAGTAGTCAATATTTACGTAATTATTATAATTTGAATACCAAATAAAGATTTAACTAAAAATTTGTGAGGTAAGTATGTTGGGAAGATGCTAGGAGGAGAAGTGGGACTGGTGGTTTAGAATGGTACATCTTTCTCTTCCATAATAGACAGGAAGTCAACAGAATATATCTAAAATTATTAAATAAAAAAATAACAGTAAAAATATATTAGTTATACTAGTTGGTGCCCGGCCACAATCGATGACTGCCCTGACAGGGAGCACTACAGAGAACCCCTGAGGGAGCAGAAGATCAGTGGGATGCAGACCCCAAATTCTCACAAAAAGACCATACTTAATGGTCTGACTGAGACTAGAGGAATCCCAGCGGTCATGGTCCCCAAACCTTCTGTTGGCCCAGGACAGGAACCATCCCCGAAGACAACTCATCAGACATGGAAGGGACTGGACAGTGGGTAGGAGAGAGATGCGGATGAAGAGTGAGCTATTTGTATCAGGTGGACAATTGAGACTGTGTTGGCATCCCCTGTCTGGAGGGGGGATGGGAGGGTAGAGAGAGTTGGAAACTGGCAAAATGGTCATGAAAGGAGAGACTGGAAGGGCTGACTCATTAGGGGGAGAGCAAGTGGGAGTACGGAGTAAGGTGTATATAAACTTATATGTGACACTCTGACTTGATTTGTAAACGTTCACTTGAAGCTCAATAAAAGTTAAAATATATATATATATATATTAGTTATAAATAAAGAAGTAAATAACGAGAAGGTAAATAAATAAAATGACCACCTTGAGGAAAGGGACTCTGGAATGGGGAAAATGGAAGTGTAGTTTTTCATCTTAAGTCCATCACATTATTTGGCTTTTTAATATACTGTCCATACAATGTCCATACACTATTTTGATAAAAAAAATTAATTACTTTTAATCACCTTCATCCCTTTTCCTATTCGTAGTTACAATTTTTAACTTATATGGAAAACAGAACATTACCATCATGACTAATTTAATGGTATCAAAAACCCGAATTATCCTTTACTGAAGTAAACAACTAGCAAAAAAAAGAAACAAGCTAATGAAAATTTAGTCAGACTATTTTTTATTTTTATTTTTTGAATTAGAAATTTACATGGTACAAAATACAAAGGGTTCAGAAGGACATCTGGTGAAAAGTCTCCCTCTCACCACATCTCCCAACCCCCTCATTCGACTTAGAGAAAGCATTCCTAGTGCCTTCGGTATCATTCCACAGATTTTCCATTTACATACAAACACATATATTTTCCACCTTTTCATACAAACCATAACACACTATACATATGTCCACTTTGTTTTTTCTACTTATCAATATATGTTGGTATGTATCTGTACGTGAAAAAACTTCCTTGTTCCTTTTTACAATTACATAACATTCAATTTTATAATTTAATAAATCCCATACTGATAGACATTTAAGTGGTTTACAGGCTTCTATTACAAATAACTCTCCAATACATAAATGCTATATTTCACAGATGTGTGAGTATATAAACCAAAAACCAAACCCGTTGCCAACAAGTTGATCCTGACTCATAGTGACCCTAAAGAACAGAGCAGAACTGCCCCATAGGGTTTCCAAGGAGCAGCTGGTAGATTTGAACTGCCAACCTTTTGGTCAGCAGCCAAGCTCTTAACCACTGCATCCACCAGGCCTTCCTACGAGTATATAGGTAAGATAAATCCAGAGAAACAGAATTGCTGGGTCCATTTATTATTTTGACAGGTACTGCCTAGCTGTCTTCCACAGAGTTAGAACCAATTTGCACTCCCATCAGCAATGCTATTTTTCCATACCACAGCCACCACTGTGTAATGGAACTTTCTGATCTCTGCCAACCAACAGGTGAAAAAAATCATTTTTTAATATGGTTTTAATTTCCATTTCTCTTATTTTAACAGGCTGTTACTTATTTGTATCTTTTGCCTATTTTCTAACGGTTCTTAGGAAATAAATGTGACTTTCAAAACTGCTAGGATAGACCACAAAGTCAGTGTTAAATCAAAATAACTGCTCAGCCCAGGACCACTCTGAAATCTCCCTAAAACAGCAATATAAATAAAGCCTGCAAGCTTATCAGAAGAGACTGAACAGAATATTAACAAGGAAAATTATGATGGCATACTAAGCACATACTAAGCAGTTCCCCTCGTCCCCTCCTTCCTCATCAAACCCTAGAAATAATGAAAAAGGTGTTTTTAAAATCGTAAGTAATTACAGAGCCATGCTCAAAAATTCACAGGGGACCAAAAACTGTGAGCAATCCCCATAAATCAGAAAACAGCTGGAGAAGGGATGAAAAGGGAAATGGCATGAGCAAGAGCCTTAAAGGGTACCATGAAGAGAGTGTGAACAGTAGCCCCAGCCCAGGGCCTTAGCTGGAACACTGTGAGCAATCACCCCTGCACAAGTCCTCCCACTCCTCTAGGCAGCAGAGGGTAAATATGAGGCCTGAGGAAGCTAGAATGCCCAGGGAAACAAGTTCACCCAAGCCCAAAAGACAAGCCACTGAGGCACTCTTGCCAGAAAGTTCCAACTTCATCCTCAGAGAAAGCAAAGAAATAAACCAAGGCCTATGGCACCTCTTCCACAATGATTCATGTTAAGGATTCAAAATATAAATAGGTATTATATATAGATAGATAGGAAACCCTGGTGGCGTAGTGGTTAAATGCTACGGCTGCTAACCAAAGGGTTGGCAGTTCAAATCCTCCAGGTGCTCCTTGGAAACTCTATGGGGCAGCTCTACTCTGTCCTTTAGGGTCGCTATGAGTAGGAATCGACTCAACAGCACTGGGTTTGGTTTGGTATAGACAGACATGTTGTTGCTGTTAGTTGCTGTCAAGTTGATTCCAACTCATGGCAACCCTATACGTGTGCAGAGTAGAACAGTGCTCCACTGTGTTTTCAAGGTTGTCACCTTTGAGAAGTTGATAGCCAAGCCTGCCTTCTAAGGCACCTCTGGGTGGGTTTGAACCACCAACCTTTCAGCTAGTAGTAGAGCACCTAACCATTTACGACCTCTTGAGGCTCCATAAAAAAAAAAACAAAAAACCTACTGCCATTGAGTCAATTCTGATTCAGAGCGACCCTACAGGACAGAGTAGAACTGCCCCATAGAGTTTCCAAGGAGCGCCTGGTGGATTCGAACTGCTGACTCTTTGGTTGGCAGCTGTAGCTTACGCTACCAGGATTTCTAGAGGCTCCAAAGATAGATATAAATGTGTGTGTGTGTGTGTGTGTGTGTGTGCATGTAAAATGGAAGTTGAAAAACCAACTATTCAATTACCTCCAAAGAATCCAGCTGGCTTTTCCCTCTCACTGTGCATTCGAAAGCTTCTTCTTTGGTTTGCAGCTCTTCTTTCTCTAAATCTGTCAGTAACTGATCTTATCTTCTGATGTCAATAGTTGTTTCCATGCTAGCACCCTCAGATTTCTCCTTCTAGGCATACCCTATAACCAGAATGCCAGTCCTATATCCCTCAAAAAATTGAGATTTTTTTTGACTCAAGGATAACTATATTATCAGTAATTTTGGTGATACCAATGCTCCTTGTACAAGTCTGTTGGGAAAGCGCTCCACTGCCGATGCTTTAGTAATAAATCTTTTAAAGCACCTGGCTTTCATGGCAGAGTCAAGAACCCAACATGTGCAAAACTGATTTTATCTGCCCTCTCATAACCACTTCCCCCGCCCAACTTCCTACTACCTCCCTAAAGTCCCCGTTATGTGAAAACTGCCCTGAAATGTTATTTTTCTGTAGACATAGCATTTCCCCAAGCAAATTATTCATGGGAGGCATGAATCAGACCTTACAGTCTTCTTTATTCCTCATTAGCTTCTAGCACCCGATTAAAGAGAAATGACTCAAAAAGGAAAGGGAGGGGTTAATGGTGATGGAAATATCACACTGATTAAGGAAGGGTAGGGCTGCACAGCCAATTATTGTAACTGCTGTCAGTCAGTCGTATACCTGAAAAAGTTGAGATGGCAAAAGATGTGTGACAGATATATTTAAAAATATATATATATATTTACAATGACAAAAAAAGAGTAGCTGCTGAGGCTGCTTACGTACAACCAAACACCCCATCAGATTTGGTTCCTTGGTTTGGAGGTTTAGGGTCATGATTTCATGGGACATCGCAGTTAACTGGCCTACTAACATGGCTAGTCTTCTGTTCCACCTCATTGTGCAGTGCCTGGTGTCTTAAAAGCTTGCAAGCAGCCTTCCAAGGCACAATTGGTCTCTATTCACGTGCAGCAGAAGAGGAAGAAGGAGAGTCAGGAATAGGAGAAGGAAATGGAATGTGTGGCTAATTGCCTCTATGAACAACTGCCTCCTTTGCCATGAGACCAGAAGAACTGGGTGGTGCCTGGCTACCATTACTGAATGTTTTGATCAAAAGTTCCATAGAAGAATCCTGATCAAAGCGGGGGGAAATGCAGAATAGAATTTCAAATTCTCGTGGACTTTAGACTTTCTGAAGCCATGCAGGATGGATGAACCCCTGAAATTACTGCCCTGAGATAATCTTTAAACCTTAAACCAAAAATATCCCCTGAAGTCATCTTAAAGCCAAATAATAATTTAGCTTAACTAGTTGACTCAACGGGCACTGGATTTTTTTTTCAGTAAAAAAAAGTCTGCCTTGAGCATTATGTTCTTTTAAGAACTATCTATGTGGGATCAAACTGACAACAGGAAATAGATTAGATAGGAATCTTACGGGCAATGAGTTTATGTTAATGAAGGAGGAACAACTCACAAAAGGAGGGTGAGAATGGTTGCACAACTCAAAGAATGAAATCAATGTCACTAAAGTATACATGTAGAAACTTTTGAATTGGTGTATGTTTTGCTGTGTATATTCTCAAGAAAAACAAAATAAAATTTAGAAAAAAATATTACTAGTTGAAATGCCCATGGTTCCAAAGCTAATAAATATATGAAAATATCTTCAGCCCAAATTAGGACTAAGATATGCTAACTAAAGCAGTAAGTTATCAATTTTACCTGTTAGATTTGTTGTTGTTGGGTGCCACCGAGTTGATTTTTAACTCATAGAGACCCATGTGACAGAGTTAGCAAGGTTAAAAAAAAAAAAAAAGGCTGATAACAGTGTGGGGCTATAAGGAAACAGAAACTCCCACCACTAGTGTGTGGAGAGTTGGCAATTTCTATCAAAATTTTACACACACATAGCCTTTGTGCCAACAACTTTCTTTTTAGGAATTTATCCCTACAAGTAAGCTCATACAGGTTAGTAAGAGTGTTACTTATATCATTGTAATGGCAAATGCAAAAACAACCTAAATGACCACCATCTGGGGACTGTGAAAACACACACAATGGAATGCTACGGAGCCACTGAAAAGGATGACGTAGATCTTATATGTGCTAATATATAAATATACCCTAAATATCTAAGTGAAATATATAAATATAGCCTACATGTCCTAAATAACAACAAAAGAAAAAGAAAACCACACAGCAGCACATGCACTAGAATTTCATTAAATAACTATGTAACATTCTTTCATAAAAAAAAAAAAAAAAAAATTTTTTCTGTTTTACATTCTTACATAGGCCTAGACAATTTCTGGAAGGAAAACATAAGCAATGGTCCCAGACTGGAAATGTGGATGAAAAAAACTTTTTACTTTATGTTCCTCTAAATCAGTGGTTCTCAAACTTAAAGGTACATAAAAGCCACCTGAGGGGCATGTGGTTAAAAAAAACAAATTCTTGGGCCAACATTCAGAATGTCAGAGTAAATGATTCTCATACAAGTAGCCTGTGAACTTAATTTGCAAATAAGTGTCATAGAAAAAGTGGGGGCAAACAGTCTTCTCAACGTCTAGCACGCTCTTCAGTATCTCCGCTCCTGCCAGCCACATCTGCCTTTCAATACCGCATCTGGCCCACGATGCCTTAAACCACATTCACTTCTGCACAGACTTACCTTTGCTTTTTTTCCTCTGTAATCCTACAGCACTCATTATCTTCACCGCTCATTTGGAATTTAACTACCCTTCAAATATGCCTTGTTTTGCTGTCTGACTCTTCTACTGCTATTGAACTTTTCAGATCAGTTATTTCCGCAAGTCAATTTCACCATCATGGGCAAAAACAATACTTCGAAAAAGAAATCCTTGATATTTTGTATTTCATTTGTAAAATATCTGATACGTACATCAAGTTAAATCTCCTCTTTCATGTGCACTGATTCGCTATCTCCTGGTTTAATGTGCCTCAAATGGAAAGTAAAAACTTAGGAACATGAAAATCCATGATAAACAAATTTTGTCTAATACCCTCAAAATATGCAAACGGCTTCCTATCGCACTTTGTTCAAACTTAGGATGAGAATCCATAAATCTTAAGCTATATTCCAGATTTACCTGCCGCCCCTCCCCACCAAAAAATGCCCCATTTGTACCAAGAGGCTTTAAAAAGAAATCTCATAGTTGAAATTGGAGACCAGAGAAATAATGGGCAATGACTACTAGCCAAAGGATGTTAAATGCCACAGGTGCCAGTAGTCAAGCAAGCAATGGAACATTCTCTGAAAGGTTACTATAGTTCAGGCGCTATATTAAGTACAGCTGGGTATTCCACGCCAGTAAAATGACAGTAATGAAAATAAAAGGATATAAATCTACAAAGATAAGAAAATCAGAGAAGGTGTGAAATATAGAAAGAAGTCAGGGGAGTAGTAACTGAACTGGTAAACCTGAAGAAGTCACAATGTAAATGCCTGCCAAAGGGGACACTAACAAAAAAGAAGCCAATTCACCCTACGGAACCCTGGGAAGGCTAAAAAGTCAGAGACAAAGAACCATGGAAGACAGGGGCAAGGTGCGGGCTAGCATCCCGACTAGGAGACCATATGTGCACTCTCTGGAGAAATTCGACTGGAGAGACTGGACTCCAATGCCCAGGGTGAGGAGGGTAATGAGGTGGAGGATGAGAACAGAAGAACTGAAAGTTAAAATCTGGTTGCTACACAGTTACACAGTGGGTTTCCCCGCCTCCTAGGCAGGAGATGCAAGGATTCTTCTTGAGAGAAACTGAATGTTGACCCAGGGAAAAGATGCTGACATTTTGGGATTCGCCCCATTTTAAAAGCTGGCTGGCCACCCTACTGCAATGCTCACCACTCAACAAAACTCACACAAAGAACTTCCAATAATTTTTTTGAGTCTCAACTTAAACAAGGTGGTGCGATGGTTAAGCCCTCAGCTGCTAACTGAAAGGTCAGCGGTTCAAACCCACCAGCTGCTCCACAGGAGAAAAGACCTGTGGAGCTTCCATAAAGGTTACAGCCAAGCAAACCCTATAGGGCAATTCTGCTCTGCCACATGGGGTCATTATGAGTCAGAATCAACTCGACCGCACCCAACAACAATCTTAAATAAGAATGGACAGCCAAAAACACTAGTTTTTTTTTGTAAGGAATGCCTCCAACACAAAATACATAAACCAAAACAAACTGAAGAAAGGGATTACAGAAAACATAATTCTGGGATCAGCAAAATCTAAAAACTAAAATTCCTCAGAGAGATAATAATAAAAACAGTAACAATAATAATAGCAAATATTTATGTGTCACCTTCTATGTCCCCAGGCACTATTCTAAGCTTAACCACTACGCCACCAGGGCTCCTTATATATTAACAACCAAAACAAAAACAAAACAAAACCCATTGCCATTGAGTCGATTCCGACTCATAGCTACCCTACAGGACAGGGTAGAACTGCCCCACAGAGTTTCCTAGGAATGCCTGGTGGCTCTGAACTGCTGACCTTTTGGTTAGCAGCTATAGCACTTTAACCACTATGCCACTAGGGTTTCCGAAGGACTCCCAAAAAGAACGCATAAAGTACAGCAGTGTTACCCTGTCAAGCCAGGAACTGTGAAGGGTCTGAGACTTTACCTTACTTGCAACCTAACAAAGACATGAAGCCTCTGGGTCAGGGACAAAAAAACATTTTATTATGCACAGCACTAGCAGCCAGAGTTAACACCTTGCATCAGTTTCCTAAGCCCCAATTTCCACAGCATTTGATGAAAATAAGAAATATGTTCATGGAAAACTAAGCAAATTGAAAGAAAAGCAATAAAACTACTCAGCTCAGCAGTTAACAATACTGATGTAGTCATAATAATACAAACACTGAACACTAAATTAACCAAGAATTCTTACATATCTGTACTATAAAGGCTGAAAGAGTCCTCATCTACCATAACAAGAACTCAACAGGTATTATCTAAATTGATCAACAGTATTTAAAAAAAAAAAAAAACCGTTGCCATCAAGTCAATTCCAACTCACGGCGACCCTACAGGACAGGGCAGAACTGCCTCAGAGGGTTTCCAAGGAGTGGCTGGTGGATTTGAACTGCTGACCTTTTGGTTAGCAGCCGTAGTTCTCAACCACTGCACCAACAACAAGAAGTCAACAGGTATTACCTAAAATTGATCAACAGTAAAGGCATATTATTTATAAATACAGAGATAAATACCAGAAGAAACAGCTTAAAAGAGTTAAAAGTAGTCACCTCTGGGGACCAGATGAAAAAGCAGGATGGGTAAGTCAGGGAACTGCTGATTGTATACAACGTTGCTTCTAGTATTAAATTATCATTTTTAACAATATGCAAGTATTATTTTTAGAAGAGAAATTATGTTTTAAATAAACTGGAGAGAATGTGTTATACTACTTTCACAATCATCAATTCAAATAAACAACTCGATGTGCAAATACCAAAGACCAGTGCATGTCTGAAAAACCAAACTAGCAATACCCAAACTACGTCACATTACGTTCATGTAACCACAGGAGTCTGTCAAACTTATTCAACAAATATTTCCTAAGTGCCCACTATATGACCAGCACTATGCTACGTTCCAAGGGTAAAACTAAGAACAATGGATTAATAATCTAGTAAAAGATAAAAATAACCCATTCCTGATTAAAAAAAAAAAAAAAAACTCTCAATAAAATATAGAAGGGAAATTTCTCAACATAATAAAGGGCATCTATACAAAGCCAACAACCAACATCTTTCTTACTGGAGAGATGCTAAAAACAGGAACAAGACAAGGACGCCCTTTGTCACCACTTTTATTTAACATTGTGCTAGAAGTTCTAGCTAGAGCAATAAGACAACAAAAAGAAAAAAAAAAAACATCTAAATTGGTAAGAAAGAAGTAAAACTGTCCCTATTTGCAGATAATATGATACCATACACAAAAAATCAACAGACTCCATGAGAAAGCTATTGAACTAAATGAAGGATTCAGCAGAGTAGTAGGACACAAGATAAACATACAAAAATCAGTTGGATTTCTATACACCAATAAAGACAGTGATGAAAAGGAAATCAGGAAAACACCACCATTTATAATAGCCCCTAAAAAAATATAATACTTGGGAATAAATCTAACCAGGGATGTAAAAGATCTATACAAAAAAAAACTATAAAACACAACTGCAAGAAACCAAAAGAGATCTACATAAATGGAAAAACATACCAGGCTCCTGAATAGGTAGGCTCAACATTGTGAAAATGACAATTCTACCCAAAGCGATTTACAAATACAATGCAATCCCAATCCAAATACCAACAACATTCTTTAAAAAGATGGAAAAATTTATCATTAACTCTATGTGGAAAGGGAAGAAGCTCCAGGTAAGTAATGCACTATTAAAGAAGAACAAAGTAAGAGGGCTCACACTACCTGACCTCAGAACCTACTATACAGCTACAGTAGTCAAAACAGCCTGGTACTGGTACAAAGACAGATACGTTGACCAATGGAACAGAATTGAGAACCCAAATGTAAATCCATCTACCTATGGTCACTTGATCTTCAACAAGGGCCCAAAGTCCATCTAATGGGGAAAAGACATTCTTTTTAACAAATGGTGCTGGCAAAACCGGATGTCTACCTACAAAAAAAAATGAAATAGGACCCATACCTCACACCATATACAAAAACTAACTCAAAATGGATCAAAGACCTAAATATAAAGCCAAAAACCATAAAGTTCACAGATGAAAAAATAGGATCAATGCTAGAGGCCCTAATACAGGGCATTAACAGGATACAAACCACAACCTACAACACGCAAGCTCCAGAGGATAAGCTCGATAACTGGAATCTTCTAAAAATTAAACGCTTATGCTCATCAAAAGATTCCACCAAAAAAGTAAAAAGAGAACGTACAGACTGGGAAAAAATTTTGGGCTATTACAAACCAGTCAAAGGTCTAATCTCTAAAATCTACAAGAAAATCCAACACCTCTACAACAAAAAGACAAATAATCCAACTAAAAAATGGTCAAAGGAAATGAACAGACACTTCACCAACGAAGACATACGAGCAACCCACAGACATATGAGGAAACGCTCTCAATCTCTAGCCATTAGAGAAATGCAAACCAAAACCACAATGATACACCATCTCATCCTGGCATTACCAGCACAAACCAATAAAACAGGAAATAATAGATGTTGGCGAGGCTTCAGGGAGACTGGAATTCTTAGGCACTGCTGGTGAGAATGCAAAATGATACAACCATTTTGGAAAACGATACAGCACTTTCCTAGAAAGCTAGAAACAGAAATACCATACAATCCAGCAATTCCACTCCTAGGAATATATGCTAGAGAAATAAGAACCATTACACAAATAAACACATGTACACCCATGTTCACTGCACCATTGTTCACAATAGCAAAAACATGGAAACAACCTAGATGCCTACGACAGATGACTGGATAATCAAACTATGGTACATACACACAATGGAGTATTACGCAACGATAAAGAATGATGATGAATCTGTGAAGCATCTCATAACATGGATGAATCTGGAGGGCATTATGCTGCGTTAAGTCAATCACAAAAGGACAAATATTGCATGAGACCACTACTGTAAAAACTCATGAAAAGGTTTACATACAAAAAGAAACAATCTTTGATGGTTACGAGGGAGAGAAGAGGGGGATGGAAGAACACAATAGACAATACCTACCCACCTGTTGCCTTCGAGTTGATTCCGACTCATAGCGACCCTATATGACAGAGTAGAACTGCCTCATAGGGTTTCCAACGAGTACCTGGTGGAATCAAACTGCCGATCTTTAGGTTAGCATCTTTAGGTTAGCAGCCGTAGCTCTTAACCACTACGCCTGCAGGGTTTCTGAATAGACAATAGGTAAGTGGAAACTTTGGTGAAGGGTAATACAGTACTCGATACTGGGGAAGCAAGCACAACCTGTAAGAGGCAAGGTCATGGTAGCACCACAGACATATCCAAACTTACTGAGGGATGGAATTGCTGGCCCAAGGGGCTGTGGGGACCATGGTCTCGGGGAGCATCTAGCTCATTTGGCATAACATAGTTTATAAAGAATATGTTCTACATTCTACTTTGGTAAGTAGCATCTAGGGTCTTAAAACCCCGTGAGCGGCCATCTAGGATATTCCACCAGTCTCACTGCTTTGGGAGCGAGGAATAAGGAAGAAAACTAAAGACACAAGGGAAAGATTGGTCCAAAGGACTGATGGACCACATCTACCATGGCTTCCACCAGACTGAGTCCAGTACAAGTAGATGGTGCCGGGCTACCACCATTGACTGCTGACAGGCATCACAATAGAGGGTCCCAGACAGAGCTGGAGAAAAATGCAGAACAAAATTCTAACTCAAAAAGAAAGACCAGGTTTGCTGTCCTGATAGAGACTGGAGAAACCCTGAGAGTATGACCCCCGGGCACCCTTTCAACTCAGTAATGAAGTTACTCCTGAGGTTCACCCTTCAGCCAAGGATTGAATAGGCCCCTGGAACAAAACAAGACTAAGGCAGCACACCAGCCCTGTGGCAGGAACTGGAAAGCAGGTGGGAACAGGAAAGCTGGTAATAGAAGCTGAGTGTTGAGAAGGGACAGTGTTGACACATCGTGGGGTTGTTAACCAACGTCATAGAACAATGTGTGTACTGTTTGATGAGAAACTAGTTTGTTCTATAAACCTTCATCTAAAGTACGAAAAAAAAACACAATGAGATACCATCTCACCCCAGCATTACTTGCACGAATCAAAAAAACAGAAAAAAACAAACGTCGGAGGGGCTGCGGGGAGATTGGAACTTTTATGCACTGCTGGTGGGAATGCAAAATGATACAACCATTTTAGAAAACAATATGGTGCTTCCTTAGAAAGCCAGAAATAGAAATATCATTATGATCTAGCATATGAGCCTAGGACTAGATCCTAGAGAAATAAGAGTTATCACATGCCAGAAGAATGAGATGGTGCCTGGCTACAACCAATGACTGCCCTGACAGGGAACACAACAGAGAATCCCTTAGGGAGCAGGAGAACAGTGGGATGAAGACCTCAAATTCCTGTAAACAGACCAGGCTTAATGGTCTGACTGAGACTATACGGACCCCAGAGGTCATGGTCACCAAACCTTCTGTTAGCCCAAGACTGGAACCATTCCCTAAGCCAACTCTTCAGACAGGGATTAGACTGGACTATAAGACAGAATATGGTGCTGGTGAGGAATGAGCTTCTTGGCTCAAGTAGGCACATGAGACTATGTGGGCAGCTCCTGTCTGGAGGCAGGATGAGAAAGCAGAGGGGGGGACAGGAGTTGGCTAAACATAGGGTGGAGAGGAGGAGTGTGCTATCTCATTAGGGGGAGAGTAGGTGTATATAAGTTTTTGTATTAGAGACTGACCTGATTTGTAAACTTTGACTTAAAGCACAATAAATAAAAAAGAAAAAGTCATCACATAGACATACGCACACTTGTGTACACTGCAGCATTCTTCACAACAGCAAAAAGATGGAAACAACCTAGATGCCCATCAACCGATGAATAGATAAACTATGGTACATACAACACACAATGGAATACTACGCATCAATAAAGAACAATGATGAATCTGCAAAGCATCTCACAACATGGATGAATCTAGAGGGCATCATCCTGAGCGAAATAAGTCAATCACGAAAGGACAAATATTGTATGAGATCACTGGTACAAAAATTCATGAAAAAGTGTACATAGAAAAAGAAACAATCTTTGATGGTTACAAGGGAGGGAAGGAGTAGAGATGGAAAAACACTAAATAGACAATAGATAACTTAACCACTGCGCCACCAGGGTTTCCAAGTGGTAACTTTGGTGAAGGGTAAGACAGTATACAATACCTGAGAGACAGAATTGCTGGGCTGATGGCTGTGGGAACCATGGTCTCAGGGAACACAGTTTATTGAAAAAAAATGTTCTACATTCTACTTTGGTGAGTAGCACCTGGGGTCTTAAAAGCCTGTGGGCAGCCATCTAAGATACTCCACCAATCTTACCCCTTTGGGAGCAAGGGAGACTGAAGGAAACGAAAGATACAAGGGAAAGATTAGTCCAAAGGACTAATGGACTACATCTACCATGGCCTCCACCAGACAGAGTCCAGTATAACTAGATGGTGCCCAGATAACACCACTGACTGCTCCGACAGGGATCACAATAGGGGGTTCCGGACAGAGCTGGAGAAAAATAGAGAGTAAAATTCTAACTCAAAAAGAAAGATCAGACTTGCTGTCCTGACAGAGACTGGAGAAACCCTGAGAGTATGCCCCGACACCCTTCCAGCTCAGTAATGAAGTCACTCCTGAGGTTCACCCTTCATCCAGTGACAGGCCAATAAAACAAAACGAGACTAAAGGGGCATACCAGCCCAGGGGCAAGTACTAGAAGGCAGGAGGGGACAAGAAAGCTGCTAATAGGGAACTCAAGGTCAAGAAGGGAGAGTGTTAACACGCTATGAGGTTGTTAACCAATGTCATAAAACAATATGCATACTGTTTAATGAGAAGTTAGTTTGTTCTATAAACCTTTATCTAAAGTATAATTTTAAAAAAAGATAAAAATAAGTCACCGAGAAATTACAATATGGCAACTGTTGTAGACTCAGAGTCCAGAGATCATGACATAAAAGCTAAGACCACAAGGGTAAAAAGGACTGGCCTGGTTAGGTGTAGGGTTCAGAAACTTTCAAAGCAAAGAGAACAGCATGTATACAGGCCTGAAGTTAAAAAAAAAAAAAGAGATACAGCTCATTCACAGAACTGAAAGAGGGTCAACATGGCTGCAGCAAGGAGGGAATCAAAGTGGAAGCAAAAGAGACCAGAAAGTAAGTTGGTGCTTAATGGGCCATGGGGAAACCTACTAAATGGCATGTCTTCTCACCTTGCACGGTTTAAGTGTACAATCTCATATATCCTCAAGACTTCTAGATCAGTGAACTCTATCCCTGTACATTGATGATTCCAAAATATCTATGTCCAGAGTTCAAGAACTGTCTCATTGAAGCCTCCACCGAGACTCCCCTCACCCCCTGCTCCGCTGCGGTTCTCCGCCCGCCTCGCAGCCCGCCAAGCCAGAACTTCTAACTGCGGTTTGGTCCAACCATTCCGCAGCCCTTACCACAGTTTGAATTTGGTGCCAGAATCCTGTGCATGAGCAGAACCTGAATAGCTCTGTTCTCAATCTGTCCTTGGACCTGAACATCACTGACATGATTCAACAACTGGACCTCCAAATATGGACATGGGAGGGCTAAGGGTGGAAAGTTCTGGTCACCAAACCCAACTCCCAGGTGCAACTGGAAATAAAAAACTCCCCAACCCCCTCAGACGGTGAGCACGTGGCCTCATGGTCGCTAGACCCCACGCTGCTCCTTGTCTGTGCAGACAATAAATTCCTACTTTCTGTTTCCCTTGCAACTGGTGGTGTAGCGTCCGTCTTATTTCGATCGGCTAATAAGACAGGACAAGAACGCTCGCTCAGTTACATTATGGGTGCCACACCCATTTATCTGCTGCCTGCCATACATCACCATCTGGTAGTCCCGATGGAACTTCAAATTTAACATGTTCAGAGCACAAACATTAACTTAATATATATCCTTCCTCCTCCCATCTCCAATTCCTATCCTTTTTATAGCACCCATTCAAATATCCAAGACCAGAAACCTGAGGCAGAAGGAGAAACAGCAAGTATCGCATATACTGCTAGATACTTAAGAGGCATTTTCATTTAAATCCCTCACTAGAATATAAAGTAATGTAAGGTAAATGTTAGCCCCATTTTACAGATGAGTAAACTGAAGCTCAGAAAGGTTGAGTAACATGCCTATGGGTCATAAAGCAAGTGACAAAACTAGGATTCAAATCTAGAGTTTTAGGAACTGTATAGTTTGGTCTAGACAAAAAGAAAACAAAAATCCTCACAACTGGACCAATAAGCCACGTCATCATAAACGGAGAGAAGGCTGAAGTTTCAAGGATTTAATTTTACTTGGCTCCGCTGTCAACACCCATGGAAGCAGCAGACAAGAAATCAAAAGACACATCACATTGGGCAAATCTGCTGCAAAAGACCTCTTTCAAGTGTTGAAAACCAAAGAGGTCACTTTGAAGACTAAGGTGACCCTGACCCAAGTCATGGTGTTTTCAATCACCTCATATGCATGTGAAAGCTGGACAACAAATGAGGAAGACCAAACATTTGAATTGTGGTATTGGAGAAGAAAACTGAATATACCATGGACTTTCCAAAGAATGAACAAATATGTCTTGGAAGAAGTATAACCAGAATGCTCCTCAGAAGCAAGGATGGCAAGACTACATCTCACATACTTTGGACATGTTATCAGGAGGGATCAGTCCCTGAAGAAGGACATCATGCTTGGTAAAGTAGCAGGTCAGTGGAAAAGAGGAAGACTATCAATGAAATGGACTGACACAGGGGCTGCAACAATGGGCTTAAGCATAACAATGATTGGGAGGATGGCGCAGGACCAGGCAGTGTTTTGTTCTGTTGTACAGAGTTGCTATTGAGTAGGAATCAACTCGATGACACCTAACAACAATAGCTTAGTCCGGAGTTCAGAGAAACCGCTTATGAAGTACGGCAGAAAATGCTAATTGACTACCCCAATCTCCAGTATTCCTTTCCTTTCAGTAACAGAACTGCGCTTTTTGGCTGGGTACGTTCCTGTCCAGCTAAAAGGTACGTTCTCCAACCTCTCTTGCAGCCATTATGGTCACATGACTAAGCTCTGGTGAATGCTTAATTATCATGTGGCAGTTCCAGTAAGTCTTCTTAAAAAAGAGTGGACAGCCACTTCTTTGTCCCTTCCTTCTTCCTGATGCTTGGAACATGAATATTTTAGCTAGCAATCCAATAGCCATTCTGGACCCAGAAATCAACGGCCACACCTAGGGATGAGAAAGAAGGAAGCTGTAATAGAGGCTGGGTCCCTAATGACTGTGGAGTCATCACACCAGCCCTGAACTGTCTACCTCTGGACTTCTTTGACATGAGAAAGAAACTAATACCTTGTTCAAGCTATTATTTTTCAAGTCTCTATTACTCATAGCCAAACCTAAAGGCTTTGCAAATATTCTAAGAGAAAGGTGGAGGGTTTCAAGAGATATTCTGAAGGAGGAATTGTCAAGATTCACAACTGACTCAATCCTCAATCTAAAAAAGAAACATGTCATAAAACATGCAAAAGATAAAACTAAAGAAATCTTCCAACGTCTGACTGAAAAGCTATAGCCACTTTTGGTGTCTACATTTTTTAAATGTGATGAAAATTAGAGAGGACATCAAAAGTACTAATCAAACGTCCTTAAAGCAATGGAAAAAAAAAAAACTTTTCATAAATAAGGTCTATTTGAAAAGTTGTTACCAATCCTACTCCAAAAACCAAACCCACTGCTGTCAAGTTGATTGCAACTAATAGCAACCCTATATGACAGAGTAGAGCTGCCCTACAGGGTTTCCAAGGAGGGGCTTGTAGGTTCAAATTGCCGACCTTTTGGTTAGCAGCCTGAGCTCTTAACCACTTCACCACCAGGGCTCTAAGACGCAAACTCAGGAAAATAAACTTAAAGGCAGGAGCAGGTATTTAATAATTCCTATGGCACTGATGCAGCCCTGGTGGTGCAGCGGTTAAAGCGCTTGACTGCTAACTGAAAGGCTGGCAATTCAAATCTACCAATAGTTCCGTGGGAGAAAAATGCAGCAGTCTGCTTCAGTAAAGATTTACAGCCTCAGAAACCCTATGGGGCAGTTCTACTCTGTCCTATAGGGACGCTATAAGTTGGAATCGACTTGACAGCAGTGGGTTTGGTGTGGTTTATGATACTAACTGCTAAGTGGTGTACTAAAACAAAATACACTGCCATCAGAACCAGGACCTTTATGACAGGAGAGAGTCAAGACTTTGACAGTTAAGCTGGAAAGTGGAACCCTGTCAAAAGCAAGATACTAAACTGGAGGACTTCCTGAAATTCTCTCCACCTCAATGATGGCAGCAATGGCCATCTTTCAGGCCCAGAGCACTCAACCATGTCCAGCTGGGTTACAGGAGGAGAGCCTGAGAAGGGACTTCAAGTCCAAGTCCCAGGGTAGCACATTTTGTCTCACAGTCTTCTCTTACTTTAATCAAGAGTCTTCTCTTCATATTGGACTAGGGGTGCCTCTATCTCCCACTGGGACCAAGAGTCCCTGCCCTCTCCCCCTGGGCATGGGAACCATCATTGCCCCCGGATGCCTTGCATCTTCAAGTATCAGTTTAGCATTACACATACGCTCTGATTATAATTATACAGTACTTAAAAAACATAAACAAGACCAAAAAGAATTACAGAAAAACGTCACATGTTGTCATGTTGCTTTCACAGTTAAGCACTTTTAGAGGTGTCTTTTTACCAATGCCTGTACAGGTTTTGTACTGCAAGTACCACAGGTACCTCTCATGTATTTGTTTACAGTCAATAAAAAAGAAAATGAAACAGTTCTCTCTCGCTCTAACCATTCCCATTATCTACAACCCTAAGTGAAACGTAATGTACACCCATGTACCTATTACTCAGCTCCAACAATTCTCCCCTTAGACCCTGGGACTACTAATCTGCTTTCTGTGGATTTGGATTTGCCTCATGGCCAATTTAATTTCACTATAGTTCTATCTATTCCTATCTCCACCCCCTAATTATTTTAAAAATAAAATTTAAAAAAAGCAAATCATAGACATGTCATTCCGTTTGTAGCTATTTTAGACTGTATCTGTAGATTGATTCACTCTTTAATATGCCCACAGTACCAATGTCACACCTAAAAAAATTAGTATCGTTGTTAATTGCCGTCAAGTTAGTCCTGACTCATGGTGACCCCATGCGTGCAGAGCAGAACTGCTCCACGGGGTTTTCAAGACTGTGACCTTTTGGCAGCAGATTGCCAGGCCTGTCTTCTGAGGCACCTCTGGATTGGTTTGAATTGCCAGCCTTTCAGCTAGTAGTCAAGTGCTTAATAATTTATGTTCAAAGGACCTCAGGTAAGCCCTTAATGTCATGATTATATAGAAGGACTCATTTTTAAAAATACAGTATCCATTTGATATGAAGGATGTACACAGTGCAAACACACTTATACTGGACTTTGAAAAACACAGCAGAATTATATCCTGCTTTTCCCCGTAGATCTTGCTCTCCTTGACCTGCATTTTCTTGGCTCACTCTTCTACAAAGAGTTGAAGAATTGCCACTTTTGCTGGCTTTTTATTGAATAGAGTTTTGTGAGGGCAGGAGAAATATAGAAGTGAAAAATACTGCAACATGCACAAATAACTATTATGTCTTATAATGCTCTAAATATCTGGGCAATTTGTTTATGCTTTTCTCTAGATGGTTTTGCATATTGTTAGAAGTTGTTTAATGAGTGTGTATTTGTTTTCTATGACTGCTGTAACAAATTATCAAAAACTTGGTGGCTTAAAACAATACAAACTTACTATTTTACAGTTCTGTAGGTTAGAAACCCTACACGGGTCTCTCACTGGGCTGAAATCAAGTGGTCAGCAAATTGCTCTCCGGAGGTTGTAGGGGAGAAGCCATTTCTTTGCTTTTTCTAACTTCTAGAGGCTGCCCACAGTCCTTGGCTTGTGGTGCCCTTCTTCCACGTTCAAAGCCAGCAATATTGGGTTTCTCTGGCCACAGCTGGGAAAGATTCTCTGCTTTTAAGGACCCATGTGATTAGATTGGGCCCACCTGGATAATTCAGGCTAATCTTCCCATCTCAAAGTCTTTAACTTAATTATATCCACAAAGTCCTATTTGCCAAGTAAGGTAACACATTTACAGGTTCCAGGGATTAGGGCGTGGTCATCTTTGGGGGGGCTATTTTTCTGTTTACCACAGTGTGTTTTGGGATATTTTGCAGAGACTTAGGAAAATAGGTGATTTTTCTCAGCTGCCGCAAATGCCTGCCTGGGCTCCTCTGCTAAGCTACACTCCTCCCCACCACCTCCATTCCCCACGTCTTCAATCTTTAAACTCAGTACCTCTCCCCTCTACCAGTCCTCTCTCCACTCCTCCTCCTCACCCCTTCATGGATCCCGCTCCATCCCCCCGCCCCACCAGTCAGTCTATCCTGGGTGACCCATAAGCTGGCCCTATTAAAATCATTACCTTTTCAGTACTTACATCCTATCAGCTTTACCACCTCATTCCCCTTAAACCCAGTACTGCCCAGAGTTAAATTCCCACTCCTCTGCCCTTCAGTTACACTTGCTCAGGCAAATTCAAATCCACAGAAAGCAGATTAGTGGTGCCAGTGGCAGACGGGAGAATAGGAGTGACTTGCCAATGGGTACAGGGTTTCTTTTTAGCCTTATGAAAATGTTCTAGAATTAGTGGTGATGGTTGCCCAACCTCGTGAATACACTAAAAACGACTGAATTGTACTTTACTTAGAGTTTTAAAGTTTGAATTTTATGGTAAGTGAATTATACCTCAATAAAAATATATATTAAAAACAACAACAACAACAAACTATTGCTCACCCTGCTCATCACACGCCCATCTGTAAAAATCAACAATGCCCCATCTCCGAAAGCATCCACTTGCTCTTCGGTATCCCCCAACTGCCAACACCAGCCTCAGAGAGAAGTCCTCTCACTCTCAGGGTTAACACACCCTCTCACCCCAAGGCTCCAAGAGCTACAGATACCCCGAAAGGGGGAGGGCGGAAGCAGCTCTCCCAGCCCGGAGGCAGGCCCGCTCTCGCAGCTCCGGCACAGCCGCACCAGGGTGGCCCCGCTGGCAGGGAAGTGACTCTTCCCCCTCACCCCGCTCCGGCGGAGCCGCCCCTCACCTCCAGGCGCTAACCAGGAGAGGGGAAGGCGTCCCCTAACCCGCTTTGACAAGGGGCGGGGAGACTCGCCGGGCTTCCCTGGCCGCACAGCCGGGGGCGGCGCCACAGCCCACCTGTCTCAGCCTGCGGGGAGACCCGCTTCCAGCTCCAAGACAGACGAGTAGGTGGCAGAGGGGAATCGGAAGAAGCCTCGGTGGCCGCCGCGGCCCGGGGTGGCGCACGCCGGCTTAGGCCTCCATGTTTCCACGTCGTCTCTGCAACTCCGGCTCCACCTCCGGCTCCAGCTCCGGCTCCCGCTCGGCTCCGGCTCAACTCCGGCCCGGGCCGCCTCCAGTGAGAAGGGCCAGAGGCGGGGAGAGAAGAGGGAAGCGGCGGAGAAAGCTCCTAGGAACCAAACAGCCGAGTACGCGTGGGCCGGTAGTCACGTGACGCCTGGCGCCCGCGGACTCCTGGGAAATGTAGTTCTTCAGACGTTACTCGCTTCACCGCTCTCCTAGTGCCTCCTGGCAACGGCAAAGCCACGTGGCAAAATTGCCCCAGTGCAAAAACTCTCGCCTGCCTCATGCGAGAATCCTCGTTTAATCTCCACCAATTGTTCAGGCGGTTTAACTGTATTATGGCCCTTGTTAATTACAACTGAATAAGGCTTCTAAGGCAAGCAATTCCTTGTAAATCTCTGAAAAAATGGGAAATAGGAAAAGTAGTTTTTGATGGAGACAGCAGGTAGGTCTAGGCTTGCCTGCAATATTGCTGGAAAGGACAAGCCCACAGGAAAGAGTAACACGGTGTGGTGCCCAACATTTGTAATTTAAAGTCAAGTAAGTTGAGGTTACCAGCTTAATCTCCTTGAGTAATTACTCAGCCTCTCCAAGCCATTTGCTCATGTTAAATGTACACATGAGGATGATGATCATGATGATAATACTGCCATTACAGGATCATTGACAATATCGGTAATAAAAATTAGCAATTCATGTTAAGGTTGTTTACCGTGTGCTGTGAATTGTTATCATGTTTAGTTCCCCAAACAGCCTTGAGAGATAGATATTACTGTTATTTCCATTATGTACTCAAGATGTGACAATGTACTCTATAAACTGCAAAGCACCGTACAGATGTTAGACATTCATTACGAGCATCTAGTGCCAGTAGATTCACGGCATTTACAGGATTATAACACGAAAAATACTAAAACACAAGGTAACCTGGCATACCAACCCAGTAAAACAGAGTAGGCCTTCCCCATAGAACTCCTAAGTGGTTGGTGAATTTGAACTGCTGACCTTTTGTTTAGCAACCAAGCTATTAACCACTGTGCCACCAGGGTTCCAGGTACCTGGAACTCTAGCTAAAAAGAGGAGGTCACTAGTCTGCAGCCAATATAAACAATGCTATGGATGCATATTTACTTGAAAATATGTTCATAATGTATTGAATGGAAACAATATGTATAGTATTATCGAATTTTTGTAGATGAATTATATTTATAATATTGATGTATATATGCCCAGGAAAAAATTCTAAATATTAACTTTTAGACTTACAGTTAAGACTTTTACTGAAGAATTTAGCTAATACTCAGAGTTAAGAATTATTAACATTGGGCAGTAAGATCATGCATGATGAAAATTACTTTTTCCATATATATTTTCTAATATTTCTGCAAGAAATGTGGATTATGCATATAATTTTCTTTTTAAAATACAGCAAGGAGGCAGGGCCAAGATGGTAGAGTAATTAAGCATTCCGGTGAACCCATTTACAACAAATACCCGAAAAAACAAGCAAAACAATTATATTTATGGCAAGCTAGGAGCCCTCAACATCAAAGGCAAAGTTAGAAAATGGACTAAGAGGCAGGGGGAGGGAGAGACAGTTCAGAAGCAGAGAGGAGTTGCCAACCTTGAATCACCGGGAACCCTTGGGCTGCAGTGGGCTGGCGGTAGCGTTCACCCACAGTTTCCTCAGGGAGAAACAGCCAGGTACACAGCCTACTCACACCTACGGAACCAGAGAAGAATGGCACTCGTGGCAAAAGCTAAATACTTGCATGTATTTTACCCTGCCCCCAGCCTCCAAGCTGGCTTCACAGGCTGTCGATTTCCCTGGGCCTGAGATAGGTCCTGCTGCATGCCCTGAGCCATTTGACGGGCCTTGGAGAAGGAATAAATTCACAATTGGGGAAAAGATAATCTGCCAACACCATTAACCAGGGAACCCAGGAAAGAAGCAGCTTCCGTCTGGGCATAAACAGTCCACGGACTTTGAGTATATTTCCCCGCTGCATGGACCTGTGTGGGCCTATTTCAGGAGCCTAGGCCTTTGTTGGCAGACTGCAACTGTTTGAACTGTGCAGTGGAGAGGTAGGTATTTGATATCCGAAACCGCTTTGGCTATTAAACAGGGTCCTCACCTACCCACATCGGTGGCCTAAGGACTGGTGGCTCCACTCAGGTCACCCAGCCACCCACGACAGGGGCCCAAGGGTAACTGGGACCTCCTACTCCTTAAAACAAAAAGCATTTGGTGTCCATTATTCCATCTGAAGAACCCACCTACCTTTGTGCTCTAGGGAACATGGATGCCCTTTCCTCACAGACACTCGAGGGATGGTTCTCAGCCCCCTTCCTTGTTCAGAGCATGATCCCCTGCTGCAACCAGATACCGGTACCTACACCAATCACCCCTGCCCCTCTAATACAGTAGGACGGAGCCTGTACCACACAGGTGATGACCAACTACCGAGACACCTGAGCTGAATACATGGAAGAAAACTTAATGGACTCCTAGGCTCATATACCTGATAACAGCTGTAGCCATCTGGTGGCAGGACATTAGAGCTTCAAAGGTGAAAATAATCAAGATAGCTCACTCAAGCAACCTATTTTGGCATATCAAAACAAAACGAAGCAAGAAGCCATGATACAGTAAACAAACATAAAATAAACTAATACAATAACATAGATGGCTTGGAGACAACAGTCAATATCAAATCACATAAAGAGGCAGACTATGATCACTTCAACAGGCTCTCAAAACGAAGAATCAACGGGTCTTCCAGATAAAGATGCCTTCCTGGAATTACCAGATGCAGAATACAAAAGATTAATATTCAGAACTCTTCAAGACATCAGGAAATTAAAAAGGTTATTCAAGAACATGATGAAAATTTAATACACTGCAAGAATCCATAGAGAGATAGCAATCAGAAACTCAGAATATTAACAATAAAATTACAGAATTAGACAATTCAATAGAAAGCCAGAGGAGCAGAATTGAGCAAGGGGAAGGCAGAATTGATGAGATTGAAAATAAAGCACTTGGCACCAATATATTTGAAGAAAAACCAGATAAAAGAATTAAAAAAAAATGAAGAAACCCTAAGAATCATGTGGGATTCTATCAAGAGAAAAAACCTACGAGTTATTGGAGTACCAGAACAGGGAGGGATAACAAAGAATACAGAGAGAATTGCTGAAGATTTGTTGACAGAAAACTTCTCTGATATCATGAAAGATGAGAAGATATCTATCCAAGATGCTCATTGTACTCCAGATAAGGTAGATCTTAAAAGAAACTCACCAAGACATATTATAATCAAGCTTGCCAAAACCAAAGATAAAGAGAATTTCAAGAGCAGCTAGGGATCAATGAGAAGCCACCTACAAAGGAGAGTCAATAAGAATAAGCTCAGACTACTCAGCAGAAACCATGCAGGCAAGTAGGCAATGGGATGATTTATATAAAGCATTGAAGGAAACAAACTGCCTGCCAAGAACCATATATGCAGCAAAACTGTCACTCAACTATGGAGGCAAAATTAGGACATTTCCAGATAAACAGAAGTTTAGGGAATTTGTAAAAACCAAATGAAAACTACAAGAAATACTAAAAGGGAGTTCTCAGGTTAGAAAATCAATATCAGATATCAAGCTGAGGTTAAAACACTGGCCAGAGCAATCAGATGTCAACCCAGATAGGGAGATCAAAAAATAAATCAAGATAAAAAAAAACAATGCTCAACAATTAGGCTAGACAAAGAAATAAAGGGGCATCCAGATTGGTAAGGAAGAAGTAAAATTATCTCTATTTCCAGAAGATAATCTTATATGCAGAAAACCCTAAGGAATCCTCAAGAAAACTACTAAAACTAATAGAAGACTTCGGCAGAGTTTCAGGTTACAAGCTAAACATACAAAAACCAGTTTGATTCCTCTACATCAACAAAAAGAACATCAAAGAGGAAATCACCAAATCAATACCATTCACAGTAGCCCCCAAGAAAATGAAATACTTAGGAATAAATCTTACCAAAGATGTAAACGACCCATACAAAGAAAACTACATGGTACTACTGCAAGAAATTAAAAGGGACCTACATAAGTGGAAAAACATACCTTGCTCCTGGATAGGAAGACTTAACATTGTAAAAATGTCTATTCTACCAAAAGCCATCTATATATACAATACACTTCTGATCCAAATTCCAAGGACATTTTTTAAAGTGATGGAGAAACAAATCACCAACTTCATATGGAAGGGAAAGAGGCCCCAGATAAGTAAAGCATTACTGAAAAAGAAGAACAAAGTGGGAGGCCTCAGTCTACATGATTTTCGAACCTATTATACAGCCCCAGTAGTCAAAACAGCCTGGTACTGGTACAACAGACACATAGACGAATGGAACAGTATTGAGAACCCAGATATAAATCCATCCACATATGAGCAGCTGATATTTGACAAAGGCACAGTGTCAGTTAATTGGGGAAAAGATAGTCTTTTGAACAAATGGTGCTGGCATAACTAGATATCCATTTGCAAAAAAATGAAACAGGACCCATACCTCACACCATGCACAAAAACTAACTCCAAGTGGATCAAAGACCTAAACATAAAGTCTAAAACGATAAAGATCATGGAAGAAAAAAGAGGGACAACATTAGGAGCCCTAATACAAGGCATAAACAGAATACAAAACATTACTAAAAATGACGAAGAGAAACCCGATAACTGGGAGCTCCTAAAAATCAAACACCTATGCTCATCTAAAGACTTCACCAAAAGAGTAAAAAGGCCACCTACAGACTGGGAAAAAATTTTCAACTATGACATCTCAGACCAGCACCTGATCTCCAAAATCTATATGATTCTATTAAAACTCAACCACAAAAAGACAAACAACCCAATTAAAAATTGGGCAAAGGGTATGAACACGCACCTCACTAAAGAAGATATTCAGGCAGCTAACAGATACATGAGGAAATGCGATTGATCATTAGCCATTCGAAAAATGCAAATTAAAACTACTATGAAATTCCATCTCACGCCAACAAGGCTGGCATTAATCAAAAAAAACACAAAATAATAAATGTTGGAGAGGCTGTGGAGAGATTGGAACACTTATACACTGCTGGTGGGAATGTAAAATGGTACAACCACTTTGGAAGTCGATCTGGCGTTTCCTTAAAAAGCTAGAAATAGAACTACCATAAACCAAAAAAAAAAAAAAAAAAACCAGTGCCGTCGAGGTGATTCTGACTGATAGCGACCCTATAGGACAGACTAGAACTGCCCCCATAGAGTTTCCAAGGAGCGCCTGGTGGATTTGAACTGCCGGCCCTTTGATTAACAGCCATATCACTTAACCACTACGCCACCAGGGTTTCCAGAACTACCATATGACCCAGAAATCCCACTCCTCAGAATATATCCTGGAGAAATAAGAGCCTTTACACAAACAGATATATGCACGCCCATGTTTATTGCAGCACTGTTTACAATAGCAAAAAGCTGGAAGCGACCAAGGTACCCATCAATGGATGAACGGATAAATAAATTATGGTATATTCACACAATGGAATACTACACATCGAAAAAGAACAGTGATGAATCTGAAAAATTTCATAACATGGAAGAACCTGGAAGGCATTATGCTGAGTGAAATTAGTCAGATGCAAAAGGACAAATATTGTGTAAGACCACTATTATAAGATCTTGAGAAATAGTTTAAACTGAGAACACATTCTTTTGTGGTTAGGAGAGGCGGGAGGCAGGGAAGGAGGGTGGGAGAGGGCTATTTACTGATTAGACAGTAGATAAGAACTACTTTAGGTGAAGGGAAGGACAACACTCAATACAGGGGAGGTCAGCACAACTGGGCTGCACCAAAAGCAAAGAAGTTTCCTGAATAAACTGAATGCTTCAAAGCTCAGCAGAGCAGGGGCGGAGGTTTGGGGACTATGGCTTCAGGGGACATCTAAGTCAACTGGCAAAATAAATTCTATTAACAAAACATTCTGCATCCCACTTTGAAGTGTGGCACCTAGGGTCTTAAATGCTAGCAAGCAGCCATCTAAGATGCATCAAATGATCTCAACCCACCTGGATCAAAGGAGAATGAAGAACACCAAGGTCACAAGGTAATTATGAGCCCAAGAGACAGAAAGGGCCACATGAACTAGAGACTACATCATCCTGAGACCAGAAGAACTAGATGGTGCCCGGCTACAACCAATGACTGCCCTGACAGAGAGCACAACCGAGAATCCCTGAGGGAGCAGGAGATCAGTGGGATGCAGACCTCAAATTCTCATAAAAAGATCAGACTTAATGGTCTAACTAAGACGAGAAGAATCCCGGCGGTCATGGTCCCCAAACCTCCTGTTCGCCCAGAACAGGAACCATTCCCGAAGCCAACTCATCAGACATGGATTGGACTGGACAATGGGTTGGAGAGAGGTGCTGATGAGTGAGCTACTTGCATCAGGTGGACAGTTGAGACTATGTTGGCATCTCCTGTCTGGAGGGGAGATGGGAGGGTAGAGGGGGTTAGAAACTGGCAAAACGGTCACGAAAGGAAAGACTGGAAGGAGGAGTGGGCTGACTCATTAGGGGGAGAGTAAGCAGGAGTATGTAGTAAGGTATATAAAAGTTTATATGTGAGAGATTGACTTGATTTGTAAACTTTCAAGTAAAGCACAATAAAAATTATTTTTTAAAAAATGCTTCAAACAGGGAAACACTGATGTCATTATGTAAAAGAAGACAACATTAAAACCATGCAGAGGGACTAAGAAATGTAGTCGCAGATCTTTCATATGGTAAGGAAGTCAAGGCGATATAAAGAAATAAAAGTCAGGTTTAAACTTAGAAAAATAGGGGTAAATATTAAGGTAACCACAAAGGAGACTAACAAGCATACTCATCAAAATAAAATACAAGAACAAAATGGACACTCAGCAGAAACAAAATCAACAACAACGAATAAGAAGAAAAGACAATATATAAAGATAAACTACCTAGCACAAAAAATTAAGTGGGAAAAAGAAACCGTCAAAAACACACACACACACACACAAAAATAAAATGACAGCACTAAACTCATACCTATCTATAATTACACTGAATGTAAATAGACTAAATGCACCAATAAAGAGACAGAGTGGCAAATGGATTAAAAAAAAAAAGATCCATCTATATGCTGCCTACAAGAGAAACACCTCAGACTTAGAGATACAAACAAAAACTCAAAGGATGGAAAAAATGTATCAAGTAAATAACGATAAAAAAAGAGCAGGACTGGCAATATTAGTTTCTGACAAAATAGGCTTTAAAGTTAAACCCACCACAAAGGATGAGGAAGGACACTATATAATGATTAAAGGGACAGTATACCAGGAGGATATAACCATGTTAAATATTCATGCACACAATGATATGGCTGTAAGACACACAAAACAATCTCTAACAACTGAAAAGTGAGATAGACAGCACCACAATTATAGTAGGAGGCTTCAACACACCACTTTTGGTGAAGGACGGAACATCCAGAAAGAAGCTCATTAAAGACATGGAAGATCTAAATGCCACAATCAACTAACTTGACCTCATAGGCGTATACAGAACACTCCACCCAACAGCAGCCAAGTATACTTTCTTTTCCAACACACATGGAACATTCTCTAGAATAGACGACATGTTAGGTTATAAAGCAAGCCTTAGCAGAATCCTAAACACTGAGATATTACAAAGCATCTTCTCTGACCATAAGGCCATAAAAGTAGAAATCAATAACAGAAAAAGCAGGGAAAAGAAATCAAACACTTGGAAACTGAACAATACCCTGCTCAAAAACGACTGGGTTATAGAAGACATCAAGGACAGAATAAAGAAATTCAGAGAATCCAATGAGAATGAAAACACTTCCTATCAGAACCTTTGGGGCACAGTGAAAGCAGTGCTCAGAGGTCAATTTATATCAATAAATGCACACATACATAAAGAAGAAAGGGCCAAAATCAAAGAATTATCCCTACAACTTGAATAAATAGAAAGAGAGCAACAAAAGAAACCCAAAGGCACCAGAAGAAAGAAAATAATAAAAATTAGAGCAGAATTAAATGAAATAGAGAACAAAAAAACAATTGAAACAGTTAACAAGACTGAAAGCTGGTTCTTTGAAAAAATCAACAAAATTGGTAAACCATTGGCCAAACTGACAAAAGAAAAATAGGAGAGGAAGCAAATAAACTGAATCAGAAATGAGATGGGCGATATTACAACAGACCCAACTGAAATTAAAAGAATCATATCAGGTTACTATGAAAAATTGTACTGTAATGAATTTGAAAACCTAGAAGAAATGGATGAATTTCTAGAAACATACTACCTACCTAAACCAAAACAAACAGAGGTAGAACAACTAAATATACCCATAACAAAAGAAGAGATTGAAAAGGTAATCAAAAAAAGCCCAACAGACTATGGCTTAAGGGGACTTCTAAGTCAATTGGCAAAATAATTCTATTATGAAAACATTCTGCATCCCACTTTGAAATGTGGCGTCTGGGGTCTTAAATGCTAACCAGCGGCCATCTAAGATGCATCAATTGATCTCAACCCACCTGGATCAAAGGAGAACGAAGAACACCAAGGTCACACGATAACTATGAGCCCAAGAGAAAGAAAGGGCCACATGAACCAGAGACCTACATCATCCTGAGACCAGAAGAACTAGATGGTGCCCGGCCACAACCAATGACTGCCCTGACAGGGAGCACAACAGAGAACCCCTGAGGGAGCAGGAGATCAGTGGGATGCAGACCCCAAATTCTCATAAAAAGACCAGACTTAATGGTCTGACTGAGACTAGAAGAATCCCAGCAGTCATGGTCCCCAAACCTTCTGTTGGCCCAGGACAGGAACCGTTCCCGAAGACAACTCATCAGACATGGAAGGGACTGGACAATGGGTTGAAGAGAGATGCTGATGAAGAGTGAGCTACTTGTATCAGGTGGACACTTGAGACTGTGTTGGCATCTTCTGTCTGGAGGGGAGATAGGAGGGTAGAGAAGGTTAGAAACGGGCAAAATCGTCACGAAACGAGAGACTGGAAGGAGGGAGCGGGCTGACTCATTGGTGGAGAGTAAGTGGGAGTATGGAGTAAGGTGTATATAAGCTTATATGTGAGAGACTGACTTGATTTGTAAACTTTCACTTAAAGCACAATAAAAATTATTTAAAAAAAAAAAACCCAACAACAACAAAAAAATTCCTGGTCCAGATGGCTTCACTGTAGAGTCCTACCAAACTTTCAGAGAAGAGTTATCACCACTACTACTAAAGGTTTATTTCAGAGAATAGGAAAGGACGGACTACTCCCAAACTCGTTCTATGAAGCCAGCATATACCTGATACCAAAACCAGGTAAAGACATTACAAAAAAAAAGAAAATGACAGACCTATATCCCTCATGAACTTAGATGCAAAAATCCTCAACAAAACCCTGGCCAGTAGAATTCAGCAACATATCAGAAAAATAATTCACCGTGACCAAGTCAGATTCATTCCAGGTATGCAGGGATGGTTCAACATTAAAAAAGCAATTAATATAATCCATTTTTTTTATCATATAAGTAAAACAAAAGACAAGAACCACATGATCTTATCAATTCATGCAGAAAAGGCATTTGACAGAGTTCAACACCAATTCATGAAAAAAACTCTCAGCAAAATAGGAATAGAAGGAAAATTCCTCGACATAATAAAGGGCACTTATATAGAGCCAAACGCCAAGATCATCCTAAGTGGAGAGTCTGAACGCATTTGCCTTGAGATCCAGGACCAGAAAAGGATGTCCTACTATCGCCACTCTTATTCAACATTGTGCTGGAGGTCCTAGCCAGAGCAATTAGGCTAGATAAAGAAATAAAGGGCATCCGGATTGGCAAGGAAGAAGTAAAAGTATCTCTATTTGCAGATGACATGATCTTATACACAGAAAACCCTAAGGAATCCTCAAGGAAACTACTGAAACTAATAGAAGAGTTCAGCTGAGTATCAGGATACAAGATAAACCTACAAAAATAAGTTGGATTCCTCTACACCAACAAAAAGAACATTGAAGAGGAAATCACCAAATCAACACCATTTACAGTAGCCCCCAAGAAGATAAAATACTTAAGAAAAGATCTTACCAGGGACATAAAGACTGTACAAAGAAAACTACGAGACACTACTAAAAGAATCCAAAAGAGATGTACATAAGTGGAAAAACATACCTTGCTCATGCATAGGAAAACTTAACATTCGAAAATGTCTATTCTACCAAAAGCCATCTATAGATACAATGCAATTCCAATCCAAATTCCAACATTTTTTAATGAGATGGAGAAACAAATTACCAACTTCATGTGGAAGGGCAAGAGGCCCCAGATAAGTAAAGCATTACTGAAAAAGAAGAACAAAGTGGGAGGCCTCAGTCTACCTGATTTTAGAACCTATCATACCGCCGCAGTAGTCAGAACAGCCTGGTAGTGGTACAACAACAGGTACATAGACCAATGGAACAGAATTGAGAATCCAAACATAATCCATCCACATATGAGCAGCTGATATTTGACAAAGGCCCAAAGTCAGTTAAATGGGGAAAAAATAGTCTTTTTAACAAATGGTGCTGGCATAACTGGATATCCATCTGCAAAAAAATGAAACGAGGCCCATACTTCGCTCTGTGCACAAAAACAAGCTCAAAATGGATCAAAGACCTAAATATAAAATCTAAAATGATAAAGGTCGTGGAAGAAAAAATAGGGACAACGTTAGGAGCCCTAATACATGGCATAAACAGTATATAAAACATTACTAACAATGGAGAAGAAAAACTAGGTAACTGGGAGCTCCTAAAAATCAAACACCTATGCTCATCCAAAGACTTCACCAAAAGAGTAAAAAGATTACCTACAGACCAGGAAAAAGTCTTTAGCTACGACATTTCCAATCAGCATCTGATCTCTGAAAACTACGTGATACAGCAAAAACTCAATTACAAAAAGACAAATAACCCCATTAAAAAATGGGCGAAGGCAGGACAGGAACCATTCCCGAAGACAACTCATCAGTCATGGAAGGGACTGGACAAAGGGTTGGAGAGAGACGCTGATGAAGAGTGAGCTACTTGTATCAGGTGGACACTTGGGACTGTGTTGGCGTCGCCTGTCTGGAGGGGAGATGGAAGGGTGGAGAGGGTTGGAGGCTGGCAAGATTGTCACAAAAGGAGAGACTGGAAGGGCTGACTCATTGGGGGGAGGGTGGGTGGGAGTGTAGAGTAGGGTGTATGTGGGCTTGTGTGTGACGGACTGACTTGATTTGTGGACGTTCACTTAAAGCTCAGTGAAAATTATTTAAAAAAAAAAAGCTGTAGGGGCAGTAAGAACAGGATGAAGTGCAGCAATCAGAAACAGTGTCAATTTTTCAGCAAAATTATAAATATTGCCAGCTTCAACATCTAGTGGCTAGCTCTGCAAGGACATATTTTGCTACATACAACGTAGAAAACACTCGGTTACAACCAATCTGTTTAGGTATGCCTGAACATACATAGTTACAATCATCTACAGACGCATCCTCATGTATAAAGAGAAAGACTAGAGAGACTAAGGGCCAAACTTCAGCTGATACCTACAAGCTACCATTGCCTTTGAAATTCTCAAGCAGGAAAAGCAAATCTAGAAGGTTTTATCTTTTTTTTTTTTTTTTGATAATTTTTATTGTGCTTTAGGTGAGGGTTTGCAGGTCAAGTCAGTCTGTCACATATAGACTTATATACACCTTGCTGCATACTCCCATTTTCTCTCCCCCTAATGAGTCAGCCCGCTCCCTCCTTCCAGTCTCTCCTTTCGTGACCGTTTTGCCAGTTTCTAACCATCTCCACCCTCCCATCTCACCTCCAGACAGAAGATGCCAACACAGTCTCAGGTGTCCACCTGATACAAGTAGCTCACTCTTCATCAGCATCTCTCTCCAATCCATTGTCCAGTCCCTTCCATGTCTGATGAGTTGTCTTCGGGAATGGTTCCTGTCCTGGGCCAACAGGAGGTTTGGGGACCATAAGCACCGGGATTCTTCTAGTCTCAGTCAGACCATTAAGTCTGGTCTTTTTATGAGAATTTGGGGTCTGCATCCCACTGTTCTCCTGCTCCCTCAGGGGTTCTCTGTTGTGCTCCCTGTCAGGGCAGTCATTGGTTGCGGGCGGGCACCATCTAGTTCTTCTGGACTCAAGATGATGTAAGCCTCTGGTTCATGTGGCCCTTTCTGTCTCTTGGGCTCATGGTTGTTGTGTGACCTTGGTGTTCTTCGTTCTCCTTTGATCCAGGTGGGTTGAGGGTTTTATCTTTTAAGCAAGATAAGAAAACGTCTTCGAAGAACATAATGGTTTATCTCTATCGGTGTGAGTTCAGCAACTCACTAATTTGCATTAGTCAAAATTATTTACACAAACTTCCATATAATGTTAAGATTAGTGGTCATTCTTAATATAAGTAGACATTATTTCTCTGTTGACAGTCATTAACTTATACAAGAAAACTTGAGATTTTGTTAGTGGCAACTTCGTTCAACTTTAAAACTAGTTTTTAAATTGCAGAGCCTTTGAGTATGTGTAAGCGCTATGATGTAATGTATTTAGAATGTAAAAATATACTTTCCTTAAAAAATTAAAAAAAAAAAATTGGCAAAGGAAATGAACAGATACTTCACTAAAGAAGACATTCAGGTGTCGAACAGATATATGAGGAAATGCTCACAATCATTACCCATTAGAGAAATGCAAATCGAAACTACAATGAGATTCCATCTTACTCCAACAAGGCTGGTATTAATAAAAAAAACACAAAATAATAAATACTGGAGAGATTGTGGAGAGATTGAAAGACATACACTGCTGGTGGGAATGTCAAATGGTACAACCATTTTGGAAATCGCTTTGGCACTTCCTTAAAAAACTAGAAATAGAACTACCATACGATCTAGCAGTCCCACTCCTCGGAATATATCCTAGAGAAATAAGAGCCTTTACACGGACAGATATATGCACACCCATGCTCATTGCAGCACTGTTTGCAATAGCAAAAAGATGGAAGCAACTAAGGTGCCCATCAACGGATGAATGGATAAATAAATTATGGTATACTCACAGAATGGATAAAGAACAATGACGAATCTATGAAACATTTCATAACAGGGAGGAACCTGGAAGGCATTATACTGAGTGAAATTAGTCAGTTGCAAAAGGACAAATATTGTATGAGACCACTATTATAAGAACTTGAAAAATAGCTTAAACAGAGAAGAAAATATTCTTTGATGGTTATGAGAGTGAGAAGGGAGGGAGGGAGGGAGAGGGGCTTTCACTAATTAGATAGTAGATAAGAACTATTTTAGGTGAAGGGAAAGACAACACACAATACAGGAGAAGTCAGCACAACTGGACTAAACCAAAAGCAAAGAAAGTTTCCTGAATAAACTGAATGCTTCAAAGGTCAGTGTAGCAGGGGCAGGGGTTTGGGGACCATGGTTTCAGGGGACATCTAAGTCAATTGGCATAATAAAAAAAATTATTAAGAAAACATTCTGCATCCCACTTTGGAGAGTGGCGTCTGGGGTCTTAAATGCTAGCAATCAGCCATCTAAGATGCATCAATTGGTCTCAACCCACCCGGAGCAAAGGAGAATGAAAAACACCAAAGACACAAGGTAATTATGAGCCCAAGAGACAGAAAGGGCCAATTACACCAAAGACTACATTAGCCTGAGACCAGAAGAACCAGATGGTGCCCGACTACAACCGATGACTGTCTTGACAGAGAACACAACAGAGAACCCCTGATAGAGCAGGAGAGCAGAGGGATGTAGACCCCCAAATTCTTGTAAAAAGACCAGACTTAATGGTGTGACTGAGGCTAGAAGGACCCCAAAGATCATGGTTCCCAGACCTTTTGTTAGCCCAAGACAGGAACCATTCCCAAAGCCAACTCTTCAGACAGGAATTGGACTGGACTAAAGGACAGAAAATGATACTGGTGAAGAGTGAGCTTCTTGGATCAAGTAGACACATGAGACTATGTGGGCAGCTCCTGTCTGGAGAGGAGATGAGAGGGCAGAAGGATTCAGAAGCTGGCCGAATGGACATGAAAATAGAGAGTGGAGGGAAGGAGTGTGCTTCTGATTAGGGGGAGACCAACTAGGAGTATACAGCAAGGTGTACATAAGTTTTTGTATGAAAGACTGACTTGGTTTGTAAACTTTCACTTAAAGCACAATAAAAAAAAAAAAAGTCAGGCACCAAAACCAAATTCAAACTATTTATAATTTTGCCTGATAATTACTCTTGTTGTTGTTAAGTGCCATCAAGTTAATTCCGACATACTCTGCCTACCCCAAAATGACCTCGCAGCAGTTATGAGTATCTCTTTAGAACTGGCTTTATAAGCCAAGAAGCATCTTAGTCTACTTTGAGTAATGAAATTTAACATCCTTTCCCCTTTGTATTTTTTGGATAACTTGAAATAAAAAAGGGTCTCACCAGTGTTCCTGAACAAATGTCATTATGTTGCAAGGCAAATGTCATAAATTGACATTTTAAAGTCAAAGATTAAAAATGGTTTTCACAGTATATGAAGCATGAGTTGGAGTATCAGTCCTTCAAAACTATTGTAAGTGTACTGTACAATGTATTATCCTTGATAACCAAACTTCAATACTTCTGCACAAGAATCATGATAACTTTGACTGACTCAACTAATTCAGTGTCTAATTAGTGCAGAAAATCTAACAGGGAAGCCATGAAAACCTTCCACTAAATGCACCAGGGTATCTTGGATTGATTCCTGGAACAGAAAAAGGACAATAGTGGAAAAACTGGTGAGAGCCAAATAAATTCTTGATTTTTTTAATGGTATTGTACCAATGTTAATTTTGTAGTTTTAACAAATGTACTGTGGTTACATATTAACATTAGAGAAAGTCGGGTGAAGGGTATATAGGAACTGTTTGCTTTGTAACTCTGCCATAAATCTAAAATTATTCCATGTAGTACACAGGATAATGGCCCCCAAAGATATTCACATTCTAATCCCCAGAACTGTGAATACATTAGGTAATATACAAAAAAAAAAAAAAAGAAGCACACTTGTTGCTGTTGAATTGATTCCGACTCACAGTGACCAGAACTGCCCCATAGGGTTTCCAAGGAGCAGCTGGTGGATTCAAACTGACAGCCTTTTCGTTAATAGCCAAGCTCTTATTCACTGCGCCACCAGGGCTCCATTAGGTAACACGGCAAAGGGGAATTAAGGTTGCAGATGACTTTAAGGTTGCTACTCAGCCAATCTTAAAACAGAAAGATTTTAAGGATTATCAGGGTGGGTATAATGCAGTCTCACAAGGACCCTTAAAAGTAGAAAGAGGAGGCAAAAGAAGAGATTCAAAGGGAGTTGTGACACAATGATAAGATGTGAGGACTCAACAAGGCATTTCAGGCTTTGAAGGTGGCACGAGCCAAGGAATGCGGGCAGCCTCTGTTGTTGTTAGGTGCCATCTGGTCAGTTCCAACTCTAATGACTCTATGTACAACAGAATGAAACACTGCCCAGTCCTGCACCATCTTAACAATCGTAATTATGCTTGAGCCCATTGAGTCCTTTGTTAAAGTTCTTCCTCTTTTTCACTGATCCTCTACCAAGAATGATGTCCTTCTCCAGGGACTTGTCACTTCTGGTAACTTGTCCAAAGTACGTGAGACAAAGTCTTGCCATCCTCACTTCCAAGGAGCATTCTGTCTATACTTCCTCCAAGACAGATTTGTTCATTCTTCTGGCAGTTCACAGTATATTCAATATTCTTTGCCAACACCATAATTGAAATGCATCAATTCTTCTTTGGTCTTCCTTATTCATTGTCCAGTTTTCACATGCATATGAGGCTATTGAAAACACCATGGCTTGGGTCAGGTGCACCTTAGTTCTCAAGGTGACAATTTTTGCTTTTTAACACTTTAAAGACGGTGTTGTATTTCAGGATAGATCTTGAAATGTTCTTTTTGATGATGAATGTGACACCATTCCTCCTCGATTTGTCATTCCTGGCATAGCAGACCGTATGATTGTCCAATTCAAAATGGCCAATACCAGTCCATTTCAGCTCACTAATGCTTAAGTATATCCATCTTCAAGTGTTCCACTTCTTTTTTGACAACTTCTTATTTTCCTTAATTTGTACCTCATACACTCCACGTTTCAGTTATTAATGGATGTTTGCAGCTGTTTCTTCTCATTTTGAGTCATGCCACATTAGCAAATGAAGGTCCCTAAAGCTTTACTCCATCCACAAAATTCAGGCCACTCTACTTTGAGGAGGCAGCTCTTTCCCAGTCACATTTTAAACGTCTTCCAACTTGAGGGTCGTTATGAGTCAGAAATGACTCAATGGCAACAGGTCCCCCCCCCCCAACCTGAGTGGCTCATCTTTCAGCACTATATCAGACAATATTCCGGTGTTATCCATAAGGTTTTCATGGGCCAATATTTTTTGGAATTAGATCACCAGGTCCTTCTTCCTGTCTATCTTAGTCTGGAAGCTCCGCTGAAACCTGTCCAGCATGGGTGACCCTGCTGGCATTTGAAATATTGGTGACATAGTTTCCAGCCTCACAGCAACATGAAAGCCAGCACAGTATGATAAACTGACAGACCAGTGGTGGTGGGCAGCCTCTAAAAAAAAAACCAGTGCCGTCGAGTCGATTCCGACTCATAGCAACCCTATAGGACAGAGCAGAACTGCCCCAAGCTAGAAAAGGCAAGGAAAAAGCTTCTCCCCTAGAGACTACAGAAGGGAATGCAGCCCTGCCCATACCTTGATTTTAACCCAGTAACAATGTGTCAGATAACAATTGGTTTAAGCCACTAAATTTGTAGTAATTTGTTACAGCAGCAATATAAAGCTAATACATTCAAAAATTTTTTTAATTAAAAAAAAAAAAAAACTTCCAAGTAGCTGCCTCTCTTCCCAACACATTTCCAAACTAGGGCCATACAATTACTCATGCTATTTAAAAAGCAATTGTAGAACAGAAAATGCACCAAAAAATTATGCTTCCTTTTGAAGGTATAATTTTTATTTTTTGCATCAACAGATTTACAACCTTCCCTACTCACTTTGATTAACTATTATAAAATTAAGTTTACATTCTTCAACTACACTCCAGAAATGGTTGAGCTGAACAGGAAAGCCAGGGAAGAAGTGAAATGTTAATTGAGACATTGGGGACATTTTGGTAAGTGAAATTGCAGAACTGCACAGCCTTTTCATCCTCCTCACCACTCAGATCCTTTCCAGAGAGATGCTGTCAGTCTTCAGAACAAGGACTGGGTACCGCTGATCGAGGAGTCCGTGGGTGGTGCAACAGTTAGGCGCTTGTCTGTTACCCAAAAGATAGGTGGTTTGAACCCACTAGGTGGCTCCACTGGAGAAAGACCTGGTGATCTGCTTCTGTAAATATTACAGTCTAGAAAACCCCATGGGAGCAGTTCTACTCTGTCACATGGGGTCACTATGAGTCAAAAATCGGCTCAATGGCTCCTAATAACAACTACTTATTGGCTCATTTGGTCATTCCTTCAATGAATATTCACTGAACAACTCTGTGTGGGCTGTGCTCCAGACCTAGCCCTGACCTTAGGAAGCTTTCAATCCAATGGAGGAGACAGGTATTACACAAACTGAAAACCAGGTTAAATTGCCGTGAAGAACAGCCAGCACAGTCTTGCATCCAGTCCCAAGGGAATTTTTTTTTTTTTTTTAGAAATAAATGGTTAGAATTAACCACCTGGGACTAGCGGGACCCAAATCTTCATCACAGAAATTACATCTGTAAAACTGAAGTCTCCTTTAGTATTAAATAGAACTTGCCCAAACCAGCAAAGAGTTATTCCAGAGGTGCTAAATGACACCTTGTCCCTTCAGGAATAGATGGTTCCCAAGCTGTTAAAACCAGCTGCCCTCAAATCATCCCAACTTATGGTGACCCCATGTGTTGCAGAGTAGAACTATGTACTCCATAAGGTTTTCAAGGCTGTGATCTTTCAGAAGCAGGTTGCCAGGCATTTCTTCCCCCAAGGTGCATCTGGGTGGATTCAAACCGCCAACTTTTGGTTAGCAGCTGAACATGTTAATCATTTGCATCACCCAGGGACCCCCCTTTTTTTGTATATAGTGCCAGAAAGTCAAGCCAAATTCAGAGGAGAACATGGAACCAGGGATATCATTGCTGATGTCAGATGTTCTTGGCTGAAAGTCGAGAATACTAGAAAGATGTTTACCTGTGTTTTATTGCTTATGCAAAAGCATTCGATTGTGTGGGTCATAACAAATTATGGATAATATTGCAAAGAATGGGAATTCTAGAACAATTGTGCTCATGAGAAACCTGTATATAGATTAAGGGGCAGTTGTTCAAAGAGAACAAGGGGATACTGCGTGGTTTAAAGTCAGGGTTGCATACTTTCACCATACCTATTCAATCTGTATGCTGAGGAAATAATCTGAGAAGCTGGACTATATGAAGAAGAACGGGGCATCAGGATTGAAGGAAGACTCATTAACAACCTGCGTTATGCAGATGACACAACCTTGCTTGCTGAAAGTGAAGAGAACTTGAAGCACCTACTGATGAAAATCAAACACTGCAGCCTTCAGTATGGTTTAAAACCATTATTATGGATTACACATCAATGTAAAGAAAACAAAAATCTTCACAACTAGGCCAATAGGCAACACATAATAAACACAGAAAAGACTGACGATGTCAGGAATTTCATTTTACTTGGGTCCACAATCAACACCCGTGGAAGCAGCAGTCAAAAAATCAAAAGATGCAGTGCACTGGGCAAATGTACTGCAAAATACCTCTTTAAAGTGTTGAAAAGCAAGGATGTCACTTTAAAAACTGAAGTGCGCCTTACCTAAGCCATGACGTTTTCAATCATCTCATATGCATGCGAAAGCTGCACAATGAAAAAGGAAGACTGAGGAAAAATTGAAGCCTTTGAACTGTGGTGTTGGAGAAGAATATTGAACATACCATGGACTGCCAAAAGAACGAAAAATCTGTCTTGGAAGAAGTACAACCAGTATATTCCTTAGAAGCAAAGATGCCAAGACTACGTTTTACATACTTTGGACATGCTATCAGGAGGGATCAGTCTTGAGCCATCATGGTTGGTAGAGGATCAGCGAAAAAGAGGAAGACCCTCAATGAGATGAATTGACACAGTGGCTGCAACAATGGGCTCAAGCATAACAACGACTGTGAGGATGACACAGGACTGGGCAGTGTTTTGTTCTGTTGTGCATAGGATCGCTGTGAGTCGGAATGGACTTGAGGGCACCTAACAACAACAACAATATTGTGGCATAATGGGTCACTTTTGTATAGCCTTTTTTGCCATGATCTTGTAATTCACACTCAAGTGATTGGGTGAACTGTGCAAATAGGGTAAGTAGCCCACCAAGAGAATTGGTCAGATTTGCCATCCCACTGGGATTGAGATGAGCCATCCTAGAGGCGGGAAGGAGAGGATCCCACCGTCATCAAGAAAGGACAGCCAAGAGCGAAGCGTGTCCTTTAGGTCTGGAATCCCTGTACCGAGAAGCTCCTGGAACCAGAGGACAGAGAGAGAAAGAGTTTAAGGCTGAAGACAGGTAAGAAGGAGTGGCAAAGAAATGGCGACAGGAGACAGCACAGTGGGCTTCCCAGACCACAGAGAGAGAAAGCTGAGTGCTTTAGGGCAAGAGGCTTGCTGGCAGAGTAGGGTGCCTCCAGGCACTTGGTGGAGCTAGGTTTGCTGACCCACAGAGCTAGAGCTGAGCAGCTCCGGGCCAAGGCTTGCTGGCTGAGTGGGGTGCCTCTGGGCACTTATCGACACAGCTGAAAGAGCTTTGTAATACTTTCCCAAGCTGGGCAGAGTCCAAGGGCCAGAGAGAGGTGTGCCTGTGAACATGGCTGAGAAGAGGATGTCCTGACGGAACAACTGTATCCTGAGCATTCCTGAACCTGAATTGTAACCTAAGAAGCCCCATAATCGTGAGCTTTGTCTGTGAGTTCTGTGTGGCTACTACAATGAATTACTGAAGCCAGCAGAAAAGTAGAGAGTGCCAGTGGGAAGGACAGTTGCTGTCAGAATTGGTAAAGATGGCAGAGAGGAGGCATGTCTGACCTCCGCCTCATAGGAATCAGCCTTGGGCTGTTGATCTTGATTCTCCTTCCCTCTTGTGAAGTTAGAGGAGGTCAGACACTGCCTCCACGCCATTTTTATACACATATATATATGTAAGGGAAACCCTGGTGGCGTAGTGGTTAAGAGATATTGCTGCTAACCAAAAAAAAGTGTGCAGTTTGAATCCACCAGCCACTCCTTGGAAACCCTGTGGGGCAATTTTACTCTGTCCCATAGGGTCTCTATGAGTCAGAATCAACTTGATGGCAATGGGTTATACATGTAATATGTCAAAATGTGTATGTAATTTGACCTAATTCTCACAACCCTGTATTATTGTCACCATTTCACACATAAGAAAACATGATAAAAAAACAGTTTTGTATTTTTTTTTAAGTCTGTGAAGGTTATAAAACTAGGTTACTCAGACTCCAAGTCCACCTCCAAGAGTTCACCTTCTAATATAAACAACATATAATAAAGAAGTTTGAGGAGAATTAATTTTATGGCTGTTTCATGGTAATTTAATTGTGAAATTGAATTTTTTATGGTAGAAGAGAGGTGTCAGTGAAAAAAAAGCTATAGATTAAAATGAATTTTAAGACTCTCAGGCAAAAAAAATCTCCCCAGTGTGTCTGAAATTCTGGAAATACCAGTTTGAAGGCCAAGCATTATGCCTTGAGGTTAGATCCACACACTGGTGAAAATGTAAAGAGAGCCATGCATCAGAATTTCTCTTAATGGCTAAATAATATTCTAGTGCCTGTATATACCACATTTTGTTTATCCATTCATTTGTTGATGGGCACTTAGGTTGTTCCTACCTTTTGCCTATTGTGAACAATGCTGCAGTGAACATTGGTGTACAAGTAACTACATCATTTTATGTAATATCAAAAGATGGGATCTCCACCTGCCCCACCTCCACTGCGCAGCCATCATGGACACGAGTCATGTACAGCAGGCCAAGCTGACCAGAAGCACCAAGGACCAGCTTGAAGGGACAGCGTGAGGAGGTACCTGTGGAGTTCACAGAGAACAGCTCCATTGCTTGAAATGTGAAAAGTCCTGTGTGTGGGGACCACGTGCCCACCATGTTGGAGTCAGGTTGAGAGGGTCAGAGCCTGCAGTGAGGCGGCTGCCGAGTCTTGGATGTCTGGTCAACCACTTGGCCCATGGGGATGATCCGCAACTCTTTAAAATAAAGTGTTTGTATTGTATATGTAAAAAAAAAAAAAGTGAAACAACCTAATATTAACTGATATTCAAGATATGTTTTTTCTTTTTAAGATATACTTTTAATTAAAAAAAAAGACAATCTAACATTGCATATTATAAGTCTGTCTAAAAAAAGGGAACATAAAATACACACATACATTTATATTTGCTTGTATATGCAGAGAACATCTCTGGAAGGGTAAAGAAGAAACTGGTAAACTTGATTGCCTCCTAGGAAGGGAACTAACTGGTGCTGGAAACCAGAGTAGGAGGAAGAAAGCTTTCTTTATGTGCATTTTTGTTACTTGTGAACTTTGTACCCAGTTGAACACATTATCTACTCAAACAATAAATATAATTAAAAAAAATAAATGCTGCAGACTGAGAAATAAAGAAAATGAGTAAAACGTGGTCCAAATTAAAAAGAACTGAAAGGGCACCAAGTGACTGTAAATTCAGAAAGTAGGGCAGGCAGCTAAAAGAGCTTGCTGGTATTCTGGAAAGTTCAGTTCAGATGCACTGGAGTGAAAGGGAAAGAACAGGGGTTATTTATTTTTTTGTTAGTTTGTTTATGCTCTCCTTCCTAAAAGTATTTAAGATGACTTGCAAATAAATATATGTGAACTACACAAAATTGCAGCATTAAAAGCAGGAGGAAAAGAAGGATGAAGACATAAAGTGAAGTTAAATGGGTAGGCCATACCTTCTTCAAAACCTCCTTGGTTGAACTTTTTATAATTACTGGTTTGCAGGGTCTGGAGTGCTACTTTTCTGTATTGGAAATCGAATACAGACCTCATGTGTCTATAGAGCTGGAGTGTGGCTGATTTCCCTTATGGAAGCTGAAAGGCTCAAAAAGTACCTATACCTAAGGACACTCCACAAGTAGGACAACGACTGTCCCCAGAAAATTGTTTCAAGCCTGTTCACTTTGGAGTCAGACCTGGGTTTGAATTCTGGCTCCAAAACTCATGAGCCAGATGATCTTGGGAAAGCTGCTTAACCTCTCAAGGCTCAGTTTTCTCCTCTATAAAAAGGACACAATAATATCTCACTCATAAAGTTGCTGGGAGGATTAACTTAGATAATGTGTGTAGCATGTCTTTTCAGTAAATTTCATAATCCAGATGGTAATCAAATTCCACATCATAGTTGCCAGCTCCTGGGATCTCCTCCTAAGAGGGAAGTAGATTAACCAGAACCTGTCCTGGTAGGACAATCAGGATGGTGGAAGTTCTAGAAATCATGTGAGATGTGGAGCTGCTGAGGGAATTGGATAAGAATGACCAGACTCAGAGAAGGTGTGAGATAAACATGATAAGTGCTTTCAAGGGGCACAACAAGACATATTTGCATTGTGTCAATGAACTGAACTAGGATCAAAGGTTCAAAGCTACAGGGTGCAGGTTTCAGCTCAGTATAAGAACTTTCTGACATTTGGAACTACCAGTTGTGAAATGGTCTGCCTTGGAAGAGAGATGAGGTCCTGATCACTCGCGTATTTAAGCAGTGGCTGGAGAAATAGAATAGTCAAACAAGGTTTCAACTGGGAGGGGACATTAGAGATGAACCCATCTCTTCATTTTAGAGATGAGGAACCAAGTCCAAGGGATGTGAAAAGATTCAGACAAGGACACACAACAAGTAGGTTGTGTAAATTACTGAGCAGGCTCCTGAACCAGGGACATCTAAGGCCTCACCTGATTCTATGATAAATTCTCCGCCTATGCCAGCTGTTAGCAGTCAGAGGAAGACACCGCTGCAGATAGAGATGAATGCTCACACGGCAGTGACTCAGGCATTTGGTTGCGTGGGCATTTCCTGCCTGCCAATGTGAGAGGCTCTGTATTAGCTCTCCAATCCCTCCCGCCTGCAAAAGAGGCGAGGTGTACAACTACAGAGCCTGAGGCAAAGCCTGGGGACAGAGCTGCTGGGACAGTCAGACCATTGCTTTTCCTGACAGCTTTCCCCTGAGAGGAGCTGTCCACCTTGTGCTGCTGGAGGGACAGAGAGGGGAGCACTGTGCAGCTGTCATTGTCTCCTTCCTGCTGGGGACAAATTAGGGGAGTCTCAAACTAATAATTGTTCATAATGTATTGAATACACTTACTTGTGCCAGGCACTGTTTTAAAAGTCTTAGTTGTACTGACTCATTTAATGGTCATTACGACCCTTCAGAATAGGTACTCATTTAAATATCTTCTCTGTTTTACCCACCCAAGAAGCTAAATAAACTTCCCAATTGACAACCCTAGCAAGTGGCTATTTGAACCCAGGCAGTCTGATTGCAGAACCCACACTCTCACTCACTAGAAATGGTCAACTCCGAACTCTTTCTGCCCACACCACAAATGCCACGATTTCCTCAGAGTTATTTTGTCTTCCTAGCTAAAATGGGCTGTAATAGCTGACTGGGCGTTAGGTGTTGTTGAGTTGGTTCTGACTTATGGCAACCCCATGTGACAAAGTAGGACTGCCCCATGGGGTTTTCTAGGCTCTAATTGCAGATCATCAGGTCTTTTCTCCCAAGGAGCTACTGGGTATGTTTGAACTGTCAGCCTTAACTTTTTTTTTTTTTTTTATTAACTTTTATTAAGCTTCAAGTGAACGTTTAAAAATCCATTCAGTCTGTCACATGTAAGTTTACATACATCTTACTCCGTACTCCCACCTGCTCTTCCCCTATTGAGTCAGCCCTTTCAGTCTCTCCTTTCGTGACAATTTTGCCAGCTTCCCTCTCTCTCTATCCTCCCATCCCCCCTCCAGACAAGAGCTGCCAACACACTCTCAAGTGTCCACCTCATATAATTAGCTCACTCTTCATCAGCATCTCTCTCCCACCCATTGTCCAGTCCCGTCCATGTCTCATGAGTTGTCTTTGGGGATGGTTCCTGTCCTGTGCCAACAGAAGGTCTAGGGACCATGGCCGCCGGGATTCCTCCAGTCTCAGTCAGACCATTAAGTATGATCTTCTTATGAGAATTTGGGGTCTGCATCCCACTGATCTCCTGTTCCCTCAGGAGTTCTCTGTTGTGCTCCCTGTCAGGGCAGTCATCGATTGTGGCCGGACACCAACTAGTTCTTCTGGTCTCAGGATGATGTAGGTCTCTGGTTCATGTGGCTCTTTCTGTCTCTTGGGCTCCTAGTTGTCGTGTGACCTTGGTGTTCTTCATTTTCCTTTGCTCCAGGTGGGTTGAGACCAATTGATGCATCTTAGATGGCCGCTTGTTAGCATTTAAGACCCCAGATGCCACATTTCAAAGTGGGATGCAGAATGTTTTCATAATAGAATTATTTTGCCAATTCACTTAGAAGTCCCCTCAAACCATGGTCCCCAGACCCCCGCCCCTGCACCACTGACCTTTGAAGCATTCATTTTATCCCGGAAACTTCTTTGCTTTTGGTCCAGTCCAATTGAGCTGACCTTCCATGTATTGAGTGTTGTCTTTCCCTTCACCCAAAGCAGTTCTTATCTACTGATTAATCAATAAAAAACCCTCTCCCTCCCTCCCTCCCTCCCCCCTTCGTAACCACAAAAGTATGTGTTCTTCTCAGTTTTTACTATTTCTCAAGATCTTATAATAGTGGTCTTACACAATATTTGTCCTTTTGCCTCCGACTGATTTCGCTCAGCATAATGCCTTCCAGGTTCCTCCACGTTATGAAATGTTTCATAGATTCGTCACTGTTCTTTATCGATGCGTAGTATTCCATTGTGTGAATATACCACAATTTATTTACCCATTCATCCGTTGATGGACACCTTGGTTGCTTCCAGCTTTTTGCTATTGTAAACAGAGCTGCAATAAACATGGGTGTGCATATATCTGTTTGTGTGAAGGCTCTTGTATCTCTAGGGTATATTCCGAGGAGTGGGATTTCTGGGTTGTATGGTAGTTCTATTTCTAACCGTTTAAGATAACGCCAGATAGATTTCCAAAGTGGTTGTACCATTTTACATTCCTACCAGCAGTGTATAAGAGTTCCAATCTCTCCACAGCCTCTCCAGCATTTATTATTTTGTGTTTTTTGGATTAATGCCAGCCTTGTTGGTGTGAGATGGAACCTCATCGTAGTTTTAATTTGCATTTCTCTAATGGCTAATGATCGAGAGCATTTTCTCATGTATCTGTTGGCTGCCTGAATATCTTCTTTAGTGAAATGTGTGTTCATATCCTTTGCCCACTTCTTGATTGGGTTGTTTGTCTTTTTGTGGTTGAGTTTTGACAGAATCATGTAGATTTTGGAGATCAGGCGCTGGTCTGAGATGTCATAGCTGAAAATTCTTTCCCAGTCTGTAGGTGGTCTTTTTACTCTTTTAGTGAAGTCTTTAGATGAGATAGGTGTTTGATTTTTAGGAGCTCCCAGTTATCTGGTTTCTCTTCATCATTTTTGGTAATGTTTTGTATTCTGTTTATGCCTTGTATTAGGGCTCCTAGTGTTGTCCCTATTTTTTGTTCCATGATCTTTATCGTTTTAGTCTTTATGTTTAGGTCTTTGATCTACTTGGAGTTAGTTTTTGTGCATGGTGTGAGGTATGGGTCCTGTTTCATTCTTTTGCAAATGGATATCCAGTTATGCCAGCACCTTTTGTTCAAAAGACTATCTTTTCCCCAATTAACTGACACTGGCCCTTTGTCAAATATCAGCTGCTCATACGTGGATGGATTTATATCTGGGTTCTCAAATCTGTTCCTTTGGTCTATGTGCCTGTTGTTGTACCAGTACCAGGCTGTTTTGACTACTGTGGCTGTATAATAGCTTCTGAAATCAGGTAGAGTGAGGCCTCCCACTTTCTTCTTCTTTTTCAGTAATGCTTTGCTTATCCGGGGTTTCTTTCCCTTCCATATGAAATTGGTGATTTGTTTCTCTATCCCCTTAAAATATGACATTGGAATTTGGATCGGAAGTGCGTTATATGTATAGATGGCTTTTGGTAGAACAGACATTTTTACTATGTTAAGTCTTCCTATCCATGAGCAAGGTATGTTTTTCCACTTAAGTATGTCCTTTCGAATTTCTTGTAGTAGAGCTTTGTAGTTTTCTTTGTATAGGTCTTTTACATCCTTGGTAAGACTTATTCCTAAGTATTTTATCTTCTTGGGGGCTACTGTGAATGGTATTGATTTGGTGATTTCCTCTTTGATGTTCTTTTTGTTGATGTAGAGGAATCCAAGTGATTTTTGTATGTTTATTTTATAACCTGAGACTCTGCCAAACTCTTCTATGAGTTTCAGTAGTTTTCTGGAGGATTCCTTGGGGTTTTCTGTGTATAAGATCATGTCATCTACAAATAGTGATAACTTTACTTCCTCCTTGCCAATCCGGATACCCTTTATTTCTTTGTCTAGCCTAATTGCCCTGGCTAGGACTTCAAGTACGATGTTGAATAAGAGCGGTGATAAAGGGCATCCTTGTCTGGTTCCTGTTCTCAAGGGAAATGCTTTCAGGTTCTCTCCATTTAGAGTGATATTGGCTGTTGGCTTTGCATAGATGCCCTTTATTATGTTGAGGAATTTTCCTTCAATTCCTATTTTGGTAAGAGTTTTTATCATAAATGGGTGTTGGACTTTGTCAAATGCCTTTTCTGCATCAATTGATAAGATCATGTGGTTTTTATCTTTTGTTTTATTTATGTGATGGATTACATTAATGGTTTTTCTGATATTAAACCAGCCTTGCATACCTGGTATAAATCCCACTTGATCATGGTGAATTATTTTTTTGATGTGTTGTTGGATTCTATTGGCTAGAATTTTGTTGAGGGTTTTTGCATCCATGTTCATGAGGGATATAGGTCTATAATTTTCTTTTTTTGTAATGTCTTTACCTGGTTTTGGTATCAGGGAGATGGTGGCTTTATAGAATGAGTTGGGTAGTATTCCGTCATTTTCTATGCTTTGAAATACCTTCAGTAGTAGTGGTGTTAACTCTTCTCTGAAAGTTTGGTAGAACTCTGCAGTGAAGCCGTCCGGGCCAGGGCTTTTTTTTGTTGGAAGTTTTTTGATTACCGTTTCAATCTCTTTTTTTGTTATGGGTCTATTTAGTTGTTCTACTTCTGAATGTGTTAGTTTAGGTAGGTAGTGTTTTTCCAAGAATTCATCCATTTCTTCTAGGTTTTCAAATTTGTTAGAGTACAATTTTTCGTAGTAATCTGAAATGATTCTTTTAATTTCATTTGGTTCTGTTGTGATGTGGTCCTTCTCGTTTCTTATTCGGGTTATTTGTTTCCTTTCCTGTATTTCTTTAGTCAGTCTAGCCAATGGTTTATCAATTTTGTTCATTTTTTCAAAGAACCAGCTTTTGGCTTGTTAATTCTTTCAATTGTTTTTCTGTTCTCTAATTCATTTAGTTCAGCTCTAATTTTTATTATTTGTTTTCTTCTGGTGCCTGATGGGTTCTTTTGTTGCTTACTTTCTATTTGTTCAAGTTGTAGGGACAATTCTCTGCTTTTGGCTCTTTCTTCTTTTTGATGTGTGCATTTATCGATACAAATTGGCCTCTGAGCACTGCTTTTGCTGTGTCCCAGAGGTTTTGATAGGAAGTATTTTCATTCTCGTTGCATTCTATGAACTTCCTTGTTCCCTCCTTGATGTCTTCTATAACCCAGTCTTTTTTCAGGAGGGTATTGTTCATTTTCCAAGTATTTGATTTCTTTTCCCTAGTTTTTCTGTTATTGATTTCTAGTTTTATTGCCTTGTGGTCTGAGAAGATGCTTTGTAATATTTCGATGTTTTGGACTCTGCAAAGGTTTGTTTTATGACCTAATATGTGGTCTATTCTAGAGAATGTTCCACGTACACTAGAAAAAAAAGTATACTTTGCAGCAGTTGGGTGGAGAATTCTGTATAAGTCAATGAGGTCAAGTTGGTTGATTGTTGTAAGTAGGTCTTCCGTGTCTCTATTGAGCTTCTTACTGGATGTCCTGTCCTTCTCCGAAAGTGGTGTGTTGAAGTCTCCTACTATAATTGTGGAGGTGTCTATCTCACTTTTCAATTCTGTTAAAATTTGATTTATGTATCTTGCAGCCCTGTCATTGGGTGCATAAATATTTAATATGGTTATGTCTTCCTGATCAATTGTCCCTTTTATCATTATATAGTGTCCTTCTTTATCCTTTGTGGCAGATTTAAGTCTAAAGTCTATTTTGTCAGAAATTAATATTGCTACTCCTCTTCTTTTTTGCTTATTGTTTGCTTGATATATTTTTTTCCATCCTTTGAGTTTTAGTTTGTTTGTGTCTCTAAGTCTAAGGTGTGTCTCTTGTAGGCAGCGTATAGATGGATCGTGTTTCTTTATCCAGTCCGTGACTCTCTGTCTCTTTATTGGTGCATTTAGTCCATTTACATTCAGGTAATTATACATAAATAAGTTTTTAGTGTTGTCATTTTGATGCCTTTTCATGTGTGTTGCTGGCAATTTCATTTTTCCACATACTTTTTTGTGCTGAGACGTTTTTTTTAGTAAATTGTGAGATCCTCCTTTTCATAGTGTTTGACTTTATGTTAGTTGAGTCGTTACGTTTTTCTTGGCTTTTATCTTGAGTTATGGAGTTGTTATACCTTTTTGTGGTTACCTTATTATTTACCCCTGTTTTTTTAAGTAAAAACCTAACTTGTATTGTTCTATATCGCCTTGTATCACTCTCCATCTGGCAGTTCAATGCCTCCTGTATTTAGTCCCTCTTTTTGATTATTGTGATCTTTTACCTATTGACTTCCATGATTCCCTGCTATGTGTATTATTATTACTTTTTTTTTTTTAATTAATCTTAATTTGTTTGTTTTTGTGATTTCCCTATTTGAGTTGATATCAGGACGTTCTGTTTTGTGACCTTGTATTGTGCTGGTATCTGGTATTATTGGTTTTCTGACCAAAAAATATCCTTTAGTATTTCTTGTAGCTTTGGTTTGGTTTTTGCAAATTCTCTAAACTTGTGTTTATCTGTAAATATCTTAATTTCGCCTTCATATTTCAGAGAGAGTTTTGCTGGATATATGATCCTTGGCTGGCAGTTTTTCTCCTTCAGGGCTCTGTATATGTCGTCCCATTCCCTTCTTGCCTGCATGGTTTCTGCTGAGTAGTCTGAACTTATTCTTATTGATTCTCCCTTGAAGGAAACCTTTCTTTTCTCCCTGGCTTCTTTTAAATTTTTCTGTTTATCTTTGGTTTTGGCGAGTTTGATGATAATATGTCTTGGTGTTTTTCTTTTTGGATCAACCTTAAATGGGGTTCGATGAGCATCTTGGATAGATATCCTTTCGTCTTTCATGATGTCAGGGAAGTTTTGTGTCAGGAGTTCTTCAACTATTTTCTCCGTGTTTTCTGTCCCCCCTCTCTGTTCTGGGACTCCAATCACCCGCAAGTTATCCTTCTTGATAGAGTCCCACATGATTCTCAGGGTTTCTTCATTTTTTTTAATTCTTTTATCTGATTTTTTTTCAGCTATGTTGGTGTTGATTCCCTGGTCCTCCAGATGTCCCAGTCTGCATTCTAATTGCTCGAGTCTGCTCCTCTGACTTCCTATTGCGTTGTCTAATTCTGTAATTTTATTGTTAATCTTTTGGATTTCTACATGCTGTCTCTCTATGGATTCTTGTAACTTAGTAATTTTTCCACTATGTTCTTGAATAATCTTTTTGAGTTCTTCAACAGTTTTATCAGCGTGTTCCTTGGCTTTTTCTGCAGGTTGCTTTATTTCGTTTGTGATGTCTTGAAGCATTCTGTAAATTAGTTTTTTATATTCTGTATCTGATAATTCCAGGATTGTATCTTCATTTGGGAAAGATTTTCATTCTTTTGTTTGGGGGGTTGGAGAAGCTGTCATTATCTGCTTCTTTATGTGGTTTGATATGGACTGCTGTCTCCGAGCCATCACTGGGAAACTAGTTTTTCCAGAAAATCCGCTGACTGGTACGCTGGCTCCAGGCTCTGAAAACAATCGCTGCCTCCCCGTATTTGTTCGTTCTCTGTCTCTAAATCTGTGTTTGTTGTTCAGGGTTCGTAGATTGTTATGTATGTGATCGATTCACTTGCTTTTCCGAGTCTTTGTTGCAAGAGGGATCCGCGGTACTATCCACCTAGTCCGCCATCTTGGCCCTGCCTCCCAGCCTTAACTTTTGCAGCACCAGGGTTCCTTATACCTGACTATGATACCTGGGTAAAAAAAAACTAAACTTGAAGAAATATAACTGACCTCAGAGGGCATGTCCAGGCTTACTTTGTGTTATGCCAATAAACCAAATCAGGTAAAAATTGTTGTCACACACACCAGATCATGTCTTATAGAAGGATATAATTATATACTAATGAGACTACTGGCCTCATTGGGCAATGTGACTCTCCCAGAAGGCAGAGGCATGAGCGCAAAGGACTTATGACCTAGTCTGTGCCAGCCTATCATTTTTTGGGGGACTAGGGTGGGGATGCCTAGAGAAAAGAGCACAGAAAAGCAATGACTCAAAGCTCCAAACACTTCACTGGGTCACCAGGAGTTGAGTGGTGGTTTAGTTGCTTGACAAGGCCATTGAAACTACCCTTTCAAATGCTACTAAGATGTGGGGGGGGGGGGCAAGGGGGGAAGATTCATGTAATTTATTGATTGGGTCCTTGGGTGGTACAAACAGTTAAGCACTTGACTACTAGCTGAAAGGTTGGTGGTGGACCCGGCCATCTCCTTCCAAAAGATCACAGACTTGAAAACCTACTCTGCACATGTGGGGGCACCATGAGTCTGAATCAGCTCAATGACAACTAACAATAGCAACAATTTGTTGATTTAGCATTTGGCAATTTCTAATTGTGCTGCATTTTTTCTATTCAGTTTCAAAACATTTAGCAAATGTGTCCTCCAAGGCACTGTGGGAGGTGGTGACATAAAGATAGTTGCTGTTTGCAAGGTGCTTATGATCCTGTGAAAGCCACAGTGGAGACCCAGCTACCTGTGTGCGAGGTCATCTGGATGAGTACTATTGTAAGGAACTTGCAGAGGCAAGGAGCAAGGGGCACTCTGAAGGGGAGAAAGGAAAGGCTTCTCAGAGAATGTGGTATTTGAATGGAACCAACCCATCATAGGTCTATTTCTTCTTCCAGGTGGTAATGAACACTGGGGTTCCTCCAGTCTCAGTCAGACCACTAATTCTGGTCTTTGTACTAGAATTTGAGTTCTGCATCCCACTTTTCTCCTAAGTTTGTGGTAATTTGGAAGCCCTGGTGGTGTAGAGGTTAAGTGCTATGGGTACTAACCAAGAGGTTGAGAGTTCAAATCCGCCAGGCGCTCCTTGGAAACTCTATGGGGCAGTTTTACTCTGTTCTGTAGGGTTGCTATAAGTCAGAATTGGCTTGCTGGCAGTGGGTTTGGTTTGGGTTGTGGTAATTTACTATACAGCAATAGGAAACTAATACACCAAGCAAGTATGAAACTTTACCTGCTGAATTATCAAGTCAGGAGTAGGGCCTCTGTGTGAGGTTGTGTGGGTAGGCCATGAATAACTCTTGTTGTAAGGTATTGTCAAGTCAGTTCTGACTCATAGCGACCATATGTACAACAGAACGGAACACTGCCTGCGCCTGTGCCATCCTCATAATCGTTGCTATGTTTGAGCCCATTGTTACAGCCACTGTGTCAGCCCATCTAAGGGCACAATTTACACTGTTGTCTATGTGAATGTTGCCTTCTGGAATTGGGCAGTACATACTTACTACAACTCTACACAGCAGCCCTGCAGGAAAACTCTACTTTTGCCTTGTTCTAGCACGTGCTCTCCTTCTCTTAACCGTTTTTTTGCCCTCAGTACTCAGAGGATTGGGCTAGATGTGCCCTAAGGTCCATGGCAGCTCAACATTTAGAGTATTTAATATATTTTGTGAATACTACTCTACCACACACTGGCCCTTCATACTGCATCTATAGTTCTTATCTTCTCAATTTCAACCTCTCCCTTCACTTGAAGGGGCCCTGGTTATGCAGTGGTTAAGAGCTTGGCTACCAACAAAAAGGATGACAGTTCGAATCCACCAGCTGGTCATTGGAAACCCTATGGGGTAGTCCTACTCTATCCTATAGGGTTGCCATAAGTTGAAATCAACTTGAAGGCAACAGGTTTGGTCTTCACTTGATAAACGCGAAATTCCTTTACACGTTCAATTTAAACTTACTTTCATTAACTCCTTGCTCCAGTGTTTTCTACCCTTGATCCTAAAACCCTCCTTGCTGTCAGTTCATATGAACAATTTTGCCCACAGTCTTTGGTTCTTCCTTAAGGAACTGTTGCCATGTCAATGAGATGGCTTTGAGGATAGAAACTCCATGAAAGCCAGTAGCTTCCTGGGGAGGAAACAACGAGGAACTTCTCTTCATCTTCTCGACTTCCCCCTTCCTCCTCTTTGTTATAGATATTACTGCCAGGCTTAGCCTGGATTGTGAGTAAAGCCAGGACAATTAGCTTTAGAGGGTTCAGGACCCTTAAGATCAGGGGAGTTAAAAATTCTTTTCAATCCAGTCTGTCTAAGAAATCAGCATGCTAGTGGGTGGTCATTTTGAGGAAGTGCTGACTGGCCTGGTTCCTGGGAAGGCATCTCAGTGATGAAAAAGAAAATGTGACAAACCCCAAAGAGTCTTTCAGGCAAGCCTTGAATAAACTACCTGAGAAAAGGAGCTAGTCTTACAAAAAAGAGACCTGAAATGCACTTACTTAAAATTCACTAAGGCAGTACCAAGTTACTGAAAATGAGGCGAATTAAAGTTATGTTGCAAGGTCAGCAAAATAAAAACTTTAAAATAAGTTCGTAAACACCGATTAGTCCAAGGTCTCCTTCTCCATTTTTGCCCAATTATTCCCAATAAGGTATAACTAACAATTAAGGTATTAATAGATGCGATAACTTCTTGGGGTGTGTAGAAATGTTAGGGAGCATAAACTAGGAGAATGGCTTTGAAACCCTAGACTCTCCACTTAGTATTTAACTCTACAATCTGATTTTTTTTTTTTTTAACTGCATTTCAAAGTTTTGTAATAAGGATCAAATAAGATAAGGTATGTGAATGATCCCTGCCTGGTGCCAGGCACAGAGTGTTTGTTTAACAAATGGTAGCTCCTCCGAAAAAGCAATCCTGAAAAACAGACTGACAAATGGTAGGATTGATATTTTGAGGCAAGAAAGCACTTGTGTGTTCTAGAACCAAAACCAAACGAAACGAAACCCATTGTCGTCGAGTTGATTCTGACTCATAGCAACCCTGTAAGAACAGAGTAGAACTGCCCCACAGCATTTCCGAGGAGCACCTGTCAGCCTTTTGGTTAACAGCTGTAGCTCTTAACCGTGGCTACCAAATTCCATTCCATGGACAGGTAATAACATAACATTTTCACTAATTAGCAATGAAAATAAGAAAAATATGCACAGAATAGTGAATATTTCACAGACATAACAACTTCAGTTTTTCATATACTTGTTCAAACTAAGCTAATCGTTATCCTTTATTTTCATATTCCTTTTCACTCTTTGGTGTCAAAATGTCCTTTCTTTTATAAAATAATGGTGGTAATAAAAGTATAGCTTTTTAACATACTCCTGCTTGGGAAAATAAAAAATTGGCAACTGTGTATTAACCAGCCTAACTTGCCCAGGAAACACAGGCATTACAATTTTGTAGACATAATAAATGTAACTCCTGTTCTAATTGCTGTTGACTCTGACTCATTGCAACACCATTTGTGTCAGAGGAGAACTGTGCTCCATAGGGTTTATAAAAAATATTTTATTGTGTTTTCAGTGAAAGTTTATAGAGCAAATTATGTTCCCATTTGACAATTTCTACACAAGGTGTTCAGTGACATAGTTACATTTTTCACAATGTGTCAACATTCTCATTAATTGCTTTCTGGTTGTACTGTTCCCAGTATTCTACTTTCCCTCCCCCCGTCTTCTTGTCTTTGCCTTCGTGTACGTAATTGTTGACTTTTTGGTCTTATATAGATGGTTTTTTAATGGAGCCCTGTACTCACTGGTAATATCCTTTGTGTGCCAATCTGTTATTTCGCTAAAAGCTGACCTCAGGGGATAGTTTAGGTTCAAGGTTCAAAGAGTACCTCAGGGCAATAGTCTCAGGGAGTCCTCCAGTCTTAAGTGGTCCAGCAAGTCTGGACTCTTTAACAGACCAATAGTTGTATCTCAGATGGCCACTTGCGAGCTTTTAAGACCCCAGATGCTACTCACTGCACAAGGATGCAGAACATGAATGCTATGGTGAAAATTGCCTGGGTTGCCCCACGAGACTAGGGACCTAAGCCTTTGAACCCAGAAAACCATTCTCACAAGGTGTTTGGTTATGTCTGAGAAGCAACTGGGTCCTCTCCATAGGTTCCCATAGGGCTTTGCTTTGTTTCTGATCTTTTCATTTTGTCGTTGTTGAGAACATATGCAGCAAAACATACAGCACATCATTTAGTGCCATTGATTACATTCTTTGAGTTGTTCAACCATTCTCCCCCTCTTTTTCTGAGTTGCTCCTCCCCCATTAACACAAATTCACTGCCCCCTAAGGTCCCTATCTGATCTTCCAAGTTGCTGATGTCAATTTGATCCCATAAAGATAGTTCTTAAAAGAGCATAATGCTCAGACATTTACTAGTGAAGCTAAACTATTGTTTGGTTTTAAGGAGACTTCAGGGGATATTTTTGGTTTAAGGTTTAAAGATTACCTCAGGGCAATAGTTTCAGGAGTTCAGCCAACCTTTTTAGCTCCAGGAAGTCTGGAGTCCATGAGAATTTAACTGCACTAAGAATCTTTGATCAAAAGGTTCCGTAATGGTAGCTGGGCACCAGTCAGTTCTTCTGGTCTCGAGGTAAAGGAGGCAGTTGTTCATAGAGGCAATTAGCCACATATTCCATATCCTCCACCTATTCCTGACTCCCCTTCTTCCTCTGTTGTTACAGGTAAGTAGAGACCAAATGTTGTGCCTTGGATGGCCACTTGCAAGCTTTGAAGACCCCAGGCACTAGGCAACCAACTAGGAGGTAGAACAGAAGCACTAAACATTACTAGGCCAATTAACTGGGATGTCCCATGAAACCATGACCCTAAACCTCCAAACTAAGAAACCAAATCCCATGAGGTTTTTGGTTGTACATAAGCAGCTACTCTTTTTTGTTAATATATCACATCACTTTTGCCAATTCAGCTTTTTACAGGTGTACAATTTGACAGCAATTATAATAATCGGCTGTGCAACCCTACCCTTAATCGATGTGATATTTCCATCATCGTTAAACCCTGTCCCCCCACCCTTGGTAACCACTAATAAACTTTTGTTTTCTATACATTTGCCTTTTCTTGTCTTTCTATATAAGTGAGGTCATACAATACTTGTCCTTCTGTGATTGACTTTTTTTCACTCAGCATAATGTTTTCCAGCTCCATCCATATTGTAGCATGTATCAAGACTTCATTTCTCCTACTGGCTGAGTAGTATTCCATTGTATACATGTACCATATTTTGTTTATCCATTCATCAGTTGATGGGCATTTAGGTTGTTTCCACCTTTTGGCTATTGTGAACAGTGCTGCAATAAGCGTTGGTGTACAAGATTCTATTTGAGTCTCTGCTTTCAAGTCTTTTGGGTATACACCTAGAGTGGAATTGCTGGGTCATATGGTAGTTCTATTTTGAGTTTTTTGAGGAACTGCCAATTTTTCTACAAAGATTGTTCCATTTTGGATTCCCACAGCAACCGGGAAGGGCTTCAGTTTCTCCACATTCTCACCAACACGTATTTTATTTTTAAATCTTAGTGACTACCACAAATGGTATCTCATTGTGGTTTTGATTTGCATCTATCTGATGGCTAATGATGCTGAGCATCTTTTCAAGTGTTTGGCGGCCATTTGAACATCCTCTTTGCTGAAGTGTCTATTCAAGTTCTTTGCCCATATTATGATTAGGTTACTGTGTTTCGTTAAAGTTTTATATATATTTTGGTTATTAGATTCTTGGCAGATATATGGTTTCCAAAGACATTCTCCTAGTCAGTAGCTTGTCTTTTCAATTTTTTGGTAAATTTTTTTGATGAACGTTTTTAATTTTTATGAGATCTCATTTGTCTTTTGCTGTTTGCGGTTTTGTTATTAGATAATCTATCGTTAAAAGCTAGGCCTGATACATGGGAGGTCAGCTCAATTGGACTGGACCAAAAGCGAAGTTTCCGGGATAAAATGAATGCTTCAAAGGTCAGCGGAGCAAGGGCGGGGGTTTGGGGACCATGGTTTAAGGGGACTTCTAAGTCAATTGGCAAAATAATTCTATTATGAAAACATTCTGCATCCCACTTTGAAATGTGGCGTCTGGGGTCTTAAATGCTAACAAGCGGCCATCTAAGATGCATCAATTGGTCTCAACCCACCTGGAGCAAAGGAGAATGAAGAACACCAAGATCACACGACAACTAAGAGCCCAAAAGATAGAAAGGGCCACATGAACCAGAGACCTACATCATCCTGAGACCAGAGGAACTAGTTGGTGCCCGGCCACAATCGATGACTGCCCTGACAGGGAGCACAACAGAGAACCCCTGAGGGAGCAGGAGATCAGTGGGATGCAGACCCCAAATTCTCATAAAAAGACCAGACTTAATGGTCTGACTGAGACTAGAGGAATCCCAGCGGTTATGGTCCCCAAACTTTCTGTTGGCACAGGACAGGAACCATCCCCAAAGACAACTCATCAGACATGAAAGGGACTGGACAGTGGGTAGGAGAGAGATGCTGATGAAGAGTGAGCTAATTATATCAGGTGGACAATTGAGACTGTGTTGGCATCTCCTGTCTGGAGGGGGGAAGGGAGGATAGAGAGAGTTGGAAGCTGGCAAAATTGTCACGAAAGGAGAGACTGGAAGGGCTGACTCATTAGGGGGAGAGCAAGTGGGAGTACGGAGGAAGATGTATATAAACTTATATGTGACAGTCTGACTTGATTTGTAAACGTTCACTTGAAGCTCAATAAAAGTTAATTAAAAAAAAAAAAAAAAAAAAAAAAAGCTAGGCCTGACGGCATTGCCCTGGCTTTTTCTTCTAACAATTTTATGGTTTTAGTTTGCACATTTAAGTCCTTGATCCATTTTGATTTCTTGTTTGTGTATGGTGTGAGACATGGATCCTGTTTCATTTTTCTGCATGTGGAAATCCAACTTTCCCAGCACTAGTTATTGAAGAGACTCTTCTTTGCCCATCAAATGGACTTAGCACCCTTGTCAAGAATCAGTTGGCCACAGATGTGTCCAGAGTTTTCAATGGCTGATTTTTTGGAAGTAGATCACCAGGCCTGTCTTTTGAAGCATCTCTGGGGGACTTAAACCTCCAACCTTTCAGTTAGCAGTGAAAAGCGGTAATCATTTGCACCAGTCAAGGACTTCAACTGTATATTAGCTCTCCCTTTTTAAAAAATATTACCAGTATGTAAAACGAAAAGACTTGGAACCAGTGCTCTAGAGTATGAAAACTAAGTCCCAAGGACCGCAAGCTATGCACCAGGCTTAGGCACCAACTAGTCAAAAGAGGAAAAGTCTATGGGGAGAAACAATAACTCTAGGAAAAACAATACTTGCATGTAAAAGAAAGCCCAAGTTCAGTATACTATCATCCTCTGTGCAGTGGACAATATTTACTTACTCATTGTATTAGTGTCCCAGAAAGAAGTAGATGGCACCTTTGAGATAATGCAATAACCCAGAGCCAGTAGCAATATATATATTGCCATCCCTAGGCCCAAAAGGGCAAGAAGTTTGTGGAATCTGAAAGTAGGGTCACGTGGAGTTGTCCACCTTGAAAAAGGTGGCGACTCTTGGTTGGGACAGTTTGCTTGAGACCTTGTAGAGAAAGAGATGACAGAATAAATATCCTGACCTCATTCTCCTCCCTCCCTCTTTCCAGCCACTGCTGTTTACCCATTGGCCAAACCCAAAAGAACCCAGAGGACATGGGAAGCTTGCTGATGTCATCCATACAGCTCTCTTTGGCAGAAAAGGAGGGTGAAGGGGGCAGAGTGGATTTGGAGGGGCAGATGGAAGGCATCTGGCACACTCGCAATGATATAAACACTGATTAATGACAATCAAAATTTAAAGAAGTATGTTGGGAGGATATGTGGGAGAAGTTGAGGAACACAGTGTAAAATATCTCAACCATAATAGGAAGTTAATAATGTCTGAAATTAATACCTCAAGAAACAGCAGTATATATTTATCATTTATAAACATGGAGAGAAATGCCAAAAGCTACAGCTAAACGAGTTAAGCAGAGGACTGGGACAGCAGGCACATTAGAAACCTTGCAATATCCATTCATGTATTTAATAAAAACAGAAATTAATTTTAAGTTGCTAAAAGGCTCCACAAAAAAAACTCATAGCAGCTGTCTGTGGAGTTGGAGTAGGAGAACAAGGAAGAACATTAACTTTTCATTTAACATGCTTGCACTGTTTTACTATGAACATGTTATTTTGTCAATAGCTTTTAAACCTTAAAAAACAACTAAATTTCTTTTCCAGTGGGAATTTATCTTAACCTCCAGGTGAGTTGGGGCAGAAAAGTTGAAGCTTACTGATTTATATCACATGAAGTCCAGGGTAGATAAGTGACTTGACTAGACAAATAGCTTCCAACACAGCCTCAGGCCCCAAGACTTCTGACCTCCTACCCAGTGCCCTTTCAAAGGGCTGCAGATCCTTCCTCTTCTACCATGGCTGCCTATGTCATTGGAGACCCAAGGGCAGAAGTCCCTTCTAACCTCTGGCTGCTTCAGAAGAAATAAATATGATATAAACATATATCTGATCATTGAATATTTACAGATCCCCAAAGTGAAGCAGTCCAGGATGGAAGACCATGTAGAGAGGCCCAGGCTCCAGCTGTATGAGTGAGTCCAGCCAGCAAAGAACTGCCCAGTCAACCCACAGAATCTTAGTCATTACTGTTGAAAACCACTAAATTTTGGAGTATCCTATTATGGACAAAAGGTAAGGGTACAATTTACTCTTCCAAAAAAAAAAGAAAATATTGCTGTCCCACTCCCTCTAGGTACCCTCACACTGTAATTTCCCTTTCTGATGCGGTAGAAAATTTCCCTGTCATGGATTGAATTCTGTCCCCCCAAAAATGTGTGTATCAACTTGGTTAGGCCACAATGCCCTGTATTGTGTGGTTGTCCTCCATTTTGTGATTGTAACTTTATGTTGAGAGGATTAGGGCGGGATTGCAACACCACCCTTACTCAGGTCACCTCCCTGAGCCAAGGTAAAGGGAGCTTCCCTGGGGTGTGGCCTGTACCACCTTTTATCTCTCAAGAGATAAAAGGGAAGCAAGCAGAGAGTTGGGGACCACATACCACCAAGAAAGCAGCACGAGGAGCAGGGCGCGTTCTTTGGACCTGGGGTTCCCATGCCTGAGAAGCTCCTCAACCATTGGAAGATTGAGGACAAGGACCTTCTTCTAGAGCTGACAGAGAAAGAAAACCTTCCCCTGGAGCTGATGCCCTGAGTTCGGACTTTTAGCCTACTTTACTGTGAGGAAATAAATTTCTCTTTGTTAAAGCCATCCACCTGTCGTATTTCTGTTATGGCAGCACTAGACAACTAAGGCATTCCCTTTTAAGTATTTAAGCAGACTTTAAAGGAAAAAAGAACCACAAGGTAAACTGAATATTTAATACATTTATGAAAATAAAAGGAATGCAAAGATTAGAATTTTATAATATACATTAGACATTTATGCAAAAAGACATTTCACTTTTCAAAGACGTTTCCCTATTTCTCTCTCTTTCTATCCTCCTCAGAGCAAGAAAGTGATTACTACTCTCATCAATAAGCTGCGTACAGGCCAGTAATTCTATCTTTGTGTTTCAAGTCATTATCGGCTCCAAAAAATGCTATTCTTCATTTCCCTCCCCAGCTTCACAGTAAAACTGTACTCCATCCAAATGAGATGAGCCCAAAGAACTGAGAGCAAACAGCAATCAAATCCACATGAATGAAAGCTAGTGGCCCAAGGATTTTAACTACTGATTCGGTGACAGAGTATCTACTAGCATAAACCTTCTACTTATTCATATTATTAAAACTGCAATATTAAAAATGAAAGCTACTTCAATGAAAAAGGAACTCAGGAATGAAGTCATTAAGTGTTAACTAAATACCTTTTAAATATAAATACTATGTATTTCCTGATTAGTATCAGGTAAACATCTAAACTATCCTGAATTCTGGTTTCAGAGAAAAAAGGTCAGAGACACTTATAAAGGTGCTTCATATTATCAGGTCCATTTTTAAAACAATACATATGCAGCCTCAGCAGCTACTCTTTTTTTTTTCTCCTCTGGAAAAACTGCTTTAGTCTTTCTTTTTATCCGAGATTTCTGTTGGTCCTTTCGTTGGTAATCCATTTATGTCTGCACCCTAAAATGAAAAACCATTTTAGGAATAATTATAATAAAAAGACACTAATATGACACATTCTCTTTAAAAACTTCAGAATGAAACAACTTCACTTCCAGAAATGTGCTGTTGCTGTTGTTTGCTGCCATCAAGTTCACCCTTCCCCACTCCCTACCCCATTCATAGCAACCCCATGCACAATGGAATGAAATCGTGCCCAGTCCTGCACCATCCCCACACTTAGTTACATGCTGGATCTTCGTGATCCATATGGATGGAAGTAGAACACCAGGCCTTTCTTCGTAGTATGTCTTAGCCTGGAAACTCTGGTGAAACCTGTTCAGCCCCACAGCAACATGCAACCTCTACTGATGGATGAGTGGTGGCTGTGCTTGAGGAACTCAAACCTGGTCTCACACATGGACGGTGAGAATTTTACCACTAAACCACTACTGCCTCTTCCAAAAATGTGCAGAATGGGTAAATTAGGATGGCTGGTGTAATACACTCAATTTAACAACCACAAATGCTAAAGACAACAGAGATGTCTAAACACCTGTTTCAAAAAAGAGCTTCTTTTTGCTAAAAAAAAGTGCAATCCTTCCAATTAAAACTGTCACCAAAAGTTATCAAACACTGAACCTAGTATCATCTCCTCATCCACTAGCTGTCATCACTACTCTCACCAGCTAGAAAATACTGGCTATCACCTTGGGTATAAGTAGCAATTAGTTAAAACCAAAGATTAACTACTTAAAAGCAAAACCAAACCTCCTGTGGTAAAAAAAAAGAAAGAAATTAAGACATACTCTTGAAGAAGCTTTTCATTCCAAAACACTGCCTTTCCAAAAGGGTAAGAAGTCAAGTGTTTTACCCGATTTGTACTACCCTTATTGAAAACATTTTCATGTTTTTACCTTATGGTCTCCTTTGCCTTTATTTTGATCACTGGATTCTTGTACAGCTTTTCTAGGCCATACACGACTAACAAAAGGGGAAACCAGAGGGTATATGTATGGCTCCAGGAATTTTTTGTAGACCCAGAGGAGAATTGGAATGACGATACATGGAATACACACCATCGTCCCAGGCTTGAGCTCCTATGCTGCTAATTTAAGTAGAGAAAAAACAAATTAGTTCATCACAAATTAATGATTAAAAGAAATTACCTAGAATACGTGAAAGGACTGATAGGTTAAAAGGTCTATTAACTACACTGAAGTAAAGACTTAAAACACACTTTTAGCTAAAAACAGGTGTCTATTAAAAACGCTATCTGCAAGGTCAAGGAATAAGGTGGTAAGACATGAAAGAAACAGTGAGGTGCTTGCCTCTGCGTATCTCCTGTAACTGCCCACAATAAATTTGAGTAAAAACACAAGATCAGCAACATTTGCTGAATGCTAGGCACTATGTGGAAACCCTGGTAGTGTGGTGGTTAAGTGCTAATGGCTGCTAACCAAAAAGTCAGCAGTCCGAATCCACCAGGCACTCCTTGGAAACCCTGTAGGGCAGTTCTACTCTGTCCTGTAGGGTCGCTATGAGTCAGAATTGACTCGACGGCTGTGGGTTTGGTTTAGGCACTATGTTGGAGCCCTGGTGGCGCAGCTGGTAACCAAAACGTTGGCAGTTTGAATCTACCAGCCACTCCTTGGAAACCCTATGGGACAGTTCTACTCTGTCCTGTGGGGTCGTTATGAGTTGGAATTGACTTGATGGCAACAGGTTAGGTTTTTTTTTTAGGTACTATGTTAAGCTCTTTACATATATCAACTCACTAGATCCTCAAGAAACCCAATGATGTTGGATGACATTGCTATTTCCATTTACAGATAAAGAAATGGGGGCACAAAGACATTAAGGAACTTGGCACTGCATTATGACATATGATGCAATTTAGTGTGAATTCACTATCAGGCCTACTGATCATCTTCAGGGTCTGACAAAAATCAATGAACCAAATCTACAAAGCTTAGGGCAACTCCTAGAATATGGAACTCACCAATACAATACCACTTTGGAAGACCTCTAGTCTACAAATCAGCCAGTCTTTCTCAGGCAATAACTCTCCCTTGATATACTTGCTTTTTTTTTTATAAAGCAGTTATGATATACCAAGTAACAAAAAAATTCTATTTAGTATTACCATATAAATACTAAATTCTATTTAGTATTACCATATAAGTTATAAGTAAATTGTCCATTTCTAAAAACTAACACTTATAATCTCCTTGAAGGAGTCCTGGTGGCACAGTGGTTAAAGTGTTTGGCTGCTAATCCAAAGGTAGGCATTTTGAACCCACCAGCCGCTCTTTGGGAGAAAGATGTGGCAGTCTACTTCTATAAACGTTACAGCCTTGGAAACCCTATGGGGCAGTTCTACCTCGTGCTATAAGGTTGCTATGAGTTGGAATCAACTCGACAGCAACAGGTTTGGGTTTGGTTAATTTCACTGATGGTTAAAAAATCTTAGAATTTCTCAAAATCAGCAATATCCTTGAAAAATAATCAATACTAGCTCCCCAAGACTGCCTGGATTTAAAAGAACTTTTAATCCCTTAGAACAAGATGTAGGGCCTTAAAAACTAAGATGCTTCAGCGGAGTACATATGGCATTAAATTCAGAATGATAAATTTCTTATTTTCAAAATATTATAAATTCAGTAGTGTTTGCGGCAAACGAGTCAGCACCACGTTCACACTAAAGTAATTTTAAATTATTCACAATAGAATGAACAGAAGTATAGGTAATCTGATCTGTATGTAGCTTTTAAATGAATTACGAGCAATTGCTATTAACAAATAAAAATGTGAATTTACATCAAGGAATGGCCAGCTATTTTACAAGGTATACTTTGCTGAATAAAAAGATTTGTAACCAAATTACTTGAAATAGTCCCCTAGTCAAATTAATACCCAAAAAACCAAACCAAACCCAGTGCAGTTGATTCCGACTCATAGTGACCCTATAGGACAGAGTAGAACTGCCCCATAGAGTTGCCAAGGAGGGCCTGGCAGATTCAAACTGCCGACCCTTTGGTTAGCAGCCGTAACACTTAACCGCTACACTACCTGGGTTTCCAGTCAAATTAATACAATAACTTAGTAATTTACTAAAATAATTTGTTCCAGCATTTTAAAAGACATACTCTTTGATTAAAATAAGCCAAATGGTCTCAGGAGACATCTAGGTCAATAGGACTAATGACCCGTGAGAAGTGCAGCCTCTTCTAGTTTGAGACCAGAAGAACTAGACGGTGCCCCATTACCATTAGTGACTGTTCTGACAGCGGACAAAATAGGAGGTCCCAGACAGAAAAGTATAGAACAAAACTCAAATTCCTAAAAAAGGCCAGGCTTACTGGACCTGTAAGAAACTAGAGAAACCCTCAAGACTATTGTCCTAAGATACTCTTTGAAAGCCACTCCTGGTGGTTACCTTTCAGCCAAATAACAGGCTGGCTTATAAAATAAATAATATTACCTGTGAATACTTTGCTCCCTTAAATAATCAACTATATGAGACCAAACAGTCAACATTCACCGTAGAGCCAAGATGAGAAGCTGAGGGGAAAGGTAGCTAAATTAATGGAAAGAGAACAAAAAGAATGGAAATAATGAGAATGTTGACAAATGTGAAAAATGTAACCAATGTCATGGAACAAGCTGTATAAAAATTGTCAAATGGGAACCTAATTGGCTATGTAAACTTTCACCTAAAGCACAATTAAAAAAAAAAAAAGCCGAATAGTGAGTCTTTTTCAAGGAATCATTATTTTTTAGCTAAAAACATTTAGAATTTCAGTTGAAGAGACGTAAGAGGTGATCTGGTTTAGGTCTTGCACCCTTTTACAGCACCATGAATCCATGGGGGACACAAAGGCTAAGCACGGATTACTAATCAAAAGGTTGGCGGTTCAAACCCAGCCACAGGCACCTTAGAGGTAAGGTCTGGCAATCTGATTCCAAAAGGTCACAGCCATTGAAAACCCTGTGGAGTAAGGTCCCTGGGTGGCACATAGGGTATGCACTCAGCTGGTAACTGAAAATGCTAATTATTTATGCCATAATTAAGGCTTTTATAAAACTTTTTAGTGCTCTTCAAAATGAAGCAACTTGTACCTTTAGTTAATCCTCATAATGATTCTCCAGGGACATTTTACTTTATAAACTCGGAAACTGGTTTAGAGAGATCTAGAAGGTAGCTAGGACAGATTGGTTATGACTGTACTACTCGCCCAAACGCCAGTTCTTGAATGTTACAACAAAGCGAGCAACATAATTGAAACTGCTGGAGGAGAGGAATCTTCTCTCATTCGACTTAGCCTAAAACAACAATGGACTAGACAGGAAAATAGACGAAAGCCACCTCCCTTTAAGTAACCCAGTTCAACATATCATTTTACGGGAGACAAATGAAGAGCAGGGACAGTTAAGAGAAAAAGAGCTAATGGTGAAGACAAAAGAGGAGAGAAATAAGGGCAACAGGCAAGACAGAGGCCTAACTGCGTGAATGGGGAAGGCGACCAAGGTAAGGAGCGCCGACTGGGGCGGGCGCCCATCAGCAGTCTCTAGTGGCCATCACAGCTTCCATCGCTAGCTGAGAGAGATCACTCAGCTATTTAACATGAACTGCCCTAGGCGAAATTTTCCCGTAGTCAGGCCTCTGAATAGAAAGCCAGGGAAGAGGGAAGAAAACGGAAAACAAAAGAAAAGGGGAGGCAGAATGGAGGCAACTAGGGTGGGTGGGCAGAAAAGGGCCGAGGTTCGGAGGGCGAAGCTAGGTGTTCGCCGGAGCCCGAGGGCAGAAGCGAGCCCGCGCACCGGGCTGGGGCCCGACGGCCCGGGAGGAACGCCGAAGCCAGGACCTCCCGCCCGGACCCCCAGCCCCAGCCTGACCCACTCCAGCCCCGCTCACCCGCGACCACGACGCCAAGTGGAAATGTCCGCACTTCCGGAAGGAGGGACACCGCGGCAGCGGAGCCAATGAGCGCCTCAGAGGGGTCGACAAAGGTGCGCCTGCGTCAGCGGGAGGACGTCATGGCGACGCCCAAGAGGGGCCTGAGTTTCCGGCGCGACGGCTTAAGAGCCCGGGACCCTTACTCTTTTAGCGCTCCCAAAAACACTTGACTTTCTGTCTGGAATACTAGAAGGAAGTGCAAAATACTAGAGAAGAACGCTGTGGCAGCTCAACCATTCACAGGTGTTATTCGTCTTGCATTTAGCCAGGATTTTTTCAGACTCAGGTTTGGTTAAGCTACAGCCAGGTTAAAGGGTCTTGAAGATGAGGGAAATGGGTATTATAATAAACTTTAAACTGGGGTTAACTATTAGTTTAAAAGGTAACAAGTAACTATTTGTATCAGTTGAAACTCAGTAGAATGGCTATAACAAATTTTGACCAAAATGTGGAGAAATGGGAGCTCTCATCCTCTGCTGGTGGTCATAAAAAATAGTACTGCCTTGGAAGTTTGGCAGTTCCTGCCTGTAAAGGTCACCACTTGACTCAAGGATTCCACTCCTGGGCATATACACCCAATACCCCATTGCCGTCTGAGTTGATCCCAAATCTTAACGACCCTAGAGGACAAAGTAGAACTGCCCCACGGGTTTCCAGGAGCAGCTGGTGGATTCCAACTGCCGACCCTTTTGTTAACAGCCATAGCCCTGAACCACCGTGCCACCGGGTATACAAAAATAAAAACTGCCCAGACAAAAACTAGCTTTTAGTAAGTCAAAATTGAAAACTACCCAAACTGTCATCAACTTAAGCAATGAACATGGCATAGCCATACAATGGAAACTTATCCTACAATAAAAGTACCAGGAGACTTGTAAATGCTATGTAAATTAAACTCAATAGAGTTGTTAAACAGCACAGAATCCATGCTTTTCCAATTCTGACATGATTAGAAACTTTGATCTATTTTTTGGTAACCAGAAATTATTTATACTAATAAAGACAACCAACATTCTTTTACTTTAATTTGTATTTTATTTTAAGCTGAATTTACTCTCGAGCCATAAGTTTTTGTTTCTTCAGCTTCTTCTGGGATATCTGGGGGAAGAAAAATAAGACTAATTGAAGTTTTCTCATTATTGGCATATTTAGATCAACACTTGACATTCAAGAGGACATAAGAAAGTTCCCATCAGGAAATTGCTGGATTATTTTCAGAAGTAAATGAGTTAAGTGATTCCCAGTAAATGAACACATTAAAGTTGGAAATTCCAACTGGCATCCCAGTTGAAAAAGAGAGATGGATCCCAGATTCTTCCTTCCAATACTGACTAGGAGAGCAGCTCAATGCTCTTCAGAGTTTATGCTAAGGACTGGATACAGAAAGCCCAGCTATTAGGGGCCTGAAATAACTCAGTGGCATCACAAATGGAGGATAATATCCAAGTGATAGAATCAACAGAACTTAAATTGATCAGACATGAAGAAATGTCTAAAATCATTTCCAGGTTCTTGGCTTAAAAAGGACTCTGATCATTTGCTGAAATCAAATTAATTGCTTTTTCGGGGTGTGGGTTAAGTCCCATTTTTAAACACACTGTGTTTGAAACACTGTGAACATCTAGGCAGGGCCAGCAAAAGATGTGATGCATTGACTGCTACAAATTTATTGGACACTGTTAAGTCAACAAATGAGACCCACAAAAGCCACAGACAGACAGGTGAATGAAGTTGCTCAGAATTGTTTTCTTTCATGGTTATTCCAAAGGTGTCCTAAGATAGTCATCACAGCAACCATCAATCTTCCTAGTATACACAATTCAAACAGAGCAACTAAGTAATTTACCTTTTTCTTCTGTGCAACCTCCTCTTCTGGTTTAGGAACAATCTGTTCCTTTTCGGTAAGGATCATCTCAATGTGGCAAGGGGAGCTCATATATGGGTTAATTCGACCATGAGCTCTGTAAGTACGGCGGCGCATCTTGGGGGCTTTGTTCACCTGGATGTGCTCAATGACCAGAGAATCTACATCTAAACCCTAGGAAGGAACGGTGCAGAGAGAACAAAACAAAATCAGCTGATCTGATCATCTTTAAACAAACACCACAAACTCAATCACTGAAAAACACCAATTCCGAATCCTGCCACCAAATCCCTGCCTTCATCATTTCCAAAAGGCAATATAAGAATTCAAATAGCGTGACAGTTCAGTGTGTGCTTTCACTGTTACTCTAAGGGTCCTTCAACACACTACTAGATATTGTTATGGGAAGTTAATGATCAAGAAGTCCATCCACATGTAAACGTTTTCCTAACTTTCTTTTGTAATCCTATATACATTTACCACTTTTATTTAAAAGTATCCCACAAAGGTTCATGAACCACCATAGTACCACAAAGGCCCATGGCACAGAAACACTTATGAACCCTTGGTGAAATACTTCCAGTGTAAAAGACAGGAGAAATCTTTCCCCAGGCCTGGGGTTAAGGGATAGGCTTGAAGAGACCCCAGACCACTCTACGTGAAATCTAATTACTAAAAGAACAAAACAATTGAGAAATAAACCTGGACAACAGCAGTATTATTCAAGCTGCACGCACACAGTTATGTTAATAGTTTGGTTACCTTAAGTTCAGCATTACTCTCTGCATTTTTAAGCATGTGGAGCAAAAATTCAGCACTCTTTTTGGGCCACCGTCCCTGTGTCCAACCCCACTGCTTGGCCTGAAAAGAAAATGAAGGGAGACAATTAACCACTTTCTCCAATTTAAACTAATACCATGCCCAAGATGAATTATGTTACCCAACAAGGTTGCTCAGAATATTTTTTTTTTCATGGTTAATCCAAAGGTGTCCTAAGATTGTCATCACTGCAACCAGGAAAGACCTTAGCCATTCTTATACCACACAATCGCTTTTCTTTATGAGTACTATGAGCAATTTGTCTTTTAGAATGGCAACTAAGAATTCTTACCTGGGCACATCTACCAACTCCACCATTATAGCGCCGGAACGGCACACACTGCTTCTGCAAAGTGACATCTTTCAGATACTTGGTGGCTTTTCTGATATGCATACCCTTGATGGCCTGGGCAGTTTCTCGGGTGTTCTGTTTAAAAAAAGAAAAATATAAACTGTCAGTTAATAATTCAAGACATTCCTGGTCAACACGGTTGGAGAGTCCAAATTCCCCTTCTATTCTTGCAAAGTGAGGAATACAGTGCTGGTGGGGCTGGAGGCTGACTCATCAGTTTGAAGACAGTGAAGATATAAATGCTTTAATTCCATCATCTTGTAAATACAGGTAGTCCCTGACTTACAATGGGGTTCAGTTTTCGACATAAGCCAAATATCTCATTTCTAAAAAGTTCCCATAATTACTGCCTTTATCAGTATCTTTATAAATCTGGCAGTGTTTTGAACAGTAAGTCATTAAAACTGAAGCTCTGAGAATGAGAACATCACATTACATGCTGCAACCTATTACCAATGGTACGATGTTAAAAACAAATAAAAAATATGGACAGTTTTAAGTGCAGTCCATTGTAATACATGGAATACATATAAGTAGAGGACTACCTGTATAGTTATGTGCACCATCTTGTTCTACAAATTACTTTCTCAAGTCGCTGTCTGGTAGTTCTACTCAATTCCACGATTTTAAATCAGTGTATTCATTATATTCTCATGACCAGAATCCAAAACGATGATGGCTGTTCAGAATGTACTAATTTTCACGGCAAATTCAAAGGTGTCCTAAAAAAGTCATCACTGCAGCTACCTTTTTAAAATGGTAAGCATTACACACTGAAACACAGAGAACCCTTTTAGAACCTGACTCACATACCTTAAAATGGACCCGAAGATTTGAACCTCTTGATTTGCATGCTAAAAAATAAGAAGTTTTGGTTAATTTGGTTGACTCATCGTTTCTCACCGTTAAATTAGAAATTTAATGTCCTGTTCACTTACATTTTGTGGGGTTTTCTGGGTCAAGTGAGTAGCGAACCATTTTGCAAGATCACCTGGAATGGAGAGCACAGCACAATCCTATCAAATACATTTACAGAAACTACGGCAGTATAATCATCACAACCTATCAACAGCTGCTCAGAGTGTAACTGTTTTCATGATTTATCCAAAGGTGTCCTAAGAAATGACATCATCGCAGCCATTCTGTTCACCACCCAGGGCTTTCCTCACCCTTGGATTTACTTGTGGCGAAAGCAGTGCTGACACAGAATTAGTGACAAGGACGTCATCATCCCTTCTTTCTTATCCTTTGGAAAAAGATATAGCCTGTTTCAATTTAAACCTTTACCTTGTAGACGTAAAACGCCTTCTTGACACATCCTTCAAAGCAGACATGTACTACAACCCATTACATTCTCCATCCCTACAAAAAGGGATCCTTTCTCAAAAGACAAGTAATGAAGTCTTTTCTAGAACGCGGTTTTTCAAAGGAGAAACGCTTAGACCCGACTTTATCCCCAAAACTCTCTGTCGTACTGCCCACCACTCACCGGGAGATACTGCACCTCCGGCGCTGGAGGCGGCACGGCCCCCCGTCTCCACTCGTGCGGAGAAGACCCGCCGCCACCATTCCCACCCATCATGCCCCTCTGAGGCCGCAGATGCCTGGACGGCCTTAGCGCTCGAAGTCGGGCGCTCCGCCGGGTCCCCGTGCACGGGAACCACCACGTCCAGGGAGAAGTCAGTAGCTTAGGGGGTTCTCCTCCAAGTGGTCTCGAGGACGGTGGCGCCGAGGCCAGGATGGCTGCGATGACCGGAGGATTGTGCACCAGAAGCTCTACACAGAACAGACACTCACCTCAGGCCGCTTACGGGAAAAGGAAGAGCGGTGAGTCCTGGGAGAATTCATGACAATCAACCCCTCGCGAGATTTCCAGCCCTAAAACGAGATTTAAAAAGGGAGGAGAGAAGAGGAGCAAGGGAACGTAGAATGTGTTTTAAGAGGATCTGAAAACGTATTGCCTCTTTAGAGACTGTCTCAAAATTCTCCCTTTCTTGTATCGGGAAAGGCCAATCAATTAAGAACTAGTTGGTAGTTGTAGGGCTGGGCCGCGTATTATTTATTATTAGATGTATATTAGGTAATATTATAAATTAACTAGAGATTTTATTTGTTCATCAGTATTCGTTAACTTTAATTATGTGATCACATACCTCTGAGAGATGGTTTGTACACAAGCATTCTGAGTACAAAATTTTGTGTGGACGTAGGTTTTCATTTATTTTGTGTAGATACCTAGGAGTGGGACTGCCTGGTTATATAGTAAGTTTATGTTAAGCATTTCAAGAAACAGCCACAACGTTTTCCAAAGTGAACATACCGTTTGCCATTCCCACCAGCAAAGTATGAGGGGTTTTTTCCTTCACTTTTTTAAAATTTATTTTTATTGTGCTTTAGGTGTATAGGGTCATTATGAGTCACATTCGACTCTGTGGCAACAGGTTTGGTTTGGAAACCCTGGTGGAGTAGTGGTTAAGCGTTGGGTTGCTAATCAAAAGGTTGGCAGTCTGAATCCACCAGGCACTCCTTGGAAACCCTATGAGGCAGTTCTTCTCTGCCTTATAGGGTTGCTATAAGTTGGAATCTACTAGACAGCAACAGGTTTGGTTTTTTTGGTTTTAGGTGAAGGTTTACGAAGCAAATTAGTTTCTCATTAAACAATTAATACACATATTATTTTGTGACATTGGTTGCCAACCCTGTGATGTGTCAACACTCTTCCCTTCGCAACCTTGGGTTCCCCATTTCCATTTGCCCAGCTTTCCTGTCCCCTTCTGCCTTCTTGTCCTTGTCCCTGGGCCGGTGTGCCCATTTAGTCTCGAATACGTGGTTGAGCTACCTGTATTATTGTTTGTTTTTTGGGCTGGTCTAATCTTTTGCTAAAGGGTAAACCTCAGGAGTGACTTCAGTACTGAGTCAAAAGGGTGTCCAGGGGCCATACTCTCAGGGTTCCTCCAGTCTCTGTCAGACCAGTAAGTCTGGTCTTTTTTTTTTGTGAGTTTGAATTTTGTTCTACATTTTCTGTAGTTCTATCTGGGACCTTCTATTGTGATTCCTGTCAGTGTAGTTGGAGGTGGTAACTGGGCACCATCTAGCTGTGCTGGACTCAGTCTGGTAGAGGCTGTGGTACTTGTCCTCAACTAGTCCGTTGGACTAATCTTTCCTTCGTGTCTTTGGTTTTTTCCATTCTCCCTTGCTCCAGCCAGGGGAGGTCCAATGGAGTATCTTAGCCGCTCACAAGCTTTACCAAAGTAGAATGTAAAACATTTTCTTTATAAACTGTTTTTATTCAGCCTCTAAGGGAGTTTGGATGTATCTATGAAACTTCTAGAAACCCTGGTGGCATAGTCATTAAGAGCTATGGCTGCTAACCAAAAGGTCGGCAGTTTGAATCCACCAGGCACTCCTTGGAAACTCTATGGGGCAGTTCTACTCTGTCCTATAGGGTCTCTGAGTTGGAATCGACTCGACGGCAATGGGTTTGGTTTTGATTTTTTTTAATGAAGCTTCTATGACTTTGCCTTGATCATGTTGTGCTGATTTACCTCTGTATTGTGTACTGTCTTATCTTTCACCGAGTGCTCCAGTTTTGCCGCGGCCTCGTTAGCAGTGTATTGTCTGTCTTCTTTATTGCAGCCATTATAGTGGATTTAAATTGTATGTCATTGTGGTTTCAATTTGCATTTCCCACAAGTTTAATGAGATTGAACATGTTTTCATATGTTTATTTAATATTCATGTATCTTTCTGAAGTATCTGTTCAAATCTTTTGGTTATATTTTAATCGGGTTGTCTGTTTTCTTAGTATTGAGTTTTAGGAGTTATTTATACATTTTGGGTTCAAATTCTTTAAGGGATTCACAAAAATTTTCTCCTGGCTCTGGCTTGTCTTTTTATCTTCTTAATAATGTCCTTGAAATAAAAAAGTTTTAATTTTTGATGAAATTCAATTTATTAATTTTTTTATTTTTATGAATTGTGAATTTGGTATAGTATCTAACAATTTTTTACCTATCCCAGGTGAAGATTGTTTTTGCTATGCTTACTTTTAGAAGATTTATAATTTTAGTTCTTACATTTATGTTGGGTTAATTTTTTTTAAATAATGTTTTAGCAAGTTTTTGGTGAAAGTGTACACAGCAAGTTAGGTTTCCATTTGATAATTTCCCCACAAATTGTTCAGTGACATTAGTTACATTTATCACAATCTGTCAACATTCTCTCTCTCTGCCCGCCCCCCTCCCTTTTTTGGAACTGTTTCTACATGTGCAATTTAGTGATACTGTTACCAATTGCCAATACAACACAAAGGGTCCTTGTCTTTTCCAGAGTAAGAATACAGGTGAAAGACAAACTTTATCTTCAGCAAGCTTTATTTTGCTTAAGTCAAGCAAAAAGAGCCTAAGCCTCTCCAAAAGACTGACTCGAAAAGGGAAGCAAGGCTAGGGCCTATATGGGTTTGGTAGAGACAATAGAGTAATGAATATTTAGTGGGCTTCTTTCAAGGGGCGGGTACTTCTCAGAATGGCAGTGTATGCTAATTAGGTGTGCATGTATCTGGAATCTAAGATGGAACTTGCTGATATTCAAGATGGAGTCTTCTCGGCAGCCCTTGGCATCACTTATTATGGGATATAGCGCAAGCACACTTGACCTTCAGCACTACATCTCCATCTCTGGAGGGCTAAGGAAGGTCAAACAGTGGTCACACTTTGTTCTTCTGTGCATGCGAGCCTGTAAAGGAGGAGGGGACTAGAAAAAAAAAGGAGATAGTAATTCAAGGCTTGTTTCAATCTTATGTTGACAGAGTGGGTTCCTGTTTACCCAACTTCTAGATGGTAATCCTTTAACACCTCTTTTGTTGAGTTAACGCTATCTGTCTCAATACAGGTTACATTCTTTGAGTTGTACAACCATTCTCACCCTCCTTTTCTGAGTTGTTCCTCTCATTAACAAACTCACTGCCCTAAGTTTCCTATCTAATCTTTCAAGTTGCTATTGTCAATTTGATTCCGTATAGATAGCTCTTAAAAGAGCATAATGCTCAAGGCAGACCTTTTTTACTAGTTAAACTAAACTATTATTTGGTTTTAATAAGGCTTCAGGGGGTATTTTTGGCTTAAGCTTTGAAACTTATCTCAGGGCAATAGTTTCAGGGGTTCATCTACCCTCCATGACTCCATTATTCCCTTTTGATCAGGGTTCTTTTATGAAATCTTTAATCAAAATGTTCAGTAATGGTAGCAGGGGACCATCTAGTTCTTCTGGTCTCGTGGCAAAGAAGGCAGTTGTTTATGGAAGCAATTACCAACACATTCCGTATTCTATATTCTCGTCCTATTCCTGGCTGCCCTTATTCCTCTGTTGCTCCAGGTGAATACAGCCCAACTATTGTACCTTGAATCGCTGCTTGCAAGCTTTTAAGACACCAGGCACTAGGCAACAAACTAGGAGGCAGAACCCAAAACCAAAAACCAAACCCACTGCCGTCAAGTCGATTCCGACTCATAGTGACCTTATAGGACAGAGTAGAACTGCCCCATAGAGTTTCCAAGGAGTGCCTGGCAGATTTGAACTGCCAACTTCTTGGTTAGCAGCTGTAGCACTTAAACACTACGCCACCAGGGTTTCCGGAGGTAGAACAGAAGCACTAAACCTGTTATTAGGCCAATTAACTGGAATGTCTTGTGAAACCACGAGCCTAAACCTCCAAACCAAGGAACCAAATCTCAGAAGGTGTTTGGTTGTACATAAGCAGCCTTAGTAGCTGTAATGGATTGAATTGCGTCCCCCCAAAATATGTATCAACTTGGTTAGGCCATGTGTGGTTGTCCTCCATGTTGTGATTTTCCTATGTATTACAAATCATAATCTCTGCCTGTGGTTAAAGAGGATTAGGGTGGGATGTAACACCCTTGCTCAGAATACTCTTGCCCAGGCCACATTCCTGATCCATTGTAAAGGGATTTTCCCTGGGGTGTTGCCTGCACCATCTTTTATCTTTCAAGAGAGAAAAGGAAAGGGAAACAAGCAGAGAGTAGGGGACCTCATACCACCAAGAAAGGAGCAGAGTGCGTCCTTTGTACCTGGAGTACCTGTGCAGAGAAGCTCCTAGTCCAGGGGGAGATTGACAAGAAAGACCTTCCTCAAGAGTGAACAGAGAGAGAAAGCCTTCCCTGGAACTGACGCCCTGAATTTGGACTTGTAGCTGACTAGACTGTGAGAATAAATTTCTCTTTGTTAAAGCTGTCCACTTGTGGTATTTCTGTTATAGCAGTACTAGATAACTAAGACAGTAGCTACTGGTTTTTTTTTTTTCCAGTTGTAAATATATTTATCACACGCTTTTGCCAGTTCAACTTTTTATAGGTGTGCAACTTATTGATAACAATTACAAGAATTGGCTGTCCAACCCTACCCTTAATAATGAGATTTTTCTATCACAGTTAACCCATATTTCCCCCCCCCACCCCCCACTCCTGGTAACCACTAATACACTTTAGTCTCCATACATTGGCCTTTTCTTGTCTTTTTATATAAAATGATGTCATAAAATATTTGTCCTTTTCTGATTGGCTTATTTTGCTCAACATAGTGTCTTCAAGCTCCATCCACACTGTAGCATGTATCAAGGCTTCATTTCTCCTACTGGCTGAGTAGTATTCCATTTTATGTATGTACCACATTTTGTTCATCCATCTGTTGATGGGCATTTAGGTTGTTTCCACCTTTTGGGTATTGTGAATAGTGCTGCAATGTACATTGGTGTACGAGTCTCTTTTTGAGTCTCTGCCTTCAAGTCTTTTGGGTATATACATAGGAGTGAAATTATTGGGTTATATGGTAGTTCTATTTTTAGTTTTTTGAGGAACCGCCATACTGTTTTCCACAATGGCTATACCATTTTGCATTCCCACCAGCAATAGATAAAGACTCAAAGTTCCTCATATCCTCACGAACATTTCTTATTTTTTGTTCTGTTTTTCTTTCTTTTACCTTAGCTATCCTAGTGGGAGTGAAGCGGTATCTCATTGTGGCTTTGATTTGCATCTCTCTGATGGCTAATGATGCTGAGCAAGCATCTTTTCATGTGTTTGGTGGCCATTTGAACGTCTGCTTTGGTGAAATGTCTATTCAAGTCCTTTGCCCATTTTATGATTGGGTTATTTGTCTTTTTATTGTTAAGTTGTCAAAGTTTTATATATATTTTGGCTATCAGATTCTTGTCTAATATATGGTTTCTGAAGATATTCTCCCAGTCGGTAGCTTGTCGTTTCACTTTTTTGTTAAAGTCTTTTGATGAACAAAATTTTTTAGTTTTTGTGAGATTCCATTTATTCGTTTTGTCTTCTGCTGTTTGTGCTTTTGTTATCATATTTGTTGTTGTTGCTAGGAGCCATCAAGTTGGTTCTGACTCATAGCGACCCTGGGTACAACAGAATGAAACACTGTCCAATACTGCAATAATCCACCGTTGAAAGCTAGCCCTGATAGTGTTGTCCCTGCTTGTTCTTCTAAGAACTTTATGGTTGTAGTTTGCACATTTTGATTTGTTTCTGTGTATAGTGTGAGGCATGGATCCTGTTTCATTTTTCTGCCTGTGAAAATCCAATTTTCTCAGTACTATCTATTGAAGAGACTCTGCTTTCCCTATTGAATGGACTTAGCTCCCTTGATAAAAATCAGTTGACCATGAATGTGTGGGTTTATTTCTGGACTCTCAATTCTATCCCATTGGTCTATATGTGTCTATTGTTATACCAGTTCCAGCCTGTTTTGATTACTGTAGCCATATGTTTGTTGTTTTGTTGTTAGGTGCCGTCAAGTCGGTTCTGACTCATAAGCAAACCTACGTACAACAGAATGAAACACAGCCTGGCTCTGCACCATCCTCACAGTTGTTGTTATGCTTGAGCCCATTGTTGTAGCCACTTTGTCAATCCATCTCATTGAGGGCCTTCCTCTTTTTTGCTGATCCTCTACTTTACTAAGCATTATGTCCTTCTCCAGGGACTGATTCCTCCTGATAACACGTCCAAAATATGTGAAACGTAGTCTCGCCAACCTTGCTTCTGAGGAGCATTCTGATTGTACTTCTTCCAAGATAGATTTGTTTGTTCTTCTGGTAGTCCATAGTATATTCAGTATTCTTCTCCAACACCACAATTTAAAGGCATCAATGTTTCTTTGGTCTTCCTTATTCGTCGTCTAGGTTTTGCGTGCATATGAGGCAATTGAAAACACCCTGCCCTGGGTCAGGCACACCTTAGTCTTCAAGGTGACATCTTTGCTTTCGACACTTTAAAGAAGGCTTTTGCAGCACATTTGCCCAATGCAATGCATCTCTTAATTTCTTGACTGCTGCTTCTGTGGGTGTTGAAAATCCTTGACAACGTCAGTCTTTTCTCCATTTATCATGATGTTGCTTATCGGTCCAGTTGTGAGGATTTTTGTTTTCTTTATGTTGAGGTGTAATTCATACTGAAGGCTGTCATCTCTGATATTCATCAGTAAATGCTTCAAGTCCTCTTCACTTTCAGCAAGTAAGGCTGTGTCATCTTCATAACACAAGTTATTAATGAGTCTTCTTCCAATCCTGACGCCCTGTTCTTCTTCATATAGTCCAGCTTCTCAGATTATTTGCCCAGCATACAGATTGAATAGGTATGGTTAAAAAGATACAACCCTGATGCAAACCTTTCTTGACTTTAAACCACTCAGTATCCCCTTGTTCTGTCCAAATGACTGCCTCTTGACCTAAGTACAGGTTCCTCATGAACAGAATTAAGTGCTCTGGATTTCCCATGCTTTGCAATGTTACGCATAATTCGTTATGATCCACACAGCCGAATGCCTTTGCATAGTAAATAAAACACAGGTAAACATCTTTCTGGTATTCTTTGCTGTCAGCCAGGATCCATCAGACATCAGCAATGCTATCCCTGGTTCCACGTCCTCTTCTGAATCTGGCCTGAATTTCTGGCAGTTTTCTGTCTATATATTGCTGCAGCTGCTTTTGAATGATCTTTAGCAAAATTTTACTTGCAAGTGGTATTAATGATACTGTTCAATCATTTCCACATTCTTTTGGGTCACCTTTCTTTGGAACAGGCATAAATATAGACCTCTTCCACTTGGTTGGCCAGGTAGCTGTATTCCAAATTTCTTGGCATAGATGTGTGATCACTTCCAGTACTTCATCTCTTTGTTGAAACATCTCATTTGGTATTCCGTCGATTCCTGGAGACTTATTTTTCGCCAGTGCCTTCAGTGCAGCTTAGACCTCTTCATTCAGTACCATCGATTCCTAGTCACATGCTACTTCCCAAAATGGTTGAATGTCGACCAATTCTTTTTGGTATAGTGACTCCGTGTATTCCTTTCATCTTCTTTTGATGCTTCCTGCATTGTTTAGTATTTTCCCCAGACAATCCTTTAGTATTGCAACTTGAGGCTTGAATTTTTTCTTCAGTTCTTTCAGCCTGAGAAAAGCTGAGCATGTTCTTCCCTTTTGGTTTTCTGTCTCCAGCTCTTTGCATGTGTTGTTATAATACCTTACTCTGTCTTCTTGAGCTGCCCTTTGAAATCTTCTGTTCGGCTCTTTTACTTCATCAATTCTTCCTTTTGCTTTAGCTACTGGACGTTCAAGAGCAAGTTTCAGAGTCTCTTCTAACATCCATTACCAGTACCAGCCTGTTTTCTTTTCTTTCTTTCTTGTCTTCTTAATGACCTCTTACTTTATTCATGTATGATGTCCTTGATGTTATTCCACAACTTGTCTGGTCTCTGGTCATTAGTGTTCAAGGTGTCAAATCTGTTCTTGAGATGGTCTCTAAATTCAAGTGGGATATACTTAAGGCTGCACTTTGGCTCTCATGGGCTTGTTTCAATTTTCTTCAGTTTAAACTTGAACTTGCATATGACCAATTGATGATCCATTCCACAGTCAGTCCCTGACCTTGTTCTGACTGATGATATTGAGCTTTTCCATTGTCTCTTTCCACAGACGTAGTTGATTTCATTCCTGTGTATTCCATCTGGTGAGGTCCACATGTATAGTTGCCATATATGTTGGTGAAAGAAGGTATTTGCAATGAAGAAGTCATTGATGTTGCAAAATTCTCTCATGTGATCTCTGGAATTGTTTCTTTCGCCAAGGCTGTATTTTCCAACTACCGATCCTTCTTTGTTTCCAACTTTTGCATTCCAATCACCAGTAATTAACAATGTATCCTGATTGCATATTTGATCAATTTCAGACTGCAAGGGTTGGTAAAAATCTTCCATTTCTTCATCTTTCGCCTTAGTGGTTGGTGCATAAACTTGAATAATAATTGTATTAACTGGTCTTCCTTGTAGGCATATGGATGCTATCCTATCACCGACAGCGTTATACTTCATGATAGATCTTTTTTTTTTTAAGTAAAGCAAAAAAAAAAAAAAACCAAAGTTTTCTTCTGCAGGTATTCAAAAAGGCAAAGTGAGAAGTGGACAAGCATGCTGCCAGAGCCCTGTCTGCCCTAGTCCAAAGAATATTACGGAATAGGCAAGAGTAGGAAAATGGACAGAAATGCTGCCACAGCCATGTTTCACAATAAATCTTGAAATGTTCTTTTTGATGATGAATGCAATGCCATTGCTCTTCAAGTTGTCATTTCTGGCATAGTAGACTGATTCAAAATGGCCAATACCAGTCCATTTCAGCTCACTAGGGCCTAGAACATCGATGTTTATGTATTCCATTTCATTTTTGATGATTTCCAATTTTCCTAGATTCATGCTTCATACATTCCACATTCAAATTATTAATGAATGTTTACAGCTGTTTCTTCTCATTTTGAGTTGTGCCACATCAGCAAGTGAAGGTCCTGAAACCTGACTCCACCCATGTTGTTAAGGTCAGCTCTACTTTGAGGAGGCAGCTCTTCCCCAGTCGTATTTTGAGTGCCTTCTAACCTGATGGGCTCATCTTCTGGCACTACATCAGACAGTGTTCCCCCGCTATTCATAATGTTTTCACTGGCTAATTCTTTTCGGAAATAGAGTGCTGGGTCCTTCCTCCTAGGCTGTCTTAGTCTGTCAGCTCAGCTGAAACCTGTCTGCCATGGGTGACCCTGCTAGTATTTGAATACCGGTGGCATAGCTTCCAGCATCACAACAACATGCTGTTAATGTTAACTCATTAACAACCTGCATAATGCTGGTGACAATCTTGTTTGCTGAAAGTGAAGAGGACTTGAAGTTCTTACTGATGAAGATCAAAGACCACAGCCTTCAGTATGGACTACACCTCAACATAAAGAAAACAAAAATCCTCACAACTGGACCAATAAGCAACATCACGGTAAGCGAAAAAAAGATTGAGGTTGTCGAGGATTTCATTTTGCTTGGATTCACAATCAGCACCCATGGAAGCAGAAGTCAAGAAATCAAAGGATGCATTGCCATACTGAAGGTTGTGGTCTTTGATCGTGACTCAAGCCAAGGTTGTGGTCTTTGATCGTGACTCAAGCTTTTAATACCCTCACATACATGAGAAAGCTGGACAATGAATAAAGAAGACCTAAGAAGAATTTTATAAAAAAAAAAAAACAAAAAACTACTTTTTAGTTTTTTTTTAAGAAGAATTGGGAAACTGTGGTGGCATAGTGGTTAAGTGCTGTGGTTGCTAACCAAAGGGTTGGCAGTTCGAATCTGCCAGGCGCTCCTTGGAAACTCTATGGGGCAGTTCTACTGTGTCCTGTAGGGTCGCTATGAGTCAGGATTGGCTCGATGGCACTGGGTTTGGTTTCTTTTTTTTAAGAAGAACTGACCCCTTTGAATTGTGGTGTTGGTGAAAAATATTGAATATACCGTGGACTGCCAAAAGAAGGAACAAATCTGTCTTTGAAGAAGTACAACCAGAATGCTCCTTAGAAGCTAGGATGGCAAAACTACATCTCACATTCTTTGGACATATTGTCAGGAGAGATCAGTCCCTGGAGAAAGATATCATGCTTAGTAAAGTAGAGGGTCAGTGAAAAAGAGGAAAGACCCTCAAAGAGATGGGTTGACTAAGTGGCTGCACCAATGGGCTCAAGCATAACAATGATTGTGAGGATGGTGCAGGACTGGGCAGTGTTTTGCTGTGTTGTATATAGGGTTGCTATGAGTTGGAACTGACTCGATGGCACCTAACAATAACAACAACACGAGCACTGTGAAAAATTTCTGAGAAACTAAGGGTGCTGTGAACTAGGAAAGTTTGGGAACCTCTGTCCTAGAGCAAGAAGCTTGTAACTGAGACCACTGTTCACTATTTCGATTGCAAGGAAAGGGGGACAAGCCAGCAAGAAAGGACTCAGAAAGAATTGGTAGTGAGGTAAAAGGGAAAGCAGTGAAGTTTGGCATCACAGGAGCCATGAGAAGCTCCTCTGAATGCTGAGAGGTCAAGTAGGATGAGGACAATAGAATGACCGTTAGACTTCTTAACAGGGAGTCAGTGGTGGTCTTGATGAGAGCACTCTCTGTGGAGTGGTAGGGTTGAAAGCCAGCTTGGAATGCTAGGAGACAGCAAAGGGAGGAAACGTTTTACTGTGAAGGGGAACAGAGAAAAGTGGCAGGAGCTGGAGGGAAATGTGGAACTAAGAGTCTTTTAAAATCATTTCATAAAACATGCGTATAGTAATAACTCAGAAGAACCAAAGGGTTATATGAGAAAATGAAATCTTCCTCCCTCCCTTCCCTATCCAATAGCCCCCAGTTCTCTACCTCAAAGGCATCCACCAATACCAGTGTTCTCCTTGGGGTGTCCCACCAGCCCCTCCTTGGAAACCATACGGGGTAGTTCTACTCTGTCCTATGGGGTCGCTGTGAGTTAGAATTGACTCGAAGGCAATGGGTTTTTTGGTTTTTTTTAGAGAGAGTCCCTGGGTGGAGCAAACAGTTAAGAGCTATGCTACTAACTGAAAGTTGAGTGGTTCAAATCCATTCAGAGGCACCTCTCTTTCCGAAAGGTCACAGCCATGAAAATCCTACGAAGTGCAGTTCTACTCTGTAACACATGGGGTCACCCTGAGTTGGAATTTACTCCATGGCAACTGGTGCTGGTTTTATACTTCCAGAAATAGTTTATATATTACAAACATCTACAAATTGTTTCCTTGCATGATAGTATACTTTATGCAATCTTCTGCACCGTGCTTTTTTTTTTTTTTTTTAAATCCTAGCAATAAATCTTGTAAATATTTCCCACATCATTGTAAAAACTCACTGTGGTCAAGTCAATTCCAATTTATAGCAGCCCTGTAGGACAGAGTAGAACTACCCTGTAGGATTTCCAGGCTGTAAATCTTTAGGGAAGCAGATTGCCACATCTTTCTCCCACAGAGCGACTGGTGAGTTCAAACTGACCTTTTGGTTAGCAGCCAAGCTCTTTAACCACTGCACCACCAGGGCTCCTCCCACATCAGTATATATCAAGTTACTTTGTTCTTTTTAATGGAATAGTATTCCACTGTATGGCCATACCATGATTTATTTCTCTATTGATGGATGTTTAGTTTGTTTTGTCTTCTGCTTTTAGAAAAAGAGTCTGGAGTAAATGCTCTGTAGACTGGTTATTTTGCACATGTGAGACTATCTGTAGGACAAATTCCCAGAAGTGGAATTCCTAGATCAAACTATATATGCGTTTGTAATTTTGAAGGAAAAATTGGGTTGTGATACAGTTCCAATAAAAGCTTCAGCCAACACCCCCACACTCACCCCAAGGGAACTCTGGAGCTGGAATGATCCTCCAGAGTTGTCACGAGTTGGGTGAGGGGGCCAGGCCTTTATACCACACTGGTCAGTCATTGAATGTGGGCTGCTCCATGAAGGAGGTGTGACCTTGGGGGAGGCAGTTTTTTTTTTTAGCCTATCCCCCAAGAAGGATGACTGCTAGGGGCTGTCTTCTGGCAGCACTCTCTGTAGTAGGGAGACGAAGTCCTTCATTTCTGAAAAGGGATCTAAGACACATCCCAGTGTTCACCACAGTAGGTATTATTGTTCCATTTTACAGATAAGAAAACTGAGGTTCAGATGGGGACAAAGCCAGAATGTGAACCTAGATGTACCTTCAACGCCTGTGCTCTTTACCACCATCCTGCTTGACAGTTCTGCCTCAGTCTTTGTCTCTCCCTTTTGTATTTGGTGCATTCATGGCTTCCTGACTGGTTACCAGTGACTTCCAAGTTTCCAGGAGACCCTTGGCTCAGGATTGCTAGCCTGAACCAAATATATCCCAGGGTATCCCATCCTGCCTTGGGGAAGTCTGTCTCTTGTTTGGCTATCGCCCATCACTCCAGCTATTGCTTGGCTCTCCAGGGTCTGGTCCAGAATCCCATTTACTCAGTCTGCTGCTGTCTGGACTCATCAAGATACTAGTTGCTGTCAAGTCAATTCTGACTCATAGTGACCTTATAGGACAGAGTAGAACTGCCCCATAGGGTTTCCAAGGAGCAGCTGGTGGATTTGAACTGCTGACCTTTTGGTTAGCAGCCAACCTCTTAACCACTGTGCCATAATGAAAGCAGTGTTTAGGAGGATTATTCTCAGATGGTGCTGGGTGGATCAGAGAGGTTAGAAACCTAGGATTGGATTCCAGCAGAGCACCAAGAAAGTTGTAGCAAAAATTGCAAAATCAAACCAGTTACTGACAGATTGCCAGGCATTTCTTCTGATGTGCCTCCTAGTGGGTGGGAACTGCCAATCTTTATAGTTAGCAGTGTAGTGTGTGACCATTTGTACCACCCAGGGCTCCAGTGAAAATTCAGGCTTGAGGTAATACGAGTTTGAAAAAGGCAAAGAAGGTGGGAATGGAACAGCAAACACGCTTGGAGTCCTCAAACACTATTTATTAATTTATTAAAAAAATTTTTTTTATTGTACTTTAGATGAAGGTTTGCTGAGCAAACTAGTTTCTCATTAAACAGTTAATACACATATTGTTTTGTGACATTGGTTGCGAACCCCATGACATGTCAACTCTCCCCTTCTCAACCTTGGATTCTGTATTACCAGCTTTACTCTCCCTTCCTGCCTCCTAGTCCTTGCCCCTGGGCTGGTGTGCCCCTTTAGTTTCTTTTTGTTTTATGGGCCTGTCTAATCTGTGGCTGAAAGGTGAACCTCAGGAGTGACTTCATTACTGAGCTATAAGGGTATCTGGGGGCCATACTCTCAGGGTTTCTTCAGTTTCTGTCAGACCAGTAAGTCTCGTCTTCGAGTTAGAATTTTGTTGTACATTTTTCTCCAGATCTGTCTGGGACCCTCTACTGTGATCCCTGTCAGATCAGTCAGAGGTGATAGCCGGGCACCGTCTAGTTGTGCTGGACTGAGTCTGGTGGAGGCTGTGACAGTCGTGGTCCATTAGTCCTTTAGACTAATCTTTCCCTTGTGTCTTTGATTTTCTTCATTCTCCCTTGTTCCAGACAGGTTAGACCAGTGGAGTATCTTAGATGGCCACTCACAAGCTTTTAAGACCCCAGATGCTACTCACCAAAGTAGAATGTAGAACATTTTCTTTATAAACTGTGTTATGCCGGTTGAGCTAGATGTTCCCCCAGACTATGGTCCCCATTGCCCTCAGCCCAGTAATTCAGTCCCTCAGGGAGGGTTGGGGAGGGTGCTTCCGTGACCTTGCCTTGTACAAGTTGTGCTGGCTTCCCCAGTATTGTATACTGTGTTACTCTTCACCAAAGTTATCATTTATCAATTGTCTATTTAGTGTTTTTCCATTCCCACCCTTCCGCTCCCTCGTAACCATGAAAGATTGTTTCTTTTTGTGTGTAAACCTTACCATGAGTTTTTATAGTAGTAGTCTCATACAACATTTGTCCTTTTGTCAAATACAACTTAAACACAACTCTGAGACCTGTCTTTTGCTTCTTAATGGCAGTCTGCTTCCTATCTGCTTCCTAAAGATTTCAGCCTAGGAAACCCTACGGGGCGGTTCTACTGTGTCCTGTAGGGTCCCTGTGAGTCAGAATTGACTAAAGTGCAAAGGGTTTGGTTTTGGGTTTAATGGTGCCCATAGGGCTTCATTTACTGTGCAGATCTCCACTGAGCAGCCTGAAAGAACAAACCCTCAGCCTTTTGAAAGCTGACCTGACAAAGACAGATGTCAAGTGCGCCCTGCAGGAGTTTGACAGTTTGCCCAATCAGTTGTTTTTAATTGAGGCTGTGAATCTCTTAGGAAAGAGTTTGCTTGCCTGGCATGTTAAATCAGTTGGCCAATATGGTTTAGTCTGACCATCTTCTTGGAGTGGAATGGCCTTGGGAATTTTCAGATGAGTGAATATTAGTGTTCTGTTTTATAGCATTGTCACTCCCCTCCCCTGCCCTCTTCCAGGAAAGCCAGTGGAGGAAACCTTAATCCCTTGGCAGGAATTTTCTCTCAACTGTTCTGTGATCTGTACCTCCCATACAATATTATTTTGAGTTTAACTTAGATGCTGGCCTTACTAGCCAGGACAGGGGAATTCTTTTTGTGACAACAATTAAAATGTAATCCCCTACTCCAGGGGGCTGGAATCCTTTCCTTTGCATCCCCAAGGTGACCTGCTGCCTTTCCCTGTCTGCCTTTCCCTGACTTTCCAGAGCTGGTGCTGGGGTGAAGGGGATTCTGAGGTTGGTGTTGCAGAGAGAGGTATTGGCATCGGGTACATGGGGTGGAATTCAGGCCCTACTGCATCCCACCTGACAAGTTCTCAGGTGAAGTTATATGGTTTCTCTGAGCCTCTGTAAAAGGAGGCTAGCAATGCCTAACCTGATTCCTCTCCCAAAGCAGAGGTTTCCTCTATGACAACATGCACTGGTTACTCTCAGGATGTCTCATCTGATCTATTCTCTGGTGTCTTCGCTCTGCTCTGTGCCCCGAGAGGCTGAGCCTACACACTGCATCACCCAGGCCTACCTGCCAGCCCACTTTGGTTGGGTACGGCCAATGGCGGGCACTGGTGAGAGACAGGAGGCCAGGAGGAGAGACGTTGGGTTCTTTCTTCTCATCTTCCTCACTTCCTTGGCACCATGTTCTGGAGGGGCGTCATCTCTCCAAGGCTATAGCCCCTTCCAGATAGCCCCTCCTGCAAAGCTCAGATCCTCCTGGGATCCCTTACAGTATGTCTTCCCCTCTTCCCATCAGTCCCGGGTGTGGTAATTGCTTCCTGGTGTTGCCAATGTAATCTCTGAATGCCTCAATGTCCTTTCTCGATTCTCTTACCTTTGCTCACATCTCTCAGATCCCATAAAGACTCTTTTTTTTTTTTATTAACTTTTATTGAGCTTCAAGTGAACGTTTACAAATCAAGTCAGACTGTCACATATAAGTTTCTATACACCTTACTCCGTACTCCAACTTGCTCTCCCCCTAATGAGTCAACCCTTCCAGTCTCTCCTTTCGTGACAATTTTGCCAGCTTCCCTATCTCTCTATCCTCCCATCCCCCCTCCAGACAGGAGATGCCAACACAGTCTCAATTGTCCACCTGATATAATTAGCTCACTCTTTATCAGCATCTCTCTCCTACCCACTGTCCAGTCCCTTTCATGTCTAATGAGTTGTCTTCAGGAATGGTTCCTGTCCTGGGCCAACAGAAGGTTTGGGGACCATAACCGCCGGGATTCCTCTAGTCTCAGTCAGACCATTAAGTCTGGTCTTTTTATGAGAATTTGGGGTCTGCATCCCACTGATTTCCTGCTCCCTCAGGGGTTCTCTGTTGTGCTCCCTGTCAGGGCAGTCATCGGTTGTGGCCGGGCACCAACTAGTTTTTCTGGACTCAGGATGATGTAGGTCTCTGATTCATGTGGCCCTTTCTGTCTCTTGGGCTCTTAGTTATCGTGTGTCCTTGGTGTTCTTCATTCTCCTTTGCTCCAGGTGGGTTGAGACCAATTGCTGGATCTTAGATGGCCGCTTGTTAGCGTTTAAGACCCCAGATGCCACATTTCAAAGTGGGATGCAGAATGTTTTCATAATAGAATTATTTTGCCAATTGACTTAGAAGTCCCCTTAAACCATGGTCCCCAAACCCCCGCCCTTGCTCCACTGACCTTTGAAGCATTCAGTTTATCCCGGAAACTTCTTTGCTTTTGGTCCAGTCCAGTTGAGCTGACCTTCCATGTATTGAGTGTTGTCCTTCCCTTCACCTAAAGTAGTTCTTATCTACTAATTAATCTGTAAAAAACCCTCTCCCACCCTCCCTCCCTCCCCCCCTCGTAACCACAAAAGTATGTGTTCTTCTCAGTTTATACTATTTCTCAAGATCTTATAATGGTGGTCTTATACAATATTTGTCCTTTTGCCTCTGACTAATTTCGCTCAGCATAATGCCTTCCAGGTTCCTCCATGTTATGAAATGTTTCATAGATTCATCACTGTTCTTTATCGATGCGTAGTATTCCTCTGTGTGAATATACCACAATTTATTTACCCATTCATCCGTTGATGGACACCTTGGTTGCTTCCAGCTTTTTGCTATTGTAAACAGAGCTGCAATAAACATGGGTGTGCATATATCTGTTTGTGTGAAGGCTCTTATTTCTCTAGGGTATATTCTGAGGAGTGGGATTTCTGGGTTGTATGGTAGTTCTATTTCTAACTGTTTAAGATAACACCAGATAGATTTCCAAAGTGGTTGTACCATTTTACATTCCCACCAGCAGTGTATAAGTGTTCCAATCTCTCCGCAGCCTCTCCAACATTTATTATTTTGTGTTTTTTGGATTAATGCCAGCCTTTTTTTTGTTGGAGTGAGATGGAATCTCCTCCTAGTTTTAACTTGCATTTCTCGAATGGCTAATGATCGAGAGCATTTTCTCATGTATCTGTTGGCTGCCTGAATATCTTCTTTAGTGAAGTGTGTGTTCATATCCTTTGCCCACTTCTTGATTGGGTTGTTTGTCTTTTTGTGGTTGAGTTTTGACAGAATCATGTAGATTTTGGAGATCAGGCGCTGGTCTGAGATGTCATAGCTGAAAATTCTTTCCCAATCTGTAGGTGGTCTTTTTACTCTTTTGGTGAAGTCTTTAGATGAGCATAGGTGTTTGATTTTTAGGAGCTCCCAGTTATTTGGTTTCTCTTTGTCATTTTTGGTAATGTTTTGTATTCTGTTTATGCCTTGTATTAGGGCTCCTAGGGTTGTCCCTATTTTTTCTTCCATGATCTTTATTGTTTTAGTCTTTATGTTTAGGTCTTTGATCCTCTTGGAGTTAGTTTTTGTGCATGGTATGAGGTATGGGTCCTGTTTCATTTTTTTGCAGATGGATATCGTTATGCCAGCACCATTTGTTCAAAAGACTATCTTTTCCCCAATTAACTGACACTGGTCCTTTGTCAAATATCAGCTGCTTGTATGTGGATGGATTTATATCTGGGTTCTCAATTCTGTTCCACTGGTCTATGTGTCTGTTGTTGTACCAGTACCAGGCTGTTTTGACTACTGTGGCTGTATAATAGGTTCTGAAATCAGGTAGAGTGAGGCCTCCCACTTTCTTCTTCTTTTTCAGTAATGCTTTGCTTATCCGGGGTTTCTTTCCCTTCCATATGAAGTTGGCGATTTGTTTCTCTATCACCTTAAAAAATGACATTGGAATTTGGATCGGAAGTGCATTGTATGTATAGATGGCTTTTGGTAGAATAGACATTGTTACTATGTTAAGTCTTCCTATTCATGAGCAAGGTATGTTTTTCCACTTAAGTATGTCCTTTTTAATTTCTTGTAGTAGAGCTTTGTCGTTTTCTTTGTACAGGTCTTTTACAACCATGGTAAGATTTATTCCTAAGTATTTTATCTTCTTGGGGGCTACTGTGAGTGGTATTGATTTGGTTATTTCCTCTTCGATGTTCTTTTTCTTGATGTAGAGGAATCTTAGTGATTTTTGTATGTTTATCTTATAACCTGAGACTCTGCCAAACTCTTCTATTAGTTTCAGTAGTTGTCTGGAGGATTCCTTGGGGTTTTCTGTGTATATGATCATGTCATCTGCAAATAGAGATAATTTTACTTCCTTTTTGCCAATCCGGATGCCCTTTATTTCTTTGTCTAGCCTAATTGCTCTGGCTAGGACCTCTAGCACAATGTTGAATAAGAGTGGTGATAAAGGGCATCCTTGTCTGGTTCCCATTCTCAAGGGAAATGCTTTCAGGCTCTCTCCATTTAGAGTGATGTTGGCTGTTGGCATTGCATAGATGCCCTTTATTATGTTGAGGAATTTTCCTTCAATTCCTATTTTGGTAAGAGTTTTTATCATAAATGGGTGTTGGACTTTGTCAACTGCCTTTTCTGCATCAATTGATAAGATCATGTGGTTTTTGTCTTTTGTTTTATTTACCCATAAAGACTCTTTAGGTGAGCCATCTACCTGGAATTCTGCTGCCTGCCTACACCAGAACAGAACTTTGCTGTTGTCAACTGCCATTGAGTAGGTCTGACCATGGCAACCCCATGCACAACCCATTGCTGTCGAGTCATTTCCAACTCATAGTGACCCTATGGGACAGAACTGAACTGCCCCATAGAGTTTCCGAAGAGTGCCTGGTGGATTTGAACTGCCGACCTTTCGGTTAGCAGCTGAACTCTTAACCACTACACCACCACTACTGCCCCCACAATCAGAAGGTTATTCACCCTCTATCTGAACACTTCCACAGCTCTTGTGGCTCAGTGGTTGAGAGCTACAGTGAGCTACAGCTGCTAACCAAAAGGTCAGCAGTCCGAGTCTACCAGTCATTCCTTGGAAACCCTATGGGGCAGTTCTACACTGTCCTATAGGGTCACAATGAGTCGGAATTGACTTGATGGCAAAGGGTTTAGGGACCAGAGCTCAGTATTTATCTTTTTCACTCTTATTTTTGAAATAATGACGTACTTAGCTTTACTTAGAAGGAAACAGTAATCAGAGAGTAACCATTACTATTTGACATATTTACATAATTTTAAATTCTCTACTGTAAAGATGTGGTTTCTGTTGCTGTCACAGGATCACTCTGCTTAGGGCAGGCCGCCTGCTCAATGGTCTGCATTAGCAGCCTCTACTGTGGGCTTTGCCTTGTGCTAGTCCTCACCATCCTCTTCAGATTCTTCTGAAAGGGGCAGTCATGGGGGCAATAATTAAACAAATGGGTATGGCTGTGTTCTGATAAAGCTTTGTTTATAAAAACAGGAGGCTGGCTGGATTTGGCCTTTGGATGTAGTTTGTCAAACCTTAGACCAGAGCATAATCTGCCTGGTATTACTGCGGTTGATTGTCCATCAAATGTTTACTTAATGTTTTATTACCACCAATTAATAATATTTGCCAGGATAAAAAATTTCACTAGGTTTAGTTATTGAGACAATTGCAATCAAGATCACAGTGAGATAACACTAGGATGGCTATAATGGTAATAAGAATTAAAAAAGAAAATAACAAGTGTTGGCAAGAATGTAAAGAAGTTGGAACCCATATATTTTGCTGGTGGTAGCACCATTTTCTCCCTACCCTCTTTATCCAAAAGGCAGTAATCAGTCCTAGTTTTGTTTGTTCCCTAACCTCTGTCTATGCCTCTATAAAGGCATGGAAACTTTCATCAACATTTCTTCTTTTGAACCATCTAGGAGGAAGTCCCTTACCTTCTGGGACTCTGAATGATGGATAGAGCCAGGAGTAACCACTATGCCCTACCAATCAATTGCTGTTCAGGGCCATGGCCATTGTCTTGTACGTACAGTCACTCACTTTTCCATTCTTCCTTATAACATACTGGTTCCATATGCCTACGGCTATAAAAAAAAATACCAACATTTATTTAAAAGTTTGGTTTCTTCAACATACCCAGTGACAAATGCTCTTCTACAAACCTGAAGACTATGAGGTTGGGATCAACATGATGCCTGTGTAGACTCAGCAACATAGTAAGATACAATCTGTGTCTGGATATCTGCCTTCAGTGCCCAGTGTTCCACCACTCACCAGCTATGTCACAGTTTCCTCCTTCCATCTTTCGTCTTTTAAAATGCAACTCTTCCAGGAGAGAATAGTAATATTTACTGGAATGCTTACTTTATGGAATGTGCTTTCACATTCATTACGAAAAATAATTGTCACGGCCCAATTTTCTTGTAACCCAGTAAATGGCAGAGCAGGAGAAGGACTGGAACCCAGGCCTCTTGGCATGAATCCTTTGCATTCTTGGGGGAAAAGAATACATTAAATTCCTCACTTCTAGTGCCAATGAATATTTCAGGTAACTGGAAAGCAATTTTGGAGCCCTGGGGGAAGACAGAAATCCTGGTGGCACAGTGGTTAAGAGCTATGGCTGCTAACTAAAAGATTGGCAGTTTGAATCCATCAGCCACTCCTTCAAACCCTATGGGGCAGTTCTACACTATGCTATAAGGTTGCTATGGTTTTGGTTTGAGGAGGAAGATGGGAAGAATTTATGACAGAGGGGAAGAGATGAGAATGGAACCAATATTTAAGGAGCATCTATTTATATATTGAGTGCTATGCACACTTTGTCCATCACACTTATTTCCCACAAAAACTTTTGAGGAAGATTTTACTACCTGTGTTTCACAGAGGATAGAATCAAGGCTCAGGGAAGGTAAGTAACTTGCTCTGGATCTGATAGCTAAAAAAAGGTGGCGAATGCATGACTCCAACGTTTGCTCTTTTTCCATTACTTCTTCCTATCATGGTGGCCACCACCCAGCTATCAGTTTGTCATATTGTGGTGGCTTGTGTGTTGCTATGATGCTCAAGCTATGCTACAGGTATTTCAAATACCAGCAGGGTCATCCACGTCGGCAGGTTTCAGTGGAGCTTCTAGACTAAGACCAGACCAGGAAAAAAGGCCTGGCGATCTAGTTCCAAATATTAGCCAATGATAAACCTTGTTGATCACAACAGAATATTGTCCGATATAGTGCTAGAAGATGAGCCCTTTTAGTTGGAAGGCACTACACAATAGCCTTAACGATGGACTCAAATAAACCAAACCATCATGAAGATGGTACAGGATTAGGCAGCAGCATTTCTTTCTGTTATACATAAAGTTGGGGCCAACAGGACGGCAACTAACAACAACAAATTATCGTGGGTGAGGATTCCAGAAAGGATAAATTGGAAATATGGGGAAATTTGCCTTTGATTTCACAATTTTGCCAAAGGCTAGCCTGGAAAGAAACCTTAATTTTGCTCACAAAAAATTCTTTTGAAAGGTCTGGAGCTGCTGAGCGACACCATGGGCCACTAGGTGGCACCAGTTCAGCGTCAGGTGAGGCTTTTTTGCATAATCACTGTGGACAAGTAACATTGACTTGTATGACTCTGATCTAATGAACTATGTATTTTCTTGAAACTGGGCTAACTTTGAATGGTGAAGTTGTTGGGGGGGAGACTGAAAATGATGAAATGTGGCAGTGGAAGGTGGGGGTGGGGGGCAGGGAACAAAAGAGTACCCAACCCGTAATACCAACCCAAGGAAAACTGTCATTCGAAGGACCCCAGAGCATCAGAGCTGGAAGGGTCTGAAGAGGTCTTCTAGTCCAACCCTCCATTATGCAAGACACTGGAGGGGACTCCCCACTGGGGGAGACTGCTGAGCAGGACTTATGATCTTTTCAGAAGCAGAGACTGTACCTCTTATAGGGTGTTTAGTAAAAGATACTAAGAGTGACCTCACATGTCAGTTTGTCATACTGTGGGGGCTTGCGTGTTGCTGTGGTACTGGAAGTTATGCCACAGGTATACAAATACCAGCAGGGTCACCCATGGTGGATAGTTTTCAGCTGAGCTTCCAGACTAGGAAGAAAGACCTGGCTGTCTACTTCTGAAAAGAATTAGCCAATGAAAACCTTATGAATAGCAGCAGAACACTGTTCGATATAGTGCCGGGAGATTATTATTCAAATTTACGCACCAACCACTAAGGCCAAAGATGAAGAAATAGAAGATTTTACCAACTTCTACAGTCTGAAATTGATCGAACATGCAATCAGGATGCATTGATAATTACTGGTGATTGGAATGCGAAAGTTGGAAACAAAAAAGAAAGACCAGGAGTTGGAAAATATGGCCTTGGTGATAGAAACAATGCCGGAGATGGAATGATAGAATTTTGCAAGACCAACAACTTCTTCATTGTAAATACCTTTTTCACCAACATAAACGGCAACTATACATATGGACCTTACCAGATGGAATACACAGGAATCAAATCAACTACATCTGTGCAAAGAGAAGTTGGAAAAGCTCAATATCATCAGTCAGAACAAGGCCAGGGGCCAACTGCAGATCAGACCATCAATTACTCGTATGCACGTTCAAGTCGAAACTGAAGAAAGTTAGAACAAGCCAACGAGAACCAAAGTATGACCTTGAGTGTATCCCATCTGAATTTAGAGACCATCTCAGGAATAGATTTGATGCATTGAACACTAATGACCGAAGACTAGACAAGTTGTGGAATGACATCAAGGACATCATACACGAAGAAAGCAAGAGGCCGTTAAAAAGACAGGAGAGAAAGAAAAGACCAAAATGGATGTCAGAAGAAACTCTGAAACTTGCTCCTGAATGTCAAATAGCTAAAGTAAAAGGAAAAAAACGATGACATAAAAGGTCTCAACAGAAGATTTCAAAGGGTGGCTTGAGAAGACAAAAATAAAGTATTATGATGACATGTGCAAAGACCAGGAGATAGAAAACCAAAAGGGAAGAACACACTTGGCATTTCTCAAGTCGAAAGAGCTGAAGAAAAAATTCAAGCCTTGAGTTGCAATACTAAAGGATTCTATGGGGAAAATATAAACAACACAGGAAACACCAAAAGAAGATGGAAAGAAACGAGAATGAAGGGGTACACCAGCTCAGGCACAAGGACTAGAAGGCAGGGGGGAACAGGAAAGCTGGGAATAGGGAACCCAAGGTTGAGAAGGGAGAGTGTTGACATGTCAAGGTGTTCTTAACTAATGTCATAAAACAATATGTGTACTAACTGTTTAATGAGAAACTAGTTTGTTCTGTAAACCTTCAATAAAGTACAATAAAAAAAAAAAAAAAAAAAAAGATGGAAAGAATACACGGAGTCACTATACCAGAAAGAACTGGTTGATGTTCAGCCATTTCCGAAGGCCATGGTACTGAAGGAAGAAGTCCAAGCTGCACTGAAGGCATTGGTGAAAAGAAAGGCTCTGGGGATTGATGGAGTATCAATCGAGATGTTTCAACAAATGGATGCAGTACTGGAAGTGATCACGCATCTATACAAAGAAATTTGGAAGACAGCTACCTGGCCAACTGACTGGAAGAGAACCATATTTATGCCTATTCCCAAGAAAGGTGATCCAACTGAATGGTGAAATTATCAAACAACATAGTTAGTATCGCATGCGAGCAAAATTTTGCTGAAGATCATTCAAAAGTGGCTGTAGCAGTATATGGACAAGGAACTGCCAGAAATTCAAGTCGAATTCAGAAGAGAATACCAGAAAGATGTTTACCTGTGTTTTATTGACTATGCAAAGACATTTGACTGTGTAGATCATAACAAATTATGGATAACATTATGGAGAACGGAAATTCAGGGACACTTAATTGTGCTCATGAGGAATCTGTACATAGACCAACAGGGAGTTGTTCGAACAGAACAATGGGGTACTGCATGGTTTAAAGCCAGGAAAAGTGTGGTCAGGGTTACATCCTTTCACCATACCTATTCAACCTGTATGCTGAGCAAATAATTCGAGAAGCTGGACTGTATAAAGAAGAACAGGGCATCGGGATTGGAGGAAGACTCACTAACAAACTGTGTTATGCAGATGACACAACCTTCTTTGCTGAAAGTGAAGATGACTTGAAACACTTACTGATGAAGACCAAAGACCACAGCCTTCAATATGGATTACACCTCAACATAAAGAAAACAAAAATTCTCACAACTGAACCTATAAGTGACATCATGATAAATGGAGAAAAGACTGAAGTTGTCAAGGATTTCATTTTACTTGGGTCCACAATCAACACCCATGGAAGCAGCAGTCAAGAAATCAAAAGACACATTGCATTGGGCAAACCTGCTACAAAAGACCTCTTTAAAGTGCTGAAAAGCAAAGAAGTCACCTTGAGGACTAAGGTGAGTCTGGCCCAAGCCATGGTGTTTTCAAACACCTCATATGCATGCGAAAGCTGAGCAGTGAATAAGGAAGATCGAAGAAGAATTGATGCCTTTGAATTGTGGTGTTGGAGAAGAATACTGAATATACCATGGACTGCCAAAGGAACGAATGAATCTGTCTTGGCAGAGGTACAACCAGAATGCTCCTTAGAAGCAAGGATGGCGAGACTATGTCTCAAATATTTCCGACACGTTATCAGGAGGGTTCGCTCCCTGGAGAAGGACATCATGTTTGGTAAAATAGAGGGTCAGCAAAAAAGAGGAAGACCCTCAGCGAGATGGATTGACACAGTGGCTACAACAATGGGCTCAAGCATAGCAACAATTGTGAGGATGGCAAAGGACCGGACAGCATTTCGTTCTGTTGTACATAGGATTGCTATGAGTTGGAACTGACTCGAGATGGCACCTAACAATAACTAAGAGTAGGGGGCCCTAGTGGCACAGTGGTTAAGAGTTCAGTTGCTAACCAAAAGATTGGCAGTTTGAATCCACCAGCAGCTCCTTTGAAACCCTACAGAACATTTCTACTCTGCCCTACAGGATCACTGTGAGTTGAAATTGACTCGACGGCAATGATTTTACTACGAGTGGACATTTCAGAACCCAGGAACCAGGCAGAGGAGGAGTTCTGAAGGAAGTTGAACTTTACTATGCTTGTAAATCTTTCAAGATCTGAAGACCCTATGAAGAAGCCCTCACATGCTCCCCCTTTTCCCTGGGACAGCCTGCCTTGGGAGTAAAGGTCAAGATGATGGCAGCAGTTGTTCCTACATGGAAATGCCCTCTGAAGCCTTCAAAGAAACTTTTCTTCGAGTTTTATTATCCTGACTGCACAGATAAGGAGGCTGACTGAGCCAGGTAGAGAAAGCAGAGGCCACTGTCTGGTATCTCTTTGCAGGTCATGCGAAACTCTTTGCTGCTCACATCAGTCGGAGTTGCAACACTTCCCAGTTGTAGTGCATCCGAGGCCCCAGACCAATGAGCAGACGTGAACACCTCGCCCCACTCTTGTCCCTAGAACAAATTCCTTGTCTCACTGATAATTCTTTTGTGTTTAGCTAAAATCCTGGCAAACTTTATCATTCTGCCGCAACGTGCATAACTTTGCATAGATAATAAGCTCCTTTTATTTATTTTGCTGAATAGAATTACACTTACTTTCTCTATAAGCTTTGGATATAAAGTCAGATAGGCCCAAGTGCAGGCTTTCATATCATCAAGTTGATTGTGCTAAATGGACTGAGAGTTGGATACCTCTATGGGGCAAGGGCCTATAGGTCAAAGCTTTTTCCTTGAATCCTGGTTCAGCTGATGCATGGTTAATGCTTTGCTTGTCTACACTCTTTCACACAGCAATGTAATTTGATGAAAACAGGGAGTGTGTGTGTGGGAGTGTGTGTGTGTGTGTGTGCCTGTGTGCAAGTATGTATGTGTCCTATAGGAATTGGGAGTGGGCCCCAACTCTCTCAGTTTTTTTCCCACTGTAACAGTTAGCTTGGTCTTCTCACTCTCTCCCTTGTGCCTCTGGACCTTCGTGTCTGCTGATGTTTTTGCCTGGAAAGAAAAACAGTCCAGTTGCCATTGAGTCAATTCTGACTCATGGTGACCCCACGTACATCAAAGTAGAACTGCGCTGCATTGGGTTTTGTTTTATTTTATTTATTTTGTTGTTGTTGTTGAGAGCAGACACAGGAAAACATACACCAAATTTAACAGTTTTTCTACGTGTACAATTCAGTGTCGTTGGTTACATTCTTTGAGTTCTGCAATCATTCTCACCCTCCTTGCCTGAGTTGATCCTCCTCCATTAACATAAACTCACTGCCCCTTAAGTTTCCCAACTAATCTTTTGTGTTGCTGTTGTCAGTTTGATCCCATATAGATAGATCTTGAAAGAACACAATGTTCAAGGCAGACATTCTAGCTGAGCTGAACTATATTGTTTGGTTTTAAGAAGACTTCAGGGAATATTTTTGGTTTAAGGTTTAAAGATTATCTCACGACAATAGTTTCAGGGACTCAACTAGCCCCTATAGGTCCAGAAAGTCTGGAGTCCATGAGAATCTGAAATTCTGTTCTTGCATAGGGTTTTTTTTTTTTTTAATAATTTTTATTGTGCTTTAAGTGAAAGTTTACAAATCAAGTCAGTCTGTCACATATAAACTTATATACACCTTACAACATACTCCCATTTACTCTCTCCCTAATGAGTCAGCCCACTCCCTCCTTCCAGTCTCTCCTTTCGTGACCCTTTTGCCAGTTTCTAATCCTGTCTACCCTCCCATCTCCCCTCCAGACAGGAAATGCCAACACAGTCTCAAGTGTCCACCTGATACAAGCAGCTCACCCTTCATCAGCATCTCTCTCCTACCCATTGCCCAGTCCCTTCCATGTCTGATGAATTGTCTTTGGGAATGGTTCCTGTCCTGGGCCAACAGAAGGTTTGGAGACCGTGACCACCGGGATTCTTCTAGTCTCAGTCAGACCATTAAGTCTGGTCTTTTTATGAGAATTTGGGGTCTGCATCCCACTGATCTCCTGCTCCCTCAGGGGTTCTCTGTTGTGCTCCCTGTCAGGGCAGTCATCGATTGTGGCCGGGCACCATCTAGTTCTTCTGGTCTCAGGATGATGTAGGTCTCTGATTCATGTGGCCCTTTCTGTCTCTTGGGCTCATAGTTATCATGTGACCTTGGTGCTCTTCATTCTCCTTTGATCCAGGTGGGTTGAGACCAATTGATGCATCTTAGATGGCCACTTGTTAGCGTTTAAGAACCCAGACGCCACACTTCAAAGTGGGATGCAGAATGTTTTCATAATAGAATTTATTTTGCCAATTGACTTAGAAGTCCCCTTAAGCCATAGTCCCCAAACCCCCGCCCTTGCTCCGCTGACCTTTGAAGCATTCAGTTTATCCCAGAAACTTCTTTGCTTTTGGTCCAGTCCAGTTGAGCTGACCTTCCCTGTATTGAGTATTGTTCTTCCCTTCACCTAAAGGATTTCTTATCTACTAACTAATCAATAAATAACCCTCTCCCACCCTCCCTCCCTCCCCCCTCTCATAACCACAAAAGAATGTGTTCTTCTCAGTTTATACTATTTCTCAAGATCTTATAATAGTGGTCTTATACAATATTTGTCTTTTGCATCTGACTAATTTCACTCAGCATAATGCCTTCCAGGTTCCTCCACGTTATGAAATGTTTCACAGATTCCTCACTGTTTCTTTATCGATGCGTAGTATTCCATTGTATGAATATACCATAATTTATTTACCCATTCATCCGTTGATGGACATCTTGGTTGCTTCCAGTTTTTTGCTATTGTAAACAGTGCTGCAATAAACATGGGTGCGCATGTATCTGTTTGTGTAAAGGCTCTTATTTCTCTAGGGTGTATTCTGAGGAGTAGGATTTCTGGGTTGTATGGTAGTTCTATTTCTAACTTTTTAAGAAAACACCAGCTAGATTTCCAAAGTGGTTGTACCATTTTACATTCCCACCAGCAGTGTATAAGAGTTCCAATCTCTCCACAGCCTCTTCAACATTTATTATTTTGTGTTTTTTGGATTAATGCCAGCCTTTTTTTTGTTGGAGTGAGATGGAATCTCCTCCTAGTTTTAATTTGCATTTCTTGAATGGCTAATGATCGAGAGCATTTTCTCATGTATCTGTTAGCTGCCTGAATATCTTCTTTAGTGAAGTGTGTGTTCATATCCTTTGCCCACTTCTTGATTGGGTTGTTTGTCTTTTTGTGGTTGAGTTTTAACAGAATCATATAGATTTTAGAGATCAGGCGCTGGTTGGAGATGTCATAGCTGAAAATTTTTTCCCAATCTGTAGGTGGTCTTTTTACTCTTTTGGTGAAGTCTTTAGATGAGCATAGGTGTTTGATTTTTAGGAGCTCCCAGTTATTTGGTTTCTCTTCGTCATTTTTGGTAATGTTTTGTATTCTGTTTATGCCTTGTATTAGGGCTCCTAACGTTGTCCCTATTTTTTCTTCCATGATCTTTATTGTTTTAGTCTTTATGTTTAGGTCTTTGATCCACTTGGAGTTAGTTTTTTTTGCATAGGGTTTTTAATGGCTGATTTTTTATAAGTAGTTTGCTGGGCCTTTCTTCTGAGGTGCTCCTGGATGGACTCAAACCTCCAGCCTTTCTGTTAGCGGCCCAGCGCCTTAACCATTTGCACCATCCAGGGACTCTGCCTGGAAAGCCTTGCACATCTCTCTCATTTAATGAACAGAGCACCAATGAAGGAGTCAGGCAGCCTGGCTCCCGCCCTGATTCTGGCAGCAGCATACTGGGTAATGTTGGTCAGAGCACCTGGACTTTGAACTTCCATTCCTTATGTGTAGTAAGAAATATTTGTGGTTCAAACTGAACCCACCTGTACATGGGGGAGAACTGCCTGAACTACCCAACCTGATGGGTAGCTGCAGGGATGAAATGATATGACAGAATTAAAGCAGGATTCTTTTTTGACACCCATCGTAAAAGCCCAGGCCTACTCAAGTTCACAGTGACTGTTCTCCTCTGATTTGTGGCTTCTCTGGCCTTATATTGCTTTGCTTATTTATGATCTATTTTTATGTTGTGTTTTACCCATTCTTCTTGCCCATAAGCTCCTTTTCTGCTCCTTTGTATCCTCTTGATGCCTACTGGGATTCCTTAATCATAATTGGGTTCAGTACGTCTTTGTGGATTGATTGCTTAATTGAAGTTGGGATACATGGAAGAAGGCTTATTTTGAAAGGCCTCCCAATGCAAGGGCCTTAGGCTTGAGATCATTTTATGCTTTCTCTCATGGTGGAATGAAGAATGAATAACAGTCTGAATGAATAATTCAATGTGTCATGATTTGGGAAGGGAGAAAAAAAGAGGTACCTATACATGTCATTTTCAGTCATCTTGACTTGAATTGCCTGGTCTTATTCAATCAAACAATGAAAGCTGGGGAAAATAGCCAAACTTCTTATTTGCTTCATTGAGACAAAGTAACTGGCTGATAGACAGTCTTTTCCTCTCAGCAGAATTTGCTGGCCCCGAAAGCCATAGGCAGTAACTGAACTGAGGCAAATAGGATCAAACCCGGGAAGGAAATAGCAACATAACAACATCTTTATTTTTGCCTTATTGGTGTAACCTTGTTCACAAAGACATGGGAGAGAAAGGACTTGGAAAGTGGGAGAGGAGAAAGAAAAGAAAGTCAGATTGTGAGTGTTATGGATTGAATTGTGCCTCCCAAAATACGTGTTGTAAATCCTAACCTCTGTGCCTGTGGTTATAATCCCATTTGGGAATGGGTTGTCTTTGTTATGTTAATGAAGCAGGATTAGTGTAGGGTGTATCTTGAGTCAATCTCTTTTGAGATACAAAAAGAGATTAAACAACTAACTGAGGAGAGAGATGGGGTAAAATACTTGCCAAGACTTATGGAGCTCTCTAAGGAACCAGGAAGCAGAACCTGAAGAGACAAGGACCTTCCTCCAGAGCTGACAGAGAGAGAAACTCTTCCCCTCAAGCTGGTGCTCTGAATTTGGACTTTTAGCTCCTAAACTGTGAGAAAATAAATTTCTGTTTGTTAAAGTCATCCACTTGTGGTATTTCTGTACATAATTAAGAAGGAAGCCTGGTGGCACAGTGGTTAAAGCACTGGGCTGCTAACCTAAAGGTCAGTGGTTCAAGCCCACCAGGCATTCCACAGGAGAAAGATGTGGGCAGTCTGCTTCTGTAAAGATTTACAGCCTTGGAAGCCCTATGAGGGCAGTTCTACTGTGTCCTATAGGGTTGCTAGGAATTGGAATCGACTTGACAGAAATGGGTTTTATTTTGGTTTAGTCTTGCCTTCCTCCTAGCTCTTCCCATAGGTTGAGGTCAGTGTCCATCCTCCACCAGAGTGGTTCTCAGACCCCGCCCTTTCCCTCCACAGACAAGAAAGGGACCCTTCGCTTCTGCCTTTGTGCAAGGTTGGGCTCAAAGCTTCCTTCAGACCCTGTGTTATGGATTGAATTCTACCCACCCCCCAATATATGTTGAAGTCCTAACCCCTGTACCTATGAATATGACCCTGTTTGGGAATAGGTTTTTTTTTTTTTTAATTATGTTAATGAGGTCATATCAGAGTAGAGTGGATCCTAAAGCTAATCCCTTCTGAGTGGTGTCTTATAAAATGAGCAGAATAGACACAGTGATACACACACATGGGGGAAGATGGACACTATGTGACGATGGAGCCGGATACACTGACAAGCCCGGGAACACCAAGGACAGCTGGCAATCACCAGAAACTAGGAGAGAGGTCCACTGAATCAACATGGTCAAGATCCCAATTTGGATTTTTTGCCTCCAGGACTGTTAGAAAATAATTTTTTGTTCTTTAAAGCCACCCTCTTGTGGTATTTGTGTTATGGCAGCACTAGGTGATTAAGACACCCTGGGAAGTTGGTTCCATGACAGAGCTGACTTTGTGGGGAAGTGAAGACAGATGACCTCCCTCCCATCTTTTTAACTTAACTAATTAATATTTTTAACTAGCAATACTGGCCTATGTATGGTAAACCATTCAAAAGTTCTAGAAAAGTGTATAGTGGAAAGTGAGTCTCCCTCTCACTTCTGATTTATTTCTTTGGAATTCTTTGAGAGATATTATATAAATATATAAGCATATTACCTTTACAAATATAAACAGTAACATACTGCACACATTTCACAGCTTTTCTATACCTTGTTGTTTTTTTTTTTCACTTAATAAGAAAAATTAGATTTTTTTTTTTTTTAAACATCAGCCCACATAAATCTACCACATTCCTTTGAATGGCTATGGAGCGTGCCACAGAACATTTAAATAGTCTTCTATTGTTGTGTGCCATCGAGTTGATTCTGACTCATAGAGACCCTATAGGCAGAGTAGAAATGCCCTATAGGGTCTCCTAGGCTGTAATCTTTACGGCAGCAGATCACCAGGTCTTTTCTCCCATGGAGCCACTGGTGGTTCGAACTGCCAACCCTTCAGGTAGCAGCCAAGAACTTAACCATTGTGCCACCAGGGCTCCTAAAACAATCTCCTGATAATGCACATGTAAGCTGTTTCCAACCTTGCAAACCACGTTGCATCAAATGTTCCCTCCCATGTGTCCTTGAAGCAGCCCTTTTCTTACTTACACCTGTGATTATCCAGAAAGCATCGTGCAGAGGAGCTCAGTAGATTTTTTCTGACATATCTCCATCTCTCCAGGTCGTCCCTTACCTCACTTGCCCTTTCTGTGCAAAGTTCCTGCCTCTCCTGCAGGCTACAGTCCTCCCACCAGTAAGAATTTAATCTCCCCCTGGTTTCCTGAGACTCTGTATTAAACTGTGTGTGCCTGCATGTCTTTATCCCACCCCAAATGCAGCCAGGCTTGCTCATTGTTGAAGAGAGCCCGTATATTCTTCTAAACTTTTTTCAGAAGCAGCAGCAGCAGCATTCAGATTCAAATTTCTCCTGGCACTCGGCTGCAGTCAAAGTGACCAAAGAGAATAAATTGTCGCCAGGCGCCACACAATCCTCTTGCCTGGTGGAGGGCTTTGTTGGCTGCAAATCCTGTTACCAGGCAGCCAGACATCCTCATTGCTCCATGGCAGGTCCTGTGGGAGGTCATGGTGGACAGTAAGGTCTGGCCACCTCCAGGCCTTGGAGATAAGTTCTGGCACCCAAATGCCTGGGCAGTGTGATAAAGGGAGGGAGGGAGGAAGGGGAGGAAGGGGTAGTAGATCATGCAGCGCAACCCTGCTTTTAAAAATTGTATCCTAATCAACTAACTCGACCTCATAGACTTATACAGAACACTCCACCCAACTGCTGCAAAGTATACTTTTTTTTTCTAACGCACATGGAACATCCTCTAGAATAGACCACATATTAGGTCATAAAACAAACGTTTGCAGAATCCAAAACATCGAAATATTACAAAGCATCTTCTCAGACCACAAGGCCATAAAAGTGGAAATCAATAACAGAAAAATTAGGGAAAAGAAATCAAATACTTGGAAACTGAACAATACCCTGCTGAAAAAAGACTGGGTTATAGAAGACATTAAGGAGGGAATAAAGAAATTCACAGACTGCAATGAGAATGAAAACACTTCCTATCAAAACCTCTGGGACACAGCAAAAGCAGTGCTCAGAGGTCAATTTATATCGATAAATGCACACATACAAAAAGAAGAAAGAGCCAAAATCAGAGAATTGTCCTTCAACTTGAACAAATGGAAAGTAAGCAACAAAAAAATCCATCAGGCACCAGAAGAAAACAAATAATAAAAATTAGAGCTGAACTAAATGAATTAGAGAACAGAAAAACAATTGAAAGAATTAACAAAGCCAAAAGCTGGTTCTTTGAAAAAATTAACAAAATTGATAAACCATTGGCCAGACTGACTAAAGAAATACAGGAAAGGAAACAAATAACCTGAGTAAGAAACGAGACGGGCCACATCACAACAGACCCAACTGAAATTAAAAGAATCATATCAGATTATTACGAAAAATTGTACTCTAACAAATCTGCAAACCTAGAAGAGATGGATGAATTCCTAGAAAAACACTACCTACCTAAACTAATACAATCAGAAGTAGAACAACTAAATAGACCCAAAACAAAAAAAGAGATTGAAACGGTAATCAAAAAACTCCCAACAAAAAAAAGCCCTGGCCCGGACGGCTTTACTGCAGAGTTCTACCAAACTTTCAGAGAAGAGTTAACACCACTACTACTAAAGGTATTTCAAAGCATGGAAAATGATGGAATACTACCTAACTCATTCTATGAAGCCACCATCTCCCTGATACCAAAACCAGGTAAAGACATCACAAAAAAAGAAAATCACAGACCTATATCCCTCATGAACATAGATGCAAAAATCCTTAACAAAATTCTAGCCAATAGAATTCAAGAACATATCAAAAAAATAATCCACCACGACCAAGTGAGATTTATACCAGGTATGCAAGGGTGGTTTAACATTAGAAAAACCATTAATGTAATCCACCATATAAATAAAACAAAAGACAAAAACCGCATGATCTTATCAATTGATGCAGAAAAGGCATTTGACAAATCCAACACCCATTCATGATAAAAACTCTCAGCAAAATAGGCATTGAAGGAAAATTCCCCAGCATAACAAAGGGCATCTATACAAAGCCAACAGCCAACATCATTCTAAATGGAGAGAGCCTCACAGCATTTCCCTTGAGAACAGGAACCAGACAAGGATGCCCTTTATCACCGCTCTTATTCAACGTTGTGCTGGAGGTCCTAGCCAGAGCAATTAGGCTAGATAAAGAAATAAAGAGCATCCAGATTGGTAAGGAAGAACTAAAAGTATCTCTATTTGCAGATGACATGATCTTATACACAGAAAACCCCAAGGAATCCTCCAGAAAACTACTGAAACTAGTAGGAGAGTTTGGCAGAGTCTCAGGTTACAAGATAAACATACAAAAATCACTTGGATTCCTCTACATCAACAAAAAGAACATGGAAGAGGAAATCACCAAATCAATACCATTCACAGTAGCCCCCAAGAAGATAAAATACTTAGGAATAAATCTTACCAAAGATGTAAAAGACCTATACAAAGAAAACTACAGAGTACTACTGCAAGAAACTAAAAGGGACCTACATAAGTGGAAAAACATACCTTGCTCATGGATAGGAAGACTTAACATAGTAAAAATGTCTAGTCTACCAAAAGCCATCTGTACATACAATGCACTTCTGATCCAAATTCCAATGACATTTTTTAATGTGATGGAGAAACAAATCACCAACTTCATATGGAAGGGAAAGAAGCCCCGGATAAGTAAAGCATTACTAAAAAAGAAGAAGAAAGTAGGAGGCCTCACTCTACCTGATTTTAGAACCTATTATACAGCCCCAGTAGTCAAAACAGCCTGGTACTGGTACAACAACAGGCACATAGACCAATGGAACAGATTTGAGAACCCAGATATAAATCCATCCACTTATGAGCAGCTGATATTTGACAAAGGACCAGTGTCAGTTAATTGGGGAAAAGATAGTCTTTTGAACAAAAGGTGCTGGCATAACTGGATATCCATTTGCAAAAGAATGAAACAGGACCCATACCTCACACCATGCACAAAAACTAACTCCAAGTGGATCAAAGACCTAAACATAAAGACTAAAACAATAAAGATCATGGAAGAAAAAATAGGGACAACCCTAGGAGCCCTAATACAAGGCATAAACAGAATACAAAACATTACCAAAAATGACGAAGAGAAACCAAATAACTGGGAGCTCCTAAAAATCAAACACCTATGCTCATCTAAAGACTTCACCAAAAGAGTAAAAAGACCACCTACAGATTGGGAAAAAATTTTCAGCTATGACATCTCCAACCAGCGCCTGATCTCTAAAATCTATATGATTCTGTTAAAACTCAACCACAAAAAGACAAACAACCCAATCAAAAATTGGGCAAAGGATATGAACACACACTTCACTAAAGAAGATATTCAGGCAGCTAACAGATACATGAGAAAATGCTCTCGATCATTAGCCATTCAAGAAATGCAAATTAAAACTAGGAGGAGATTCCATCTCACTCCAACAAAAAAAAGGCTGGCATTAATCCAAAAAACACAAAATAATAAATGTTGAAGAGGCTGTGGAGAGATTGGAACTCTTATACACTGCTGGTGGGAATGTAAAATGGTACAACCACTTTGGAAATCTAGCTGGTGTTTTCTTAAAAAGTTAGAAATAGAACTACCATACAACCCAGAAATCCTACTCCTCAGAATACACCCTAGAGAAATAAGAGCCTTTACACAAACAGATACATGCGCACCCATGTTTATTGCAGCACTGTTTACAATAGCAAAAAACTGGAAGCAACCAAGATGTCCATCAACGGATGAATGGGTAAATAAATTATGGTATATTCATACAATGGAATACTACGCATCGATAAAGAAACAATGAGGAATCTGTGAAACATTTCATAACGTGGAGGAACCTGGAAGGCATTATGCTGAGTGAAATTAGTCAGATGCAAAAGACAAATATTGTATAAGACCACTATTATAAGATCTTGAGAAATAGTATAAACTGAGAAGAACACATACTTTCGTGGTTAGGAGGGGGGGAGGGAGGGAGGGTGGGAGAGGGTTATTTACTGATTAGATAGTAGATAAGAACTACTTAAGGTGAAGGGAAGGAGAATACTCAATACAGGGAAGGTCAGCTCAACTGGACTGGACCAAAAGCAAAGAAGTTTCTGGGATAAACTGAATGCTTCAAAGGTCAGCGGAGCAAGGGTGGGGGTTTGGGGACTATGGCTTAAGGGGACTTCTAAGTCAATTGGCAAAATAATTCTATTATGAAAACATTCTGCATCCCACTTTGAAGTGCGGTGTCTGGGTTCTTAAACGCTAACAAGTGGCCATCTAAGATGCATCAATTGGTCTCAACCCACCTGGATCAAAGGAGAATGAAGAGCACCAAGGTCACATGATAACTATGAGCCCAAGAGACAGAAAGGGCCACATGAATCAGAGACCTACATCATCCTGAGACCAGAAGAACTAGATGGTGCCCGGCCACAACCGATGACTGCCCTGACAGGGAGCACAACAGAGAATCCCTGAGGGAGCAGGAGATCAGTGGGATGCAGACCCCAAATTCTCATAAAAAGACCAGACTTAGTGGTCTGACTGAGACTAGAAGAATTCCGGTGGTCATGGTCCCAAACCTTCTGTTGGCCCAGGACAGGAACCATTCCCAAAGACAATTCATCAGACATGGAAGGGACTGGACAATGGGTTGGAGAGAGATGCTGATGAAGAGTGAGCTGCTTGTATCAGGTGGACACTTGAAACTGTGTTGGCATCTCCTGTCTGGAGGCGAGATAGGAGGGTAGAGAGGGTTAGAAACTGACAAAATGGTCACGAAAGGAGAGACTGGAAGGAGGGAGCAGGCTGACTCATTAGGGGGAGAGTAAGTGGGAGTATGGAGTAAGGTGTATATAAGCTTATAGGTGACAGACTGACTTGATTTGTAAACTTTCTCTTAAAGCACAATAAAAATTATTTTAAAAAATTGTGTCTTTCCTTTTTTCAATTCTGATATAAATACATAGATACACATATATATGATGTATGCATGTACACAACAAAGCATTTCAACAATCTTCACCTGCATAGTTCAGGGACATTATGTTCATCACGTTGTTCAACCATCACCCTTATCCATTCCCAGATTATACTACCACCCTCAACAGAAGCTCGGTGTCCCCTAAACATTGAGTTTTCCTTCTCTCCTCCCTCCTCCCTACCTTGGGAAGCCACTAATAAATTTTGGTCTCTATATACTTCCTATTCTAGATATTTCATATAAGTGGTGTCGTGGATTGAATTATGTACCCCCCAAAACATGTGTATTAACTTGGTTAGGCCATGATTCTCAGTATTCTGTGGGTGTCCTCCATTTTGTGATTGTAACTTAATGTTAAAGAGGATTAGGGTGGGATTGTAACACAATTACCAGATCACATCCCTCATCCAAAATAAAGGGAGTTTCCTTGGGGAGTGGCCTGTACCACCTTTTATCTCTCAAGAGATTTTATCTCAAGAGATAAAAGGAAAGGGAAGTAAGCAGAGAGTTAGGGACCTCATACCACCAAGAAAGTAGTGCTGGAAGCAGAGCAAGTCCTTTGGACCTGAGGTTCCTGCGCTGAGATGCTCCCAGACCAAGGGAAGACTGATGCATCACAAAGACCTTCCTCCAGAGCTGACAGAGAGAAAAAGCATCCCCTGAGCTGGTGCCCTAAACCCGGACTTCTAGCCTACTGGACTGTGAGAGAATAAATTTCTCTTTGTTAATGCCGTCCCCTTGTGGTATTTCTCTTATAGCTGTACTGGATAACCAAGACAAGTTGGATCATACAAGATTTGTCCTTTTGTGACTGACTGATTTAATTCAGAAGAATATTTTCAAGGTTCATACATGTTATAGCTCAAGCTTACTTTTAACACATGAGGACCTGGGTTCAGTTTGCTGGAAAACCAGCTCTGTGCTGCATCCATCAGCCTAATGGTTCTGAACATTTTGGGGGTGGTGGTGATCACTAAACTCCTTGGAGAATCTGATGAAAACTTTGGCCCTTCTTCCAGCAAAATGAGATAGGCATAAAAACCAGAAAACCAGTTGCCATTGAGTCTATTCATGGTGACCCCAGGTGTTGGAGAGTAGAATTGTGCCCCTTAAGGTTTTCAAAGCTGTGACCTTTCAGAAGCAGCTAGCCAGGTCTTTCTTCCTAGATGCCTGTGGGTGGGTTTGAACTGCCAACCATTTAGTTAGTAGCCAACTGCTTAACTATTTGTACCACCCAGGGATTCCTGAGCACAAGCGTGTTGTTGTTATTGTATGCTGTCGAGTCAATTTTGACTCCTAGATAGCAACCCTATAGGACAGAGTAGAAATGCCCCCATAGGGTTTTCTGGGTTGTAATCTTTATAAGAGCAGATTGCCAGGCCTTTCTCCAGCAGAGCTGCTGGTGGAGCATATGCATAGACCCATAATATTTTAGGTATAGGGTGTGTATTGGTTGGAGTGGTTGCAGGAGGGGGTATTCTGGGCTAAGAATCAAATAAGATGATGCCTGTGAAGGTGTTCTCTCAAAGTGCTGTACAAATGCCAGGCATTTATATTTCTTCACCTAGAGTTCTCAGGCCAAAACATTCTTCTAGTACCCTGTATTTAGCTGGACCGGCTTTAAAATCATTGCATTTTTGGAAGGTGCTGTTTGGTATGTGAGGGCTCGGTATAGGCCCCTTTTCTGAGAGGAACAGGTTTTTGTGATTCACTGATCTGAAATGTGGACATGCTTAAGTTTATTGCAGCTACCGAAAAGCTTCGTTCTTCTTACGTGGGGTACCATGTGTTCAGCCTGAACCAGCCACGCGGAACGTTCTGACCCGGCCTCTCCGCAGCGGGCCTGGCCTGGACCCATCGCCCACTTAAGAGTAGACCAACGTAGCTGGAACCAGTGCGTGTGAGATCTGAAACGGCCTATTTCACTGCCTTGAGAAAGAACTTTCTCTCCTCACCAATCTTTAAAAAAAATAGTTAATGTTATTTCTTCCCATTTTATCAAAGGAAAATTGGTTCATTTTAGAAAATAACAGACTGGCAAAAGGAAGTCAATAAAAATCACCAATAATCTCAACCTTCAGAGTGTTAATATTGTGGTATATGAGCTCCTAAACAGACAGACAGACAGACAGACAGACACACACACGCGTGCATGCACATACATACTTTACACGATGTGGTTGTACCATTCTGTTCCCTGCTTTACAGTTGGTTATTTCTCTTAACAAAAAAAGTGTAAGCATCTTCCAATAACTAAAGTGGTCCAATAACAGAACTGGCTGCCTCAAAAACAGTGGGACCCCAGCTCTGGAAGTGTTTCAGCAGAGGTTTGACGGGGCAGCTGTAGCAAAGATCTGTGTGGTGCTGAGCAGTTAAACCAAAAGCTTTTAAAGGATTCTGTGCACTAGAGGCCTTGGCAAAGTTTCTTCTGAAGTTTCACTGGAACCCTTGGGCGGGGGTTACCGGCTCCCACCTTTCCTAGCTTACCCTCCTTCCTAGGCTCCCAAATGCCATTAGCCTGGACTACATGAAATCAGCATTTGTCACCACTCTCCTGCCCCCATTGTTACCAGCCCCCAAGTAACCATCTTACTTGCAGAGGCTGTCATTCATGGGACCCTTTTACTTTCAAGCAATGACCTAACTGGTTCTTTTCTTGATAGAAAGGAGAGAATATTTTTTTTATTCTACGGCCATCCTACTGTGGGCACTTAGATTTTTTATTTAGCACTCCACGGCTGGTTGTTTCGTGTGTGTGTATGTGTGCACGCACAGTCGTGTGCATGTGTGTGTGAGCTGATTTTTAGTTGCTGAAATCATCCTATTGCAATGATTTCATCATGTTCAAATCTCACACTGATTAGTGCTCCAGTGCGTGGGCAATTGCCTGGGCTTGCAAATGGTTATGTACCGAGAATGTGGTTGGTTAAAGTATGTTCACAAAAGGGTCTTACCTTTATTTTATTAATTTAATTGTTAGATTCTTAATTATGAGATAGGCCAAGAATACAGAAAAACATAGAGAAATATAAGTGACTTCCATATATCCCATTCCCTTGATCTAACAGATGTGTACTATTTTGCCATATTTCCTCAGAATTTTTTCTTTTTGTAGGAAGTAAAATAGTAAAGACAGAGCTAAAGCCCAACTCCCATTCCTTCCCACTCCTTGGCTTAAACACTAAACTGATATTGCATGTTTTTATATTTTTACTGAAGTCCGTGGATGGTGCAAATAGTTAACATTCTTGGCTGCTAAACAAAAGGCTGGAGGTTTGAGTCCACCCAGAGGGGCCTCGGAAGAAAGACCTGGTAATCTACTAAGGAAAAGTCAGTCATTGAAAACCCTATGGTGCACAGTTCTACCCTGACAGACATGGGGTTGCCATGAGTCAGAATTGACTCAATGACAACTGGTTTTTATATTTTTACTACATATGAGAATGTGGCCATAAATAATATATAATTTTATTTTGTTTGTTTTTAAGATTTACTAAATATTATCATACTGTAATCATATCATTTGTAATCTTTGTTTTTCACTTAACACTATGTTTCTGAGATTTATCCGTGTTAGCTAACGAAGCTCTCATTGATTCATTTTCACTGTTACGTGGTATTCCATAGCATGAAATGAGACAACTTGTTTACCCATTTTACTAATTGGACATTTAGGCTGCCCCCACACCCTTTTGTTGCTTTTGCGAATAAGGCTGTGATGAAAATCTGTGGACTTGTTTCCTTACTCGTGCGAAAGTTTGAGAATATTCCTAGGGTACAGATTTCGAAGTAGGATTGAGGGTTCACAGGATGTGCAACTTCATTTTGTTGTTGAGAATAAGTCTTTTGATTGTTGTTTTTAGTTTAGTTTAGCTTTTGTTTTAAACAGAGGAAGTCAACATCACTCATTCATTCATTCATTCATCCATAAACATTTATTGAGTACCTATCAGGAGCCCTAGTGGCACAGTGGTTAAAAACGCAGCTGCTAACCAAAAGGTTGACAGTTTGAATCCATCAGCTGCTCCTTGGAAACCCTTTGGGGCAGTTCTACTCTGTCCTATAGGGTCGCTATGAGTTGGAATTGACTTGATGGCAACAGATTTGGTTTGGTTTTTTGAATCATGTGTCAAATATGTAAAAAGGTGAATAAAATTTAGTTCCTGCCATCAAGAAACTCACATCTTAGTCAAAGACAGACAAGGGCATGATTATACAGTAAAAGTGGCAGAATCAAGGTGGTAGGAGAGCCCAGAGGTAGAGTAATGAGTTCATGATGAAAGGAACCCAATGTAATCATCCTGCCACCAGGTGGTTGGCTGAGCCCCAGGGAAGACCGCTACTTAGCATTCATCTCTGCTGTGGTCAGGTTAGGCCCTCCCACAGAAACAAATGGTTAATTCAACTCAGAAGCTCAGTTGTCACAGCCCATTAGTAACAATTATCACTTGGCACAGTAGTCTTGCCCTGCTGGGAAACCTCATAAAAAAGGGGTTAGACATCGTTCAAAGAAGCTGCTATGATTCCTGTAAAATAATAATCATTCGATATGTATTTAATGAGTTTTTAATAATAATGGCTATTAATAAAAAAAAAATCCATTGTTGTCGAGCCGATTCTGACTCATAGAAACCCTATAGTACAGAGTAGAACTGTCCCATAGTGTTTCCAAGGAGCGACTGGTGGATTTGAACTGTTGACCCTTTGGTTAACAGCTAAGTTCTTAACCACTACACCACCAGGGCTCCATAGCTATTAATAGTTCATATTAATTGAGTGCCTGGCACTGGAGATACAGAGAAGACATAGTCCCACACTAGTGGGAAAAAAAACCCAAACCCTTTGCCATCAAGTTGATTCTGACTCATAGCGACCCTATAGGACAGAGAAGTGCCCCATAGAGTTTCCAAGGAGCACCTGGTGGATTTGAACTGCCAACCTTTTGGTTCACTGTAGCTTTTAACCACTATGCCACCAGGGCCACCGGGGTTTCCACACTAAGCCCTTGATTATAGGACAGGGTGGTCAGTGTTAGGTTAGAGATTAGTGGAATGGCTGTAGGGCCACAGAGGAGCAACGTCTAATATAGACTGGGGGAGATCTTCAGGGGAGGCTTCTTGGAGAAGGTGGCCCTCAAGCTGAGGCTTTCAAGAAGAGTAGGAGTTAGCTTGACCAGCAGGATAAGGCTGCATTAGGCTTTTTTTTTTTTTGGTGCAAGAAATAAGATGTTATGTTAGCCTTAGCAGTGGAGCCGTAGTACAGCTGGGGCTCATGGAGACTGGGTGTAGTGTAGTGATTCTCTGTTATAGATTGAACTGTGTCGCCAAAAATGTGTGTTGACTTGGCTAGGCTATGATTCCCAGTATTGTGTGATTGTCCACCATTTTGTGATCTGATGTGATCATCCTATGTGTTGTAAATCCTAATCCCTCTGATGTTAAGCATAACAATGATTTTAAGGATGGCGCAGGATCAGGCAGTGTTTCATTCTGTGGTACATAGGGTCACTATGAGTCAGAACCGACTCGACAGCACCTAACCACAACAACAACATGATGTTAATGAGGCAGGATTAGAGGCAGTTATGTTAATGAGGCAGGACTCCACCTACAGGATCAGGTTGTATCTTGAGTCAAACTCTTTTGAAATATAAAAGAGAGAATCAAGCAAAGAGGAGAGGGGCCTTATTACCTCAAGAAGAGCCAGGAGTGGAGCACATCCTTTATACATGGGGTCCCTGCTCTGAGAAGCTCCTAGGCCAGGGGAAGATTGACAAAAAGGACTTTTCCCCAGAGCCAACAGAGAGAGAAAGGCTTCCCCTGGAGCTGAGGCCCTGAATTTGAACTTTTAGCCTCCTAGATTGTGGGAGAATAAATTTCTGTTTGTTAAGCCATCCACTTGTGGTATTTCTGTTATAGCAGCACTAGATAACTAATACTCTCAGACTCCAGTATGCATCAGAATTGCCTGGAGGGGTTTTTAAAACACATATTACTGGACCCCATCACCAGAGTTTTTAATTCAGTTGGTGGGGCCTGAAAATTTGCATTTCTTACTGGTTCTCAGGTGATGCTGATGCTGCTGGTCCAGGGACCGCACTTTGAGAACCACCTTTCTAAGGCAAGTCTGGCAACCTCCACAACAGAAGTTCATGGATCTTGGCCTTACTTAGTCTTGTGCATCACCATTATCATGACTTGGCTACCTTCACTGTTTTTGATGCTTTTATCTTCTTAGGGACTGCTCGTCACCTGCTGCTCCGTATGCCTTTTCTTTACCTTGTTGCTTGCTTTGGCTCACTTGTGGTTTGGTCCACTTACAGCCTAACACGGTCCTTCTGGCTCACAGCCTCTTTGTGTGAATCTCTTTGGCTTCACTCCCATTATTACTAGTCTATGCTTTGCACATTTTCCTGTTTAAATACTGAAAAGAGAGAAATTTGATCGGCCAAGTTTGTTCTTATGTGGGCAGAAATTACTGTGCTAAGCCACCTCAGAAGTTGCTGGTCAGCCCATGAAGTGGCTTTTCTACAGCTCAGATGTCCACTTGTGAGAGTAGAGACTATGATCCCAAACCTCCAAACCCAGAAAACCAATGTTGGAAGTCTGAGAAGTATCCGTATTTGTGTTGTCAATGAATATATGTGCCTGTACCCACATATTTGTATTTACACTTATCTATAATTTTTTTGGTTTTTTAAATAAATGCTTCTATCTGTTCTCACCTATGTACACACTTATACCTACCCACATACCAATTTGCCTATATCATTCATGTGCTCAACCACTTGTTTTTACTTTGGTTGTGCCATGCTCACTACATCACACTTGGTGTAACTTCCCCCATCACCACAATTAACGAGTCACTATGGTATACATGGTATAAAGTGTACTTTCCCCACCACCCCGAAAGGAACATTGGTCTCTCTGTATTTATCTATTCTTGTCTTCTTATAAAATAGGGATCATATATTTGTCCTTATGTGCTTGACTTATTTCATGTAGCATTATGCCCTCCAGATTCAACCATGTTATAATATGTTTTGCCGACTCATCATTGTTCTTTACGGTTGTGTAGTATTCCATTGTATGTATATGCCACAATTTGCTTATCCACTCATCCACTGATGAGCACTTTGGTCATTTCCATTTATATGCTATTGCGAATAAAGCAGCAAACATAAATGTGCATTTGTTCGTGTCATTATTTTTAGATCTCTGGGGTATATATGTAGAAGTGGGATCGTGAGATCATAGGATAGTTCTATTTCTAGTTTTTTGAGAAAGTGCCATACCATTTTCCATAGTGGTTGTACTATTTTATAGTCCCACCAGCAATGGATAAGAGTTCCAATCTCCCCATGTCCTCATCAAAATTCATTATTATTATTATTTTAATAAGTGCCATTTTAGTTTTTATGTATGGTGTGAGGTATAGGCTCTGCTTCATTTTTTTTTACAGATGGACATTCAATTTTGCCAGCACCATTTGTTAAAGAGATTGTCTTTTCCACATTTAATGGACTTAGTGCATAATTGTGTCTCTAGAAGGCCATTTCATCATTCCATCAGGCCAGTTGCTTCAGGATGATGGGAATATGATAAGACCAGTGAATTCTGTGAGCACAGGCCCATTGCCGCAGTTCATTTGCTGTGAACTGAGTCCCTTGATCTGAGGCAGTGCTGTGTGAGATACCATAACGGTGGAATGAGGCATTCTGTAAGTCCATGGATGCTAGGTTTGGCAGAAGCATTTGTGCGTAGGGAAGGCAAGTCCATATCCAGAGTAAGTGTCTATTCCAGTAAGAACAAAAACTGCCCTTTTCATGATGGAAACAGTCCGATGTAATCTACCTGTCACCAGGTTGCTGGATGATCACCTTGAGGAATGGTGCCATATCGGGGACTCAGTATTGGTTTTTGCTGCTGGCAGATTGGGTGCTCAGCAGTGGCTGTAGCCAAGTTAGCCTTGGTGAGTGGAAGTCCATGTTGCTGACCTCATGCATAACCTTTGTCTTAGTTAGCTAGTGCTGCCATAACAGAAATACCACAAGTGGAGGACAGCAGCACAATAGTGGGAATCATGGCCTAACCAAGTTGATACACACATTTTTTGGGGAACATAATTCAATTCATGACATTCCACCCTTTGGCCCCCAAAAAATCACATCCTTGCAACATGCAAAACATATTCACCCCATCGTATCATAGCAAAGTCTTAACTGCAAGTCCAAAATCCAAAAATTCTTCTTCATCTGTGAAATCTAGAATACAAGTTATCTGCTTCCCAGGGCACAGTGGCAAAACAGGCACAAGCTAGACATTTCCATTACAAATGGGAGAAACTGGAGGGAAAGAAGGAATAACAAGCACCAAGCAAGTCAGTAGAACACATTACATTAGCCCTCAAAGCTTTGAAAATAATCTTCTGTTCTCTGAGACAATTTACACAATGGCCCTGCCCTGCAGACTCTAGATATTAGCCACAGTCTCTGGATTCTGAATGGAGGCCTCTTGGCCCTGGGCTTCAACTCCACCTTCCAGGCCCACTGGGATAGCAACTCTGCTCCCTCGGCTTTAGACGCCATTCTCCTTGTCCATCTGAGTGGGCAACTCCGCCCTTAGAAACACCAGAAGCCATGGCTCCACCCTTTGAAACCCCTGAGGTCATGGCCATACCTTTTGATACTGAGGCAGCTCGGCTTCTTGTGTTGTTTCTTCAGCTTCTGCTTCCTGGTTTCTTGGCTGGTTTCTTGGCCTCTTGCCTCCTCGGGCCTCATGCCTGCATCTGACCTGCTGGGGCAATTGTTCCAAAGCTCTGTAGCTCCACCGTTAAGTGTCCGGAGGAGCCTCACTCCGCCAGGAAGCCTCCTGCACACAGGCATTCAGCTCTCTCACTCTGTGGGTTGGCTCCAGCACCATTTTGTGCTGGTCTCCTGGTTCTGCTGCTGTCAGTTGTTTGTGGCTGCCACTTCTCTGCTGCTGCAGGCTCTCAGCTGCACTGGTCCACTGCCTCTGTTACTCCTCTATCCATTCAGAGTTTCAAAACCACTTCCACATTTTAGGCGTCTGTTAGAGCAGCACCCCACTCTCTTGGTACCAAATTCTGTCTTAGTCATCTAGTGCTGCCATAATAGAATTATCACAAGTGGATAGCTTTAACAAGCAGAAATTTATTTCCTCACAGTAAAGTAGGCTAAAAGTCCAAATTCAAGGCGTCAGCTCCAGAGGAAGGCTATCTCTCTCTGTCGGCTCTGGAGGAAGGTCCTTGTCCTCAATCTTCCACTGGTTGAGGAGCTTCTCAGGCAAAGGGACCCTGTGTCCAAAGGATGTCCTCTGCTCCTGGTGTTGCTTTCTTGGTGGTATGAGGTCCCCAACTCTCTGCTCACTCTCCTTTCCTTTTATCTCTTGAGAGATAAAAGGTGGTGCAGGCCACACCCCAGGGAAACTCTCTTTACCTCGAAATCAAGGAAGCGACCTGAGTGAGCGTGGTGTTACAAGCCCATCCTCATCCTCTGAACATAAAATTACACTCACAAAATGGAGGACAACCACAAAATAGTGGGAATTATGGCCTAACCAAATTGACACACACATTTTTTGGGGAACATAATTCAACCCATGACAGCCTTCATCCTTGCTACCATGGCCACTTTGTTCATGAGCCCATTGGGTGATGATGGAAGTGACTGGGGAAAGAGGATGACTGGTTTCCACAGAACATATCATCCTACCTACTTGATTATTAAAATCCTCCTAGCCAATGCCACTTGTTGGTAAGCATTCACATGAAACACAAATATCTTCATTTCTTTGGCCCATTCGGAAAGATCTATCTACATATCTCTTCCCCATAGCTCCTTGTCTCCAGTTTTCCAGTCGTGTTCCTTCCAAGTCCCTGACCATCCAGCTACACCATTAGCCACAGCCCAAGAATCAGTACACAGTCACACATCTGGCCAATTCTCTTTCCAAGCAAAGTGAACAACCAGGTGCACTGCTCAAAGTTCTGCTGATTTGGAGGATTTCCCTTCACCACTGTCCTTCAGGGAGGTCCCAGAAAGAGGCTGTAATGCTCCTGCTGTCTAATTTCAAGTGGTGCCTGCATATCATGAGGAACTATGTATAAACCAGGCAGGAGTTTTCTCTTCCTCCGTCAACTGATCATAAGGAACTCCCCATGAGGGTATACGTGCAGACTGGGAGAAGGCAGATAATATGACAGGAGAGGAGAACATGGGCATTTGGGCCACTTCCTAATGCAACTTACTTGTGCCTTCAAGTCCTGCTCAGGCCTGATCTCTTATATACCACTTCCATTTAATGATGGGGTGCTGCTGGGGACATCCAGCTTTATAACTCTCTGGGTCAGACAACACCCAGTTCATGATGGGCAGCTCAGGCCACATGGTGACTTGGTGACCGAGGATTAAGCATTCAATTTCTGCTCAGGCCCAGTAACAAGCCAAAAGCTGTTTCTCAAAAGGAGAGTAGTTATCTGTAGTGGATGGCAGAGCTTTGCTCTAAAACCCTGAGGATCTGCCATATGATTCACCTATACAGATCTATCAAAGGCTCCAAACAGCATCTCTATCTGCCACTGACACTTCATGCAGCACTGGATCAGCTGTATCACATGGCCCAGGTGGCAGAGTGGCTTGCATAGCAGCCTGAACCTGTTGCAGAGCCTTCTCTTGTTCTAGGCTCCTCTCAAAACTAGCAGCTTTTGGATTCACTTGATAAATAGACCAGAGTAGCACACCCAAATGAGGGATGTGTTGCCTCCGAAATCCAAAGAGGCCCACCAGGTGTTGTGCTTCCTTTTTAGTTGTGGGAGGGGCCAGGTGCAATAACTTAACCTTTCCTTTAGAAGGAATATCTTGACATGCCCCACACCACTGGATCCCTAGAAATTTCGCTGAGGTTCAAGGTGCTTAAATTTTTGTTGGATTAATTTCCCACCCTCTAGATAGGGTTGCTTTGAGTCAGAATCAACTCGACAGCACTGGGTTTTGGGTTAGCATGTGAATGTATTATATCAATCAGTTCAAAGTCATTGACACTTCTTCCTTACTAGGTCCAACCTGCATAATGACATCAGTGTAATGGACCAGTGTGATGTCTTGTGGAAGGGAAAGGTGGTCAATTATGACATAGGACTGGAGTGTTGGTATACCTCTGACGTAGGACAGTGAAGGTGTATTGCTGGCCTTGCCAGCTGAAGGCAAACTGCTTCTGGTGGTCCTTCGAGTAAAAGGCATTGGCCAAATCAATAGCTGCATACCAAGAACCAGGAGATGTATTAATTTGCTCAAGCAAAGACACCACATCTGAAACCTTAGCTGCAATCAGTGTCACCACCTGGTTAAGTTTGTGATAATCCACTGTCATTCTCCAAGGTTCATCTGTTTTTTTGCACAGGCCAAATAGTTGAGTTGAATGAGGATGTGGTGAGAATCACAGAAACAGTACTTTTGGAGTGTAGTGTACCTCTTCCTGGGTCACACTTTGTATTTCACCTTTTGGGGTTCATTGGAATTTAAGTGTAGTTATAGGTCTGGAAGCAAAAATGGGTGGTGGAGATGTGTTCTGAGAACATTCAACAATGTCTTTTAAGGCATCTGCCTCAGCCGCCTCCCCTGTCGAAGATTCAGACACTGCCCTAGGCGATATCTCTGATGAAGGGTGTTCAGACACAGCTGGGTTCATCTCATCAGATGGGGGTGGAAGGGCTAATGATTTTACTGAAGAGGGTAGCTTAACAGACAAGGATGGCGTAATCTCTTCAGATGGGAGTGATAGGATTTGTTCTGTTGGCAGGAGTGAGTCAATGAAATGTATGGGTTCAGTGTCTCCAGTTTCCTTATTATTTGCCCATACGTTCTGGATCCCAAGTTTCAGGATCCCATTTCTTCACGATCAATGCCCTCACTTTAACTTCAGGCAACATTTGAGGTTGGGAATTTAATTGGCATTGTAATTCAGCCACTCTTACAATAAGACTCTGGGTTTGGTTTTCGGTAATATAAGCTCTGTTGTTACAAGAAATAAGGCTTTTTTTCAGGGCAAAAATTGCAACTTTGAGGTCATTTGTGCATCACTTGAGCTGTAGTTCTGGAGCCCTGAGCTGACCTCTTTCTTTCACCAATTTGTCTGGTGAAAGTAGGACCAAACAGCCAGCTTCCTTATGCTTCTCATTCTGATAAAATTTTAGTAAAGTATTAAACATGTAATCACCCAGAACCTTGCCTCTCACCAATATGTGATCTATTGGTGGTGATATTTTGTGTGTTTCTATTGCCACCTCATGCCATAGAGTAGCAGTGGCCTCTTTACTACTGGAAGCAGAGTCATCAATATCTTTAAGACTAACCAAAATCAAAAAACAAAACAAAAAAGACAAACCCATTGCTATCAAGTCAACTCCAATTCATTGCAACCCTATAGGATGGAGTAGAACTGCCCCATAGGGTTTCCAAGGAGTGATTGGTGGATTCAAACTGCTGACCTTTTGGTTAGCAGCTGAGCTCTTAAGCACTGCACCACCAGAGTTGAGAATCAATTTAGAAAACTCATCCTTAAAATTTTATTTCTCCAGAACCACTCCCAGTACCGAATGTCTTAGGCTAAGTTTTCTAAAGAAGCAAAACCAGTGAAGCACACACACACAGCCACACACACACATATGTGTGTGTATATATATATATAGAGAGAGAGAGAGAGAGAGATTTATCTCAAGGAAATGGCTCACATGGAGGCTGACGAATCCAAGATCAGCAGGTAAGACAGCAGGCCGCTGGCTCAAAGGCTGCAAAGGCTGAAGAATCCCAAGACTGGCAGGAAATATGACAGGCCACTGGCTCAAGTTTCAAGAACTAGAAGTCAGATGATGATGAGCTGAATGCAGGATCCAGAGTGAGCAAATGCCAGCGAGCTTTGCCAAATATCCATATATATTGGATGCACCCCTGAAGAAACTCCCCTTACAACTGATTGGCTGATCACATCAAAAAGGTGATTACATTACAATACGAAATGGAGGATAACTACATCATTACATGAAACTGCCAAATTAAGTCATTACATAACTGCCAAATCACTTATAATCATGGTCCAGCCAATCTGACACATAACATTAACTATCACATCTACTATTGCAGAACTGTCTATTTTTCTTTTCAATTCTGTTAGTTTGTTTTATGTATTTTGCAGCACTTTCATTGAGTGTGTAAATATTTATTATGGTTATGTCCTCTTGGAGAATCAACCCTTTAGTTATTGCATGTATAATGTCCCTCTTTTGCAATGAATTTTGACTTAAAATCTATTTTATCAGAGATTATTATTGCCACTCCTGCTCTCTTTTGGTTACTGTTTGCTTGATAAATTTTTTTCATCCTTTGATTTTTAACCTATTTATGTCTCTGTGCCTAAGGTGTGTCTCTTGTAGGCAACGTATTGATGGTTCATGTTTTTTTAATCCTTTCTGCCACTCTCTGTCTCTTGACTGGTGCTTTAACCATTTACATTCAGTGTGATTATCAATAGGTATAAATTTACTGCTGCTATTTTGTCATGCTTTTTTTTTGTGGTATTAATGGTTTCTTTGTTCTACTTGTAAACCCTGGTGGTGTACTGGTTAAGAGCTATGTCTGTTAACCAAAAAGTCAGCAGTTCAAATCCACCAGGTGCTCCATGGAAACTCTGTAGGACAGTTCTACTCTGTCCTCTTGGTTTGCTATGATTTGGAACCGACTTGATGGCAATGGGTTTTTTTGTTGTTGTTGTTGTTCTGATTAATTTTCTGTGCTGAGTTCTTTGTTTATGAATTTTCTTTTCATATCCTCATTCTTGTTTATATTGTGTTTACTTAGTCTTTTTTTAATTTCCTTCTTTATTTTGGTGGGTAGATTTATTAATGTTCTTTGTGGTTACTCTGAAATTTACCTTTATCTTCCTAAATTTAAAACAGTCTGTTTTACCTTCATATTGTCTTGACTTTCTCTCCATATAGAAATTTTATAATTACACCATTTATTCCTCCTTTTGGTTTTGAAGTTGTCATCATTTACAAATTGACATCTCTGGTTCCCTATTTTCAGTTTTATTTTACTTCTGTGACTTCTTTATCTGGCGTGGTATCTGAGCGATGCTGTTGTTTGTCTTAATCTCAGGTTGTTATCTGATGTTGGTTGTCTGTCTGAAGGAGTCCCTTTAGTATTTCTTTAAGTTTGGTCTGGTTTTTACAAAGTCACTTAATTTCTGTTTTTCTGGTTATGTCCTAGTTTTGCCATCACATTTGACAGTTTCGCTGGATATATGATTCTTCATTGGCAATCCTTTTCTTTCAGAATTGTATATGTGTCATCACACTGTCTTTCTCCCCACCGAGAAATCAGCATATAGCCTTATTGGTGCGCCCCTTTGTAGGTGGTATTTCATTTTTCATTAGCTGCTCTCAGAATTCTTTCTTTGTCTTTGGTTTTGGAAAGTTTGATTATGATATGCCTTGGTGACATTCTTTTGGGGTCTAACTTCTATGGGGCTCGTTGAGCTTCTTGGATGGAAACCTTCTTATCTTTCATGATATTAGGGAAGTTTTAAGCCACTAAATCCTCAAAGATTCTCTGTGATTTTTTTCCCCTTCCTCTTCTGGAATTCCTATTGCACATAAATTATTCCCTTTGATAGTGTCCCACATAACTCTTAGACTTTCTTCATTCTTTCTTCTGATTGTTATTCAAACAAATTAGTGTCAAGGAATTTGTCCTCTATTTCATTGGTTCGTTCTTCCACTGATTCAATTCCACTTCTATATCCTCCCATTGAGTTATCTATTTCTGATATTTTATTGTTCATCTTCTGGATTTCTAGTTGTGTTTTTGTAGTTTCTAATTACTTTGTCATTTTGTTCTTATGTTGTTTTCCTAAATTCTATGTAAGTCTTTTGAATTCCTTATCAGGTAGAGTTATTACCATTTTTTCCTCAAGAAGGTTTTCAGCCCCTTTATTTTGTTACTTGTTTGAGCTATCTTATCCTGTTTGTTCATATGATTTGTTATTGTCTGCTGTCTCCAAGGCATTAAGGTGTTAATTAATTTATATTTTTCTTTATTGATTGTATGCAGTTTGTTTTGTCCTGATTTTTAAAAATTTGTTTTGATGTATCCTGAGCTTTTTTTCTTCTTTCTCTTTGGTATGTCTTTCTTCCTTTGTATTATTTTAACTGCTGTTGTTTTGTGGTTCTGTTCTATGTATGACTTTGGTGGTGTCTGTTGGCTGGGCATAATTTCCTCTCTATAATGGGTATGGTGGGTCTTACCCCTGTGCAAGTCCTCTGGTGTTAGGCTTGTATGTCTTCCTTCACTGGATTGTGTGGTGGAGGGTGAGCAGGTTCTTTCCCCGATATTTGGTGACAAGTGTTGTGTGGTAAAGGTCCCTCCACAGCCCTTGTGGGACCACGGAGTCCTTCTGGGTTGGTGCTGGCAATTAGTGTGTTCTCCGGAGGTCAGGGCAGGAAGTCTCCATACCTGCTGTGAGGGAGCGCTACTCCAATGGACAGAGTAGGCTCACTGAGTGTGCACAAATTGGCATGTCAGTAGGTGGAGAGGTACCAAGGGGTTTCAGTGCTAAGTACAGACATGCTGCAGGAACTGTTTGTGTGTGGGATGTGTGATGTTGCAGCCAGGTGGATGTTGGATGTGGGCACTAGGATCTCCTGCTCGTCATTTGGCAGAGGTGCAGATGGCATCTCTTAGCATGTGACTGGTGCTGCTGGTGAGGTGATGTGTCTGTCTGGTCACCAGAGCATGGATTCTGAGAGTGCCCTTGCTGATCACAGGTTGGGGTCTATGTGTGCATACTGGCAGTTGCTGGGTGATTGGGGCAAGGGTGCACAGAACATCAGTCACTAGGTGAGTGGGCCAGGCTTGCACATGGAAGTGTAAGTGCCTGTACCTCAGGGTGGGGGAGGTGGACATAGCCAATTTTGCATGCACAATTGTGGGCCTCCTTCTCCTCAGGGAGAGTGTGGTGGGCATGGCCAGGCTTGTGACCTTCATCTCTGGTCCGCTGAACTTCAGGGATGGGTGGTGGGCATGGATGGGCTTGCACGCATCAGCTAGGGGCTCTGGCACTTCCGGGAGGGGGTGGTAGGTGTGGCTGGCTTGCGCACATCAGTGTGGACCTCCTGAGCCTCAGGTAGGGAGTGGTTGGTGTGGCCAAGCTTGTGCCCTTCAGTGTGGGCCACCTGCTCCTCAGGGAGGGGTAGTGGTTGTGGCCAGGCTTTTCCGCATCTGCTAGGGCCTCCGGCATCTCAGGGAGGGGGTGGTGTATGGGGTCGGGCTTGCACACCTTGGCTCTGTCCATCTGTGCCCCAGGGCAGATGGTAATGCAGATGGTAGATGGGATTACTGCTTGCACAGGGCCAGTTCTGGGTGGAGGGCTCTTGTTGTTACTGTGTAGGTTTGACTTTTCACTGGGTAGCTTCCATTCAAATGGCCAGACCATTTACATAAGCAGACCCTGCACTAATACCTAGTTTCCTCCCTTCTTGTGCTCACCAGAGAGGCTAGAGCTCTCACTTGCCTCTCTGCTCCCCCCTTCCTTTACTTCCTCACAACTGGCACTCCCTGTCTACACTTTCTCCTTCTCTAAGACTCAGATCGTTCAGTCTGTTTTGCTTGCTGTAGAGGCACTTCTCTGTAGTTCCCCGGTTTCAAAGCTATACCACTTCCATGCTACCCCCCTCCCCACCCCCCGGGGTGCTGGGAGTCCCAGGCTATGCCCTGCACACCTTGTTGTTTCTTTCCAGGGTTGTTTGAGCAGAATATCTGCCACCAGCTGTGTTCTCTTTGTGGTTGCTTTCCTGGGTTCCTCACCTCAGGTTGCTGTTAGATGCCATCCAAAAATGTCTATGCTGCTCTGCACCAGCAGGCAGGGCCCGGATGACCCGTCAATCTGTTTTCCTGCTGGCCTCATTCCGTCTCTCCTAGTCAGTGCTTAGTCTGTTTCTTCAACTCTCTGTTTGATGTTCTGGGATCTGAGGTCGTTTTCGTGTCTAATTTAGTTTCCTGAGTCTTTGTTGTTAGGAGGTTGTTACGGTGGGTGCATGTATCTATGGTGCCATATTGACCGGAACTCGCTCTACCTCGCTCTGGGAAGGCAGTCTGTTTCTAGGAATTTGTCCGTTTCATCTAGTTTTTCAAATTTGTTGGAGAACAATTTTTCGTAGTAATCAGTTACGATCTTCTTTATCTCTGTTAGATGGGTTGTAATGTCACCAATTTCATCTCTTAATTTGGTTCTTTGCCTATGCTGTTTTTTTTCTTTTATTAATCTAGCCAGTGGTTTGCCTATTTTATTGATCCTTTCCAAGAAGTAACTTCTGGTTTTGTTAATTCTTTCTATTGTTTTTCTATTTCATTTATAACTGCCCTGATCTTTATTATTTTATTTTTTTCTGGTAGTTTTTTGGCTTCTTCTGCTCTTCCTTTTCTGTTTGTTCAAGTTTTCAGTTAACGTTAATGATTTTGGATCTGTCTTCTTTTTTAATGTAGGTAGTTATTGCTATAATTTTCCTCTTAGTACTGCTTTTGCTTTGTCACAAAGGTTTTGATATGCTGTATTTCATTTTTGTTTGATGCTAGGAATTTTTTAACTTCATTTTTGATTTCTTCTGTGACCCAATAGTTTTTTTATTAGTATATCATTTGGTTTCCATGTATTTATTTATTTTTTCCTGTCATCGATTTCTAGCTTTCATACCATTATGGTCAGAGAAGATGCTTTATATGATTCCAATCTTTCTGAATTTATTGAGACTTATTTTTTGTCCTAGCATATGGTCTATTGTGGGAAATGATTCGTGTGTGCTGGAGAAGAATGCGTATCATCCTGATGTTGGGTGGAGTGTTCTATATATGTCCCCTAGGTCCAATTGGCTGCTGATTTTATTTATCAATGTTCTTAGTGATCTATTTAGATGTTCTATCTATAATTGAAAGAGGTGTGTTGAAGTCCCCTTCTCCTTTCATGTTAGCCAGTGTTTGTTTCATGTATTTTGGTGCATTGCTGTTAGGGGCACATATGTTTATAATTGTTAGTCTTCTTGATGGATTGACCCTTTTATTTTTATGTAATGTCCTCCTTTATCTCTTGTAATAGATTTTGATTTAAAGTCTATTTTATCTGATATCAGAATTCTCTTTTTTGTTTATGGGTTGCATGAAATATTTTTCGCCATTCTTTTCAGTCTGTTTATGTCCTCATGTCTAAGGTGTGTTTCTTGTAGGCAGCAAAAGGATGGATCTTGTTTTTTAATCCATTCTGCCACTCTCTGCCTTTTTCCTGGGGTGTTCAGACATTTTACATTTAAGGTTGTTACTGAAAATGAAGTGTCTATCTCATTCATTTTGCTTTTTTTGCGTGTTTTGTATCTTGTTTGTTTGTTTTTGTTTGTATTTGGCTGCTTTTTTGTGACAAGGCTTTTTGCTAACTTCCTTCTTCTGAATGTTTCTTCTTGGTGATTTCTTAGTGGTTACCACATATGTTATATTACACAGTTTACAATTGCAACAGTATTTAACATCTGAATGACAGTTAACATACAACCTTAACATAGTAAATCTATTCCTGATATACTCCTCCCTCCCCCATTTCCTGTTGGTGTGTCTCCATTAACATCAATATGCAACCTATGTTTGATAAGTTTGCTTTGTATTTGTTTCTTACAAACTTGATGTTGTATTGTTCGTGAGATTTAATTATTGGGTTTATTCCCTGAAAATATCATATACTTGATCCTTATGGTTGCCTGTGTTGTATTTTTGGAGATCTCTCTCTCTCATTTTTTTTTTTTTCCTGTGTATAGATACTAGTATTTATTTAGTGCTCTTGCCTCTCCGTTTGGAGCACTCCTTTGAGTAAATACTTGCAGAGCTGTTCTGGTGGTGGCACATTCCCAGAGCATGTTTGTTTTGGAATGTCTTTTTCCCCGTAGTTTTTGAATGGCACCTTTGCTGGGTAAAGAATTCTTGCTTGGCATTTGTTTTCTTTCAGTGTGTTATACATGTCTCTCTATTGTCTTCTGCCCTCTAGAGTTTCTGTGGAGAGATTCATGCTGATTGTTATGAAAGCCCCTTGGTATGTTATATTGTGTTTCTCTTGCTGATTTCAGAATTTTCTCCTTGTCTTTGGTTTTCAAGAATTTTATTAGATGTGATGCAGAGTTGGTCTTTTTGTGTCTCTTTTAACTGGGGTTCGTGTAGCTTCCTGTACTTCAGACTTGGTTTTCTGTTCAGATCTGGGAAATTCTCTCTGATTATCTCTTAGAAAATAGTTTCCACGTCTTTATTGTTGTTAAGGTGCTCTGGGATTCCAATAATTCTAATGTTAGATTTTTAAATTGAATCCCATATTTCCTTTTGGGTTTGTTTGCTTTTCTTTGTTCTTTTTCTCTTGAGATTTGATAAATTTAATTATTTTGTCTTCTAGTTTATTTATTCTGTCTTCTGTCTTTTCCACTCTATTGCTGAATGTTTCTCTTGCTTTTTTAATTCAGTTGTTTTATTCTTCAGTTCCAGTAATTCTCTTTGTTTTTTTGATGTTTCAATTTCCATGTTGTTCCTCCATTTGTTTCCTGATCTCCGTTAGTTTTTTCCTGTGTGCTTTTTGCTTTCTGTAAACATATTTAGTACCATAGTCTAAAAATTATCCATTTTTTTGCATTATTCTGGCCTCCATAGGAGAAGTTTCCTCTTCTTCGTGTTTTGCTTTTGACTGGTCCTTCTTCACTTGTGATTTTGTGCGTGTTACTATTTTTTGTTAAACTTGGGCCATTTTGTTATATTTATTTTTTTACTTTAAGTTTTGTATTCTGGTTTTTGTGGGAAAATTTTCTGATTGGATGCCCTGGTGGCACAGGGGCCGAGGGCCTGGCTCCCAACTGAAAGGCCAGGGCCCAGAGCCACCAGCTGCTCTGTTGGACAAAGATGCAGCAGTTCACCTCTGCAAAGACTCACAGCTCTGGGAACCCCAAGGGCAGCTCCTCTCAGCCCCACAGGGTTGCTATGAGTCAGAATCAACTCAGCGGGAGTGAGTTTGGTATCTTCTCCTGAGAACCACTAGAGGGCACTCTTATCCTTAGGTTTTTTTTTTTTTTTTTTTTTTTTCCAGTGCTGATTCAAGAGTTCTGGATGCATGATTTCTGAAATTCAGTAGGCATGTGTGGGGGGAGGGGTTTAGCTTGTCACAGATGCTGACCTAAGTGGTGGGGCTTGGCTTTCCTGTGGCAAAGGTGGAGGGCTCTCTCTGTCTTTCCTTTATGGGTGCCCCTGCACAGGCTCACCGATAGTGTCCTGCTGTGGGGCATTTCCCTCTTGTTGCCCATCACTCTGAAGTATTCCCCTCACCTTTCTGCCCTTGCTGTTCCTCCCGGCTCTAGTGCCTGTCCATCTCTGGCCTCAGCAAGACTCAGCAGCACTCTCTTGCAGTGCCATGGTCTCCCTTCAGCCCCTTCCAATTGTGTGGCCCAAAGAGTCCCACAGCCAATTTGTGCCACTGTAAAAAATCAGGGTACAGCGTCCTCAGATTAGCTCCTTTTCTGTGTTCTCTTTCTTTGGGTGTTACCCAGCCCCATCCCAAAGTGGCTTCAATGAGCAAGTGCTCTCGATGTTAGTGGGTATATTTTTCCAGCTTCCTTGCTGTCACTCCTCCTCCTCGCCCCCACTTCTGGACTCACCCTGACTCTCCAACACCTCAGCTGCCTCCCAGAGTTCTGCGCTCTCAGTCTGTGCTTATTTTTATTCGTTGTTCAGTGGGTTAGTTGCTGGGGGAGTAAATGGGAGCCTCTACCCCCTTCACCATCTTGTTCCACCTCTATACGGCTGCATATTATTCCATTATATGGCGTGTGTCTTAGTTAGCTAGTGCTGCTGTAACACAAATACTACAAGTGAGTGGCTTTAAAGAACATAATTAAATTTTCTCACAGTTCTGGAGGTTAAAAGTCCAAGTCAGGGTATCAATTGTGTGGACTCCTTCCTTGTTGGTAACTGCAGGCCTTCCTCTGTTCTTGTCGATTTTCACATGTTATCTGTCTTCCCCAGAATGTGCTCCCTTCTGTATCTAATCTGCTCTTTTTATAACTCAGAAGTGGTTAGGTTTAGGTCACACCCTACTCTGGTATGGTCTTATTAACATAACAAAGAAAACTCTATTCCCAAGGTATTGCATCCACAGGTGTAGGGGTTAAGATTCCAACCCATATTTTAGGGGGACAGAATTCAGTTCATAAGAGTGAGTGTATCATGATTTAAAGTTTCAGTTTATGGACATTACTAACAATGTTTTGCTATTGCAAACATACTGCAATCAATTATCCTGTACATATTTAATTTTGCACATATATCTGAAGGATAAATATTTTGAAATAGATTTGCTAATTCAAAGGTATTGGCATTTGTAATTGTCTCCAGGTGGGTTCCCCAGGAAATGGACTTTGGAGCAGAGATTTGTGTGCAGGTGGCTTAGCGGGAGGTGCTCTTGGGATCTACACATGTGAGGGAGTGAAAGCAGCAGAATTGAGCAGAGGGAAGAATCAAACAATGATGCTATAGAGGCCCCAGTTGCTCCATTAGAGCTGTGTTGAGTTGAGGCAAGGGTACTTGACCTTTGTACCCCACAACTGACCACAATTGAGGCTGCTCAGGGGAAAGAGAGTGATTTTGGGCAGGCAATTCCCTTAAGCCAAGGATAATTCCCAGGGAGGGGCTCAGCTATGAGTCGTCAGCAGCCAGCACTCCCAGACGCTGGGGGAATGAGTATCTGGGACCTGAATGGGGATCTGGGTGGTGCACCATGGCATCCACTAGTCTACCCCTTGAACCACTCGGCAATTCTTGACTTATAAGGTAAATTCACCTCATCTGGGAACAAGCTCCTCCAGAGTTCTGGTTGGTCTCTTCCTGGCAGGGAGTGCCTCAAGGAGAAGGTGATTTCTGACTTAGACTTTTGAGGAATCAATAGGACTTTGCTAAGTGGACAAGATAAAAGGATCAGAGAAGAGCCCTTAGAGGGCACCTACGTCTAGTGGTTCTTATCAAGGATGTGGATTAAAACCACTTTTTAATTTTTATTTATTGCAATATGTACATCCCCAGGATTGTCAGAAAAGGACCAATGATCTGGTCTAATCTCTTCATTTTACAAAAACCTGTCACCATTAAGTTGATTCCGACTCATAGTGACCCTATAGGACAGAGTACAACCACCCGATAGGGTTTCCAAGGCTGTAATCTTTATGGAAGCAAACTACCACATCTTCCTCCTATGGAGTGGCTGGTGGGTTCCAACCACCAACCTTTTGGCTAGCAGTCGAGCACTTTAACCACTGTGCCACCAGGGCTCCTTCATTTTGCAAATGAAGAAATTAAAGTGTTACATTGATTTAATTAATAGCTAAGCTGTGCTGGAATCCCAGGTCTCCTCTCATGTTTCCCAAACTGTGTTCCATCTGGCAAGCCACAAGCAGGGATAAAGCATTCTTAACCAAAATGGAATAACTGCTTTACCTCAATTTGCAGGAAAATTAAATAGTATTATCCATTTCAAGTTTTTCTCTCATAATTAAAAAAAAAAAAACAACTTTTTATTTTTGAACTAATCTTTTACTTAAAAAGTTGCAAAAAATAGTAGAGAGCTCCATACAACCCTCCCCCAGCTTCCCCTAAGGTTAATATCCTACATATGCACAATGCAATTATTAAAACTAGGAAATTAATATTGGTAAAATACTATTAACTAAACTACAGATCTTATTTGAATTTCACCATTAAAAAAAAAAGTCTTTCTTTTCAATTAATTTTAGGCTTACAGAAAAGTCACAATTAGTCTTAAAGTTTTGTGTGAACACCACTTGTGTGCTTTCAACAGATAAAAGAATAAACAAGGGACAAAGGAACAGTAATGAAAAACTCAGACCTGGCCAATAACACTTACACAGCTGGTTTTTCATGTGCATTTGTAATTGTGCTTTTACATCATGTTTTGTAGCGTGTAAATTTAATTAAACTGAATAGTTTAAAGCAGCATACTTTGGCTAAATAAATGGTTTTATGTGAGATCATAGTTTTTGTGATAGAAAGAAATATATTAACATTTGATGCTCTTTGGCAGAAAACACCCCGACTTTCCGGTGCTCCCCTATCTGAATAAGTCTGAATGTTATTTTATTCTGTGCTTTCCTACTGTTTAGAGACAATATGTCCTGAGGGCTGTTGTTCATTTTCTTGGGGGAGATTCAAGTTCTTTTTGGATCAGGCTTTTTTGAATACTTGTTGCTGAGACTCTGGTAGATCTCAGATCCCTCTGTTAGTGTTATGTACTGGGATAAACATTGTGTCTTTTATTAGAGTGATGCCTCTATTCCTAATAGTTAGTCTCTCTCTAGAGTACTAATTTAATTTATTTGTATTTTTATATTTTAATCATTCTTTTTTAAATGTGTGCACATGATGAAAACTTCAAGCTATGCGTATATGTAAAAAAACAAACAAAACCAGTTGCCTTCAAGCCCGACTCATGGCGACTCCATGTGTGTCAGAGTACAACTGGGCTCCATAGGGTTTTCAAAGGCTGATTTTTTTCAGAAGCTCACCAGGTTTTTCTTCCAAGGTGCTTCTGGGTGGACTTGAATCTCCAGTCTTTGAATCAGCAGTTGAGCACTTTAACTGTTTGCACCACCTAGGGACTCCTCAATCTGTATAGAACAGCATAAAAAGAAAAGTTAGTCTTCCACCCCTTCCAACCAACTTCTAGACCAGTGGTTCGTAAAGAGGAGTACCACCTCCTAGGGGCATTTTGGAAAGACCTTGGAGTGTTTTTGATTTTTCCCATGATCAGGGGTATTTAGTGAGTTGGAGCGAAGAATGCTTATCATCCTGCAAAACAAGAATTTACCTGCATCCTGATAGATATTCATCATAGGTGAAAAATTCTCTTTACTATGATCTGAGTCTAGAATATTGTTGTTGCTGTTAGATGCTGCTGAACTGGTTCCAACTCATAGCTATCCTAAGTAAAAAGGGGTCTAGAACATAGGTGTTGTTAACGGTTGTACAGGCCGTACACTGTCCAGCCTAGGGGCTGTTACTCTCATCATACTAAAGTATCTTTTTCGGAAGGGCATCCTTTTTCTAATTTGCATAAAGGAGATACATTTTTTTTAATATGTAAGAGCATTTTGAAAATTGAGAAAATTAGTTATTCTACGTTACAAATATTTTTAAACTCACTTTTAAATTGTCTTTGGACTTAGTTTAAAGTCTTTTTCACTGTAGGAACTTTTTTTTCTAATTTCATGTAGTCAAGTTATTGCTTTTTCCTTCTGTCTTCCGTGTTTATATTCTACTTAGAGAACCCTTTACCACGATATTGGAAAACTGGGGACTTTTGTGTACTAATTGTGTAATCACCCTTGTTATTGAATTATCTTATTTCTAATTTTTTCCAGCTCATTCTCTTATTTATTTAATTTTTTTACTTAAATGACATCATCTGCAAATAATGGTAGTTATCCTCCTTCTTTCTAGTGTTTATATCTCTTATTTCTTTCTTCTGTTTAGTGGAACTGGCTAATGCTTCCAAAACAATGTTAAAAAATAGCATTGTTATTGCTCTTACTCCTGACTTTAATAGGAATGTTCTTGTATTTAACCATGAAGCATGGTGCTGTCTTTTATGTAGACAAAGAGATACACAGACTCACGTTATAATGTTTGGGAAATATATATATGTATATGTGTGTGTGTATGTCCCAAATCACATATATATTGTTATAATGTCTGGGAAATATATACATTATATTTATATATTTATATATTTATATATAAATACGAAGGAACCCTGGTGGCGCAGTGGTTAAAGTGACTGACTGCTAACTGAAAGGTCATCAGTTCAAAACCACCAGCTACTCTGTGCACGAAAGATGTGGCAGTTTGCTTGTGTAGAGATTTACAGCCTTGGAAACCCTATGGGGTTGCTATGAGTTGGAATCGACTCGATGGCAGTGTTTTTTTTTTTTGAAACATAAATAGGAGCCCTACTGGCATAGTGGTTAAGTATTCTGCTGCTAACCAAAAGGCCAGCGATTCAAATCCACCAGCTGCTCCTTGGGAATCCCTACAGGACAGGTTCTACTCTGTCCTGTAGGGTCCTTATGAGTTGGAATTGACTCGGTGATAATGTTTTTTATATAAATAAGCACATTTATATATATGCTTGTAATGTTTGGGATACACACACTTGCCTGCTTTCCAAATGTCATAATTTTTATTTTACTATGTTTTAAAAAAATATTTTAATTAGGAGGTAATTTTGGATCTTGTCAAATGCCTTTTCAGCACCTGTTGAGGCAATCTGTTTTTTGTCTTCCTTTGTTACGTAGGAAACCCTGGTGGAGTAGTGGTTAAGTGCTACGGCTGCTAACCAAAGGGTCGGCAGTTCAAATCCACCAGGCGCTCCTTGGAAACTCTATGGGGCAGTTCTACTCTGTCCTATAGGGCCACTATGGGTTGGAATCGACTTGACGGCACTGGGTTTGGTTTCTGACACATAAATATGGTGAGTTATGTCTATAGAGTTCATTGTATTGAGCCACACTTGCATTTCTGGGCTGAGTGTGCCTCACTTGGCTATGTTGTCTTCTTCTTTTTTGACAATTCAACTTTTTTTTAATTCTGCTTTAAGTGAAAGTTTACAAGTCAAGTCAGTCTCTCATACAAAAATTTATATACCCCTTGCTATGTACTCCTAGTTTCTCTCCCCCTAATGAGACAGCACACTCCTCCTCTCCATCCTGTATTTCTGTGTCCTTTCAGTCAGCTTCTGCCCCCCTCTGCCTTCTCCTCTCCCCTCTAGACAGGAGCTGCCCACAGAGTCTCATGTGTCTACTTGATCCAAGAAGCTCACTCCTCACCAATATCATTGTCTATCCTATAGTCCAGTCCTATCCCTGTCTGAAGAGTTGGCTTTGGGAATGGGTCCAACCTTGGGCTAACAGAAGGTATGGAGACCATGACCTCCGGGGTCCTTCTAGTGTCAGTCAGACCATTAAGACTGATTTTTTTAAGAGGACAATTCAACTTTTTATAGGTGTACAACTTACTGACATCAATTGCATTCATCAGTTGTGCAAATTTTACCCTTAATCAACATGAATTGTCTATCACCATAAACAGAAACTCAGTGCCTGTATTATCCGTTTGAGATACCTCTGAGTTCACTAATATTAAATATTTCAAGTGAAATTGATTTCCAGTTTTCTTTTTTTTTAATTTGGTGAAAGTGTTATTCTGGCTTTGTAAAAGGAATTTTGAAGCTTTTCTTCTTTGTCTGGCTCTGAAAATGTTTAAATAGTTCAGAATTTATTCATGTATTTATCTAACAAGTATTTATTAAGTTCTTACTGCATACCAAGCTCTGGGGATACAACAGTGATGAAAATAGATAAAAATCCCTTTCATCCAAGTGGAAGAAGACAGGCTGTAAACAAACAAATAGTTAAAATAACTAGTATGTCAGATGGTGTTAAGTGTTACAGAGAAAAGCAAAGCAGGGAGAGGAGATAATGAGTGTTGGGAGCCCAAGCCCGGACCCAAGCCCATCGCTGTTGAGTTGATTCCAACCCATTGTGACCCCAGAAGACAGCGTAGAAATGCCCCTTAGGGTTTCCAAGCAGCTGCTGGTGGATTCAAGTTACTAACCTTTTGGTTAGCTGCCGAGCTCTTAACCCCTGTGCCACCAGTGTTGGGGGTACAATTTCAAATAGAGTTGTTAGGGAGGCTTCAAGCTCCGTTTGAGCAAAGACCTGAAGAAAGCAAGGGAGCAAGCTCTGTACCTATCTGGGAGGTCTGCAGAGGGAACAGCAAATGTAAAAGCCTGAGGGAGGAACATGCCTGTCAAGTTCACAGAACAGCAAGAAGGCCAGTGTGAGGAAAGGATGGAGTCAGGGGAGAGTAGTATGAATTAATATCAGAGAGGTAAAGGGAGGCCTTGTCGATAGGTTACTGGAAGGACTCTAGCCTTTACTGTGAATGAGTTGGGGAGCCACTGGAGGGCATTTCAGGTGGTTTATTTCAGGTGAGAGAAGATGGTGGCTTGGATCAGGGTGGGAGCAACGGAGGTGTTAAGAGGTGGTCAGATTCTAGACAGATCTTGAAGGTGGAGCAACCGGGATTTGTTGGATATAGGATGTGGGATAAGAAAAAAAAAAGAAGTCAAAACTGATTACAGTTTTCGGTCTGAGTGACTGGAGGGATTAGTTTGCCCTTTTTTTGAGGCAGGGAAGAGTGAGGCAGGAGTAGATTTTTGGGGAAGATCAGGGATTCCATTTTGGACATGTTAAATTTGAGATGCCTTTTAGGTGTCTAAGGCAATACGTCTGAAATTTAGGGAGGAGGTTCAGGCTAGAGACATGTATTTGAGAGTCGCTGGTAGATGGCTAGGAAACCCTGGTGGCATAGTGGTTAAGTGCTACGGCTGCTAACCAAGAGGTCAGCAGTTCGAATCTGCCAGGCGCTCCTTGGAAACTCTATGGGGCAGTTCTACTCTGTCCTACAGGGTCGCTATGAGTCGGAATCGACTTGGCAACAGTGGGTTTGGCTTTTTTTTTTTTTTTTAGTACCTGGCTTTTAAGGGATGAGAGAAGATGAGATTACCAAGAGAGTGAGTGATTGTAGATAAACAAGAAAGAAGAGGTCCATAGACCAAACTCAGGGGCATGCCAACAATGGGGCAAGTAAAATGAGGGCTGAGGATTGACCTAGCTGCATGGAGGCCGTTGGTGACCTTGATAAGAGCACTTGTAGTGGATGTTAGGGACCAAACTTAGCTGGAGTTTAAGAGGGAGGAGAGGAACTGGAATCAGAGAGCATATTGTTGTTGTTAGGTGCCATTGAGTCAGTTACAACTCATAACAACCCTTTGTACAACAATCAGAACGAAACACTGCCCAGTCCTGCACCATCCTCACAATCATTGCTATGTTTGAGCCCATCATTCATTGCAGCCACTGGGCCAATCCATCTCAGTGAGGGCCTTCCTCTTTTTCAGCGCTGGCCTTCTATTTTACTAAGCATGATGTCCTTCTCTAGGGACTGCTGTCTCCTGAAAACATGTTCAAAGTATGTGAGACAAAGTCCCCCCATCCTCACTTCTAAGGAGCATTCTGGCTGTACTTCCTCCAAGACTGATTTGTTTGTTCTTCTGGCAGTCCATGGCATGATCAATATTCTTCACCAACCCTATGATTCAGTCTTCAGTCTTCCTTATTCATTGTCCAGCTTTCATACGCATATGACGCAGTTGAAAATATCATGGCTTGGGTCAGCTGCACCTTAGTCCTCAAAGTGACATCTTTGCTTTTTAACACTTGAAAGAGGTCTTTTGTAGTGGATTTGCCCAATACAATGCATGTTTTGATTTCTTGACTGCTGTTTTCATAGGCATTAATTCTGGATCCAAGTAAAATGAAATCTTTGACAATTTCAATATTTCCTCTGTCAGAGAGCATAGATAACTCTTTAAAGGACTTTTATTACAAAGGACAGTAGAGAAATGAGATGGTGTGAAGAGGGAAATGGAGTAGATAGAATTTTTTTTTTTTTTGTAAAGATGGAGGAATTTTAGCTTGTTTGTATGCTGATAGGAATGATCCGTTAGAAAAGGAAAAATCGCTGAAGTGATGTTTTCTCTGTGAGAGGGGATGGAGTCTGGTGTAAATGGAAGGAGAGAGCTTAGATGGAATCACAGACAGCTCATCCTTAGGAACAGGAAGGGAGGCTGAGGACACGGGGACAGATGCAAATCGGTAGATGGGTGTGACACTGAGGGCTGTGGATGGTCTCTCTTGATTGTTTTTATTTTCCCAGTAAAATGAGAAGCCGGGTCATCAGCTGAGAATGAGGGTAGGGGAGACGTTGGTGGTTGGAGGACAGGGGAGAAGATGTGAGAGAGTTTCTTAGAGAGGAAAGAGTAACTGATTTAAGAAAGTATAATTTGATTGCTTGGCAGAATTAAAAGCCCATTTAAAGTTAGTGGTCATTAATTTAAAATGAGACCATTTAGCAAGCTTTTATGTTTTTTCTAGCTATGATCTGCTGTGCAGGTATAGGTATATATATATATATATAGGTGGAGTAGGTGAAAACTGGATTTAGTCAAGGGTTTGGTAGTTTAAAGAAATGTGACTGTGCAATAATATATGCCAGGTGCTTTTGGGGATGAGTGGGTAGGATAGCTGGACAATTTATCAGTCTTTTCTCATGGTTACTGGCCTATTTAGATATTTTGTATCTTCTGGGGTCAGTTCTTTGTAACATATTTTGCTAGAGAATGGACCATTTTGATCAAGTTAAAAGTTAGTTTTTTACAGAGATTTGGAAATGGACATTTTAAAATGAACTTAATTTGGCAATCTAGTACCGCATTTGAACTCATTTTAATGCCTCTTAGTTTGGCAGCCATCCCTTTTGCCTCAACTTTGCTTTGTTCTGTTCCATTCTCTGGAAGTGATAGTAGAGAGAAAGGGTCCCAGGAGGCTGAGCTGCCTGGTTTGCTCAGCTGTGCTCCCTCAGTACAGCATTTGCCACAGTCCTCTCTGGGAGGTGTTGATCTCTATACCTGCTCAGAATATCAAAGTTCTTCACTGATCTCATCAGTGGTCATTCAGCTTTTGTGTGTAGGGAGAGCTGGAGAAGGTTATTAACATAGCAAATTAAAAATAATACTAAGCTAAACCACTCTGATTTTTTTTTTTTTTTTTTGAGGGTGTGAATGGAGCTTGACAAACATTCCCTTGGTCTCATCCTCTGGGTCAACTACCCCATACCAAAACAAAAACCCATTCCTGTTGAGTCAATCCTGACCTCACAGCAACTCTATAGGACACAGTAGATGTCCTATATATGCCCCATAGGGTTTCCAAACCTTTAATCTTTATGGAAGCAAACTGCCACATCTTTTGCCCATGGTGCGCTGGTGGGTTCAAACTGCTAATCTTTCAGTTAGCAGCCAAGTGCTTTAGCCACTGCACCACCAGGGTCCTTTCCCATGCATCGCCCCTCCTAAAAGAAATGTGTGAGGTCTGGCTGGTTTCTCAGGTAAACTCCTTTAAACTACCCAAACCCTTGGTTAAACACAATTTTTCACCAGTTCCATGGACCAGTTGCTAGAAAGGGACATCATGTCTGGTAATGTAGAGCGACAGTGAAAACAAGGGAAGCCTTCCATGACATGGGTTGACACAGTGGCTGCAAAAATGGATTCAAACATACCAAAGACTGTCAGAATGGTGCAGGATGAGGCAATCTTTTGTTGTGCGATACAGAAGGTCTCCATGAGTCAGAACACCTCAACAGCAGCTAACAGCAACAACAACCATGCCTGTTACCAAGCAGAAGAAAAACACACAACCATGTAGGAACTGCATGTATGTAGTTACATGAAAATCTTAGCTTTATCAAGGAGAATTACCCGGCTCCCTTTAGATGTCTTCTGAGTGGAAGAATGCAAGGAATTGGAGCTTATAATTTATAAAGGAGGGAAAACAAAACACAAGAAACAAACAAACAAAAGACCTTGAAATCTACCCACAGTCACTTTCAGCGTGTAGGGTTGCTGAGGTTGTTTAAACCTCAGAGAGATTTTAAACTGAGAGGCTCAGCTTTCTCTGTAATTACAGTTCCTAACCCAATGCTTCGCAAACTGTGTTCCTGGAGAATTTGGATCCCTCGTTAAACTCTTTATGGGGAGAATGTTCTGTGGTCAAATCAATTTAGCAAAAGCCGAGTACTCTGCCCCCTTCCTGGAGATCCACAACATGCTTCATTCATGTACTCACCAACATAATGTGCTCTTTCTATGCAAAGTGGGCTCCTCTCATTAGAGGGAGAGGCATTCCTTAACACTGGAAAGGTCTTCAGATGCTGGGCTACCAAAAGGAATGACAACTGTTCTCTACTGTGGTAGCTCAAGACCTTGACATTTTAACTGCAACACAAACAAGTTTCTGCTGAGATTCCCCAGCTGGGAATTTCTCTACACAGGAAGCTCCTCAAATCCCTTCAGGGTTCGTTTAGTAACTATGAAGCACAACAGTTGATACTATCTATACATTACTCTAATGCTGTGATACAAATTTCATGAGGTCCTTTGCATGTTCTCACATGATATTATAATATGGAGACACAGGAGGGCACTCTAACCAGCAATAGAACTGAAATGCTTTCATAGCCTCTGCAGTTTATAAAGTGGATGTTGATACTGTTGAATGTGGGTCCCCCCCACCCCATTAAGGGACTTTGCAGGAATATCTAGCTCCCCTAGGGAATCTCACCTATGATGACCGTGCCTGCCAAGATTCATCCTCCACACTGTCCAGGGACTATGGCTTTGAGCAGCTCAGAACAGAAAAGGGAATTTATGTTTACAGCTTACTCATTATCTAGAGCCTCTGAAGAGACAGAGACAAAGTTGCTAAGGGTTCATAGATCAATTGGCCTAATCAAACCCAGAGCAGAGGAGAGACCTGTTTGCAGGAAGCTTTCTTCAAACCTGCAGCCTGCCTCAGTTTTCCCATCTTTAAAATGAAGATACCTGACTTACGTCTGCATAGTTTGCCAGTGGAGAGGGGGAAGAGGACGGAAGCAACACATCTGGGGACATTTGCCATCTCTTTTATAAAGTGCATGAGTTTTACACTCAGAAAAGAAAGCCAGCCTGCCTCTCGTTAAGGAGTTGTAGTACTTAGGAGGGACAAAGTGGGCTCCGTTGGCAGCAGGCGGGACAAAGGTAACGGGACCTGCTCGCTCCGGACTGGTGTTCCCACACAGGTCTCCGACACTAGGGAGGACCGGACGCGGGCCTCTCCCTAGCTTTCCTCCCTAGGCAAGGGCTGGACTGGCTCCCTGCGCCCCGCCCGGCCCGGCGGGGTTAATCGCGATTAAGGGTGCTGCCTGGCCCAGCCCGCTCTTCCCGGCTGGAACGAGGCAGGAGTGGCGGTGCGCAGCCTTGCCATGGCACGCACGTTCTACCTCTCCCTGCCCCCTCCGCGTCTCTAGGGGCTTTTGAGACGCATCCTCCCCCGCACACTCCTGCGGCCACCCCGGCCGCCGCCCGGATCCCCTGTGCGGGACGCGATTCTGGGCCAAGGTCTCCGGCGCTAGCCGCTCTCAGCCCTGGGGTCCGGCGGGCCGAGCCAGACAGGGACCTAAGGGAGGAGCAGGGACACAGATCAGCAGAGGGAAAGGAGAGGAGGCGGAGGAAAAAAAAAAAAGATGGAGAAGAGAAAGGAAGAAAGTGAAGGATTCCACTCAACAGGTAGTTCCTGCGAGTCGGCGGTGATTCCACGCTGGCCAAGCGCATTAGACACCAAGCTCGTTTCCAAAGCTCCTTGTGGGAAATGTCGCCTTACATCCCTCTAGTCCTCTGTCCCCAGGGTTAAGAGAGCGCTCACCACGTGCCAGGCGCCACACTAAGCGCTTCAATACATTATCTGTTAATTTTGCCAACACCCCCATATTGCGGATCAGCGAACCGCGGTGGAGAGGTTTAGTGGCTTGCCTGGGATTTTGCAGCTAGTGGGTGGCGGCGCGGTGACTTCGAGCACGGTCCGTGCTCGAACCCTGGGCCACAGCCCACGGCACCTCAGCGCTGCTAGGGTATTATCCTATCGCGCTTCTACTCCTGGCTCTGGCACCTGTTGCTGGCCTCTCTGGTGGGAGGGGAAGGAGAATGACCAAGGGGTGGCCCGGGGATTCTCCCCCATTCAACTCTTGGTTCAGGGTACAGAGACTGCTTTGCGTCTTGGAGAAGATGATCTTCCTTCTCCAGAGATCGTTTCTTCAACGTGCGCAGGGTTTTGGGGAGGTGACCCCCACGGGGCGGCAGGGGGGTGCGGTGTGTCTGGGGTCTGGAGGGGCTGCACTAGGAGGAAGAGGATGGCGAGAGACCCGGTAGCCGGCGAAGCCGGCGGGGAGGAAGCGCGGCCGCACGTGCGGAGTTTCCACGCGGTGGGAATGCACAGCTTTCATTCAAACTTTGGGGAGTCTCGGTGAAGGGCGTCAGCGAAGGTGTGACCAATCAGAGTTGAGGGAAGGGAATAAATTATGCAAATCACCATCTGGCGATGGGTCAGATGACTCCGATCCTTTAAACCCGACCTCGCCGGGAGCTCGCGGCGTGACAGCGGCTAGCCTGCTTCCCGGCGCGCAGGGTGCGGGCAGACCTGGCTCAGGCTTTTCACTCCCGCGCCCGCCCGCTCCTCGGTTGAGCCAGGTTTTCCTTTTGCACCTTCTCCTTCTTTGTCGCCCTCCCTCAACTGTGTAGCGCACCACTGCCTGGTGGAGTGAGGGCTGCCCAATCTGGTCCTTCCAGGGCGAACTCCTGAAAACTCCGGGGGCAGTTTTTTTTGGGTTTTGATTCTGGTTTGCAGTTTCAAGGGAAGGGGCGTGGCGGGCAAGGATGAGAAGCCCTGTTCCCCTGCTCTGCCTCTGGAGTATCCTTTGTTGCTTTGCAGCGGGAAGCCCCTCAGAGTTTGGTCCAGAGGGACGGATGCAAGGTAACGTGCATTTGTTTTTATTTTCCCCGCACTTCTGTTTGCTGGGCGCCTATTTTCTTCAGTCCCTCCTCGTTCCCGCAAAAGTCTCCTCCCCCCCGCCCCCCGTCCATTCTCTCCTCTTTTCCAGCTTGAAGTCCGCTTGTTCCTCGGGAGCGTCTCATTAGGGCATTCCGTCGCGCGTCATCCTAGAGGCAACAGGCTGCTGGCAGGGCCCGCGCGCTCGCGCTCTCTAGCTTCCCCGTTCTATTATCTAGTTGCCTTAATCGGTGCTGTCCAGGAGCCGAGATGCCTTCCAGCAGCTCTTAAACCTTGTCCTTGTCTTTGAACCTAGACATTTGAGAGGCAAGTGGTTGTTGGAAGAAGCTCTGCAGCCTGGAGCCACTCCTTTATTCTTGGCGCAGGCTTTTCGAAGGTTAAAGTTACAGGGTAGCTGGCTTTGGCTTGATTAGTGCTCGCAGGGAGGCTATGATGGGTAACTTGTGCAGAGAAGCTTCTGGTTTTATTCCTCCAGGTCACCAGCCTCTTTTTTCCCAACACTCTTTCGTTCCCTCACTCTACCTCCTTCTACTTCACCCTCCTCCTCCGAGCTTCTAGCTTTTCTTCATTCTGAGTTCTGTTTGACAGTCTCTGAATTCTCTGAGGAATTAGAAGAAGTATGCTCTGGTGGGAGTGTGTGTAGGGTCACCCAGGCTGAGAACCAACTCATGGGGAGCCCCTACACTGCACCCAGTCACTTCATCTTCTACTATTCTGTTGAGATTGGACCAAATGATGTTGGTCCATGTCAGCTTATTCACATGTATGCGTGAGGAGGGAGGTTAATGAATGAATGGAAAAGCTTTGGTGTATGTAACCTGTTCTCAACTCCTGTACTAACTAGAAGAGTGATCCTCCTCTCCTGTAAAATGCTGAAGCCCCTTCCAACTTCTGTGTTCTGTGATTCTGATGATTTGTGGACCGTTTTGTTCATTTGAAAAAGTCTTTATTATATGCCTGCTTAGTGCCAGGCACTGTTCTAGGTGCTGGAGACTCAGAGGAAACAAATCCCAAAAACCCCTGCCCCTGCAGAGCTTACATTTCAGGAGTGGGAAAACAGACAATAAACTAATTAAAATATATAAAAGGTGGTCGGTGTATTGGAAGGAACCCTGATGGCAAAATGGCTAAGCCCTTGGCTGCTAACAGAAAGGTTGGTGATTTTAACCCACTCCGTGGCTCACAGGAGGAAAGACCTGGCAATCTGCTCCCATAAAGATTACAGCCTAGAAAACCCTATGTGGCCATTCTACTCTGTCCAATGAGGCCACTATAGGTTGGAATTGACTCGACAGCACCTAACAACCACAGTGTTACGAACAGAAATAAGGCAGGAGAGGAAGATAAGGAGTGCTGGGGGTGGGGAAGGTGGTACAATTTTAATATGGTCATTAGGGAAGGCCTCACTGAGAAGGTGACCATTGAGCAAGGAGCTGCAGGAGGGGAGAGAGTAAGCTATGAGGACTTCTGGGTAAAGAACAACCGTAAAGTCCCTGAGGCTGACGTAAGCCAGGTTGAAAGTAGTAGGAACAAAGCCAGAGAATTCTGGGGTCAGAGAAAGCCAGATGCTATGGTGAACCTTCTATATCGATACGTGGGTTTATCCACCAATCTGTCTCAATAAACCAGCCGGCTCTTTTATCCTTTCTTCTAGACTTCCCCATCTGGTCCTTGTGTGAATTGGCTATCTGGTGGAATTTGGGAAAGTGCTGAGCTAGTTACGCTTCTGGTTCAAATTTCTACCGTTTGGGGGCATTTGTTCATTACTTTCGTGATGACTAACCTGAGGTCAGCCCATGTGCATTTCGCTGAATTCTGGAACCTTATCCCTTGTTCATCTGGTACATTCTTTTCCTTTCCCTCCTGCTTTTCACTGTCCTACTCACCACCCTGGTCCCTCTTTCCATGGTTCTTTTTCCTTTTGCTTCTTATTGTGGGATAAGTTAACCTCCTGGGATGGTCATTTTTGTCTCCCCCCCCCCACCCCCCACTAACTCTGATTGCTGGGTGACAGGTACTTCAAGTTCTTAGCCCGTTATCAAATGAGTAATTTCCAGAATGGCTGAAAGAGTGCTGGGTGAGGTAGGTTTATGACTGTCTCAGATAGTGTGGTGATGACAGCCCCTTCCAACTGTTGGAGGGCACAGGGACCGTTGGTGACATTGGCTGAGCTTTGGGAGCACTGGAGCTGGAAAGGGCGGTTTTGCTGCTTTTCTGAGGCTCTCCATGGCTTCCTTCATTCATTTAAAAAACAAGATGAATGCCTGGCACATATCCAGTTCTGCAGGAGAGACATTGAAATGCATGAGGTCTTTGGAGTAAGAGCTGGAATCGAGATGAGAACATTAGGGGAAGCTCAGTGCACAACCAACAAGTCTATACCCCCTTACCTCAAATTCAAAATCTTTGGGAATTGGAAAATTTGTTTGGTAACTTGTTTGGCAGCAAGACCTGGCCTTGCCTAACTTGAACTCATTTGGCAGCAAAAACTGACCTGAATTGACAGGAGGCTTTATTTTTGCCCTTGAATGTGAGTAGTCACATATCTCCCTGCAGAAATATTGGTGTATTTAATTCACGGGGAATGCCCCAGGCCCCACTGGAGATGTTATAAAATATAGGATCTATGCATTGTAATGCCTTTCTAAAATCTGGAAAATTCTGAATTTTGAAACTCAACTGGTCCCAAGCATTTCAAGAAAAGAATGGAGGACTCATACTCTAAAACTAGAAAATTAAGGGAAGAAGATAGAAAAGAAAGAGACCTATTTATTGCAGTCACAATAATTAATACTAGTGAGTAATGAATACTCTTACACGTAGATGAAATGTCCCTTTTACAATATCTTCACAGTTCTTCTGGGAGTTGAGGAGGGAACATGTTTATCCTTATTCACCAGATGTAAAAACTGAAACCCAAGGGATTTAGTAAGCAATTTGCTGAAGGTTGGACCAGAACTAGACCACAGATCTCTCACCACCAAGCCCACTAGATGTATCCACACTCTTTCTCTCCAGATGAGCTTCAAAAATCCAGGGATGTACAGGTTGCTGCTAAGCCTTCTGTAAGTTTTAACCTCCGCACCTCGAAAGACTCAGAGGATGAAGGATGCTACCTTTCCCTTGGCCACGACCAGCCCTTAGAAGACTGTGGTTTCAACATGACAGCAAAAACCTTTTTCATCATTCATGGATGGACGGTGAGCCCCAGGGGAAGGAGCTCTGCAGCTTTACACGGGATTTAATTTCCTTTGTTTCGCTCAATTAAAAAGAATTCTGGTGCTTCCAGATCCCACCCCCCTTCTTGTGGGCTCCTTGTATTTCAGACATCTGTGAAGGATGTAATAACACCGTGTTGAAGGGGCAAACTGGGCTCCAGCAGGGTGGTATTTAATGCTGGCACACAGCAGCTTTCAGAAAGTGGCTCTCCTGAGGGCAGCAGCCCAGCTCTAGCAGCTCTTAAGGGCCCCTCTAATTACACTTAATTACGTTGGTCAACCACTGCCTTGCGGGAGCCAGCCCTCTGTAACAGCGGAGCTGAGTTAGAGCAGCTTGCCGGGCTTAGAGACGTGGGGACGAGCCAGCTGGGCTGGATGGCTGGCCGCCGTTGGCATGGTGCCCTGCTGTTTGCATAGAGATGGCCCGGTTTAAAGGCATGGGGGCTCTTTATGTGCCCTCACTGAGCAATTCACGTTGAAAGGCCCATGACAAACTTCAACAAAAAGGGCTTTCACGCTCAGCTTCAGAAGCTTTTGACCAGCGAGGGATTTATTCATTCATAGAATGATGGTCTGTAGGAAAATGGCACTATTAAGTGGGCAGGTTCTTGCTTGGGCTAATTGGGAGGAGACATGTCTCCTCTTAATGATGAGAAATTCATATCTGTTACGTGCTTTCTAGGTCTTTAGGTCTGTCACCAACTGTTGGAGCCATGCCTGGGGAAGATAGGCTGTAACCTACTAATGTGGTTGAAGGGAAGATGAATGTCCAGCCACCCTCATCCCACAGCCAACAATTAGAATCATGTACTTGGAGCTTTTTAAGGCCCCTGTCAAAATGCAAATACAAACTGGCCACGACTTACAAATGAATTGCATTCCAGAAAGTTCTTTTGTAATTTGTTTGGAACTTACAACAGCAGTTTCCCATAGAAACAAGATTCTAAATGGTTTTTGGGTTCCCAGGCTAGGCACAGAAAATCTATTTATCTCATAATGTACTTGTGGGTAGGTTTATAACTAGACCTAGTCACCATTTGTAACTTTGTTTCTGTGGGAAAATGTGTTCTGAGTTCTAATTTGAAATTCCAGGGACAGACCTTCCCTACTCTGGGGTCAAGAGGGATGGTAAAGATGGGTTGTGGGAAGGGGTCATTTGTTAACTCTATGTTTACCTAGGAGAAAGTATCTCTATGAGAGAACCTGATTCTCCAGGGTAACACTTCCAGCTGCCTTTGAATGATGGACTAGGTCACTGGCTTGACCGTGACAGGGACTCAGGTTAACTTCATGCCAGTATCACCATCAACACATTTGTGTGGGTTCATATCTCATAGTGCCCCTATCAGACAAAAGGCTCCTAGAGCGCCGGGCATCAGCTATGAAAGTTTTGATGCAAAAAAAAACGGGGGCTGTAAAGAGCAGTGAAAGACAAACACCTATGCAGCAATTTTGCCTGTGGCTGGCCCAGCTCATGTGCAAATGTTTGGCCCCTGAGCACCCATGGTGCAGGTTCTGGAACCTGGCTGGGGAGAGGGCTATGGAACTGAACTCCATATTCATTAGGATTTCTGAAATGCATTAGGATTCCCTAAACCTAGAAGAAGCATCAGGAAACGCTTTCCTCCTTTCTCTGCAGATGAGTGGCATGTTAGAAAATTGGCTACACAAACTTGTGTCAGCTCTTCAGACAAGGGAGAAAGATGCCAATGTGGTGGTGGTTGACTGGCTTCCCCTGGCTCACCAGCTTTACACAGACGCAGTCAATAACACCAGGGTGGTGGGCCACAGCATTGCAACGATGCTCAACTGGTTACAGGTAACTGGGGGTCTCAAACCCAAACCTCTTAAGAAATACTGGCCAGGCTCTGCTACAGTGACGTTCAGGAGTCTGATCAAAATCTTTGGCATTAAAATGTTTACTGAATTATTACTTGAAATACTTGAAAGCTGGGACTTCTACAGAGCCTTTCCATTATTGTGGAATCTCTGGATTTTTCCTGTTACTTAATTTGCTGTAAGAAAATTTGCCTTATGTGTCATTACTTGGTGATTTTAGAAACCGATGCCCTTAGATTGGTTGGGAATGGCCAAGAGCCAGGACTGGTTTATAATCTGAAATACCTATTGAAGTCTGCTCTTACCTGCAAAGAGTGGCTAGATGTGAACTGTTCTGAGGGGTGGGGAGGGGCATGGTTAAAACAGATGCAGCCTAATAATTTGCTTAAAATATTAAGTATGTAAAACAGACCTTGAGGTCTTAAATTGACTTTTTATAGGTTAATGACTCACCTGAGATCAGTGGATTTACTTGGGGCCAGGGAGTACACTAGCAAAGTGACTCAATTACCTGGACAATTCCAACCTTTCCATGGAGTATGGTAAATTCTGGCTGCATTCTGGTCAGGATTCTTGATCAACCCCAGAATCTACTGCTGAAGTTGTTTTGTAGAGCTTGGTCCCTGAGCCACGGGGCCAAGACCCCGCTGCCTTGCTCCCTACCACCTAAGTGCCCTGTCAGGTTATGCTGCTTCAACTCTGGGGTCGCAGCTGGCTTTAGGTGAGTAGCTTGGCAGTCCCTGGGACCAGGGTGGAGGTCAGGGCCTAGTAGGGTGTGCAGGAAGCATACTGCTGCAGGCTGTGGCTGGCACTTCAATCTCCAATGAGTCTGGTGGCTTTGACCTCCGCACAGCACAGCCTCTGTCTTCCCCCCTTAGATTCTGCAAGAAAGAACAGAACACATGTAGGTAGCAGAAAGTCAGGTATCCAGCCCCGGGCATTTGAAGTACACCAATTCCTTTTGACCTTCCCTGACCTGGCTGTCACCCATTCATGTGGCATTGCCAGCAGTGCCCCTGGGAAGTCTCTGTACCTACCACTCCTGCATCTGCTCCTCCATCATGATGAGTTGTTCAGTTCTTGGTCACCCTGTGGACCCACCACTGCACTCTTCATGGCATATGCTTTTGTGACTTCCTGCAGGGGAAGGAAGACTTCTCTCTTGGGAATGTTCACTTGATTGGCTACAGCCTCGGGGCACACATTGCCGGGTATGCTGGAAACTTCGTGAAAGGAACAGTGGGCAGAATCACGGGTAAGTTCTGCTTCCTCGACTCACTGCTGGTGGTCCCCGAGCCCCCCTCAGCTTCTCTGACAACCCTTTTTTTCTGAACCAGAGTGCGCCCAAATGAGGAGGTAGCGTGAGTAAGTCATAGAACGTTAGCTTTGGAAGAGACCTGGGAGAACATCTAATCCAGAGCCTTTCATATGTTCTCTTCAGTCACAAAACTTTTTTTTCAGATTGAACTTGGATGGGACTCTAATATATGAAACAGGTAGAAGAGGATGTTCTGTTGAATCTGGGTCTGTGGAGGGTAGTGTTAGCCGTGCTGGAGTCCTTGAGTGGTGCCAATGGTTAGTGCACTTGGCTACTAATTGAAAGGTTGGATATTCGAGTCAGCCCAGAGGTGCCTTGAAAGAAAGGCCTGGCACTCTACTTCCAAACAATCATCCATTGAAAACCCTGCTCTGATGCACATGGGGTCACCACTCAACAGCAACTGGTTTTGGTTTCTGGTTAGCCGTGCCATTTGTGGCTTCCTTTCCCCTGGGAGAGTTCCCAGTACACCAGCGAACACAGTTTGAAAACCACTGATCTGGTCCAGCTCCCTCATTTTACAGGTGAGGAACCTGAGACACAGCTAATAACCTTGGCCTCCAAGTTTCTGGAAGTTCACTTTAAGTCTCAGTTGATGATACTGGGAGGCCTCAAGGGAAAAGAATATGCGGTGGATTCTTGTCTGGATTCTGCCTCTGATTTCTATTTTATCCACCAGCTGCCTCTTTCTGATGTTTAGGTGGCATGTTGAAGGATGCCAATTACCTGCTTAGAATGGGTTATCAAACTTTGTCATTAAAGAGGCCCTTCTGATGCTGGTATCCATGTGGTCAATAGAAAATCGAGCTTCCCATCACAAAACTTTAGTGAGCTTTTAATATGAGAGCTTGGATGAAATCATTTAATTGACTGTGAAAAGTAAAGTTCTCTTTCCTGTTTTTGAGCCCTTCAAGTACACACACAGAGCTTCCTCTAGGCTAAAATAAATGGTAACTTTGTTGCCCTGAACTTTTATCCTCCTTCCAGTATTCTTTTATTTGTGTCCACTCCTAGCTTCCCCCTCACGCCCAAGATAGTCAGGTAGGAGGAAAAATTTGATCACTTTCCGTGAAGGGTTTTCCTTTTAAAATGGGACTCTGGCAGAAGGAGATTCCCAGCTAAAGAATGACAGAGTAAAGGTGGAATTTCAGGTTTCAGCAACAAGCTGGTGGGGTAGATTTTTAAAAAATAGTCGTGAAGTTTTGCTGTTGCTGTTAGTTGCTCTTCAGTCAATTCTGACTCGTGGTGACCCCGTGTGTGCAGTATAGAACTCCTGTATAGGGTTTTCAAGGCTGTGACCTGTCGAAAGCAGATTGCCAGGCTTGCCTTCTGAGGCTCCTCTGGGTTGGTTTAAAATGCCAACCTTTCAGTTAGTAGTCAAGCACTTAAATGTTTGAGCCACCCAGGGACTAAAAAAAGAAAAAAAACGCACGGCCATCAAGTCAATTCCGATTCATAGCAATCCATGGGACAGAATAGAACTGCCCCTTACGGTTTCCAAGGAGCGGCTAGTAGATTCAAACTGCCAACTTTTTGGTTAGCAGCTGAACTCTTAACCACTGAGCCACCAGGGCTCCACCTAGGGACTGGTTCTCCTCAAATTGTTAAAACCACCCACTTTTTAGTTAGGCTAACTTAGGCTAACTCAGGCTAACTCACACACACACACACACACACACACACACACACACACACACACACATTTATTTAGATTCAATGACAGGATTCGGCATAGCCTGAGAGCTTTATTTTTGATTACCAAGGTTGTGGGGCCTGAACTGGCTCCAAAGTGGCCAGTGATTATGTGGCCACACAGGACTGCTCGTAAACCCATTTCCGGTGCAAAGCCGTTAACTTGAAGCTACTCTGGGTTCCATTGTCTGAGTACCTGTTCCTATCTCCCGAATGAGAGGTCTGAGGTTTCAGAGCTGGGCCAGCCCTGTCCAAACTGCAATGCACACGAGGCCCCCACGAGAGCCCTGGGGCCCCTAGCGTTGTTGGCGACAAGGACATACTGCAGACCTTCCCTTTCACTGTGTCTGTCTGAAATGAGATAGGGCTGGTGAGGAGCTTTCCAGTGCTTTCCCCCTGCCTGCTTGGGTGGCAGCTGCCGACCTGCAGGCTTTGCTTTCTCTCCTGGGACCACTGGGGCAGCCAGGCAGAATGCTAATCAGTGCTCTATGCTGCCTGCATGGAGCCTGCGGCTGCCTGTCCTGAACGCAGGCCCATCCCTCTGGCCTTTCTCTTTGAAGCAGCGGCCTGGGTGAGTCCGACAGAAAGGAGTGGCCTCTGTCCAGTTGCCAAGCAGCACCTCCGAGGGTATTTGGCTCACCTGACACTTGCTGTGGTGAAAGTCTGATGGAGGAGGTTTGTGCACCGTCTTCTTTCCTCAGCCGGCAAGCACCAGAAGGCTGCGGTTTGCAGGGAATCCTGAAGCCAGTGATGTAACTAGGCAGAGGCGGCAGGGTGTCCCTAGCCCTGGGCTGGCCGGGAAAACCCCTGTCTTGCTTGGGCGAGAAAGTTGTGGCCTCGGGCTTGCTAGAGTTTTATTTTATTTCCAACTTAGGCTTCTGAGAGAAGTCTGTGCTGTGGTAGGGAAGAGGTCATGCATTTCTAATTGAACCAGTGTCTGGTGAGTTATAATAAATAAGCAAGCAAATTCATTTGTTCCTTCAACAAATACGAATTGCATCAGACTCTGGGCTAGGTGTTAACCTAATGTATGACAGGTACTTTATTCTATCTCTATGTCTCATAGCAACCCTGCAAAAGAGGTCTTTTGGGCCTCATCATATAGATGGGGAAGTTAAGACTCAGCAATTAAGTAATGGGCTCAAAGTCTTGCACCCTGTAAGTAGCTGAGCTGGGATTTGAACCCAGGCTGTCAGGTTCCAAAGCCACATATCTAACCACTACAGCATGCTGCCTCTCTTCCGTATGTGGAGATAAGGTAGTGTTGATGTTCAGTAAGCTCTGCTTTGCCACCCCAGAATGCACAGCCTCAGAGGTTGTTGGTGCATGTATGTGTGGATGCAGGTTCCATTTGCTGGACGGAGCACATTTGGGAGGAGCCTATGATGGAATGGAAGGGGGAGGTAGTTCTCCATCTTTCTTTCCTTTTTTTGGAAGGGTTAAGTTCTTTCTCGGAGCCCTGGTGGCTCAGTGGTTAAGCACTTGGCTGCCAACCAAGAGGTCAGCAGTTTGAACCCACCAGCTGCATCTCGGGAGAAGGATGTGGCAGTCTGCTTCTGTATAGATTACCAAAGTAACCAAACCCATTGCCACCAAGTCAATTCTGACTCATAGCGAACCTATAGGACAGAGTAGAAGTGCCACCATAGATAGGGTTTCCAAGGCTGTATATCTTTATGGAATATTAAGCCAAGTGCTTAACCACTGTACCACCAGGACGCCTGTAAAGATTATAGCCTCGGAAGTAGACGTGATGACACACAACAACAATACAAGTTCTCTCTCCCATTCCTAGTTAGAAAGTGAATTGTGTCACTTTCCCCCAGAGTCTGTGGGACAGGTATATGTGTCAGGGACAGCCAAACCAGAGCAGGCTGGGCCAGGCTGGTGGGTGAAGGCAGGGCTGCCCGATCCTACTCAGCTTGCCAGCCAGCCAGCCTGTTGAGAAGGCCCGTCCACTGCCTGCATTCCTCCAGCACAGCTTGGTTTCCATGGCACTGACCGTCTGGTGGGGACCTTTGTTCACAGTAAGCAGAGTCCCTCTCTTGTGTTGGTTGCAAAGCAGAATGTTCTCTCTTCTCTCTTTTTTTCTTCCATGTGAAAGGCAGGGAGAGGCCACTTGCATCAGTACTGGGGTCCTTGCAGACTCCAAAATGGGTCGTTGAAGGCTGTTGAGGGAGGGCACTGCTTTTTATCATCTTTATTTTGAAGCTGCACTAAGCATGAACCCCCAAGCAGCCTGAGCTCCCTTTCTACCTTGGTCATACACAAATCTATCGAAACTTGTTCTAAAAATTCTTTAGAGTTTCAGTCTCCACCAATTCTCAGGAGTAATGTGTTTCACAAGTTTACTGCCCACTGTTTATTCCAAAACTACCCCCAGGGAGCCTCATGGTGTGCTCCCTGATCCTACCGGGCTGGTGGCTGGTGAACACAGTTCTGTTCCCATCTCTTCCTTTCATGACTCAATACATTTTTTTTCTCTCCTTTTCTTTTTGTTATTGTGATTTAAGTGAAAGTTTACAATTCAAGTCAGTTTCTCATATAAAATTTTACATACACATCGTTATGCGACCCCAGTTGCTCTCCCCACAATGTGACAGCATACCCCTCTCCACCCTCTGTTTCCCGTCCATTCAGCCAGCTCCTGTCCCCCTCTGGCTTCTCATCTCACCTCCAGACAGGAGCTGCCCACAGAGTCTCATGTGTCTACTTGAGCCAAGAAGCATACTCCTCACAGTATCATTTTCTGTCTTATGAAAAAAATTAATCTTTGTCTGAAGAGTTTGCTTCGGGAATGGTTTTAGTTTTGGGCTAACAGAGAGTCCAGGGACCATGACCTCTGGGGTCCCTCTGGTCTCAGACCATTAAGTCTGGTCTTTTTTACTAGAATTTGAAGTTTGCATCTCATTTTTCTCCTGCTGCATCGGGGGTTCTCTGTGCATGCCCTGTCAGGGCAGTCATGACTCAATTCTTTATCATATCCTCTTCCTGCCTTGGTATTTCCACCAGGATTTCTCGACCTCGGCCCTATTGACAGCTTGGGCCTGATAGTGGTTTGTCATGGGAACTGCCTTGTGAATTGTATGATATTTAGTGGTACCCATGGCTTCTACCCATTAGATTCCAGTAGCTTCTTCCCAATTGTGACAACCAAAAATGTCTCCAGATGTTTCCAAATGTCCCCTGCGGGGCAAAATCACTCCCAGTTGAGAACCAGTGTTCTAGGCTGAACAGACTCCCTTCCCTTGCCACACATAGTTCCTCAGCTTTGTCCAGGTCCTCTCTCTGCCTTTAGGGCAAAGGGGTTTCCAGGTTGGGATGAGCCAGTTCCCATGATTAGTTGGGTTTGGTAATAGTAGCTAATATTTACAGTGACAGCACTTAATCACTTACTATCTCACATGAACTGTGTGAATTAAGGCATTCAGGTTCCATTTTATAGATGATTCTGAAGCACGGAGAAGCTTTTCAAAATCTGGCCCACAGACCACCCAGTTTTTGTATTACTTGGGGAGCAATGCAGATTTCTGGGCTCCACACCAGACCCACCAGCCAGAATCTCGAGATGGCCAGGGACTTGGCAATCTATATTTTATGCTTTGCAAGTTCTTTTTTTGAATAGTTTTACGTTTATGTGGTTCCAAAATTAAAAGACGGTGAAAAGTCTCTTACTGTTGCTGCTACCTGGAGCAGTTCCCTTCCCCACCTTCCCCTTGAGCGCATACGTGCACGTGCACACACACACACACACACACACACACACACACACACACAGAGGTAATCAGGTTCTTCTGTGAACTCCCAGAGTTCTTTGTAGCTACATAACCCACTACCTACTGCCATCGAGTCACTGCCATGTCTTTCTCCTGTGGAGCTGCTGGTGGTTTCGAACTGCTGACCTTTTGGTTAGCAGTCAGTCCATCATCTTAACCACTGCCCTACCAGGGCTCCTTCATAGCTATATAGTGGACTGAATTTTTAGCATACTCTCCAGTGATACTTCTGCACTTTCAAAGGTGAGAGCCAGTGCTCTACACAGCACTGCTTGCCTGCTCCATGCAGGGAGTTTGGAAGCAAAAAGATTTTCTCATTGTGGCTGCAAAATAGAGGCATTCTGGAGGCCTGGGGTGTGGGTTCTTGGTGTCTGGTGTAAGCCCCTCTCTCAACAGTTTATCCCTTCACCTGATTCATAACCAAAGGAATGTGAAGAACAAGTCCAAATACAAATACTGGTAGTTCAGGTTGGGGAGACTGAGCCCTCCCTCTCAAAGGATGCAGGCAGCACAGTTATTCTTTAAAACTAAAATTGAGGCTGTGGAAGACTCAGTGGCAGGATGAATGGGATGGATGACTTAGTTTTAGCCAGCCTGAGTTCTTTCCAGAACTGCTCCAGTTCTAACAGTCTGGGGTTTGTCGGAGTTGTATGTTAGCGTGAAACTTATGACCAGTCTACTGAATCAGCAGAGGCGTCAGGACATGTGAGGGCATTGGAAGATAGCATCAGTTCCTTGGCAGCAGACAGCAGGCCTTCCATGTCTTGGTTCCCAGCTCAGAGTCTGCCTTCAATCTGCACGTGCTGACTTTAACTGAGGCCCCATTGGCTTGGTGTGTCTGAGATGGCTGTACTGGCTCCCCATTCTCGCTGCAGGTTTGGATCCTGCTGGGCCCATGTTTGAAGGAGTGGACATCCACAAGAGGCTGTCCCCTGATGACGCAGACTTTGTGGATGTCCTCCACACCTACACACGCTCCTTTGGCTTGAGCATCGGGATTCAGATGCCCGTGGGACATATCGACATCTACCCCAATGGCGGTGACTTCCAGCCGGGCTGTGGACTCAACGACATCCTGGGGTCAATTGCATATGGAAGTGAGTTCCTTCTTTTCTGCTTCATGTGGAGGTTTGACCCAGTTATCACATCTCTTCAACCAGCCAGAGCTGTTAGTGCTCCCAACAGCACGCGTTTCACTGCTTATTACCCTTTCCTTCCAATGAATCAGCCTCAAACATTGTGTTTGAAATTCCTCATCATTTACAAGCCTGTGAATAGCCACCCTGTGATCTTCACCCTGCTTTCTCATGTGTTAATTCCATAGCTGTTGTTCATTGTCAATTTTTTTTAAGACAAAAGTAATTTTTTGTTGCAAAAAATCAAGCAACGTAGAATTGCATAAAGCAAAAAGTCAAATACCCCTCACCTCCTGCCCCATCGCAATTTTCACTCCTCAAAGGTAGCCAGTATGAGTAATTTTGAGTGTATCCTTCCAGTCTCTTTTCTTTGCGATTTTATTTATATATATGTGTGTGTAATTATATTTTTCAAAAGTGGGATCTTAACCACAATGTTCTACAACTAGCTTTTTCAGTTGTAATATATTATGGGCATTCCCATGCCTGAGGTTACATAGAACTACTTACCCTTTTTAAAGGCTGCATAATATTCCACAATGTGGATACATTATAATTTCATTTTTGAATAACATTTTAAAGAAGTAAAACCAAGATGCTTTCTCCATTCCGTTGTAATTTACATTCTGAGTGCCTGAGCAGACTTGAGATGAACTGAATTTGCTGCTGAAACTGATGTGTAGCTCCATGTGACCAGTGTTTTTTGGGGTCTCCCACTCTCTCACTGCCTTGGATCCTGGCAGCATTTCCTAGTTGGGTCTCTCCCCTGTGATGCTCTGTCCTTTGGATGTCTCGCTCTGTCGCTCAGTCTTAAGATTGCTGCCCTCTCCCAAGGTGATTGATATCTAAGAGCTCCTGCAGGCTGTGGAAATCCCTGGATGGGGAAGGTATGGGATGATGGTATTTCTTGAGGCTGGTGGTACCAGTGAGGAAGGGTTAGGATTAGCTTTGCCAAATTTTTCTGAAGGCCTCAGGATTTACATAAACTATTGGCCTTAGCCCCTGTTTACAAGAAAGAATGATATACCAAACAAACCAAAAAACCAAACTCGTTGCCCTTGAGTCAATTCCAACTCATAGTGATCCTATGGGACAGAGTAGAACTGCCCCATAGGGTTTCCAAGGCTGTAAATCTTTACAGAAGCAGACTGCCACATCTTTCTCCCATGGAGCAGCTGGCGGGTTCAAACTGCCGACCTTTCAGTTAGTGGCCAAGCGCTTTAACCACTGCACCACCAGGGCTCCTTAATGATGTACCAGGGGCTAGAAAAATCTAAATTATACTTCTAAGTTTGCAACCAGATACCTGTATGACCACAGTAGTAAAACAAAAAAGCTCTCCCTGAGCAGGCGTACAGTGCTTATTGAGCAAATCCCTTCACCTCTATGGACCTTTGGGTTTTAATTTATAATTGAAGGGAATGGACTAGAATGGGGTTAGCAAACATTTCCTTAAAGGGTCCAGTAGTAAATATTTTGGGCTTTGCAGACCATACAGTCTGTTTCAACTATTCCATTCTGCTGCTGAGGCATGAAAGCAGCCATAAGCAATCCCATAAACAAATGAGCATGGCTATGTTCCAATAAAACTTTATTTACAAAAACAGGTGGCTAGCCTGCCGGCTGTAGTTTGCTGATCCCTGGTCTAGGTGATGTTTGGCATCTGATCGATTTCTAGTGTTTTGTGACTGCACAACTCTGCCAGGACATAAGAAGTTAGGAGTCCGACCGCACACCTGGTCTGCATCACCCTATTTAACACTTACCGTGCTGGCGCTCCTGTTTGTTGTTGCTGTGTGTGTGTTAGTGCTGTCTTGGCACCTCGTGAGTCAGCAGCTAAGTGCTGGGAATGACCTTACATTTGTCTAGGGGTCTATCAAAGTGCTGGTAATCTATTAAGAATTACACAAATAAGAATACTAACAGCAGCAATAAAAATAGTTACCACTGCTGTTGTTTAGAAGGGACTGAGTTTCTGTTAATGGTGGAATGATTTGGAAAAGGATAGTGATGGTGGTCATACAACATGAACATAATCAATGTCACTGAATTGTACATGTACGAATTGTTGAACTGGCAAATGTTTTTGTTAAATTTATTTTTACCACAATAATAGTAATTAAAAAAAAAAAGAGCTCTCACTGAGCAGGCATACAGTGCTGATGGATGGACTACGCGATCAGATGATTGCCAGGTGCTCACCCTCTATGTTCTCTCTCATCCTCCCCCAGCCATCACGGAGGTGATGAGGTGTGAACACGAGCGGGCTGTGCACCTCTTTGTTGACTCCCTGGTGAACCAGGACAAGCCGAGCTTCGCGTTCCAGTGCACGGACTCGAACCGGTTCAAAAAGGGCATCTGTCTCAGCTGCCGGAAGAATCGCTGTAATAACATCGGCTACAATGCCAAGAAAATAAGAAACAAGAGGAACAGTAAAATGTACCTAAAAACCCGAGCAGGCATGCCTTTCAGAGGTAACCTTCAGTCCCTGAGGAAGGGCCTTAGTCTTTTTCCCCTTACCGTAATGCCATGTTGAAGGAGCCCTGGCGGTGCGGTGGCTAAGCACTTGACTGCTAACCGAAAGGTTGGCGGTTGGAACCCACCAGCTGCTCCGTGGAAGAAAGGTGTGGCCCTCTGCTTCCATAAGAATTAAAACAGCCTTGGAAGCCCTATGCGGCAGTTCTGCTCTGTCCTGTAGGGTCCCTGTGAGTCGGAATTGACTCCACAGCAACAGGTAACGGGTTGCAGATCAGGGCACACCCCAGCCCAGGGGAGTGGCCCAGCTCAGTGACTGCCCAATCAAATCACTGCATTGCACAGGCCTAGGAAACTTAATTGTTAAAAACAAGCGGTAGGGACACCTTTTGTGATGTGAATTATCATTCTGTGATCACAATATCAATATCTTACATTTCTATCTTGTCTTTAAAGCTTCCAGAGCTGTTTCATATTTGTATTTTCATTTGATCATCACAGCAAATTTGAGATAGGGAGAGCAGTGGATCAAAATGATGTCTTACATTTTTGTAACATGTTATAAAGCCACAGGTTTTGTGGGTATTGTTTTATGTGTGAGGAAGTTGAGGCTCAGAGACGTTAACATCTTGGTCCTTAATATAAGGTCATGCAGGTATAAAGTGGCCAGGCCAAAATCCCCAGTCTCCCAGCCTCCAGGTTCAAGGCTTCTTCTTCTTCTACACTGCTGTGTGGCTTTATGCCATTGGACAGAATGGGTCCAGAGAGAGGCTGGAGGTTGTGCTGGACAAAAAGGACATCAGTTCCCAAATCCTCAGTGTGCTGGTGACAAGCAAGCCCCACAACTGTCTTTGCTCTGCTTTCCCTGCAGTCTACCATTATCAGTTGAAAGTCCACATCTTCAGCTACAAGAACACGGGAGAAATTGAGCCTTCTTTTTATGTCACCCTGTATGGCACCAGTGCGGATTCCCAGACACTGCCTTTGGAGATGTGAGTCAGTTTCCTTGGCTGGGTTCAGGACTGAGAGCACACTCATTTGGGAGTGAGAGAGGGCGTGTGAGCTGCGAGCAGGCACAGGAAAGTGTGGTCCCAGTGGTGCCTGGGGAGGAGCTGGGTGGGTCCAGCTGCCTCTGTGGTGCTCCTCTCTCGGCTGTGCACTCACCCAGTCCCTGACTCAGAGGGAGGCTCCCGGATGACTCAGCAGCGTGAGAAGCTGCTGGGATCAGCCTGGCAGAAGCTGCTGCCTCATTTCAGGCTCTACCTGAACCCTGAGGCTCTGGGAAATTTGGAACTTATAAATGTCTTCCTTGGACCTTTTCTAGTGATCTGGCCGTGGGAGGGGTACGAGTTAATCTGTGCATATTTGTTGAGCACCTGCAAGCACAATGCCAAGTGATGTTGGGATTGTGAGGAAACGTCCAGCAGGTACCTGCCTCTCAGGACTTCAGGTCCAGCGAGGAGATCAGGTGTGTACACATACTCACGAACAGGGCAAGGCAGGCCACATCAAGTGCCAAGTGAGAGGGACAGCAGTGAGGGCTAGTTCAGAGGATAACAGATGCCTGTGGGCTGAGAGGAACACTTGTCTAGTGGGGATGTGACTTCTTTGTGCGTTTTCATTTCTGCTTTCTCGGTCCTGTCCCCTAAGAAGTAGCATGAATGGGGAGATGCACAAGAATGGTTGGGATAAGAAGCCTGGGTGCTGTGGGCAGTTACCTCTCTGTCAGCGTAGTGCATACATGAGCTTCCACCCTGGTCCTGCTGGTGGGATGCAGAGGGCCCAGGTGGGGGGGGACCTCATGTCCATTGCTCTGTGGCATCACCCCACGTGGACCCTCCACGTCCTACGAGCAAGACCAGGGTAGAAGCTCATATGTGCAGGAGAGTGAGACAGGCTTCTCTCTCACCTTGTAGAGTGGAGCCAATCGGCCTGAATGCCACCAACACCTTCCTGGTCTACACCGAGGAAGACCTGGGGGACCTCTTGAAGATCAGACTCACCTGGGAGGGGGCATCTCAGTCCTGGTACAACCTGTGGAGGCAGCTTCGCAGCTACCTGTCCCAGCCCCACAACCCCTCAAGGGAGCTGAATATCAGACGCATCCGGCTCAAGTCTGGGGAAACCCAGCGAAAGTAAGTACCATCTTCTACCTTGTGTGAAGAGGGAGCAGCAGGCGCGGGCCTCTGCCCTGTCGTTTCTTTCCAAACACGCACCCAGAGCACACAGACAAACCTCAGACACTGGGGCAAGGCCGCTGTGAACTGTTGAGCAGCTTGTGCGCCGATTACAGGGTAGGTAAACTCAAACCTGTTGCCGACTCACAGCAACCCTACAGGACAGAGTAGAATTGCCCCATAGGGTTTCCAACGATGCAGTCTTAAGGGAAGTAGACTGTCGCATCTTTCTTTCACAGAGCAGCTGGTGGGTTCGAACAGGCGACCTTTTGGTTAGCAGCTAATTTCATAACCACAGCACCACCAGGGCTTCTGAGGGGTGGGCACCCAAACCAAACCAAACCTGTTGCTGTCCAGTTGATTCCGACTCATCACGACCCTATAGGACAGAGTAGAACTGCCCCATAGGGTTTCCAAGGAGTGGCTAGTGTATTCGAACTGCTGACCTTTTGGTTAGCAGCTGAGCTCTTAACCGCTGTGTCACCAGGGCTCGGAGGAGAGGATAAAGTGGCTGACAAATCCAGCCCTTGCTCTGTTTGTTGAGCCATGTGTTGGCCTGGAGGAAGGAGCTCTTTTCCTGGACAGGGCTTTTTTGGAGTGCCGCCTTGTTGATCCGTTTACGACGGGGCCATGCAACCAAAAGACTTTATTTGCTTTTGTCCACAGCAAACCAAGGTCCTGTCCAGGGAGCCCTCAGCTTGCTCTGAGTGGCTGAGGTCTGCGGGAGGATGTGGTTTCCCCAGGGTCATTATTACATCCCTCCTTCTGGGGCTCTGAGGCAAGGACATGGGCCTGGGGTCCTAAATTCAATTCTCTGTCCCATGCCAGCTGGCAGCTTCCGTCTGCCTGGCATGAAAGAATTAACTCCACACTTGGCATGAAAGTCCCAGACCTTCATATATCAGTTCTTGTGTCGTGCTGGAACTCTCTGACATGCTGCTTTCTGAGTGGGAACCAGGGAGGGCGCAAAGCCAGGGCAACTGGGAGACCTTTGCCCAGAGAAGAGGCTTTCCTCCGCCGAGTGCTTTGGCAGGTCTCTGAGAGGTCACTGCCAGCCTTGGGAAGTGGGTACGAAGCAGCCCCAATGTTTTTGCACCTGACCTGGCACTTGCTCCTTTACCATTTTTCCTGTGTCCAGTACACATCCATCATCTATGATGAGCCTGTGGCAGCAGAGGGGGGCCTGAGTCCCTTGTTGAGCCATTTGTCTAAACACCTGTGTGCCAGATGGGGGGAGCTGTCAGTATCAAAAAAACAAGCCTCTGATAATCGTGTATCTTTTTACTTCTCTTGGTTCTTGTAAAAGCAACCGATGCCTATGGGTATGGTGCCAGAAAGATTATTATTTTTATAAAATATTCCGAGTATAATAAACACTCATTAAACCACTGCTGAGAACAAACATTTGGAATTTTTCCATATTGGTTTCAGATGAGAGACTTAACAAAGTAAAACATTACGGATAGAGTTAAAGCCCCTTTTTGCCCTGACCTTGTCCTATTCCTCACCCTCTTTCAAACCAAATGTAACTAATACATAATTCTGATGTTAGTGTGTTTTCTTCCTTCCTGTTTTTATACCTTTAGTAATTCTGTTTGAGGAGTCACTGGGTGGCTCAGTTCAGCACTCAACTACCAGCCACAAGGTTGGCAGTTCATACCCACCCAGAGATGCCTCAGAAGACAGGCCTGGTTATCTGCTTTTCTGAAAGCTCGCAGCTTTGGAAACCCTATGGAGAGCTCTACTCTGCACACATGGGGTTGCCTGAGGCAGAATCGGCTTGACGACAATTAACAACAACAAATTCTGTTTGTATCCATAAACAATGCATAGAATTATTTTGGATGCTTCTGACCTGTAGATAAGAGGACTTATCATTTTACAAATTGCCTTTTTTGCATTCAACATTGTTTTTCCAATACAATTTGTCCAATACCTGCAGCTCTAGAGTGTTCATAGTTAACTGCTATATGTAAATCTTCATTGTATAAGGAAACTATAGTTTTGTCATTCTTCTGCTGAATATTTAAGTTGTTTTTACTTTTTTGCAGTTACAAACAGTGCTGAGATGAACCTCCTTTTACGTTTTCCTTGTGCGTGTGTGTGAGGGCTTCTTTGGGGGCATGTATACCAAAACGTGGAATTGCTGAGCCATATGTATTTTCCAACTTGACTACCAGTTGCCGTTGAATAGATTCCAGCTCATGGTGACCCCATATGTTTCAGAGTAGAACTATGCTTCATAGTGTTTTCAATGGCTGTGATCTTTCAGAAGTAGAGTCGCTTCTGGGTGGATTCAAACTGCCAACGCTTTGGTTAGTAGCCAAGGACTTATCTGTTTGCACCACTCAGGGACTCCCCCAATTTGAATGAAAAAAAAAAAACCCATTGCCCTTAGTTCATTCTGGCTCATAGCGACCCTATAGGACAGAGTAGAACTGCCCCATAGGGTTTCCAAGGAGCGCCTGGCGGATTCGAACTGCCGGCCCTTTGCTTAGCAGCTGTAAAACTTAACCACTATGCCACCAGGGTTTCCTCAACTTGACTAAAAAAATTATTAAATCCCTCTCCAAAGTGGCCAGAGACCAATTTTCAATCTTGGCAACAGGGAAAGAGAGTTCCTTTTCCCTAGAAGTTCTTGCCATTCTGTTTGTTAGGTGTGAATTAGTCTCTGTTCTTTTAATTTGCATTTCCTGATTGTGAGTGAGGTGGGTCACCTGTTTATATGTTTATGGGCCCTTGGGCTTCCCAGGAAAGGTTCTTAAAGCTGTCCAGATGGTGGCTTTTGTCCTGCCAGTAGGCTAATTGCCCCTCTGAGGCATGGCTTAAGTTATAGTTGTTATACCCTTGATGATTTCCAGTGATCTTGGTTGTTCCTCTGCTAAATCTTTGATTTTGACTTGCAACTGAGCACCAGTTAATCTTTTCAGTGGGTATTTATGGAGCGTAGGAATCCATGAGTGGCGCAAACGGTTAATGTGGTCAGCAGCTAGTTGAAAGTTTGGAGGTTCGAGTCCACCCAGAGGCATCTCGGAAGAAAGCCTTGGTGATCTACTTCCAAAAAATTAGCCACTGAAAACCCCATGGACACAGTTCTACTCTGACACACATGGGGCTGCCATGAGTCAGAAGCAACTTGACAGCAACTGGGTTTATAGTATAGGTAACTTGTGTTCCTGCATTCGAGGAGTTTATGATCCAGCAGAGGTGTTAACATAGGAATCGATGAGCAATTCAAGGCGGTGTATAAATTTTAAAATAAAACAAAACATTCATTATTAACTCCATGACATAAGAAGTAATGATAATAACAAAAGCAACGTTAGTATAGGGATGTAGTTTTTTTTCTAAATTGAGAAGTCAAGGGAGGGTTAGGTCCATGAGGCTTGAGAGAGGCTCTGGCTTTAAAAGTCAGGCGGCCCTTCTGGTGGACTAAGGGGAGAAGGTGCAAGAGGTGTGCTTCAAGGCCACGTGAGGCTGAATTGTGGACAACTTTGAAACAAGATGGTTTAGTCCTTGTAGTAGTGATGGTGAGCCCTGCCGGTTCCTGAGTCAGGGCATGGAACAATGAAAACATGTCTTTTCTCCTTGCTCCATCCACCTCTAATCCAGAAAACACTGCCTGGCTGATGCACAGCCGTGTACTCCCTCTGAGATGTTTGGCTACATAGGTGGTTTCTTTTTCTTCCTAGGTTGAGTTTTTGTGCAGAAGACCCTGAGAACACCAGCATATCCCCTGGCCAGGAGCTCTGGTTTCGCAAGTGTTCTGATGGCTGGAGGATGAAAAACAAAACCAGGTAACAGGAGATTCCCCCTACGTTCGCTCAGCACGTGTTGGCTGATCACCTGGCATGTGCCGGACAGGGACTGGGCACTTGGGGTATGGAGTGAGCAAAACAAAAACTCCTTCCCTTCTGGAGGTGACCTTCTGGTGGAGGGGGATAGACAAATAAATAGATGAAATATCTAGAATGCTGACCGGCAGTGTTACTGTCCCCACTGCCTCTCATTCTGCTGTGCCCTGTAGGTGCTGGAATGAGGCTTTCCAATAACTCAATCCCTGTAGTTGGTGTCTAGGCGCCCTGCCCTAGTTGAAAGTTGGCTACATAGTGACCAAGGTTGTGGGAAGGTTCTACAGCTCCTGGTTTCCTTTTGGGCGCCATGTTGTAGTGGGGCAGGAGGGCAGAAGTACAAGGTGCTCCATTTTTTTTAAGGTTCTCTGGAACTCAAGTTGGTGTGAGTGGGTGTTAGTGGGCCAGATTCTCCCCTTTTTCAGAAGCAGGAAAGCTCATGTATGTGGAGCAATCAGACAAAGGGGCTGTCTTCAGTATCCTGTTGCCCCATGCTGGAATCCCATGATTCCAGAACTGAGAAAAGCCAGTATCATGGTGAGAGCAGTGGGCTCATGCAAAAGGGCAACCTGTGATATGCCCTCTGAACCTAAACACCTGCTGAGGGGAGGGCGACTGTTTCTCCACCTGCCCTGACCCGAACTCAGGTACTAGATAGTAGTATTGTTGCCATTTACCGGGTGCTTAGCGTGCTCCTGCCCTGCGTTCCGTGCCTGACACACTTTATCTCATTTAATTTTATCATCAACCCCATGAGACAGGTGGTGTTATTCTTGTGTGCAGATGAAGAAATCGAGGCTCAGGGGGAGTAAGTCACCCAGCTAGTGATGGCAGAGTGAGGGCTCGAAGCACTCAGTCTACTCTAAATCCTGCACTCTTTCTGAACACAGAGGTTCCCCTCACTCCAGATAAGTCACCTACCTCCGCCTGGGTACCGATCGTCGAGCAGCCGTGCCCGTACTGGGATCCCCTGTGATTAAACGTCTGGCGGCACTGGGGCCCGGCTGATCCTCAGCTGCTCTGTCTCCTGTTTAGGAGCATGAACTTGACCACAAGCGCAGTAATCACAGGACTTGTGGGCTTTTGGAAGCTGCCCATCTAATTAAGTGACTCAGGCTAGCACAGGCTCATATGATTTTCTGCTATAATAATAATTTTTAATTCTTTATGTTTGTATTCAAATGTATAACTTTTAAAGTGCTTCCATCTATATTCTCTTCATGGATCTGCAGAACAGCTGTGTAGATTGGACTCACCCGGGAAGGATTGCAGTGATAAGGCGATAAGATATTTTATTCTTTTGTACTGATCCAGAACTTCATTACAGTTGAGAACTATATAACTCACTTCATACTGATATTTTTTAGGAAAAAAAAAAAATTCCCTTCCCTTCCCCTCAAAGAAACAGAACACAATAGGAGCCTGGGCAATAAGAACACTAGGAAGTTGTAGTATCCCTAGACATCTATAATGCTGTTGCTATTCTCCCTCCTGATGTGGGTGCTGTCTACTTGTCCCCTGATAAGGAGACTGAGGTTCAGAGAGGCTCAGTGGCACCTTCTTGTACCTGAGATTAGAGTCCAGGTTTCTTGACGTCAGCCTTGCCCACTTCCTGCCATACTCTTTCTTTTTTCATGTCTCTTTCATATTTCTACATCAAGACAAAGAGGACACGTTGATAGTTCTCTCCACATTTGTGTGTGCATGTGCGTGGCTGTTGGGGGCAGGTATTGTGCGAAACATGTAAGGCACGGACCGTGATACTAGAACTAGAAAACCCAGAGAAAAAGCTCCAGTGCTATGTCTCTCAAAGTGAATCTGTGGCTTGTTGGGGCGGGGGGGCGGGGGGGGTGGAGCGGAAAGAAGTATTCAGGAACTTTTCCATTTGTTCTAAAAAGAAAGAAAGTAGTCCTGCAGATGTGGAAAGAAAGCTTGGTCTTAAGGTAAACAGCCCACCTGGCCTGTGGCATAAATGAGCTGATGAGCGATGCTCTCTCACATGCTTCCTTTCAGTCCAAATGTGGAGCTTCTCTGAGGGTGCCAGCAAGGACCCACCACCTTCCATGCACATGGAGAAAAGTTACTGCTGAGGACCCACCCAGTGGGACAGCCCCTCTAGGCCTTGAACCAGAGCCCCAGGAAGGGCTTGTTCTCTGGGCCCATGCCTTTGCCTCCTGTGACAGCTGGGACTTCTCACCGGAGGGGACTGTGACTGCTGTAGCTCCTGTTGCTGTCCTAGAATAGCTCTGACTCCAAACCTCTGATGGCACCTCCTGGAGCACCGAGTCCACCTTGTGTGTATACAGCCTGATGCGCGGGGCTTCTTGTGCATGTAGGGCTGGCTTCTAAGATCTAGATAAGCCTGTGCTTTGCCCAACAGGGAGCGCTGACTCTAAAGTGGTCCTGTGTACTATCAGCTGCTTGACCTGACTTGAGCCTTCGTAAGAGGTCTTTCCACTGGGAGCTGACTCATGTCAGGATGGCAGGCCTGTTGCCTTGTGCATCCAGAGAAGAGAGAGTAGCTCTAGGGGGTGCAGAGGCCCTGACTATTGGGGTTCTGATGGCTGCATTGGTCACTACTGGTTACATCTTAGACATTCCATCCTGCTCCCCAACTCACTCCCTAAACCACTGGCTTTTTAAGTTTTTCCATTGTTTGTTTTTTAAATTTTGATTGAACAAACATTTACCAAGCACATAAAATTAAGTAATATGTGGCAGTAGACATATTACTAAACCTCATCAGACTTTGTCTCCTCATTTGGAACCTAATTAGGTGAGGATTTGTAGAAACCCTTCCAGCTTAGACAGTCCATGAGTATGTGACGATAAGGCCTGAAGGGCATTGGGGGAGAGTTACAGCCTATGAAAGCCAGGGGCCCTGAGATGTTGAGTGGTTTGCAGCTATTTCTTCAGAATTCACATGATGCCATTTGTCCTACGAGTGACATATTTGGTCACTGCCAGAATAGTAAGCAGAGTAGTGTACAGAAATGGTGGCCAGTTGCTGGGTATGACTGCTCTGGAGTGAAATCTCTTCTGTTTAGGGAGATAGAAGATATCACATATGTTATACATACCTGTTTACATAGATACCGGCACCTGTCAAGCAGAGCTGGGTCGAAGATTTCAAACAGTGCCTTTTGCTTCCGAAATATCTTTCTTTAACACCAGTGCGTTTTCTGTGTTGAATTTCTTGAAAAAGCCTCAAATTTTAGACTTTGATTTGAATTAATATACATGGCATCTGAAGAAAGTTTTTCAAAAGATTTTCATGTGTATCACCTAATTAGAGTTTCACAATAGGAGGAGCAGGGCAGCTATTATATTTCCTATTTCACTGAACTAAGACTTGGTGAGTTTCAGCCACATGCCTAGAATTGTACACCAAGTTAGTGGCAGAGCCAGCTGAGGACCCAGTGTGCTCATCTCTGAAACTTCATGAAGGCTTCTACAGCCAATTTCTACCAATATGCCCAGATGTGACAAACAAAAAACTTGTCACCCATAAAATTCTAAACACTTTCATTAATGTATAACCAGGAGCAAACCTATGCCAAGGAGTTGGGCTTTTTTATGGGTGAGGTTTGTTTGGGAGGAGCTGAGATGTCAGGTGGGGTGAAGAGCGATTTTCTTTGTACTTACGGTTTTTAATCATTGTTTTAATCTGTACCATGCCAAAGTTGTATCATTAATACCAAACTTCCGAAGACATAACCAGTCGAGTCTTAATTCAAGATATGTTCTCAATCCAATTGTGTGCTTCTGTGATTGCTTTCTGGCCAAAGTGAAGCTTGCTATTGACTGTGCATCCCAGTTACTTCTGACTAATGTTTTTAGTAATGGAAACCTAGAGAACTGAATCCTCAGTGGGTCATATATTTATGCATTTGGTGTGAAGCCTTATTTGTATATGATGCTTTTTAAGAAAAAATGCTACTTAGAATACTATTTATTTGAAAAAAAAATTTCAAATGTATATAACGTATAAAAACAAATATGTGGTATTTACTTTAAGATTAACCAATCTTGAGATTAAAACTTTTTTCTTTCTAATTTTTATTTATTTTGTTTTTGTTGTTGAGAATATACACAGCAAAACATACACCAATTCAACAGTTTCTACATGTACAATTCAGTGATACTGATTACATTCTTCCAGTTGTACAACCATTCTCACCCTCCTTTTCTGAATTGTTCTTCCCTCATTAACATAAACTCACTGCCCCTTAAGGTTTCTATCTAGTCTTTCCAGTTGCTGTTGTCGATTTGATCCCATATAGATAGCTCTTAAGAGAGCATAATGCTCATGGCAGACCATTTTTGCTAGTTAAGCTAAACTATTGTTTGGTTTCAAGATGACTTCAGGGGATATTTTTGGTTTAAGGCTTAAAGGTTATCTCAGGGCAATAGTTTCAGGGGTTCATCTACCCTCCATGGCTCCAGAAATTCTTGAATCCATGAGAATTTTCAATTGTGTTCTGCATTTTCTCCCTTTTGGGAATCTGATCAAACACTCAGTAAGGTAGCGAGGCACGAAATTAAAACTTGTTTTAATAGTAAAATATTAAAATACTATAAATTCTTAATGGTCTGGCAACTCAATTTTTAAAATTGGAAAGAATGAACTTTCAGCAGAATAGGAATAGAAGGAAAATTCCTCAACATAATAAAGGGCATTTATACAAAGCCAATAGCCAACATCATCCTAAATGGAGAGAGCCTGAAAGCATTCCCCTTGAGATTGGGAACCAGACAAGGATGCCCTTTATCACCACCCTTATTCAACATTGTGCTAGAGGTCCTAGCCAGAGAAATTAGGCTACATAAAGAAATAAAGGGCATCCAGACTGGCAAGGAAGAAGTAAAAGTATCTCTATTTGCAGATGACTTGATCATATACACAGAAAACCCCAAGGAATCCTCCAGAAAACTACTGAAACTAATAGAAGAGTTCAGCAGCGTATCAAGGTACAAGATAAACATACAAAAATCAGTTGGATTCCGCTACACCAACAAAAAGAATATTGAAGAGGAAATCACCAAATCAATACCATTGACAGTAGCCCACAAGATGATAAAATACTTAGGAATAAATCTTAGCAGAGATGTAAAAGACTTAGACAAAGAAAACTACAAAACAGTTCCGCAAGAAACCAAAAGAGACCTACATAAGTGGAAAACATACCTTGCTCATGGATAAGAAGACTTAACATTGTAAAAACGTCTATTCTACCAAAAGTGATCTCTAGATTTAATGCAATTCTGATCCAAATACCAATGACATTTTTAAATGAGGTGGAGAAACAAATCACCAACTTCAAATGGAAGAGAAAGAGACCCCAGATAAGTAAAGCATTACTGAAAAAGGACAAAGTGGGAGGCCTCACTCTACCTGATTTTAGAAAATATTACACCACCACAGTAGTCAAAACAGCCTGGTACTGGTACAACAATGGAACTGGTACATAGACCAATGGAACAGAATTGAGAACCCAGACATAAATCCATCCACATATGAGCAGCTGATATTTGACAAAGGTCCCAAAACAGTTAAATGGGGAAAAGACAGCCTTTTTAACAAATGGTGCTGGCATAACTGGATATCCATCTGCAAAAAAATGAAACAAGACCCATACCTCACACCATGCACAAAAATGAACTCAAAATGGATTAAAGACCTAAATATAAAATCTAAAACGATAAAGATCATGGAAGAAAAATAGGGACATTAGGAGCCCTAATATGTGGCATAAACAGTGTACAAAACATTACTAACAATGCAGAAGAGAACTAGATAAGTGGGAGCTCCTAAAAATCAAACAGCTACGCTCATCCAAAGACTGCACCAAAAGAGTAAAAAGATTACCTACAGACTGGGAAAAAGTTTTTAGCTATGACATTTCCAATCAGCATCTGACCTCTAAAATCTGCATGATACTGCAAAAACTCAACAACAACAAGACAAATAACCCAAACAAAAATGGGCAAAAGGTATGAACAAGCACTTCACTAAAGAAGACATTCAGGTAGCTAACAGATACATGAGGAAATGCTCAGGATCATTAGCCATTAGAGAAATGCAAATCAAAACTACAGTGAGATTCCATCTCGCTCCAACAAAGCTGGCATTAATCCAAAAAACACAAAAGAATAAATGTTGGAGAGGTTGTGGAGAGACTGGAACACTTATACACTGCTGGTGGGAATGTCAAATGGTACAACCACTTTGGAAATCGATTAGGTGCTTTCTTAAAAAGCTAGAACTACCATACGATCCAGCAATCCCACTCCTTGGAATATATCCTAGAGAAATAAGAGCCTTTACACTTACAGATATATGCACACCCATGTTCACTGCAGCACTGTTTACAATAGCAAAAAGATGGAAGTAACCAAGGTGCCCATCAACAGATGAATGGATAAATAAATTATGGTATATTCACACAATGGAATACTATGCATCGATAAAGAACAGTGATGAATCTGTGGAACATTTCATAACATGGAGGAACCTGGAAGGCATTATGCTGGGTGAAATTAGTCAGTTGCAAAAGGGCAAATATTGTATAAGACCACTATTATAAGAACTTGAGAAATAGTTAATAACAGAGAAGAGAATATTCTTTGATGGTTATGGAGGGGGAGGGAGGGAGAGAGGTATTCACTAATTAGATAGTAGATAAGAACTACTTTAGGTGAAGGGAAAGACAACACACAATACAGGGGAGGTCAGCACAATTGAACTAAACCAAAAGCAAAGAAGTTTCCTGAATAAACTGAATACTTTGAAGGCCAGTATAGCAGGGGTGGGGGTTTGGGGACCATGGTTTCAGGGGACATCTAAGTCAATTGGCATAATAAAATCTATTAAGAAAACATTTTGCATCCCACTTTGGAGAGTGGCGTCTGGGGTCTTAAACACTAGCAAGTGGCCATCTGAGATGCATCAACTGGTCTCAACCCACCTGGAGCAAAGGAGAATGAAGAACACCAAAGACACAAGGTAATTATGAGCCCAAGAGACAGAAAGGGCCACATAAAGCAGAGACTATATCAGCCTGAGACAGGAAGAACTAGATGGTGTCCGGCTACAACCGATGACTGCCCTGACAGGGAACACAACAGAGAGCCCCTGAGGGACAGGAGAGCAGTGGGATGCAGACCTCAAATTCTTGTAAAAAGACCAGACTTAATGGCTTGACTGAGACTAGAAGGACCCCTGTGGTCATGGGCCCCAGACCTTCTGTTAGCCCAAGACAGGAACCATTCCCAAAGCCAACTCTTCAGACAGGGATTGGACTGGAAAATTGGATAGAAAAAGATGCTGGTGAAGAATGAGTTTCTTGGATCAAGTAGACACTTGAGACTATGTTGGCATCTCCTATCTGGAGGGGAAATGAGAGGGAAGAGTGGGCCAGAAGCTGACTGAATGGACATGAAAAGAGAGAGCGGAGGGAAAGAGTGTGCTGTCTCATTAGGGGGAGAGCAATTAGGAGTATATAGCAAAGTGTATATAAATTTTTGTATGAGAGACTGAATTGATTTGTAAACTTTCACTTAAAGCACAATAAAAATTAAGAAAAATTAAAAAGATACAAGAAAAAAAAATCTTGTAGATTAAGTCCTACCTTATTAAGATATCTGCCCCATTAAAGTCGTAGAGGTAGGATTTATAACAAATAGGAAAATCACACCAGAAGACAAAACATTGGACAATCACACAATACTAGGAAGGGTGACCTAGTCAAGTTTACACACCTTTTTCGGGGACACAATTCAGTCCATAACAATGAGGTATAGCCTTGATGACTTCAGAGCATCTTGGCTGATGTGGGAATTCAGTACAATCCCTTCTTCAATTAGAGTCAGGGGGACTTCCAGGACACCTCCTTTGCTTCTTCAAACAAGCTGAAGCACTGAATTCCTTGGAAGGATGGATACCAAGCAGATACTAGAACAGCCATTGTTATCAAATGTGGCGTTCCTTAGTTACCAGCTCTGTTCAGAGCTAGCCTGGGCCCTCTGCCGTGGAAGCTCTATGAGGGCAGATTTTTATCTGGCTTGCTTGCTGCTGTAGCCCTAGACTCTAGAACAGTGTCTGGAACATAGTAGGTGTTTAATAAATATTTAAATGAATGGATGAAATTAGGTAGAAGAAACCCACTGCTTAGACAGGCAGTAGGGAAGATGGGAAAACAGCAATAGATTTGGAGTCAGAAGTCCTGGTATGTCACTTGATATGTGCATTTTTGGCTAAAAATAATCTTGCTGAGCCTCTATCAGCTTATCTGAGATACAGATAATACCTTATGGGATTGTTGTGAATATTAAATGTAAATGGTAAAAAAATGAAGTTCTGCTGCTGTTGTTAGGTGCTGTTGAGTTGGTTCCGACTCATAGTAACCCTATGTACAACAGAACGAAATGCTGCCCGATCCTGTGCCATCCTCACAATTGTTGCTATGTTTGAACCCATTGTTGCAGCCACTGTGTCAATCCATCTCACTGAGGGTCTTCCTCTTTTTTGCTGACCCTCTACTCTACAAAGCATGGTATCCTTCTCCAGGGACTGATCTCTCCTGGTAACCTGTCCAAAATAAGTAGGACGAAGTCTGGCCATCCTTGCTTCTAAGGAGCCTTCTGGCTGTACTTCTCCCAAGACAGGTGTTTTATAAATATTTGAATTGGAAAAAGGACAGTGTGAGGCAAAGATGAAATAAAAATAAAATCTTTTCTATGTATATATGGAAATTTTATATATGATAAAGGGTATTCTATTAATCATTGGGAAACCCTGGTGGTGTAGTGGTTAAGTGCTATGGCTGCTAACCAAAGGGTTGGCAGTTTAAATCCACCAGGTGCTCCTTGGAAACTCTATGGGGCAGCTCTACTCTGTCCTATAGGGTCGCTATGAGTCGGAATCGACTCGACGACACTGGGTTTTTTTTGGTATTAATCATTGAAGGAGCCCTAGTGGCACAGTGGCTAAGCTTGGTGGCTAACCAAAAGGTCAGCAGTTTGAACCCTCTCATCCGCTCTGCAGGAGGAAGATGTGACAATCTTCTTCCATAAAGAAAGCAGCTGGGAACCCTATGGGGCAGTTCTGCTCTGTCTGATAGGGTCACCATGAGTTGGAGTTGACTTGATAGCGCATAACAACAACGTTAATCACTGGGGAAGGAATGTATGGTTAGATAGATGATTAAAAAGCCCATTGCGGTCGAGTGGATTCCTACTCAAAGTGATGCTATAGGACACAGTAGAACTGCCTCATAGAGTTTCCAAGGAGGGGCTGGTGGATTTAAGCTGCCGACCTTTTGGTTAGCAGCCAAACTCTTAACCACTGGGCCACCAAGGTTCCTAGATAAATGATGCTGCTCATTAAATAAGAAGAGACATAAAATTGGATCTCTATTTTCACACCATATACAAAGATGAATTTCATTTGAATGAAAGATATAAATGTGAAAGAAAGCCATGAGCAGATAGATGTTATGAGATATAAATCTGAAACTGGATAAATGCTAAAAATATATAAAATATCACAATTGGGACAATAAGAAGCAGAAAATTTGAATAGGTTGACAAATATTAAAGAAATTGAAATGCTAGTAAAAGATTCCCCTTTACTCCATACATCTAAAAAACTTCCCAGTCATAGTGACTTTACTGGGAAGTTCTATCAGGATTTAAAGGAACATGTAATCCCTAACTTACACAATCAGTTTCAGATAGTACAGTATAAGAGAAATCATCCCAAAAATTTATGAAGAAAATTATAGGCCAAATTTAGTTGTGAACATAGATGTGAAATTCAAAATATTAGCCGCTGAATTCAACAGATATTGAAAAGCAATGTATCACAATCTTGGTTCATCTCAGAATACAAGAATAGTTCACTAGCAAAATGTACCAGTGTAATCCATCCAATTAATTTAGTAAAAGAAAAACACCACATAATTATCTCAATAGATGCAGGAAAAATATTTCATAAAATATTTTCAAATTTTCCAAACTTGATAAAGCCTCTTGGCCAAAAATTTGGAGGAATTATTATACTAAATGAAGAAACTTTGGGCACTTTTCCTTAGATTGGTTAAGAAGACAAAGATCCCGCCTATCACCCCTACTGTTTAATGTAATACCCTAAGTCCTAGCCAGTACAATAAGAAAAGAAAGAAAAATAAGTGGCGGCAGGGAAACCAGATTAATGGAAATGGAATAACCAGAATGAAAATAATGAGAACACTGACACATTGTGTGTAACCAATGTCAGTGAACAATTTGTGTAGAAATTGTTGAATGGGAACGTAAACTACTGTGTAAATCTTCGCTGAAAGCACAGTAAAGTGTTATTGAAAAAAAAAGAAGAAATAACTAGTGTATGGTTGAAAGCAAAAAAAAAAAAAACTTTTATTATTTGCAAAGTCTATAATCATATATGTAGAAAATATAATAAAATTAATGGACTAATGATTAGAAATAATGAAAGAATTTGGCAAGGTTGCTAGATAAAAGACCAGATAATAAAAATATCTTGAATTTTTTTAGTCTTCTTTATAAGCTATAACAGCCTAGAAAATTTATAAGACAAAAAATTTTCTTCATAGCAACCCAAACTCTAAGACTTAATCTAACACATAAGGCACAAAATTTTTATTAGAAATTTAAGGCACTATTTACGGTTATAAAAATAGACTTGAATACATGAAGTTTTGATGGATGAGATGGCTTAACACTGCAGAGATATCAATCCCCTAAAATTATTCCATAAATTTGATGCAATCCCAATCAAAATTTCAGCAATTTTTTTTTTAGAAACTAAAAAATTTACTCTGAAATACCTATGGAAGAATAAAAGTCCACAAACATATAATTCGACTTTGAAAAAGAAGAGTAAACTGGAAATATTTTCCCTAAGAGATATTAAGACATACTAAAAACTGTCTGGTACTGGCACAGAATCAAATAGGTCGATGGAATGTAATGGGTCCCTGAGTGGGGCAAACAGTGAAGACCTTGGTTGCTAACCCGTGTGTTGGAGATTTGAGTCCGCCCAGAGGTGCCTTGGAAGAAAGTCCTAGTGGCAGTTGAGGACTCTCAGCTAAGTCTTCCTCCAGGAATTGCCCTCAGTGGAAGATAGTCACCTTGCTCAAGGTCACTGCCCCTTCCCAGGGACAGTCCACATCCAGCGGCTAGTCAGTAAGGCGTGAACCCTTGCTTCAAGGCAGAACAACTCTGAGGGGCCAAACTAGCTGTAGAGCTCCTGGTGGGATCAGCTCAGGCCTTTGTTGCATCATAATTTAACCCTTTGCTCTGCCCAGTCCTGCTTCCTTCGCCCTCTCCCCCTAGGCACTGATCCTGAGAGCACCTGTCAGCAAACTTCCTGCACGCAAATCTCCATCTCAGGCTGAGTTTGTTTGCCGGGGAATCCAACCTAAGGCCGATGATGCTGTTCTAATCAGGTTGCAAATAATGCAAAGACTTAAAGGAGTGTAGGTAGAGAGGACAAGGTCAGCCCTGGGGGCTCAGGGATGAGGTGTGGGCAAACAGGAAGCTGGTTTATTGGTGGCTGACTATGACTATTTGCTTATGAGTAAAGAAAGTATCGCCTATCTCACTCAGAGGCACTTTCCCTTTCACACATCACCGTTTTCAACCACCCGGACACTGGGAGGAGGTGAAAGCACCTAGCAGGCTTCTAGCTCCTCCGCGTGGGAGGGACGCGGATGATAAATGGAGACAGAAGAGGGAAAGAGGGAATCTCCCCTACAGGGCCAACTCAAGCTGGACAGAGGCTTCCCCCTGGGAACCAGGGCATCACTCATAAGAAAGGTTATAAGAAACTTTAAATAACGTTTCTTAACTCCTGCTTGACTGGGGCAGAGGTATAAGATGGGTGGGGGTGTAAGATGGGAAGAAGATGGGGTGTAGGAGGAAATCCTACTACAAGATTTAAAATTGTCATATACAAATATATTTTTATTCATCTATTGATGCTACTGAAACCAGACTATCAGAACTGACAGATGGACAAATCCAAACCCAGTGCCATCGAGTTGATTCCGACTCATAGCCATCTTATAGGACAGAGTAGAACTGCCCCACAGAGTTTCCAAGGAGCGCCTGGCAGATTTGTACTGCCGACCCTTTTGTTAGCAGCCGTAGCACTTAACCACTATGCCACCAGGGTTTCCGGTGGACAAATAGGATCCTAAATAATGGATTTTCTAATTGCTCTCCTTTGCTGCAGGTAGTAAGCTGTCTCCCACCTTGACATAAATTCTGTTTACTCTGCCCCAAGAATATTTGTCTCACTGAGTCTCCTTACATTCTTTTTTAGTCAGAATGTTGTAGTTGTTGGGTGCTGTCGAGTAGATTCTGACTCACAGTGACCCTATAGTACAGAGTAGAACTGTCTCGTATGGTTTCCTAGGCTAAAATCTTTATGGGAGCAGATCACCAGGTTTTTTCCCCATAGAGTGGCTGGTGGGTTTGAACTGCTGACCTTTTTGTTAGTAGCCTAGAGCTTAACTGTTGTGCCACCGGGGCTCCTTAAAGCCAGAATAACCCAAAACCAAACCCATTGCTGTGGACTCAATTCCCATACATAGCAACCATATAGGATAGAGCAGAACTGCCATATGGTTTCCAAGGAGTAGCTAGTGGATTCAAACTGCTGACCTTTGGGTTAGTAGCCAAAGCTCTTAACCACTGTGCCACCAGGGCTCCTTAAAGTCAGAATAGAGCCTTTAAAAACAATCTTGGGCTGGCTCGTGTGAACGAGCTTTACATCATACAACAGACATTATTTAAATATTTTGTAAATTTAATTATATAATATATATTATATTATATTTATTGTATTGTATTATATTATATTTATTGTATTGTATTATATTATATTATATAGAATAATGACTAATAAAGTCCTTTCACCTGTGTTTCCTCATCTGCTCTTTGCAACAACCTATGTAGTAGAGATTGTTATGCCCACTTGGCAGACGATAAAACTGAACTTCAGACAGTTAAGCGGCTGGTGAGTCTGCTCAGTGAATGGATGAACTTGGGTTCGAACCTGGGTCTACAGACTCTAAAGCTTGTGTTGTTTCCTTCCCTTAAAATCATTAGAATTTACTCTTCAGAAGACTCCCATAGTGAGTCTATTTGTCCTTTGTATAAACCTGGAGGTTCACATATTGCTAGGTGGAGGCTACTTGCTTTCTTTGGGAGAACATCCATTTTAAGAGTTTCTCATAAGAAAAGAGACAATAAATAATCTCACTGGTGCTTCACGTAAGTGGTAGATTCGCAGGCATCGACGATTTCCGAACTTGCACCACTGGCTCACTGCGGGACAAGTCTGGAGTTACGCACCTTCCCTAAGAGTGGCCTAGAGGTGTTTTAGCAGCAGAACCACCTCTAGTGGCCGGAGGAGAGGCTACCTGAGCAGAGGAACAGCTACTGGAATGGGAGATGCCTTGGAGGAGGGATCTGTGAGGTAAGGCCTGGACGCACTCCCGCTATCACTTAGTAAGGCTGGCCCAGGGGTTCTGGAAGTAGTAGAGGATCCATCACGGAACCACGCCTATCTCATCTAGCCTCACTGCACATTCCTTTGTTTCAGGTATGGAAACTGAGGTTTGGAGACGCTTACCTGTCCAAGGTCCAGAGCTGTAAGTGGTGATTAGGATTCGAGTCCACATCTCTCTGACTCCATCTGTTGTTTTAAATCACTGTGTTATATTGGATTTAGAGCGAGGCAGGGTAATGCGTTACACACTTTGAGACCTGTTTTTAAAATATTTCTTCACCATTTACTTAGTGGAGGGATTGAGGATGCGAGGGGGAAAGTTGGCAAAGTAGGGCAGTGTCCCACGGGGGATACTTCACTCAGCAGACCAAGCCCCTAGTTAACACCTCCTCCCTCCTTAAAAGGCAGCCTAGGGCCACACTGTCCTTACCTGGGCTTATTATTGGGAGGTATCTCCTACCCTAAGGAGCCCTGGTAGAGCAGTCTTTAAGTGCTTGGCTGCTAACCAAGTGGTTTGAACCCACCAGCCACTTGGGGGAGAAAGATGTGGCAATCTGTTTCCATAAAGATTTACAGCCTTGGAACTCTGTGGAGCAGTTTTACTTTGTCCTATAGGATTGCTATGAGTCTGTGACTCAATGGCAATGGGTTTTTGTTTTGTTTTGTTTTTTGTCTCTTATCCTATTCCAAGAAGCCTTTAGAGTATCCTTTATAAGCACAAGCGGTTCAGACCCTGAGAGGAGACCTGGTAAACACCATAGCCAATGAGATTGTAGCCCCCTTTTTAGGCTTGTTCTCTAGGCACTGTCACTATTTCCCACGTGGTCAGGTTATAGACTATATTCACCGACACAAACAATTGCCAGAAGGCCCCCGGAAGAAGTCTCACATCTGTCTCCTGAATTCATTCATTATGGACCACTTAAATGCCTGTCCAATGAACCCTGGTGGTGCAACGGTTAAGCACTCTGCTGCTAACCAAAAGGTTCGCAGTTTGAACCCACCCAGTGACTTTGTGGGAGAAAGACCTGTTGATCTGCTTCTGTAGAGATTATAGCCTAGGAAACTGTATGGGGCAGCTCTATTCTGTCACATGGGTTTGCCAGGAGTTGAAAATTGACTTGACAGCACCCAACAACAACAAACATTCTGTCTAGGGCTGGGGGCCTGGCAAAAAATGCAGACCCCACTGGCTGAATGGCTCCACCCTGCCCAATTTCCATCTGGCCATGCCTCTCCTGTTTGCCATGGGGGTGGGGCACTGTGGTGAAATGAGCTCCTTTATGTGGCCTTTTTTTCTTGGCTCTTTGGATAAACAGCTTGAGAGATTTTTCCCCCTAAGCCTTGAGGAGTTACCTTTGCCCTAGTTTTCTACCCCAGAGGCTTTGATACTTTCGTCCAAGTTAATTGATATTTCTTGAGTAAGTTGTAAACAATTTGATGGTTTGATACTTTTTCTCTGGACCCCAGAGACAGTCTGCCCTGTGATTGGTATGCACCTTGCAGGGATTGGTCAATATACTATGCAAATGAAATGTCTGTGGCCTATGCAGAGGGGATTGGTGAATTCAAGGCCCTGGTGGGAGGACCGTGCCCTGAAATTGACCAGGAGTTTGCTTGTCTGTTCAGCCAACACCATAGAGGTTTGTAGAGGGTAAGAAGGAGGGAGAAAGAAGCAGGAAGGGAGATAAAGACATGAAAAGAGAAGAGAAAAGAAACAAAGAGAGGAGGCAAGGAACCTCCTACAAGAGCTGTGACACAGGTCTAGAAGCCTAGAGAGACCTAGAAGAGGCCTTGCAGCAGATCTGGTGGTGACAGGCCTGGGAGAGACCTACAGCAGAGCTGGTGGCAGGGAGGCCTGTCCTGAGGGGCCTAGAGAAGGCCTGTCCTGAGGGGGCTAAAAGAGGCCTGCACAGCAGAGAGGGGTCATGTATGGCAGAGAGAAGGGCTTGCTTGCTTGTGTGGATGTGAGGATTTGAGAGAGCTGTCCTGCACTGAAGAAGGGAAGGATGTGCTCTCCGCTTCTGGGGAGGCTTCCAGTCTTTGCCTACATGCTTCCTGATTCAGATCTTGAGTTGTAGCCTCTTGATTCCGATCCCAGGTTGTACCCTGTTGTTTCCTTAATAAACCACTTAACTGTAAGTATAGTCTGTCAGCTCTATGTGGCCATTGCAAAGAATTATAGAACCCAGAAGAGAAGTAAAGAGTGCTGTGGGGAGGATGGCTGGTGTCAGAATTGGTAAAAAGGCTGGAGACTGGAGGTATGTCTGACCTATACCTCACAGGGATAAGCTTTGGACTGATGTTGATTCTCATCATCCCTCCTGAAGTTAGGTTCTGACACTTCTACTACCATTCTAGCAGCACTTTCCGCTCTGCTAGGGAGAACACAAGGTCAGGGGACCTGGTGATTGTTTCAAGTAATTGTTACCTGCTGATAAGGATCTAGTATGTAGAATATATAAAGAGCTCTTTCAATTCAACAATGAAAAGACAAACAACCCAATTAAAAAATGGGCAGAATACTTGAATAGACATTTCTCCAAACTACAACATGGATAAACTTTGAGAACATTATGCTAAGTCAAAGAAGCCAGACTGAAAAGACCATATGTTCTATGATTCCAGCTGTATGGAAAGGAATCTATCTGGGAACGTTCAGAATAGGCACATCTACAGAGACAGAAAATATATTAGTTGTTGTTTAGGGCTGAGGTGTTGGGGGACCGTGGGGAGCGACTGTTAAACGCTACAGGATTTCTTTTTGAGGTGGTGAAAATGCTCTAAAATTGATCGTGGTGATGGTTGTACAAATCTATGAATATACTAGAAATTATCGAATTATATTTTTTTATACTTTAAATAGGTGAATTGTATGGTATGTTATTTATATCTCAACAAAGCAGCTACAAATGGGTAAGGAGAGACCATTAGTAAGATCTAGGGTGTTGTAGATGGAAAGCCTCAGCTGTGTTTGCACTACGTAGAATAGTCCTGTGATCAGAGCTGTGTGTCACGGCAAGGGGTGAAGAAGGGAGCCTGGACTTGATACCTTAGAGGCTGAAGCCCATAGTCACTCAGTAGTTGAGTAAACAAACACCGAGGTTCCTGGATCTTTGTGAATGCCTCATAAGTGAGGGGAAAGAGAAGAAAAGAGTTTGGCTTAAGTCTTAGGATTTGGAACTAGGAAAGGCTTTTGGTGGTGGCTCAAAGTGATTTGGAATTAAGGCTCTAACAGAACCAGTAATATTGTATATTTGTGCATCTCTTCACACCTCAGAAAGCACCACATCTGGGATCTCATTTGAGGTCTGAGTGCCATGAGACTGGAAAAATCTCATTTGCTCCTCAACATGGAAACTTGAGCAAGGAAACCAGTTGTCCCTAAAAGTGTTATGGTAGAAAGCCCTGCTGTCAGTGGAGACTGTGACAGTTTGTTGAAGGATCAAGTTGAGGTAGGACCTAGTAGGTTGAACAGAGTTAAATGTGTCATTTCACCCAAGTTTTAAATCAGCTATTGCTATGCTCATTTACTGTGTGATGTTGAGCAAGCCACTTGCCTCTACAAATTTGCCGTAAAATTGCGAATCAGGAGGACTGGCTTTGAAAGAAATTATGAAGCCGCATTCTGTGTTCACTGTCCTCTCCTGTACTTTAGTTCCAACCATGCGTCTGCTCCAAACACCAGGGTTAACCCAACCTAGTCCGGGCCCTTCAGAACTTGGCTGGCAGCCAGCAGCCTGAGAGAAAGATTCAGAAAGAGACTAGATTAGGCTAAAACATTCTGATAAGCAGATTCATGATAACATATGCATGACTAAGAGTAATTTAATGTGTTCCATTTTAAAAGACGAGGCCTGTTAACCCAAGAAACAATTTAATGAACCCATACCTCATTGTAATAAAACTTCTTTGTTTTATTTTGTCTGAGGTAAGTGGAACTTCAGGATGCTTCTTAACTGACATCAGCTGCATCAACGCATCTCAAATTTCAATATACGTATGAATCACCTGAGAATCTTGTTAAACTTGATTCTGATTTAGTAGGTCTGGGGTGGGGCCTGAGATTCTGCATTTCCAACAAGCTCTGCTAGCTGCTGACCACCCTTTGAGTAGGGAGGCTTGGATGACCACCAACTCCACATGCAGCAATCCTATTGCATCCCAGAAGAAATGAGTCAAGCAAGTTCTTTCTAGGAGTCACCTTGACATTCTGTATAGACTTCCATTAGAGCACACAAAACATGGCCAACAAGCCTATGAAAAGATGCTCAATCCATTAAAAACCCATTACCATCAAGTCAATTCTGAGTCATAGTGGCCCTGTAGGACAGAGAACTGCCCCACAGAGTTTCCAAGGAGTACCTGGTGGATTCGAACTACTGACCTTTTGGTTAGCAACTGCAGCACTTAACCACTACATCAGCAGGGTTTTCTTAACTCCATTAGACACTAAAATAAATAAATAAATAAACCAAACCTGTTGCTGTCGAGTCAATTTTGACTCATATTGACCCTACAGGACAGAGTAGAACTGCTGATCTTTTGGTTAGCAGCCAAGCTCGTAAGCCCTGAGCCACCAAGGCTCCCCAATGCTCTTATCCCCCACAAGTGCTTCCAGCGTTCCAGTAGAGTAGATGAGGGCTGTGAACTCACAGTGGAGTCGGTGGTTTCAGGGTCACTGATTTTGAGGAGAGGAAGTCCTTGAGGTGAGGAGCTGTTGACGGGGGATGACTGGAGTTCCTGAGGATTGAAGGGCTCTTTAGCCCAGAATGGGGGCAGAAGGAAGGGCCAGCTAAGAACTGGGCCCTAGAATATCTTAGGGCATGTTGGTGGTAACAAAAAAACCAAACCCATTGCTGTTGAGTCGGTTCCAACTCATAGCGACCCTATAGGATGGAGTAGAATTGCCCCCATAGAGTTTCCAAGGAGCACCTGGTGGATTTGAACTGCTGACCTTTCAGTTAGCAGCCATAGCTTTTAACCACTACGCCACCAGAGTTTCCACACTGGTGGTAGGAGTGGATTATAAGCCAGGGTTTCCCTTCTCTTTCGCTGCCCACTGCCTGCACTTCCACTACAGCTCAGGGCACCTGTGCCCCCAGGCTGCCCCAGGCCCCTTGGGAAAGCTGCCCACCAGCCAGTTCATACTAAGATGTTAGGGGCTTAATGTATGACTTATTTCAGGGCTATTAGCACTCAGAAAGCAGCTTTCTGGAGAAAGCACTATTTCTAAAGTGGAATTTTAAGCTTCGGGGCTCCCGGGTAGGAAGCTGCTGGTAATATAGGCAAGGCCTCCAAATCCCATCTTCCCAGGGGCAGCCCAGGACAGCCTAGGGGCCTAAGAATCTGCTCTGCCTCCAGCTTTCACTGGTGGTGGCTGGCAGGGCCTCAGAGCAGGCCTGTCTGGAGAAGCCTGGCAGGCGGGGACTGAAGAATTCCCCAATCGCTTGGCTGCCTCCTGGAATCTCTTGCAGCCTCATCCTCTGTGGGAGAAAGGCAGCAATTAGCATAACTGGAACAGATCCTCTTTGTCTACATTCCAGACTGCAGGAGTAGGGCCTTCCCCAGAGACATGCTAATTATGCGGAAGGGATCCTGGGTACCTGCTGGCATAGGTTCTTGCTCAAATGTAGCTGCTGTTGGAAAATAAACCGGGTATAGGTGGAGCCATGGTTCGGGCTTCTCATCCAGGAAAACTTCTGCCACTCCAGCCACTCACAATATCTTTCTCCTCTAAATTCTTACAGCCCTTTGTGGTCAGGAAAACATGCTTGCTGCTGGCATTGAGTGTCTTCTATCATCTCACCCATGATGGTTTTTCTTTCCACCTCGATTACAGTTCCTTGGCAGGGGACCTTGTTTTATAGTTAATTAATCAAGCAACTAATGAATTAATATTTATCAAAGAAACTATTTGCCAGGCACTGTGCCAGGTCCTGGAGATACAAAGATGAATGAGGCACCATCAAGGATGAGGGACATATAGCCTCATTGGGGTTACAGGGGTACAGAGCCCAGTAAACAAACTGTTAACATACCAATGGTATAGAGGTTCTCTGGGAGTGCTGAGGGGCACAGAAGTTCCTAGGAAAGGGAGGAAGCAAGAATGCTTACTGGAAGAAGTGGCATTTGAACAGTATTAAGGATGAGTAAGGGTTTATCAAGGAGTCCTAGCGGTGCAACAGTTAAGTGGTTGGCTGCTAACTGAAAGGTTAGTGGTTTGAACCCACCCAGAGGCTCCACAGGAGAAAAGACCTGATGATCTGCTCCCGTAAAAATTGTAGGCTAGAAAACCCTATGGGGCAGTTCTACTCTGTTACATGGGGTTGCTGTGAATCAGAATTGACTCAATGGCACCTAATAACAATAGGAGTTTACTGGAAATAATAGGTCATGCGAAGTGTTAAGCACTTGACTACTAGCTGAAAGGCTGACTGAACCCACTCAGAGGCACCTTGGAAAACAGGCCTGGTGATCTGCTAGCCAAAAGGTCTTTGAAAACCCTGTGGAGCAGTTCTACTCTGCATACATTGGGTTGTCATGAGTTGGAATTGACTCAATGGCGACTAACAACAATGACAACAATGGGTTTATCAAATGCGTAGGTATTCCAGACAAAGGGAAATGCATGTACAAAATCATGGGGGTGTGAAAGAGTTGTGGGCTTTCCTGGAACCATGGGTAGTCGAGGTGGCTTTATTGTGGACCACCTGTGAGAGGGACAGGGGTGAAGCAGAGAGGCAGGGATAGTTGGGCCCTAAAAGGCTTTATTTCCCAAGGTGAAGAGTTGGTGGTTGGCTTATTTAGCTGAGCATAATGTCTTCATGCTCCGTCCATACTGTGGAATGTATCAAGACTTCATTTTTCCTACTGGTTGAGCAATATTCCACTGTATGTACATAGCACATTTTGTCTATCCATTCATCAGTTGATGGCATTTAGGTCGTTTCTGCCTTTTGGCTACTTGAATAGTGCTGCAATGAACATTGTTGTACATGTCTCTATTTGAGCCTCGTCTTTCATGTCTTTTAGGTATATATCTCAGAGCGAAATTGCTGGGTCATGCAGTAGTTCTATTTTTAGTTTTTTGAGGAACTGCTACACCATTTCCACAATGGCTATACCATTTTGCATTGCCACCAGCAATGGATAGGGTTCCATTTCCCTACATCCTCACCACCATTTGTTGTTTTTATTTTTTAGCTATCCTAATAGGAATGAAATGGTATCTCATTGTGGTTTTGATTTGCATCTCTCTGATGGCTAATGACAGAGCATCTTTTCATGTGTTTGGTGGTCATTTGAATGACCTCTTTGGTAAAACGTCTATTCAAGTTCTTCGTCCATTTTATGATTGGATTATTTGTCTTTTTCTTGTTAAGTTTTATATATACTTTGATCATTAGATTCTTGTTGAATATATGGTTTCCAAAGACATTCTCCCAGTTAGTAGCTTGTCTTTCCACTTTTTTGGTAAAGTCTTTTGATGAACAAAAGTTTTTAATTTTTAGGAGGTCCCATTTATTTATTTTGTCTTTTGCCATTTGAGCTTTTTTTATTATACTAGATAATCCATTGTTGAAAGCTAGGCCTGACAGCGTTGCCCCTACTTGTTCTTCTAAGAATTTTATGGTTTTAGTTTGCACATTTAGGTCCTTATTACATTTTGAATTTGTTTTTGTGTATGTTGTGAGGCACAGATCCTGTGTCACTTTTCTGCATGTGGCATTCCAATTTTCCCAGCACCATTTATTTAAGAGACTTTTCTTTCCCCATTGAATGAACTTAGCACCTTTGTTAAAAATCAGTTGACCAAAGATATGTGGGTTTATTTCCACACTCTCAATTATATTCCATTGGTCTATGTGTCTTTTGTTATACCAGTGCAAGGCTGTATAGTATGTTTTAAAATCATGAAGTATAAGTCTTCCTACTCTGTTCTTCTCTTTGAACATTGCTTTAGCTGTTCAGGGCCTCTTGCCATTCCACATAAAGTTGAGGATTGGTTTTTCTATTTCTGTAAAGAAGGCTGTTGGAATTTTGACCCAGATTGAGTTGAATGTTAGCAATAGATCACTTTGGATAGTACTGACATCTTAACAATATTAAATCTTCTAATCCATGAGTACCGCATAGGGTATTTAATAGCTGATTTCCAGAAGGAGATCATCAGGCCTTCCTTACAAAGCATCTCTGAGTGGACTCAGATCGTCAAGCTATTGCTTAGCAACCCAGTGTTTACCTGTTTGTGCCACTCAGGGACACCCCAGATACCGTAGGGTGTTATAAGATGCATGGGAGACTGGATGGATTGTCAATTTTGAGGTTATTGGTGATTTTAGAGCAGCTTCAGTGGAGTAGGTCACACTTCCAACAAGCTTCGCTGTGAAGAGTACCAAAACCCAAAACCAAACCCAGTGCCATCGAGTCGATTCCAACTCATAGCAACCCTATAGGATAGAGTAGAACTGCCCCATACAGTTTCCAAGGAGTGCCTGGCAGATTCAAACTGCCGACCCTTTGGTTAGCAGCCGTAGCACTTAACCACTATGCCACCAGGGTTTCCATGTAAAGAGTAGGGGATGATAAAATGAAGCAAAAGGGGAACAGGTATAAGGAAGACTTCCCTTTTGAGACAGGTTTGGTACATACCTCAATCGTTTCGCTTTCCATATTTTACTGAAATTATCTGTGTAGATGAAAGTCTGCCTTCCTGACCTCCCCTCAGCATCCTTGTCACACCTCAGTCTGGGTCAGGGGCTCTTCTCTTAACTTCCCAGCCCTTCTGAAGCCCTTTGGTAGAGCACCTACGTGGTAAAACGGTTTGTTGGTTACTTGTGTGTTTCCCCGTTAGAACGGGAGGAGCACAGGAACTATGCCTGGTGTGCCTTGATTTTCCCAGCACCTGCCCCAGTGCCTGCTACAAAATACATAGTGGCTCAATAAATGTGTTTTGAACCAACTTGTATAAGTGAGATATTGGATGAAGTCTTCTGCTTCTAGACACTGCTTACCTGGGGAAACGTAAGTGGAGTGAACGGTGACTGTCCTGTGGTTGGAGCAGCAACGCATATGGCAACACTAGCCCAGCTGAGAAAAAATGATGTAAGAACAAAGGGCTATGTGGTTACTACAGTCATAAACTGGGACCAATGCCTTGTGGGTGAATATTCAAGTACAAGCTCAAGCATGTCCACTGCAGGTATGTAGACTTAGAGGAGCTCACTCATTTGTTCCCAGAGCTGGTTTTTATGGGTGCCAAGGGTGTGCTAATTCTTGTTCCTGCTGGGTCATGGGAAATCTTAAAAGGAAGCAGAAGTTGTCATGTTCCTCTGATAAATAGGTGCCATAAATGAAAAGATTTGACTGCTCACAAATAATAGTTCCAACCTCACTGATGCCTGGAATTTTACCAGTCTCCCAGGCAGGGAGAGCCTGTTTTGTGACATGATAGAGTTTGCTCTAGGAAGTGGTTGTAATATCTTAAGATCAAGGAGATCTTTTCTGATGCATTGTTGCCAAGTGGGCCTGGAGAAGATGAAAAAATTCTAGCATCTTCAGGATCCGTTTTTAACTTTTGATACAAATACTGTGTTCTGGAAAAGGGGAGACGGTATACTTTCATAGAAAAAAGCTGTGGCCAATGATTCAGAAGACTGAGTTGAGTGACTTTGCCATTTAAGACCCATGGATGTTTCCATGACCTCGGCCTTGGTTTTCTCATCTATAAAATGGGGATACTACTACTTGTTCTAGCCCCTCACAGGCTAGTTTTTTTTTTTTTTAATAATTTTTATTGTGCTTTAAGTGAAAGTTTACAAATCAAGCCAGTCTGTCACATATAAACTTATATACACCTTACTACATTTTTTTTACATACTCCCATTTAAAAAAATTACTCTCCCCCTAATGAGTCAGCCCACTCCCTCCTTCCAGTCTCTCCTTTCGTGACCGTTTTGCCAGTTTCTAACCCTCTCTACCCTCCCATCTCCCCGCCAGACAGGAGATGCCAACACGGTCTCAAGTGTCCACCTGATACAAGTAGCTCACTTTTCATCAGTATCTCTCTCCAACCCACTGTCCAGTCCCTTCCATGTCTGATGAGTTGTCTTTGGGAATGGTTCCTGTCCTGGGCCAACAGAAGGTCTGGGGACCATGACCATCGGAATTCTTCTAGTCTCAGTCAGGCCATTAAGTCTAGTCTTTTTATGAGAATTTGGGGTCTGCATCCCACTGATCTCCTGCTCCCTCAGGGGTTCTCTGTTGTGCTCCCTGTCAGGGCAGTCATCGGTTGTGGCTGGGCACCAACTAGTTCTTCTGGTCTCAGGTTGATGTAAGTCTCTAGTTCATGTGGCCCTTTCTGTCTCTTGGGCTCATAGTTATTGTGTGACCTTGGTGTTCTTCATTCTCCTTTGATCCAGGTGGGTTGAGACCAATTGATGCATCTTAGATGGTCGCTTGTTAGCATTTAAGTCACAGGCTAGTTTTGAGGATGAAATGAGATAAAAATATGGAAGCACATTAGAAGCTGCCACATGCTGCCCTGATGTAAGGATGCTTCTTTTTATTACACACTAGCTGGGCTCTCCCTCCTCCAACATCTTCAAAATCAGACCACGTGAGCCTGCAGAGTGTGGGGGTGTATGTGGGAGTGGGGCTTTCTTGGCCCAATCCCCAGGTCTCCAACTGGCAGCATAATCTCTGCTGTGCGTTTTTTGCCCTTTTTGGTTATGCCCTGCACTAGAGCCAGTTGAGGCTTCAAAGCCAGAAGTGGTTATCCAGTTTCTGCAATGAGCAAACCAAGCGTTCCTCAGGGCAGCACTCTGAGCTCCTCCAGAAGGCCAGTTCTGGAGAGCCATCAGAGACTGGCCTTTATCTCTGGGACAGTTTATAGCCATTCAGGCATTTTATTGTCTCCCCAGTGATGACATGATTAGAATGTGGTCCATCTCTTTGTAGCACTCCCCAGTGTTGAATTAAAAGGGGGAGGCCAGGGAACCTGGCACTGGACAGTGAGAGCTATGGACTTGGGATTTTACAAGCTTCCAGAGTTCTTTTTGGATAGGGAGGCAGCTGAGCTGGGAAGGGTTGAAGACCTGGAGTTCTCCTTTCTGATCTGGCTGCTGAGAGTGGAGCAGAGGTGGGTTATAAATCTCTGGGTGACATCTTGTTAAAATACATTTATACAAAGCAGAACAGTGCCAGCATTGGGGGGTAGTGGCTTTCTAGGAGCCACCTCTGAGAGGTGGCAGAGCCAAAATGTGGCATTGAGAAGGTGGAATTTAGTAAAAAATGATCAGCTCCTTCACCTTCCTGATCACCAAACCTTCCTGTATGTTTTTGCAACCTTTACTCCTCTCTGTCACAATGGAGGAAACCCTGGTGGCGTAGTGGTTAAGTGCTACAGCTGCTAACCAAGAGGTCAGCAGTTCAAATCTGCCAGGTGCTCCATGGAAACTCTATGGGGAAGTTCTATTCTGTCCTATAGGGTTGCTGTGAGTCAGAATCGACTCGCTGGCAGTGGGTTTTTGGTTTTTTGGTCACAATGGAAGTTAGGTCCCTCTTTCTGCCCAGCCAATTCCCAACATCTGTGCCCTGGATTTCATACCCTGCTGATTCCATCAAATGTCTCCTTTCTCCCATATGTCTTTAATTACTCCCCATTTAGCTAGTTCTTTCTATCTGCATGTAATACCTTCAAGTTTCATTTAAACAAAAAAGCCTCACCTGCCTTCATAGCGCCTTCAAGCTAACATTCTATTTCTTATACCTTCTGGGAAGAGTTTTCTAGGCTTTCCTTCTCCTCCAGTTCATGCCTTAATGTAATGCGATCTGTCTTGTCCATCTACTACAGGACCAAACCTGCTCCCAGTGTGTTGCCAAAATGCGTTTTTGTAGAGCAAATGTACATTTTCTAGGCATGTTCAATTTTTTTTTAATTGTACTTTAGATGAAGTTTTACAGAACAAACTAACTTCTCATTAAACAGTTAGTACATGTATTGTTTTATGACACTGGTTAACAACCCCATGATATGTCAGTACTCTCCCATCTCGACCCTGGGTTCCCTATTACCAGCTTTCCTGTCCCCTCCTACCTTCTAGTCCTTGCCCCTGGGCTGTTGTGCCCATTTAGTCTCATTTTGTACTATGGGTCTGTCTAATCTTTGGCTAGAAGGTGAACCTCTGGAGTGACTTCATTACTGAGCTAAAAGGGTATCTGGGGGCCATGCTCTCAAGGTTTCTCCAGTCTCTGTCAGGCCAGTAAGTCTGGTCTTTTTTTTTTTCTAATTAGAATTTTATTCTACGTTTTTCTCCAGCTCTATCCGGGACCCTCTATTGTGATCCCTGTTAGAGCAGTCAGTGGTGGTAAGTGGGCACTATCTAGTTGTACTGGTGGAGGCCATGGTAGTTGTGGTCTATAAGTCCTTTGGGCTAATCTTTCCCTTGTGTCTTTTCTTTTCTTCATTTTCCCTTGCTTCTAAAGGGGTAAGACCAGTGGAGTATCTTAGATGGCCACTCACAGGCTTTTAAGACCCCAGACGCTACTCACCAAAGTAGAATGTAGACGCTACTCACCAAAGTTGACCTCTTCTTTCTGAAAGAAAAACTTCCCTCTTCTCTTAAATTTTGGACATCGTATGTTGCTGATTTTCCTAGATCTTCAATGTCTATTTCATCTAGTTACATAACACAACAACTACCACCTATCTGAAATTCCAGCCTAGATATCTTTCCTGGGCTCTACTCAGTGGTCTCTAAACAATCAAGCTTATCAATATCAGACAGAATGAGGCCAGGGGCCAACTTCAGAACAGACCTTCAACTGCTCATATGCAAGTTCAAGTTGAAGCGGAAGAAAATTAAAACAAGTCCATAAGAACCAAAATATGACCTTGAGTATATCCCATCTGAATATGGAGACCATTTCAAGAATAGATTTGCTGCACTGAGCACTAATGACTGAAGACGAGATGAGTTGTGGGATGGCATCAAGGACATCACACATAAAGAAAGCAAAAGGTCATTCAAAAAAAAAAAAAAAACAGGAAAGAAAGAAAAGACCAAAATGGATGTCAAAAGAGACTCTGAAATTTGCTCTTGAATGTAGAGCAGCTAAAGTGAATGGAAGAAATCATGAAGTAAAAGAGCTGAAGAGGAGATTTCAAAGGGCAGCTCGAGAAGACAAAGTAAAGTATTATAATCAAGTGTGCAAAGACCTGGAGATAGAAAACCAAAAGGGAAGCACATGGTCAGCATTTCTCAAGATGAAAGAACTGAAGAAAAAATTCAACCCTCGTGTGACAATTTTGAAGGATCCTATGAGAAAAATATTGAATGACCCAGAAGCATCAAAAGATAGAAAGAATACCTAGAGTCACTGTACCAAAAGGAATTGGTCAATGTTCAACCTTTTCAGGAAGTAGCATATGATCAAGAACTGATGGTACTGAAGGAAGAAGTTCAAGCTGCACTGAAGACATTGGTGAAAAACAAGGCTCCAGGAGCTGATGGAATACCAGTTGAGATGTTTCAACAAATGGATGCAGCACTGGAGGTGCTCATTCATCTATACCAAGAAATTTGGAAGGCAACTTCCTGGCCAATCGACTGGAAGAGATCCGTATTTGTGCCCATTCCAAATAAAGGTGATCCAACAGAATGCAGAAATTATCGAACAATATCACTAATGTCACACACAAGTAAAATTTTGCTGAAGGTAGTTCAAAAATGGTTTCAGTGGTACATTGACAGGGAACTGCCAGAAAGTCAAGCTGGATTCAGAAGAGGATATCATCAGATATTGCTGATGTCAGATGGATCTTGGCTGAAAGCAGAGACTATCAGAAAGATGTTTACCTGTGTTTTATTCACTATATAAAGGCATTAGATTGTGTGAATCATAACAAATTATGGATAATATTGCAAAGAATGGAAATTCCAGAATACTTAATTGTGCTCATGCTGAACATGTACATAGACCAAGAAACAGTTGTTCGAACAGAATAATGGGATACTACATGGTTTGAAATCAAGAAAGGCGTGTTTCAGGGTTGTATCATTTCACCATACTTTTTCAATCTGTAGAGCCAATAATTCAAGAAGTTGGACTACACGAAGAAGAAAGTGGCATCAGGATTTGTGGAAGACTCATAACCAGTCTGCAATATGCAGATGACAAAACCTTGCTTTTGGAAAGGGAAGATGTTGCAGCCTTAGTAAGGATTATACCTCAACAGAAAGGAAACAAAAATCCTCACAACTGGACCAATAAGCAACATCATGATAAAGGGAGGAAATATCGACATTGTCAAGGATTTCATTTTATTTGGATTTGCAATCAACGGCCATAGAAGCAGCAGCCAAGAAATCAAACCATGTACCGCCTTGGGCAAGGATGCTGCAAAAGACCCCTTTAAAGTGTTCAAAAGCAAAGGTGTCACTTTGAAGACTAAGGTGCACCTGACCCAAGCTGTGATATTTTCAATCATCTCATATGCATGTGAAAGCTGGACAATGAATAAGGAAGTCCAAAGAAGAATTGATGTCTTTTTGAATCGTGGTGTTGGCAAAAAATAATGAATATATCATAGACTGCCAGAAGAACAAACAAATCTGTCTTGGAAGAAGTACAGCCAGAATGCTCCTTGAAGCCAGGATGGTGAGACTGTCTCAGGTACTTTGAACATGTTATCAAGAGGGACCGTTCCTGGAGAAGGACATTATGTTTCATAAGGTAGAGGGTCATTGAAAAAGAGGAAGACCTTTGACGAGATGGATTGACCACAATGGCTAGAACAAAGGGCTCAAACATAGCAGCGACTGTGAGAATGGCTCAGAACCAGGCAGTGGTTCATTGTGCTGTACATAGGGTTGCTATTGCCACGAGTTGGAACCCACTTGACGGCACCTAACCCCAAGACATCCAAACTTAGTGTAGACTTGTTCATCCTCTCCTTCCCTCTCTCTTATGCTTCAGCAAGTGGCATGCCTTAGTAACCCCGTTGCTCAAACTAGAAACCTGATTATGAGTCAAGTGTGTGGCTGTCTCTGTGGAATGCCTGGTGAGTCAATGGAAGATTCCCTTGAGCCCATGTTTTCTCCTGCCACCCTCTGAGAGTAGATTTTGAAAAGAGATTGGGTCAGGGGAAGGTCATGAGATGGAGCTCGTTTTCCCTTTTTAGGACTGAACATCTATGACAAATTTCATCCATGTCTGAGATATTTTAGCAGTGAAAGGTTGTCAGGGTAGGATTCTGGCAGATCTCTCACCAGAGGACATCTCAGAGAATGCCCTTGAGGGTGAACCCAACAGGGAAATAGTCTTGATCTTTTCTTTTTTTTTTTTTTTTTAACTTTTATTAAGCTTCAAGTGAACGTTTACAAATCCAATCAGTCTGTCACATATAAGTTTACATACATCTCACTCCCTACTCCCACTTACTCTCCCCGTCTTGAGTCAGCCCTTTCAGTCTCTCCTTTCTTGACAATTTTGCCGGCTTCCCTCTCTCTCTATCCTCCCATCCCCCCTCCAGACAAGAGTTGCCAACACAATCTCAAGTGTCCACCTGATATAATTAGCTCACTCTTCATCAGCATCTCTCTCCCACCCGCTGACCAGTCCCTTTCATTTCTCATGAGTTGTCTTCGGGGATGGTTCCTGTCCTGTGTCAACTGAAGGTCTGGGGAGCATGGCCGCCGGGATTCCTCCAGTCTCAGTCAGACCATTAAGTTTGGTCTTCTTATGAGAATTTGGGGTCTGCATCCCACTGATCTCCTGCTCCCTCAGGGGTCCTCTGCTGAGCTCCCTGTCAGGGCAGTCATCAATTGTGGCCGGGCACCAACTAGTTCTTCTGGTCTCAGGATGATGTAGGTCTCTGGTTCATGTGGCCCTTTTTGTCTCTTGGGCTCTTAGTTGTCATGTGGGCTTGGTGTTCTTCATTTTCCTTTGCTCCAGGTGGGTTGAGACGAATTGCTGCATCTTAGATGGCTGCTTGTTAGCATTTAAGACCCCAGACGCCACATTTCAAAGTGGGATGCAGAATGATTTCATAATAGAATTATTTTGCCAATTGACTTAGAAGTCCCCGCAAACCATGCTCCCCAGACCCCCGCGCTTGCTCCGCTGACCTTTGAAGCATTCATTTTATCCCGGAAACTTCTTTGCTTTTGGTCCAGTCCAATTGAGCTGACCTTCCATGTATTGAGTGTTGTCTTTCCCTTCACCTAAAGCAGTTCTTATCTACTGATTAATCAATAAAAAAAACCTCTCCCACCCTCCCTCCCTCCCCCCCTCGTAACCACAAAAGTATGTGTTCTTCTCAGGTTTACTATTTCTCAAGATCTTATAATAGTGGTCTTATACAATATTTGTCCTTTTGCCTCTGACTAATTTCGCTCAGCATAATGCCTTCCAGGTTCCTCCATGTTATGAAATGTTTCAGAGATTCGTCACTGTTCTTTATCGATGCGTAGTATTCCATTGTGTGAATATACCACAATTTATTTAACCATTCATCCGTTGATGGACACCTTGGTTGCTTCCAACTTTTTGCTATTGTAAACAGAGCTGCAATAAACATGGGTGTGCATATATCTGTTTGTATGAAGGCTCTTGTATCTCTAGGGTATATTCCTAGGAGTGGGATTTCTGGCTTGTATGGTAGTTCTATTTCTAACTGTTTAAGATAACGCCAGATAGATTTCCAAAGTGGTTGTACCATTTTACATTCCCACCAGCAGTGTATGAGAGTTCCAATCTCTCCGCAGCCTCTCCAACATTTATTATTTTGTGTTTTTTGGATTAATGCCAGCCTTGCTGGTGTGAGATGGAATCTCATCGTAGTTTTAATTTGCATTTCTCTAATGGCTAATGATCGAGAGCATTTTCTCATGTATCTGTTGGCTGCCTGAATATCTTCTTTAGAGAAACGTGTGTTCATATCCTTTGCCCACTTCTTGATTGGGTTGTTTGTCTTTTTGTGGTTGAGTTTTGACAGAATCATGTAGATTTTAGAGATCAGGCGCTGGTCGGAGATGTCATAGCTGAAAATTCTTTCCCAATCTGTAGGTGGTCTTTTTACTCTTTTGGTGAAGTCTTTAGATGAGCATAGGTGTTTGATTTTTAGGAGCTCCCAATTATCGGGTTTCTCTTCATCATTTTTGGTAATGTTTTGTATTCTGTTTATACCTTGTATTAGGGCTCCTAGGGTTGTCCCAATTTTTTCTTCCATGATCTTTATCGTTTTAGTCTTTATGTTTAGGTCTTTGATCCACTTGGAGTTAGTTTTTGTGCATGGTGTGAGGTATGGGTCCTGTTTCATTTTTTTGCAAATGGATATCCAGTTATGCCAGCACCATTTGTTAAAAAGGCTGTCTTTTCCCCAGTTAATTGACACTGGTCCTTTGTCAAATATCAGCTGCTCATACGTGGATGGATCTATGTCTGGGTTCTCAATTCTGTTCCATTGGTCTATGTGTCTGTTGTTGTACCAGTACCAGGCTGTTTTGACTACTGTGGCTGTATAATAGGTTCTGAAGTCAGGTAAGGTGAGGCCTCCCACTTTCTTCTTCTTTTTCAGTAGTGCTTTGCTTATCCGGGGCTTCTTTCCCTTCCATATGAAATTGGTGATTTGTTTCTCTATCCCCTTAAAATATGACATTGGAATTTGGATCAGAAGTGCATTAAATGTATAGATGGCTTTTGGTAGAATAGACATTTTTACTATGTTAAGTCTTCCTATCCATGAGCAAGGTATGTTTTTCCACTTAAGTATGTCCTTTTGAATTTCTTGTAGTAGAGCTTTGTAGTTTTCTTTGTATAGGTCTTTTACATCCTTGGTAAGATTTATTCCTAAGTATCTTATCTTCTTGGGGGCTACTGTGAATGGTATTGATTTGGTTATTTCCTCTTCGGTGTTCTTTTTGTTGATGTAGAGGAATCCAAGTGATTTTTGTATGTTTATTTTATAACCTGAGACTCTGCCAAACTCTTCTATTAGTTTCAGTAGTTTTCTGGAGGATTCCTTAGGGTTTTCTGTGTATATAATCATGTCATCTGCAAATAGTGATAACTTTACTTCTTCCTTGCCAATCCGGATACCTTTTATTTCTTTGTCTAGCCTGATTGCCCTGGCTAAGACTTCCAACACGATGTTGAATAAGAGTGGTGATAAAGGGCATCCTTGTCTGGTTCCCGTTCTCAAGGGAAATGCTTTCAGGTTCTCTCCATTTAGAGTGATATTGGCTGTTGGCTTTGCATAGATGCCCTTTATTATGTTGAGGAATTTTCCTTCAATTCCTATTTTGGTAAGAGTTTTTATCATGAATGGGTGTTGGACTTTGTCAAATGCCTTTTCTGCATCTATTGATAAGATCATGTGGTTTTTGTCTTTTGTTTTATTTATGTGATGGATTACATTAATGGTTTTTCTGATATTAAACCAGCCTTGCATACCTGGTATAAATCCCACTTGATCAGGGTGAATTATTTTTTTGATGTGTCGTTGGATTCTATTGGCTAGAATTTTGTTGAGGATTTTTGCATCAATGTTCATGAGGGATATAGGTCTATAATTTTCTTTTTTTGTAATGTCTTTACCTGGTTTTGGTATCAGGGAGATGGTGGCTTCGTAGAATGAGTTGGGTAGTATTCCGTCATTTTCTATGCTTTGGAATACCTTTAGTAGTAGTGGTGTTAACTCTTCTCTGAAAATTTGGTAGAACTCTGCAGTGAAGCCGTCCGGGCCAGGACTTTTTTTTGTTGGGAGTTTTTTGATTACCGTTTCAATCTCTTTTTTTGTTATGGGTCTATTTAGTTGTTCTACCTCTGAATGTGTTAGTTTAGGTAGGTAGTGTTTTTCCAGGAATTCATCCATTTCTTCTAGGTTTTCAAATTTGTTAGAGTACAATTTTTCATAATAATCTGAAATGATTCTTTTAATTTCATTTGGTTCTGTTGTGATGTGGTCCTTCTCATTTCTTATTCGGGTTATTTGTTTCCTTTCCTGTATTTCTTTAGTCAGTCTAGCCAATGGTTTATCAATTTTGTTAATTTTTTCAAAGAACCAGCTTTTGGCTTTGTTAATTCTTTCGATTGTTTTTCTGTTCTCTAATTCATTTAGTTCAGCTCTAATTTTTATTATTTGTTTTCTTCTGGTGCCTGATGGATTCTTTTGTTGCTCACTTTCTATTTGTTCAAGTTGTAGGGACAGTTCTCTGATTTTGGCTCTTTCTTCTTTTTGTATGTGTGCATTTATTGATATAAATTGGCCTCTGAGCACTGCTTTTGCTGTGTCCCAGAGGTTTTGATAGGAAGTATTTTCATTCTCGTTGCTTTCTATGAAATTCCTTATTCCCTCCTTGATGTCTTCTATAACCCAGTCTTTTTTCAGGAGGGTATTGTTCATTTTCCAAGTATTTGATTTCTTTTCCCTAGTTTTTCTGTTATTGATCTCTAGTTTTATTGCCTTGTGGTCTGAGAAGATGCTTTGTAATATTTCGATGTTTTGGACTCTGCAAAGGTTTGTTTTATGACCTAATATGTGGTCTATTCTAGAGAATGTTCCATGTGCGCTGGAAAAAAAAGTATATTTTGCAGCAGTTGGGTGGAGAGTTCTGTATAAGTCAATGAGGTCAAGTTGGTTGATTGTTGTAATTAGATCTTCCGTGTCTCTGTTGAGCTTCTTACTGGATGTCCTGTCCTTCTCCGAAAGTGGTGTGTTGAAGTCTCCTACTATAATTGTGGAGGTATCTATCTCGCTTTTCAGTTCTGTTAAAATTTGATTTATGTATCTTGCAGCCCTGTCATTGGGTGCGTAAATATTTAATATGGTTATGTCTTCCTGATCAATTGTCCCTTTTATCATTATATAGTGTCCTTCTTTATCCTTTGTGGTGGATTTAAGTCTAAAGTCTATTTTGTCAGAAATTAATATTGCTACTCCTCTTCTTTTTTGCTTATTGTTTGCTTGATATACTTTTTTCCATCCTTTGAGTTTTAGTTTGTTTGTGTCTCTAAGTCTAAGGTGTGTCTCTTGTAGGCAGCATATAGATGGATCGTGTTTCTTTATCCAGTCTGTGACTCTCTGTCTCTTTATTGGTGCATTTAGTCCATTTACATTCAGGGTAATTATAGATAAATAAGTTTTTAGTGCTGTCATTTTGATGCCTTTTTATGTGTGTTGTTGACAATTTCATTTTTCCACACACTTTTTTGTGCTGAGGCGTTTTTCTTAGTAAATTGTGAGACCCTCATTTTCATAGTGTTTGACTTTATGTTAGTTGAGTCGTTACGTTTTTCTTGGTTTTTGTCTTGAGTTATAGAGTTGTTATGCCTTTTTGTGGTTACCTCATTATATACCCCTATTTTTCTAAGTAAAAACCTAACTTGTGTTGTTCTATATCGCCTTGTATCACTCTCCATATGGCAGTTCAATGCCTCCTGTATTTAGTCCCTCTTTTTGATTATTGTGATCTTTTACCTATTGACTTCCATGATTCCCTGTTATGTGTATTTTTTTTTTTAATTAATCTTAATTTGTTTGTTTTTGTGATTTCCCTATTTGAGTTGATATCAGGACGTTCTGTTTTGTGACCTTGTGTTGTGCTGATATCTGATATTATTGGTTCTGTGACCAAACAATATCCTTTAGTATTTCTTGTAGCTTTGGTTTGGTTTTTGCAAATTCTCTAAACTTGTGTTTGTCTGTAAATATCTTAATTTCGCCTTCATATTTCAGAGAGAGTTTTGCTGGATATATGATCCTTGGTTGGCAGTTTTTCTCCTTCAGTGTTCTGTATATGTCGTCCCACTCCCTTCTTGCCTGCATGGTTTCTGCTGAGTAGTCAGAACATATTCTTATTGATTCTCCCTTGAAGGAAACCTTTCTTTTCTCCCTGGCTGCTTTTAAAATTTTCTGTTTATCTTTGGTTTTGGTGAGTTTGATGATAATATGTCTTGGTGTTTTTCTTTTTGGATCAATCTTAAATGGGGTTCGATGAGCATCTTGGATAGATATCCTTTCGTCTTTCATGATGTCAGGGAAGTTTTGTGTCAGAAGTTCTTCAACTATTTTCTCTGTGTTTTCTGTCCCCCCTCCCTGTTCTGGGACTCCAATCATCCGCAGGTTATCCTTCTTGATAGAGTCCCACATAATTCTTAGGGTTTCTTCATTTTTTTTAATTCTTTTATCTGATTTTTTTTCAGCTATGTTGGTGTTGATTCCCTGGTCCTCCAGATGTCCCAGTCTGCATTCTAATTGCTCGAGTCTGCTCCTCTGACTTCCTAGTGTGTTGTCTAATTCTGTTATTTTATTGTTAATCTTTTGGATTTCTACATGTTGTCTCTCTATGGATTCTTGCAACTTATTAATTTTTCCAGTATGTTCTTGAATAATCTTTTTGAGTTCTTCAACAGTTTTATCAGTGTGTTCCTTGGCTTTTTCTGCAGATATCCTAATTTCATTTGTGATATCATTAAGCATTCTGTAAATTAGTTTTTTATATTCTGTATCTGATAGTTCCAAAATTGTATCTTCATTTGGGAAAGATTTTGATTCTTTTGTTTGGGGGGTTGGAGAAGCTGTCATGGTCTGCTTCTTTAAGTGGTTTGATATGGATTGTTGTCTCCGAGCCATCACTGGGAAACTAGTTTTTCCAGAAAATCCGCTAAAAAAAAACTGCAGTCAGATCCCTATCAGAGTTCTCCCTCTGGCTCAGGCTATTCAGATGTTAATGAAGCCGCCTGCGAGCAGTCCAAATCCCTGCGGGACGGTTCCCCGGCTCGGATGCTGCTCTTTCTGCTCCAAGATCGGTCACAGCCTCCCGGGGACTTCTCCTACCGGCTGCGTCCCACGCCGCCCGTGGAACCGGCTGGTCCCCCTCCCGGGGTTAGTTCAGGGGGGTGGAGCAGGTCTCTGTGCTTGTGCCGTACCTGACTGGTACGCTGGCTCCAGGCTCTGGAAACTATCGCTGCTTCCCTGTATTAGTTCGTTCTCCGTCTCTAAATCTATGTTTGTTGTTCAGGGTTCGTAGATTGTTATGTATGTGATCGATTCACTTGTTTTTCCGTGTCTTTGTTGTAAGAGGGATCCGAGGTAACGTCTGCCTAGTCCGCCATCTTGGCTCCGCCTCCCTTGATCTTTTCTTGGTGTAAGACCTGGGTCAGGCACCTCAGCAGAGCTGGAGAGGTCCCCTGAGAAGAAGCGTGGCAGAAGGGGAGGGCTGGGCAAGATGGAAAGCTCCATGAGGAAAGGCTGGATGTGCAGATTGTGACATCATAGAGGGCTCACAAGGCACTGAAGAAGGAGCTGGAATTCCCTGAAGAGAAGAAGCCATTCCCCCCATCTCCAGGGATTAAGGAGCCCTGGTGGTACTGTGGTTAAATGCTCAGCTGCTAAGGTCTGCAGATCGAATCCACCAGCTGCTCCTTGGAAACCCTATGGGGCAGTTCTACTCTGTCCTATAGGGTCTCTATGAGTCAGGATGAAGGCAACAGGTTTTTGGCCCAGAGCTAAGCTTCAGGAAAACAGGTCCTGGAAGACCCAGAAGGTGAGAGAGTCCCATGGTGGGAGAAAGTGGGCAGAGGAGGAGACTGTAAAGATGGTAAAGGCCAAACCTTCCTCATTCCAGCCGGGGTAGATCAGAAGCAGGATGGTGTGCACAGAGTCCATGGACTTCTTTGGTGGAGCACAATCAGAGGCTATAAAGTGTCTTCCCTACCTCCTCATGGACTCTGAGGAAAAAGTCCAACATCTCCCTGTTGTTCCTGGTTTTGAACAGGCGGGATAACTTCTTGGAAGGAGGATCTCTATTTTTCTAATTCATTCTTTCTCCTTCTGCCTTTCCCTTGATATTCCCCCACCCTATCTCCATTTCCTCCTAGTCTAGTCTGGCAAGTCATCTCTTCTGGCTCTAACCTGGATCATGTCTTTTTATTTCTCTCTCTGGAAATAGCTATCTGTCCAGAGGTGTGCTTTAAGGAGGTTTCTTTCTTATCTTTTTCTCTTTTATAATGTTCCTGTAACAGCAGTGGTCTCCTAAGAACCGTTTCATCATATCACTCCCCAGGCTGAAAGTGTTTAGAAATTCTCTCACACCTGGTGAATCAATTCTCAGCTCCTCACTCAGGTATCTGATGCCCTCCACAATGGCCCTCCCCCACTTCAAACTTGTCAGCAACCCAGAGTACACCTGTTTCAGCTACTCACCTTTCCACCGCCTTCAGTGAGTGTGGTGTGAATGGTAACATACAGACACACACACATACACTCACACACGCTCACACTCTTGTTCTCCTTGGAATCCAGTCCTAACTTTTCCCTTGGCAGGCTGTGCTGCCTGGGACATGTCGCATCCTCTCTCAGCACCTCAGATTTCCCATCTGTAAAACAAAGGGGTTGGACTAGATGAGTTTCATTCAGGTCTTTTGTTTTGGCACTGAGATTCAATACCTTTGTGACTAACTAGAAACCTACTTGAAGACAAGGGCTCTGCCTCTCATATGTCTTTGTGTTCTTGACAGAAGCAATAAAGACACTGTTGGACAGGTAAGGATGATTTTGTTATTGTGACAGTCTGTGCTACCAAGGAGGCACAAGTTCTCCCTGCTGGCGTGGGTCTAGGATAAGTGGTCTTGAGCTGGTTATCTTGCTCTTGTATTGCATTCCATTATCTGGGCCTGGGTGTTTATTTGTTCTTGACTTTGGAGGCTGGCATGCTGTGATCCTTCCACTGAATAGGAAACATGCCCCAAGTGAATGGAAAGAGGGGTATTTGTTCCTGGGTATATAAAAAAAAAAACAGTGGCTGGAAACTGAGTTCCTTAGATGTTGCCAGGGGCCATAGGATCTGCAGTCAAGACTTTCTTGTCTTAGTTTCCTTTTCTGAAAAATGGGGATCATTTGAGGGATTAAAGATGAAAATGGGTGGGAGTGCCTATCATGTAATAGATGTCATATAACAGACACTCAATAGATGTCAGTGTTCTTGTTTCCTTCTCTCTCCCTCCTTCCTTCCCTACTCTTGCCTAGGGAAGATTATTTTCCCTTCACCCAGGGGCATATTATCAGATAGGATCACTGTGAGTAGGCAGTGGGTTTCTGGTTTTGGTTACCCAGGGCCAAGGGTGAGAAAAGTAATCTTCCTTGCTTTGTGATATACCTATTCTTCTAGTTCACCTTCCCAGTGGGGTACAGCCTTTTGGGGACCCAGTATTAAGTCTCTTATCTGACTGCCCACCTTGAGAGGGCTCTGAAACTCAAACTATGCCGTTCACTGTTAAGCCGCACCAGTTCCGACTCACGGTGACTCCACGTGCGTCGGAGTAGACCTGTGCTCCGCAGGGTTTTCATGGATGTGACATTTCAGAAGCAGATCGCCAGGACTTACTTCTGAGGTACCTTTCAGTGGGCTTGAACTGCCAACCTTTCAAGAACTTAACTGTTTGCACCACCTAGGACTCCTGGGAGGGCTCTAGGCATCTCCATATTCCCCAATTTCCCAACCTCTTTTACCGATTTCCAGCGGCTACCAGTTCCGCTTGTGTGGGGGAGAGTGAGCATTTTCACTGTACTGCCTCCCCGGCCAGCAGGTAAACTCATTCATTTCACCAATTATATTCTTCCTCTTTTTAAAGGCCCCCCTGTGTATATGTAACTCAGACCTAGGCTTGTTAATGTAACGAGGGAGATATCACTAGTAGACGGCAACGGTTCAGCGTGTGCCTGCGTAAAAACAACGCTCTTTCTTCTGTGATCTTATACTTAAGTAGAAAAAAAAAAAAAAAAAAAAGAAACAAAGGTTGCCTCATTCTGCCCAAGGGTAGTGGTCTAAGCCTTACTTTCCAAATCCTATGGATTTTGCAGTGGCAGGTGGGACGGTTCAAGACAGAAGCTTCAAAGAAAATAAGATAATGGTTTTGTGACCCCGGACTTGTCTTAAAGGAGTAGGTGGTTGATGGGAATCCACATTACCACTGGCAGTTGAGGCTGGTTAGCAAATATGTTAAACAGGAAGGAGAATAGCACTTAGATTTCCCTCATCAAATATTTGTAATATTTGATTTTGGGAAAAGAAACAACAAAGTGCTAGAAAAGAAGCTCTATGGAATAGTGGAAATCAATTAATCTGTGGCCAAAAGGGAATCCTTGGGTGGTACAAATGGCTAATGTGCTTGGCTGCTAACTGAATGAAAGGTTGGAGGTTTGAGTCCACTCAGAGCCACCTTGGAAGAAAGGCCTGGTGATTACTTCATAAAAATTAAAACCCAGTGCCGTCGAGTCGATTCCAATTCATGGCAACTGTAGCACTTAACCACTACGCCACCAGGGTTTCCTTCATAAAAATCAGCCGTTGAAAACCTTACCGAGCACAGTTCTACGCTGACACATGTGGGGTCACCATGAGTTGTGAATTGACTCCACTGCAACAGGTGGTGGCCAAGAGTGGTGCCAGCAGGATGCCCGGGCTGGGAGATGCTTCTCTGAGAGCAGACCTGTTTGCCTACTCCATGTTCTGGGCCCAGGCTCTACTAGGGCTCTCTGTCCTTAGAGGGCTGTCTGTGGCCTTGACCAAGAGCATCACCAATTTGCCTGAAGCCGCACTTGAACCCAGTGGTTTCAAACTCTCAAAGATGAGGAATGTGGCATCAGAAATCCAGGGGAGTTTGTTAAACACACACATACCCAAATAGCCCACCCCAGTGATTCTGATTTGGCGATACTGCATCGGGGTCCAAGAATCTCTATGTTTACCGAGTTCACCAGGAATCCTGCTGCACAGCCAGGTGTGAGCACCACTGCCCTCACCCCACATGGAGGGACCACAGCTGGATGCACTCGCTCTCAAATCGGCTCCTTTCTGTTCAATCTCAGACTGTGGCTCTCCACTGTTTCTCAGCCTCAACATTTCACTTCTTGTGTATTTGACTTACCTTCCCAACAAGGAGAAAGATTCTCAGGCAACCGGTCTGTCTTAGTTATCTAGTGCTACTATAACAGAAACACCACAAGTGGATGGCTTCAACAAACAGAGATTTATTCTCTCACAGTCTAGAAGGCTAGATCGAAGTCCAAATTCACAGCGCCAGCTCCAGGGGAAGGCGCTCTCTATCAGTTCAAGGGGATGATCTTTGTCATCAATCTTCCCCTGGTCTAGGAGCTTCTCAACTGCAAAGAGCCTGGGTTCAAAGGATGTGCTATGCTCCAGGTACTCCTTTCTCAGTGGCCTGACTTCCCTCTCTCCTCTACTCACTTTCTTCTCTTTTTATCTCTTGTAAGATAAAAGGTGATGCAGGCCACACCCCAGGGAAACTCCCCTTACATGGATCAGGGTTGTGATCTGAGTAAGGGTGTGGCATCCCATCCTAATCTTCTTTAACATAAACTAATCTTGCCTCATTAATTACAAGCAGAGATTAAGATTTACAACACACAGGATAATTATATCAGGTCACAAAATGGAGGACAACCACAGAATACTGGGAATTGTGGCCTAGCCAATTTGATATATTTTGAGGGGACACAATTCAGTTCATAACACTGTCTTCCCCAGTTTTGAGGATCACTGCATTATTAATTTCCATGTCTCAGGCTGGAATGGGAGAGGAAATTCTCCAGCACATGAACCTGGGCATTGGGTCTCTGTATCTTTGTTGTCCCCATCTCCACCTTATCTCTCCCAGACAACACTGTGTGCGGGGGAGAGGGAACAGAGCCCTCACATGGTCCTGAGGGACATTATGGAGCAGAAGGAGCACATGTGCCCCAGCGATCTTTCCTCCTTTACCCTGCATGCCTGCTCTGCGGACTAACGTCAGTAGGTGCTTAATAGGTTGTTAAATTCCTCTTGAAAGGATAGGCCAAGTTAGCTATTAAGTGTGTCAGCAAGTGCCGGTAACTGCTCTCTCTGTCCTGTTTCTTTCTCTGGGAAATGCATGGATGACAAAGGAATGGAATTGGCAAACCCTGCTCATTCTCAACACTGACGTAGCTGCTTGCACTGGCAGGCAAGAGGCTCTGTGCCAGAGTAGAAGGGCACGCCTTGTGCAGGGCTGGCCCTGGGAAGGATACTGTTGAGGAACAACACCTGGCATTTCTGTCACCCAGGAAGCCCAAGAATAACTTCCTTGCTCCCTTTCCTCATACGAATGGGCTGGCCCCTCTGCGCTGGGCCTGCGCCCTGCAGGACAGACACTGCCTCTCCCTCTCCTTTGGAGCTCTCCTCCCTGAGCCCCTTCTTTCTGCCCCAGAAGACAGCACGTGGCCTCTTTTCTTCTGAAGGGCTTTACTGCTCTCAGCACAGGAAAGGTCAGAAGAGCATGAATGACATAGGGGGGAAGTTTCAAAGCTCATAGAGCTCGGGTGGGCTGCTCCCTGGCTAGCCCCTGGCTCCTGACTTCTCCCTACCCCCAATCTTGTTCCTCCTCCTGGTCCTATTCTTTGCCTCTTGCTAACCTAGGTAGGGAAAATGGACGTGGTTGGATGGAGTCTGGGTGGGGAAGAGGCAGTGGGGTTGGCATCCCTCTCCCATCTCCCCTACCACACCCAACCTTCTGCCCTATTTTCTATGTCCCCCAAGTGCTCTCTGATTGAAACAGTCTGGCTCAGTCCCCCTTCTACCCTGTTCCTCTTGGCCCTTACATACCATGGCATGACTTTGCCATTGACTGGAAACTAAATCTTCATGTGGGCACATCATTCCAACTAAACAGAAGACGGCAAAGAATATACCCCAGTTACTAGTGCCCTGCGTGTTGGGGAAAGTCCTGCTGTTCTGGGTCACTGACGAACTCCAGAGAAACATTTCTGATTTCTCGCTGCTCCTGGGAGGCAGTGGCGGCAAAGTTTCCGCTCAAAGGTTAGTTTCAATGTAAGTCAAAGAAGAGCTCTCTTCTTGGGAAGGATTCCTGGGCATAAAAAGAAGTTGCTATGACTAAAGCAGTCCATTTGCTCATTCATTTGTCCTTTCATTCGTTCATTCCTAGTAGACCTACTAACCAGATACCGTCTAGTCAATTCTGCTCATGGACTTGAATCTTCAACCTTTCAATTAGAAGCTGAACACATTAACTATTTGCTCCAGTAGACCTGTTAAGTACTAACTCTAGGTAACACACAATCCCAGGGAGCCTACCAACTTGTTGCGGAGGTGAGACTTGAAACAATTAGACAACAAAGGCAAAACAGCATGTGATTAAACGTCCCAGGTACTTGATTTCAACCATGAATTGAAGAGGTCAGAGAAGGATAGAGGAGCTGTAGGAGAGTATAGGTAATCTGTGGGGAGAAGGTGGTTTCCCAGGCCCTTGAAAGCAGAGCAGACTTCAGACAAACGGAAGAGAACGTGGAAGACCTTCTAGGCAGAAGAAATGAGAAAAAGCTTGGTGTTTTGTAGTATCAGAGGTTGTTCCGGGGCAGTGGAGGGAGCCGGAGTGACTAAACGTCGGCTGTATGCTGCTGTCTTGGACGCAGCAGACGCAGAGGCCCACAGTGGCCATTCCAGGTCTTGTCTGGTGATCACTCTGGTAACCAAGAACGCACTGAGAGTGGCATGCTGGGGACGCACTCACCTCTTCCCATGCCCTACACGCAGGCCCAGCCGGAGCTGAGGCCTCAGCCAGGCCCTCTTTTCTTGTTCCATGCCCAGAAGTAGCAAGAGAGACTGAAGAGTAGAAGCTGTTTGATTTCCAAGGCTTTCTGAGCTAGCCAGGTGGAAGGCAGCCAGGGAGGCACAGCAGCTGGTGGCAGCCTGCCTGACCGAGTTAGATAGCAGGCAGCTACTCAAGGGAATAATTGAGCAGGAGGGGGCTGGCGGGTCAGGGAACACAGGTCAGTGGAATTCTGAACAAGGTCAAAGTCCAGTTGGGTACAGTGCTTTATTACCAATTTAAATCTTGTCTTTCCTCCCAGAGCAGCTGCCATCCCTGCAGAAGAAGCCAGGGCTGCACAGAGGAAATCTGCATTTAAAGACCCCAAGTGCTGGGCACTGGGCAGGGCTGCAGTCTGCCTGCCTTCCAGCCTGTGCTCACCCCTGTGCCTGGCAGCCACATGTGGAATTTGCTCCTATTTTGGCCCACATTTGGCCAACTGCTCGCTTGGAAGAAAACCCAAAAAATTCTTAGTGGCAGAATCCCAAAGTGTGCAGGGTGGGAAGTGGTGGGTGTCTTAGTCATCTAGTGCTGCTGTAACAGAAATACCACAAGTGGATGGCTTTAACAAACAGAAGTTTATTCTCTCACAGTCTAGTAGGCTAAAAGCCCAAATTCAGGACATCAGCTTCAGGGGAAGGCTTTCTCTGTTGGCTCTGGAGGAAGGTCCTTCTCATCAACCTTTTCCTGGACTAGGAGCTTCTCCGAGCAGGAATCCCAGGTCCAAAAGACACACTCTGCTCCCGGCACTGATTTCTTGGTGGTATGAGGTCCTCCTGTCCCTCTGCTTGCTTCTCTGTTTTATATATCAAAAGAAATTGGCTCAAGACACAATTTAATCTTGTAGATTGAGTCCTGCCTCACTAACATAACTGCCACCTATCCTACCTCGTTAACATCATAGAGGTAGGCTTTACAACACCTAGGAAAATTACATCAGGTGACAAAAAAAAAAAAAAACCAAAAAAACCAACAAAGTGGTGGGCAATCACACAATCCTGGGAATCATGGCCCAGCCAATTGATACACACATTTTGGGGGGACACAACTCAATCCATGACAGTGAGGTCTGGAAGTGGTGATAATATACTTTTCATAACTGGGACTGGAAGAAAGTTCTAAGGGAATGACAGTCAAATGAGTAGCAGAGGATATTAAAACAGTTAAGAGTTTGACTACTAGCTGAAAGGTTGGTGGTTCAAATCTACCCAGAGGCACCTCAGAAGAAAAGTCACAGCCATTGATAACCCTTGGAGGCCAGTTCTACCCTGACACACATAAAACCAAAAACCAAACCTGACGCTATCGAGTCAATTCTGACTCATAAATCAAAATCAGTTCAATGGCACCTGGTTTGGTTTTTGTTTGGAAATAGGAATATGGAATCCCTGGGTGGTGCAAACAGCTAAAGTACTCAGCTACTAACTGAGAGATTGGAGGTTCGAATCTACCCAGAGGCACCTCAGAAGAAAGGCCTGGTGATCTACTTCCAAAAAATCACTCATCAAACACCTATGGAGCACAGTTCTACTCTGACACGTATGGGTTGCCATGAGTTGGAACTAACTCAACAACTGTTTTTTAAACTGGGATAGAGGGATGGAGTGCTACGAAATATGGCAGACAGAATGAGGCAATAATCTGCATTACAGTGGGGGTTGAGAGGATGGATTCTGCAAAAGTGGTTGATTGAACATGAAGAATGTAATCTACGTCACTGAATAATACATGCAAAAGTTGTTGAATTGGCAAGTGTTTTGTTATATGTATTTTTCCCATAATTTTTTTAAAAAGTGGTTGTATTTTTAGTTTTTTTGAGGAACTGCCACACTATTTTCCACAGCAGCTATACCACTTCGCATTTCCACCAGCAATGGATAAGAGCTCCAATTTCCCCCCGTTCTCACCAATATTTGTTATTTATTTATCTTAACCATCCTGGTGGGAGTGAAATGGTATCTCATTGTGATTTTGACTTACATCTTTCTGATGGCTGTTGGTGTTGAACTTCCTTTCATGTGTTTGGTGGCTATTTGAACGTCCCCTTTGGGGAAATGTCTATTCAAGTCCTTTGCCCATTTTATGACTGTGTTTTCTTTTTGTTGTTAAGTTGTCAAACTTTTATATATATTTTGGCTATTAGATTCTTGTTGAACGTATGGTTTCCAAAGATACTCTCCTAGTTGGGATCTTGTCTTTTCACTTTTTTGGTAAAATCTTTTGATGCACAATTTTAAAAAGTTTTTATGAGGTCCCGTTTATTTATTTATTTATGTCTACCATATTGACCCAGCAATTCCACCGTAGGTATACACCCAAAAGACTTGAAAGCAGAGACTCAAATAGAGACTTGCACACTGGTGTTCATTGCAGCACTATTCACAGTAACCAAAAGGCAGAAACAATCTAAATATCCAACAACAGATGAATGCATAAACAAAATGTGGTACATATATACAATGGAATATACCACTCAGCCAATAGAAGAAATGAAGTCTTGATACATGCTACATACAGTATGGAGCTTGGAGACATTATGTTGAGTGAAAAAAGTCAATCACAGAAGGACAAATATTGTATGAACTCACTTATAAGAAAGGCAAATGTATAGAGAACAAAGTTTATTAGTGGTTATCAGGGCAGGAAGGAGGAAGAGGGGGTGGTTATTGCTCATGGAGTACTGAGTTTCCATTTACAGTGATAAAAAACTCACATTGATTAAGGGTAAGGCTGCATAGTTGATAAATGTAATTGCTGTCAATAAGTTGTACGCCTGTAAAAAGTCGAGTTGGCAAAAGTTGTGTGATATACTTAAAATGACAAAAACTAAAAAAAGGAGTGGTTGTGAAGCTGCTTGTGCTCAGCTAAACACCTCATGGAATTTGGTTCCTTGGTTTGGAGGTTTAGGGTCATGGTTTCATGGACATCCCAGTTAATTGGCCTAAAAATATGTTTAGTGCTTCTGTTCTACCTCCTAGTTCATTGTGTAGAACCGGGCCATCCAAGGCACAACAATTGGTCTCTATTCACCTGGAGCAACAGAGGAAGAAGGAGAGTCAGGAGTAGGTGGAGGAAATGGAATGCATGGTTAATTGCCTCCATGAACAACTGCCTTCTTTGCTATGAGGACAGAAGAACTGGATGGAGCCCAGCTACCACTACTAAACATTTTGATCAAAGGTTCTATGAAAGAATGAAGAACAAAATTCTTACACACACAAAAGTAAATAAATAAAGACCAGACTTAATGGTCTAACAGAGACTGGAGAAACCCTGAGAGTATGGCTCCTGGACACACTTTTAACTCAGCAATGAAGTAACTCCTGAGGTTCACCCTTCAGCCAAAGATTAGACAGACCCATAAAACAAAACGAGACTAAATGGGCACACCAGCCCAGGGGCAAGGACAAGAACGCAGGAAGGGATTGGAAAGCTGGTAATGGGGAACCCAAGGTCAAGAAGGGGAGGGTGTTGGCAACCAGTGTCACAAAACAATATGTGAATTGTTTAATGAGAAAATAATTTGCTCTGTAAACCTTCATCTAAAAAAAATCATCTAAAGCACAATAAAATAAATGCATACGTGTAAATTAAAAAAAAAAAAGATTCTATAAAAGATTCCTGATCAAAAGGTAAAAAATGCAAAACAGAATTTCAAATTCTCATGGACTCCAGACTTTCTGAAATAATTTTTGAAGTAGTTTCATGAACCCCTGAAACTATTGTCCTGAGATAATCTTTAAATCTTAAACCAAAACTATTCCTGAAGCCTTCTTAAAACCAAACAATGTTTTTGTTGTTAGGTGTCATCACGCTGGTTCCGATTCATAGCATCCTTATGCACAACTGAGCGAAACACCGCCCGGTCCTGTGCCATCCTTACAATCATTTTTATGCTTGAGCTCATTGTTGCAGCCACTGTGTCAATCCACCTTACTGAGGGTCTTCCTCTTTTCCGCTGACCTTCTATTTTACCAAGCATGATGTCCCTCTCCAGGGACTGATTCCTCCTGACAACATGTCCAAAGTATGTAAGATGCAGTCTCGCCATCCTCGCTTCTAAGGAGCATTCTGGTTGTACTTCTTCCGAGACAGATTTGTTCGTTCTTTTGGCAGTCCATGCATGGTATATTCAATATTTTTCGCCAACACCACAATTCAAAGGCGTCAATTCTTCTTCAGTCTTCCTTATTCATTGTTCAGCTTTCAGATGCATATGATGCAATTGAAAACACCATGGCTTGGGTCAGGCGCACCTTAGTCTTCAAGGTGGCATCTTTGCTTTTTAACACTTTAAAGAGGTCCTTTGCAGCAGGTTTACCCAACGCAATGCATCATTTGATTTCTTGACTGCTGCTTCCAAGGCTTTTGATTGTGGATCCAAGTAAAATGAAATCCTTGACAACTTCAATCTTTTCTCCGTTGATCATGATGCTGCTCCTTGGTCCAGTTGTGAGGATTTTTGTTTTCAATGTAAGTGTTGAGGCGCAATCCATACTGAAGGCTGTGGTCTTTGATCTTCATTAGTAGATGCTTCAAGTCCTCTTCACTTTCAGTAAGCAAGGTTGTGTCCTCTGCATAATGCAGGTTGTTAATGAGTCTTCCTCCAATCCTGATGCCCTGTTCTTCTTCATATAGTCCAGCTTCTTGGATTATTTGCTCAGCATACAGATTGAATAGGTATGGTGAAAGGATACAACCCTGATACACACCTTTCCTGACTTTAAACCAATCAGTATCCCCTTGTTCTGTCTGAACAATTTCCTCTTAATCTATGTAAAGGTTCCTCATGAGCACAATTAAGTGTTCTGGAATTCCCATTCTTCGCAATGTTATCCATAATTTGTTATGATCCACACAGTCGAATGCCTTTGCATAGTCAATAAAACACAGGTAAACATCCTTCTGGTCTCAATCCACCTGGAGCACCAGGGATATCATTGCTGATGTCAAGTGGATCCACTTGACATCAGCAATGATATCCCTGGTTCCACGTCCTCTTCTGAAACCAGCCTGAATTTCTGGTAGTTCCCTGTGAATATACTGCTGCAGCCGCTTTTGAATGATCTGCAGCAAAATTTTGCTTGTGTGTGATATTAATGATATTGTTCTATAATTTCCATGTTCGGTTGGATCACCTTTCTTGGGAATAGGCATAAACATGGATCTCTTCCAGTCAGTTGGCCAGGAAGCTGTCTTCCATATTCCTTGGCATAGATAAGGGATCACTTCCAGTGCTGCATCTGTTTGTTGAAACATATCAATTGATATTTCTTCTCTCCACCTTCTATTTCCATGTCCATTCAGCCAGCTTCTCTCCCCCTCTGCATTCTCAACTCCGCTCCAGACAGGAGCTGCCCACACAGGCCAGTCCAATCCCTGTCTGAAGAGTTGGCTTTGGGAATAGTTCCTGTCTTGGGCTAACAGAAGGTCTGGGGACCATGACCTCCGGGGTTCTTCTAGTCTCAGTCAAGCCATTAAGTCTGATCTTTTTACAAGAATTTGGGGTCTGCATCCCACTGCTCTCCTGCTCCCTCAGGGATTCTGTGTTGTGTTCCCTGTCAGGACAGTCATCGATTGTAGCTGGGCACCATCTAGTCCTTCTGGTCTCAGGCTGTTGTAGTCTCTGATTTTTGTGGCCCTTTCTGCCTCTTGGGCTCATAATTACCTTGTGTCTTTGGTGTTCTTCATTCTCCTTTGCTCCAGGTGGATTGAGACCAACTGTTGCATCTTAGCGTTTAAGATGCCAGACGCCACTCTCCAAAGTGGGATGCAGAATGTTTTCTTAATAAATTTTACTATGCCAGTTGACCTAGGCGTCGCCTGAAACCATGGTGCCCCCAAACCCCTGCCCCTGCTACACCGGCCTTCAAAGCATTCAGTTTATTCAGGAAACTTTCTTTGCCTTTGGTTTAGTCCAGTTGCGCTGACCTTTCCTGTATTATGTGTTGTCTTTCCCTTCACCTAAAATAGTTCTTGTCTACTATCTAATTAGTAAATACCCCTCTCCCTCCCTCCCTCACCACTCTCGTAACCATCAAAAAATATTTTCTTCTCTGTTTAAACTATTTCTTGAGTTCTTATTATAGTGGTCTCATACTATATTTGTCCTTTTGCAACCAACTAATTTCACTCAGCATAATGCCTTCCAGATTCCCCCATGTTATGAAATGTTTCACAGATTCATCATTGTTCTTTATCGATGTGTAGTATTCCATTGTGTAAATAATATGCCATAATTTATTTATCCATTCATCCATTGATGGGCACCTTGGTTACTTCCATCTTTTTGCTATTGTAAACAGTGCTGCAATGAACACGGGTGTGCATATATCTGTTCATGTAAAGGCTCTTATTTCTCTAGGATATTTCAAGGAGTGGGATTTCTGGATCCTATGGTACTTCTATTTCTAGCTTTTTAAAAGGAAGCGCCAAATCGATTTCCAACCATTTTACGTTCCCACCAGCAGCGTGTAAGTGCTGCAATCTCTCCACCATTTATTCTTTTGTGTTTTTTACTTAATGCCAGCCTTGTTGGAGTGAGATGGAATCTCATTGTAGTTTTGATCTGCATTTCTCTAATGGCTAATGATCGTGAGCGTTTCCTCATGTATCTGTTAGCTATCTGAATGTCTTCTTTAGTGAAGTGCCTGTTCATATCCTTTGCCCATTTTTTATTTCAGTTGTCTTTTTGTTGTTGAGTTTTTGTAGTATCATGCAGATTTTAGAGATCAGCTGCTGATCGGAAATGTCATAGCTAAAAACTTTTTCCCAGTTTGTCGATAATGTTTTTACTCCTTTGGTGAAGTCTCTGGATGAGATAGGTGTTTGATTTTTAGGAGCTCCCAGTTATCTAGTTTCTCTTATCCATTGCTAGTAATGTTTTGTATATTGTTTATGCCATGTATTAGAGCTCCTAGCGTTGTCCCTATTTTTTTTTTCCATGATCTTTATCGTTGTGGATTTTATATTTAGGTCTTTGATTCATTTTGAGTTCGTTTTTGCGCATGGTGTGAGGTATGGTCTTGTTTCATTTTTTGGCAGATGGATATCCAGTTATGCCAGCACCATTTGTTAAACAGACTGTCTTTTTTCCGTTTAACTGACTTTGGGCCTTTGTCAAATATCAGCTGCTCATATGTGGATGGAATGATGTCTGAATTCTTAATTCTGTTCCACTGGTCTATGTATCTGTTGTTGTACCAGTACCAGGCTGTTTCGACTACTGAGGCAGTATGATAGGTTCTAAAATCAGGTAGAGTGAGGCCTCCCACTTTGTTCTTCTTTTTCAGTAATGCTTTACTAACCCAGCCATTTTTGAGCAGGGTATTGTTCAGTTTCCAAGTGTTTGATTTCTTTTCCTCGCTTTTTCTTTTATTGATTTCTATTTTTATGGCCTTATGGTCAGAGAAGATGCTTTGTAATATTTCGATAATTTGGATTTTGTTAAGGCTTGCTTTTTGAACTAATATGTGGTCTATTCTAGAGAATGTTACATGTGTGCTAGAAAAGAAAGTACACTTGGCTGCTGTTGGGTGGAGTGTTCTGTATATGTCTATGAGGTCAAGTTGGTTAATTGTGGCATTTAGATCTTCCGTGTCTTTATTGAGCTTCCTTCTAATGTTCTGTCCTTCACTGAAAGTGGTATGTTGAAATGTTCTACTATTATCGTGGAGCTGTTAGAGTTTGTTCTATGTATCTTGAAGCCCTGTCGCTGGGTGCATAAATATTTAACATGATTATATCCTCCTGGAATGTTGTCCCTTTAATCATTATATAGTGTCCTCCCTTATCCTTTGTGGTGGATTTAACTTTAAAGACTATTTGCTTGGAGATTAATATTGCCACTACTAATCTTTTTTGATTTTTGTTTGCTTGATAAATTTTTTTCCGTCCTTTGAGTTTTAGTTTGTTTGTGTCTCTAAGTCTAAGGTGTGTCTCTTGTAAACAGTATATAGATGGATTGTGTTTTTTTTTTAATCCGTTCTGCCACTCTGTCTATTGTTGCATTTATTCCATTTACATTCAGCATAATTATGGATAGGTAGGAGTTTAGTGCTGTTATTTGTGAGTGTCATTGACTGTTTCTTTTTCCAACTTAATTTTTTGTGCTAAGTAGTTTATCTTTACATATTGTCTTTTTGTCTTATTCATTGTTGTTGCTTTTGTTTTTGCTGAGTCTTTATTTTTTTCTTGTATTTTATTTTGATGAGTAGGATTGTTAGTCTCCTTTGTGGTTACCTTAATATATACCCCTATTTTTCTAAGTTTAAGCCTAACCTTTATTTCTTTATGTCACCTTGACTTCCACTCCATATGAAAGATCTATGGCTACATTTCTTTGTCCCTCTTTATTGTTTCAATGTCTTCTTTTACATAATGACATCACTCCCTGTTTTGAGGTTTTTTGATCTTGATTTATTTTTGAGATTTCCCTATCTGGATTGACATCTGGTTGCTATGTCCTGTGTTCTAGTCTTGGGCTGATATTATTGATTTTCTAACCTAAGAACTCTCTTTAGTATTTCTTGCAGCTTTGGTTTAGTTTTTACGAATTTCCTAAACTTCTGTTTATCTGGGAATGTCCTAATTTCGCCTTCATACTTGAGTGACAGTTTTGCTGGATAGATCATTCTTGGTTGGCATTTTTTTTTCTTCAATGCTTTATATAAGTCATCCCATTGCCTTCTTGCCTGCATGGTTTCTGCTGAGTAGTCCAAGCTTATTCTTATTGATTCTCCTTTGTAGGTGACTTTTCGTTTATCCCTAGCCACTCTTTAAAATTCTCTGTCTTTGGTTTTGACAAGTTTGATTATAATACATCTTGGTGACTTTCTTTTAAGATCTACCTTACGTGGAATTCAATGAGCATCTTGGATAGGCATCTTCTCATCTTTCACAATATCAGGGAAGTTTTCTGCCAACAAATCTCCAACAATTCTCTCTCTATTTTCTGTTTTCCCTCCCTATTCTGGTACTCCAATCACTCGTAGGTTATTTCTTTTGATAGAGTCCCACATGATTCTTAAGGTTTCTTCATGTTTAAAAGTTCTTTTATCTGATTTTTCTTCAAATATATTGGTGCCAAGTGTTTTATTTTCAATCTCACTAATTATGGCTTCCAATTCTGCTCCTCTGACTTTGTATCGAGTTGTCTAATTCTGAAATTTTATTAATCTTCTGAATTTCTGATTGCTGTCTCTCTATGGATTCTTGGACTTACTAAATTTTTCATTATGTTCTTGAATAACCTTTTTAATTTCTTCAACTGCTTTATTTGTGTGTTCTTTGGCTTGTTCTGCATATTGCCTGATCTTCTTCCTGATCTCGTTCCTGATGTCTTGAAGCGTTCTGAATATTAATCTTTTGTATTCTGCATCCAGTAATTCCAGGAAGAAACCTTCATCTGGAAGATTCCTTGATTCTTTGTTTTGAGATCTTATTGAAGTGATCATGGTCTGCTTCTTTATGTGATTTGATTTGACCGTTGTCTCTGAGGCATTTATAAGTTATCGTATCTGTTTATTTTATGTTTGCTTACTGTATCCTAGCTTCTTGCTTTGTTTTGTTTTGATATGCCCAGATGGGCTGCTTGAGTGAGCTAGCTTGATTATTTTCACCTCTGAAGCTCTAACGTCATGTCACCAGATTGCTAGAGCTGTTACCAGGTATATGAGCCTGAGTCCATTCAGTTTTCCTGTATGGATTCAGTTCAGGTGTCCAGGTAGTTGGTCATCAAGTGTGTGGTACAGGCTCTGTCCTACAGTGTTAGTGGGGCAGGGGTGATTGGTGTATGTACAGGTATATGGATGCAGCAGGGGGTCACACTCTGAACAAGGCAGGGGGCTGACAACCATTCCCTGAGTGTCTGTGAGGAAAACACATCCCTGTTCCCTAAAGCACACAGGTAGGTGTGTTCTGCAGCCAGACCATGGGCACCCAATGCTTTTGGTTGTAAGGACTGGGAGGTGCCCGTTATCCTTGGACCCCTGTCATGGGTGGCTAGGTGACATGGGTGGGGCCACCAGTCCTCAGGCCCTAATGTGGGTAGGTGAGGACCGTGTTTAATAGGCAAAGTGGTGTCAAACATCAAACACCCACCTCTCCACCTCACAGCTGAAACAGTTGCAGTCTGCCAACAAGGGCCTATTCTCCTGAAATGGGCCCACACAGGTCCATGCAGAAGTGAAAGGTATTCAACGTCTGCAGACCATTTGTGCCTGGGCAGGGGCTGCTTTTGTCCTTAGCTCCCCAGCTTAGTGGAGCTGGCAGATTATCTTTTTCCCCAGTTGTGAATTTATTCCTTCTCCAAGGCCAGGAGAATGGCTCAGGATGCGTAGCAGGACCTATCTCAGGTCCAGGGAAATAGACAGCCACTGAAGCTGGTTTGTGGGCTGGGGGCGTGGTAAAATAAACGTGAGTACTTAGCTTTTACTGAGAGTGTCTTCTTCTCTGGTTTTGGAGGTGTGAGTAGGCTATTGGGCTCACTGTCTCTCCCTGAGGAACTGGGTCCAGAACACTACCTCCAACCTTGCCATGGTCACTCAAGGGAATGGTGCCTGAGGGTTCCTGACTATTAAGGTCCAGCAACTCCTTGCTGTGTCTGAACCGTCTGCCCCTCCCCCTGCTACTCAGTCTGTTTTCTAACTTTGCCCTTGATGTTCAGGGCTCCTAGCTTGTCATATGTATAATCGTTTCACTTCTTTTTGGGGGTCTTTTTTTTTTGTTGTTGTTGTTGTAAGAGGGAACACCGGAAGCATCTGACTATTCTGCCATCTTGGCCCTGCCTCCTCAATAATTTTTTTTTTTTAAGTGGTTGATTAATTTTATTTCAGGGTCCTGATTCAGTTTGAAAGAAGTCTCCTCTTTATGCCTCTCCTTGGGGCATTTGGTTCTCACTCTTTGGCTTCCTTTAGGGAGCTTTAGAAAATACCAATGCTGATTATTAATGGCCCAGAGATTCTGATTTAGTAAATCCACAACTTATATCACTCCCTATCAATACCCCACCTCTGCTACAATTACCATCATCCCAATGTAAAGCAATGGAACTGTTCTTCCTCACTTCCGTATACTACAAAGCTCCCTAGGGGTGGACTTTTTATGCCTCCTTTACCATTAAATCACGCACATTTATTGGGTGCCTTTACCATTAAATCACGCACATTTATTGGTGGGTGGGCAGTGATGGTTCACTGGTAGACTTCTTTTCATCCATGAGAGAGACCCAGGTTTGATTCCTGGCCAATGCTCAAGTGCAGCCACCACGCATTTGTCAGCCAAGGCTTACGTGTTGCTATGATGCTGAACAGGTTTCAGTGGAGCTTCCAGACTAAGACAGATTAGGAAGAAAGGCCTGGTGGCCTACTTCTGAATGTCAGCCAATGAAAACCCTATGAATCCAACCAATCTGCAACTGATCATGGGAGCAGTGCAGGACTGGGCAGTGTTTTGTTCTGTTGTGTATGGGATCCTCATGAGTCAGGGTTGGTTTGACAGCAGCTGAAAACAATAACAGACATTGGCGAAAAGCTAGGTGCGTAGCTTAAAGTCTAGGCTGCTTTTGGTGTTTGATTTCAGCTGTACAGGACTTTCTGTAAGAAGAGGGAGCACATGGTGGAATTTGTTCACGATTTCAGTGTTTGTGGGGACAATGACCTTCTCACAGGGAGGTTTGCTTGCTGGTACCCTCAAAGGCAAACCTGTTGCAATACCTTGGCTGCTTGTTGGGCTGGGACATCAGGGCTGGGTTACCCAACATCCTGTGTCTGGGAACCCCGCATGTATGTACACACACTGCACAGATGCTGCCTGAGCAGTACCTGAAGATAAATCTTGTGCATCTTATAACTGAGGAGATAATGTTCAACCAACCTGGCTGGCCCTGACTCTATCAGAGCACTCCCTGGACTCATAGAGCCAGCTTGGATTTTGCTGTGGGCCTCGGGGTTCATCACCTTCCCTTTTTGGGTGGCAATGGAGGGGGGAGTTTGATGTGACAGGGAGCCCTCTGTTGTGTCTTCTTGGAAATGGAAGGAACAAGGAATGCTGGAGATCAGCTATCCAGGTCTCCAGAGTCATGTTGGGAGGGCTGAAGGGCTCCTATAGGCTCAGGTCAGTATCCATAGCTGGGGGGACCTCTGGGAGGGCAGTTACTCAGAGATGGCCACCAGATAATGGGACTACTAATTTTTTTTGCTGGGACACAGTCCTCACAGTCTCTAGGCTCCACATAAAAAAGCCAGCCCCACCCAGAACCATTTGCCACTCACTTTGGAAGCGGTAGGAGCTTTCGGGTGGCACATTTAGGGCTCCACTGCAGATCAGAAATCCTCAGTAGCTCTAGGTGCCTCACAGCCTGATTTCCAAAAATCTGTGGGTGCCATCCAGCACATTCTGTGGTCTGTTTCCAACTGTCCTGCCCATTCTAATCTGCTTCTGATCTCACTTGGGTCCTTTCACACCAGGTCCCTTTTGCCCACCCCACCCCCAACCCACCTGGGATTTTCCATGAGCCATCGGTCCCACATTTGACCCACATGCTTCCTCTCTAGATACTTAGCAAATTCTACCAGCCCTTCTGAGTCCAGCTCTGGGAGACCTTCCGCCACCTCAACCAGAGGTGATTTCTCTGCATTTATCAAGGACAGACACTTGGTATTAGGCATCTCTGCATCCCTAGTGCTTAGCATGGTAGGAAAAAGGAGCTCAAGAAATGTTGGTTGAATGAGCAAATCCACATTGATAATCTATATTGTAAATATGGCACTCTGCCATGAGTGTGGTTTTTCCATGTACATTTATTACCTCTTCAACTCACTTGTGAGCTCACAGAAGACACAGCCTTGAATGTTACTTCTGTCTTCATTTCATAGCATGCAGACCAGCACCTTGTACATTGTAGGTGTTCAATGACAGGTATGTTTTAATAATGAGGGGGAAAGACATTAAAATTGGGTTCCTCATTTTGATTAGAGATTCTACAGAAGAAACCTGATCGAAAGGGGGAAAATGTAGACTAGAATTTCAAATTCTCATGGACTTCAGTCTTTCTGGAGCCATGGAGGCTGGATGAGCCTCTGAAACTATTGCCCTGAGATAACCTTTAAACCTTAAACAAAAATATCCCCTGAAGCTTCCTTTAAACCAAACAATAGTTTAAATTAGTAAAGAATGCCTACCTCGATCATTGTGCTCTTTTAAGAACTATCTATCTATCATCTAAAGATATGAAAAGAACTATCAAATTGACAACAGCAACTAGAAAGATTAGACAGAAACCTTAGTGGGCAGTGAGTTTATGTTAATGGGGGAGGAACAATTCAGAAAAGGCAGAAGATTGTAATCAATGTCACTGAATTGGACATGCAGAAACTGTTGAATTGGTGTATGTTCTGTTGTGTACATTCTCGACAACAAATTAAAAAGCCAAAATCCTATGGAACACAGTTCTACTCTGACACACAGAATTAACTCAATGGCAACTGGTTAAAAAAAAAGTGGATTCCTTTCTGCTTCCTCATTTGGGTCATATACTTCTGCCAGGTCTGTTTCTTTGCTGTCCCTGCCACTTACTCCCTGCTCACCTGGGCTGTTGCATGTTTGCTCACCTGTTCTCTAGACCCTCTCTTTCTCTTCCCAAACCTTATTGTTCCCAAGGCTAGATTAAGCCCCGCTTGTCAGCAGCTGTCCTGTTCTGCCTGGAATCATATCCTTTCCAGGGCATCCGCATCCAGTGACTGAGCAAGGCAGGGTATAAAGGCCCAACAAGGGACAACTCTTGGGCACTACTCACTCCAGAGCTTCCTGCTGGTTGGATAGGTCTTTGTCAGGCTTGCATTGCAGCTCAGCTTCCTCCTTTGCCCAATCCTGCTTCCTCCTCCTTCCCTTCACGTGTGTAGACCCCTAATAAAGATGTTCTTGCACTCCAAATTCCAACCCAACCTGTGACAGAGAGCTTGAAGAGAGGGTTGTACTGGTGAAGCCAGATTACAATGGGCAAGAGGCAAGAATTAGGCTAAACACACACTCATGCTTGTGTTGAAGTAGATTGCCAGGCCTTTTTTCAAGGTACCCCTGGGTAAATTTTAACCTCCAGCCTTTCAGTTTCATAAGCTGAGCTTGTGAACCATTTGCCCCACCCAGGGATTTCTTGAGGGCTGTTGTTATTGTGTGCTGTCGAGTTGATTCTGACTCATTGGGACCTTCTAGGACAGAGTAGAACTGCTTCATAGAGCTTCCTAGGCTGCAATCTTTATGTGAGCAGACTGTTAGGTCTTTTGCTCGAAGAGTGGCTGGTGGGTGTGAACTGTGAACCTTTCAGGTAGGAGCTGAGCACTTAACCATTGTGGCACCAGGACTTCTTTCCTGAGGATAAAGAGGAGAGCAAATACGTTCCCAGGGCCTGAGGGCAGAGCTCAAAGTAGTTGCCTCAAGCCTGAATGAAGCATCCTGGTTTAGTTTTTAAAACTTGTGCTGTTATTGCACTCTATTTCTTTATAGATCTTATAATATTTTAATTTACTTATGAACAAATAAAACTGCTGTCTTAGGAGGCTGCATCAGTTTACTAGGTGGTCTCAGGAACTTCACCCTCTCCTGAATGTCACACTGGCAGAAAAGAATTTTCTTTTCTCCTCGAACTCACTCCTTTATTTCTTGCTCCCCTGCACTCCTGTGGAGGAAGGGGTCATTGATAAGACCAAGAAGAGACTGTGTAGCATAAAAATGTATCAAAGTAATGTGGGGAGAGGCTGCCAGTAGGAGTAGAGAAGGTCTGTGGATGCTCCAGGTATTGAATGTTGAAGAACCTCTTGCCCAGTGGCCGCCTGGGGGAAGGCTTCTATGGATGGAGCCAAGACGGTGGATGGAGGCTGGAGGCACAGAAAAGATGAGTGGGTACTTGGGGGTTTTGGAAGAAGCAGAGAGTCCAGAAAAAGATGAGACTCCAGAGAGTGATGATTCCCTGACGACTGAAAGGCAACTCTAAGGGGTAAGTGTGGAGTGTTTCACACCGTCCTTTGGACACCAGGAAAGCTCTCATGTGTCTAAGTGTAATATTTTTTCTTTCTGGTCCTGGGCTGTCCCTGCTTGCTTGTTTAGACAGTGCAGGTGTCAAAAAAAAAAAAAACCCACTACTGTCAAATAGATTCTGACTCATAAGGACCCCATGCGTTATAGACTAGAACTGCTCCATAGGGTTTTCTTGGCTGTAATCTCCCCAGTGGCATAGCGGTTAAAGCGATTGACTGCTAACTGAAAAGTCGGTTTGAAACCACCAGTGGCGCTGTCGGAGAAGATTGTGGCAGTCTGCTTCCTTAGAGATTTACAGCCTTGGAAACCCTATGGGGATGCTCTGAGTTGAAATCAACTTGACTGCAATGGGTAGTTTTTTAAATCTCTGCAGGAGCCATGGCACTGCTGGATGAGTTCGAACTGCCAACTTTTAGGTTAGTAGTTAAGCACAGACAATCTGAACCACCCAGGGCCCTCAGGAGAAAGTATAACCAAGGATTTTGGCAGTTTGAGAGATATGGTCTCAGCAACGGGCCAGGCAGTGTGCAATAGTAGGAATACCTGTTTTCCTTATAACCTTTGAGTGTGGCTTTCCTCATCTGAGAGAGAGACATAATCGTTCCAGCCCTGTCTAAATAAAATTTTTGTAGCGTGAATTAAAAAATATCACAGAATTATACCTAAATGTATGTACCTTTATTAGGGTTATACAAAAAATTGTGAAAACATCGACACTATATAAGTATTTTAAATGCCCCAGGGGAGTTGCCTCTTTAAAGAAGGTCTATAATTGATTCTTTCATTAAGTGGAGGACTGTCCCCTAATTTGTCTACTTTGAATATTCAGTTTTTAATGCTTGTTCTTTCTTAGGACCAGTCAAGCAGAAAATTCACTCACTGACTTAGTTTCTCAGTGCTGCTGTGACAGAAACACCACAAGTAGGTGACCTTAATGAAAAAAAATTTGTTTTCTCACGGTTTAGGAAGCTAGGAGGTTGAATTCACCGTCTGCTCTGCGGAAAATCCTTGTCTCAGTGTCTGTAACTTGGGTTTTGTTCCTGGATTCCTTGGCAATCTTCACATGACATCTGTCTTTCCCCCAGTTGTGCTTGCTCGTCTGTGTCTAATCTGCTCTTTTTATATCGCAAAAGTGATTAGGTTTGAGACACATCTTACACTGATTTTACCTGGATCCACAATCAATGCCCATGGAAGCAACAGTCAAGAAATCAAACGATGCATTGCGTTGGGCATATTTGCTGCAAAGACCTCTTTAATTTTTCGAAAAGCAAAAATGTCACTTTGAGGACTAAGGTGCACCTGATCCAAGCCATTGTGTTTTCAATCACCTCATTTCCATGTGAAAACTGGACAACGAATAAGGAAGACCAAAGAAGAATTGATGCCTTTGAATTATGGTGTTGACAAAGAACACTGAGTATACCATGGACTGCCAGAAGAACAAACAAACCTGTCTTGGAAGAAGTATAGCCACGATTCTCCTTAGAAGACAGGATGGTGAGACTTTGTCTCACATACTTTGAACATGTTATCAGGAGGTACCAGTCCCTGGAGAAGGACATCATGCTTGGTAAAGTAGACGGTCAATGAAAAAGACGAAGGCCTTCAACGAGGATTGACACAGTAGCGGCAACGATGGGCTAAAGGATAACAATTGTGAGGATGGTACAGGACCAGGCAGTGTTTCATTCTGTTGTACATAGGTTCGCTGTGAGTTGGAACCAAACTGATGGCATCTAATAACTACAACTACACTGATATGGCCTCATTAGCTCAACAAAGAAAACCCTATTCCCAAACTGGATTACACTCACAGATATAGTGGTTAGGATTCCAACATATATTTGGGGGGGTGGGGGGACACAATTCAATCCATAACATTCACTTTAGTAAGAGTGGATGGGAGATTGAGACCAGAGTGTAAAGCGCTCAGACAAGAGCAAGCTGGGGGAAAGCCTTGTCTTGAGGAAGGGAAATTGTCTTCTCAAACTCTTCACACCTTTTCTATAAACAGGATGGGTGGAGCTGCCTGGGTGGAGGAAGCATGAAGCTTGGTTCAGGGTGAGGAGCCAAGGTAAAGAAAGGCATACTTTCTGGAGGCTCTGTGCCTCCTGGGCTCTTCTGACAGGCTCCAGAAAGCTCTGGGAAAGCTCCAGTTTCGTGCTAACAAGCTCAGTTTGGGGTTCCTTGCACTTGCAGGGGTCATGGGGCCATCTTGGAGAAGCTGAGGAGATGCGTCCAAGCTAGGTGGCCAGTGGTCCGAATTTAACTTGGGTAAGTCTGGGTTTGCTTTTTCTTCCCTCGGAATTTCTTTTTTCCTTTTCTTTTCCCCCAGACCACCAGCCAAGGGAGACCCAGGAAGAAGGTAGGAGAAGCAACTCCCAGATATCAACACTGTGGGCAAAGCCACCAAGGGAAATGAGACATCATTCTTCTGACCAGTTGTTTGCTAGCATGGACAGTACAAGCTACACACTGTGGCCAGCCGAATTTCCCTGTGGTTCATGTCATTCAGGTTGCTCCCCACATCCGGGCTGGAGTTGTGGGTGTGGGAGCACAGCCCCTCAGACTCTGTGCTGGTCCTGGGCCCAGGCCTGGAAAACATCAGCCTGTGGCAGACCATACATAAACACCCGCCTGGGGCTGAAATCAGTTTTCCACTCACCTTGATCCAGGTTTCCAAGCCTGTGTCTGTGTTTATGTCTCAGGCCTGTGAGTGGAATCTCCTTTCTGGGGAGGTCTGTCATTGGGGGCTTTAGACCCGTGGTCATCTGCTTCTCACAAGATGAAGGGCTGAGAAGGATGTGGGTGGTCACACCTGAGATCTTCAGAACATTCTGATCCTTTCCAGTGAGCCAGCCAGAATCTTCCCTTGGGCTAGGGGAGCACCAGGTGGGGGCCAATACGATGAGCACAGTGGGTTATTCCCTTTGTGGAGTGATTCAAGGGGAGGAAAATCTCCTTGCCCAAATAATCTGCCCTCTCTTGTGATGCTGTGTGGCTCCAACAAAAAAAAAAAATTCAATAGTAGTAATGCCTATGTTTCTTGTTTGAATTGGGCATTCTAGGCTTCGTTATCTCCTTTAATCCCCAGGTCAGCTTCACAATAGGTGGGCCAGGAATTATAGCCACAATGTAGTAGATGGGAGCCCTGATGATGCAGTGGTTAAGCGTTCAGTTGCTAACCAAAAGGTCAGCAGTTTGAGTCCACCAGCTGCTCCTTGGAAACCCTATGGGACAGTTCTACTCTGTCCTATGGGGCCACTATGAGTCAGGATTGACTTGAAGGCAATGGGTTTGGTTTGTTTGTTTTTTCTTTTTATGTGGTAGATGAGGACACTGTGGGAGGCTGAGAAAAGGAAGTGAGCTCTGGCAGGGGTCAGATGGCCTGTCACCAAGGGCTGTGGAAGCAAACAAATGACTTCTCTGAACTTCAGTTTCCTAACTTGAATATGATTTTGTAATTTGTAAAATTCTTTTCATTTCAAAATATCTAAAGGCTGATCTTTGTGTACCGATGTGGAAAGGTCGTCAAGAAAGTGTTAAGTATAAAGAGCAACACGTGGGTATAATCTGACACTATCGGAATTATTTTTTAAAGGCTATATATCAAAAGGTCAGCAGTTCAAATCCACCAGCCACTCCTCGGAAACCCTATGGGGCAGCTCTACTCTGTCCTATAGGGTCACTATGAGTTGGAATCGACTTGACGGCAGTGGATTTGGTTTGGTTTTGGTATATATCCACATACGTATTTGCTTGTATTTTGCATAGGCTGTCTCTGGGAGGATATACAGAACAGGTTACTGTTGGGGGATGGTGCGTAGGTGGAGGGATTGAGTGGGGAGTGGAAATGGGGGTGGGGAGGGTGATAGAATTTTCTTTGTATATTCTTTTGTAGGAGAGCTGGTGGCTCAGTGGTTAAGCATTCAGCTACTAACCAAGAGGTCTGTGATTTGAACCCACCAGCTGCTCCACAGAAGATTGGCAGTCTGCTCCCGTAATGATTTACAGCCTTGGAAACTCTACGGGGCAGCTATACTCTGTCCTATAGGGTTGCTATGGTTGGAATCGACTCAACGGCAGTGTGGTTCGGCTTTTTTATATTCCTTTTTATCTTTTGATTTTCTACCGTATACTTATACATGGAGCATTTTGGCTGTATTTCTTCCAACACAGATGTGTTAGTTCTTCTGGCAGTCCGTGGTATATTCAATATTCTTCGCCAACATCATAATTCAAAGGCATCAATTCTTCCTCTGTCTTCCTTATTCATTGGCCAGCTTTCACATCATATGAGGTGATTGAAAATACCATGGCTCGTGTCAGGTGCATGTTAGTCCTCAAAGTGACATCTTTGCTTTTTAACACTTTAAAGAGGTCTTTTACAGCAGTTTTGCCCAATGCATCCTTGCTTAGAAGCGAGGATAGTGAGACTTTGTCTCATGTACTTTGGAGATGTTATCAGGAGAGACCAGTCCCTGGAGAAGGACATCATGCTTGGTAAAGTACAGGGTCAGTGAAGAAGAGGAAGACCTTTGACAAGATGGATTGACACGGTAGCTGCAACAATGGACTCAAACATAGCAATGATTGTGAGGATGGTGCAGGACTGGGCAGTGTTTCGTTCTGTTGTACATAGGGTGACTGTGAGTTGGAACTGACTCGATGGCACCTAATGACAACTTATATTATCTCTTACAAATCTAAACAAGAATTACTTATAAAAAATAATTTAATTTTTTTTTTTAAGCAAATAAGATAATATTTGTGATATAAGATGCTTTGTGGGCATAAAACCCTTTCTACTGAGTCGATTCTGATTCATGGGGTCCGGTGTGTTACAGAGTAGAATTGGTTCATAGGATTTTCCTGACTGTAATCTTTATGAAAACAGATCACTAGGCCTTTCTTCCACAAAGCCACCACTGGGTGGGTTCAAAATGCCAACCTTTAGATTAATAGCTGATTGCCAATCATATGAGCCCCCCAGAGACCTCCATTTGTGAGCATGAAGGGATATTGTCTGAAAGGGGTAACTTGAAACCATTATCAACTATTAGATTTAAAAACATTGTTTATTGGAAAATTGTGGGTTTAGGAATTGAATAGACATGAGTTAAAATTTGGCCTCTGGTTTTCTCATCTAGAAAACGGGGGAGGGGCACAGAAATAACAGATATTTCTATTCTTATGAAAAATAAAATGAAAACATATGAAAAATATATGCAAAGTAGGACAGTTCCTTCCTTCCTCCCCACACCCTTCTGCTAGCAGGGCTCTGGGGAAATGGAAAGCTATTTCTGTGTTTCAGGTAAATTTTGACCTCAAGGAAGTCCTCTAAGGCAGCACCATCCAATAGAAACACAAGGTGAGCCCCGTATGTAATTTTAAGTTTTCTAGTAGCCACATTGGAGTCCCTGGGTGGTGCAAACAGTTAAACGCCGAAAGGTTGGTGGTTTGAACCTACCCAGAGGCGCCTCAGAAGATAAGCCTGGCGATCTGCTTCTGAAAGATCACAGCCTTGAAAACCCTATGGAGCAGTTCTATTCTGCAGACATGGGGTCGCCATGAGTTGGAATCGACTTGAAGGCAACCAAACAACAACTGTAGTCACATTAAAAAAAAAAAAAGTAAAAAGAAACAGGTGAAACTAATTTAATAATGTATTTTAAGTAACCCAATATATAAAAAAATATTTTTCAACATGTCATCAATATAGAAAATGACCCCTGAGCTATTTTACATTTTTTTCATACTAAGTCTTTGAGATCTGGTGTGTATTTTATACTTGCAGCCCATCTCAGGTGGGAATAACTGCATTTCAGGTGCTCGGCAGTCACACATGGCTCGTGACTGCTGTATTAGAGAGTGCAGCCTCAGAGTGGGGGGGTCTTTCCCCAGGAAGGTATGTGAGAGGGCTCCAAACAAAGCAGGGGCCTGACCATGGACCACGGAGGAAGGTAATGGAACTGAAGCCCTGGTTTTGTCTAGTCCAGACTGTGATTAGGTAACAAAAGCATAGAACAACCTTGGGTAAAGAAATAGGGGTTCTATCACTGTACGGTGATCCTCCCATCACCCCCTGGGAAGGGTCAGGTGTTGTCACTGCTTGGTGAAGGGAAAGGGAGCTGAACAGGGACAGAGGTGGGAGATAGGGAAAGGGCCTGACATTGTCTTTGTGTGTCACTTTCTTAACCGTTGCCCTCCTCCTGGTCCTTCTCTTCCCTTGGGGATTGAGAAGGAATTAGTCTTCTTCGTGAACTCTTCATCAGCCAGACTCCTAAATGTTGGTGTTTTCTGGACTCGTTTGCTGTCTTCTTATGCCATACCAGCTTCCTGGGCTTTCACCCTGTTCTTACGGCTTCCAGTTCTTCTGTGGGCTCAATCTCCAGCCCACAGGGCTCCCCTGAACTTGAGCCTAATATATCCAGGCGAGTCTTCTTGACATGTCCTCTTCGACCCCTCTCTCCCTCCCTCCCACTACTTGCTCTCTTTCCGTGTTCCCTCTTTCACTTGCCCAAGTCAGAAACTTGAGAACAAGATGTGACTCCTTTCCTTCCTTCCAACATCCAAACCACCACCAAACCTTGCCTATTCTGCCTCCTAAATATCTATCAAGTGTCTAGAATTATCTCTCACCTAAATTGCTGCAACAGCATTCTGTGTTGTTCCTCTATGGTCTAGTCTTGCCCACACAGTAGCCCTTCACCCTGCCGTAAGCATGATCTTTCTGAAGCTTAAATTTTATCCTGTAACTTTCTTGGAAGGAACCCTGATGGCCTAATGTTTACGCACTTGGCTGCTAACCGAAAAGTTGGTGATTTGAACCATTCCGCAACTCCTCTAGAGAAAGATCTGATGACCTGCTCCCATAAAGATTAACCAAAAAACCAAACCCCTTGCTATCGAGTCAATTCCAACTCATAGTGACCCTATAGGACAGAGTAGAATTGTCCCATAGGGCTTCCAAGGCTGTAGTCTTTACGGAAGCAGATTGCCACATCTTTTTCCTGCAAAACAGCTGGTAGGTTTGAACTGCTGACCTTTTGGTTAGCGGCCAAGCACTTAACCACTGCTGCACCAGGGCTCCATTCCTGTGAAGATTACAGCTTAGAAAACCATTTTATGGGGGCAGTTCTACTCTGTTACATGGGATTGCTATGAGTTGAAATCAACTTGACAGCACCTAACAACAACTTTCTTGCATTAAACACTTCCAGTGCTCACCACCGCCCCTAGATGAAGTCCATTGCCAGTGTGTATTCTCTGCCTAACTCTGAAGTCTCATTTCTCTCCACTTCTGCCCTTGCTGTCTATAATGGGTTCAATAGTGTCTCCCAAAAAGTTGTGTCCATCTGGGACTTTGCAATGTGACCTGATTTGGAAATAGGGTCTTTGCAGAGGTAATTAGTTGAAGATCGAGATGAGGTCATTCTGGATCAGGGTGGACCCTAAACTCAATGACAAGTGTTCTTATTAAAAGAGAAGACACAGAGAGAACCACAGAGAAGACCATGTAAAGACAGACGCAGAGATTGGAGTGATGCTGCCACAAGCCAAGGAACACCTGGGGCTACCAGAAGCTAAAAGAGACAAGGAAGGATTCCTCCCTAGAGCCTTCACAGGGAAGGTGTCCTGCTGACACCCTTATTTCAAACTTCTAGCCTCTAGAATAGTGAGAGTATAAACTGTTGTTTAAAGCCACTTGGTGGTAATTTGTTATGGCAGCCCCAGTTGACCCAAGCCATGGTATTTTCAATTGCCTCATAAAGCATGCAAAAGCTGGACAATGAATAAGGAAGACCAAAGAAAAATTGACGCCTTTGAATTATAGTATTGGCAAAGAATATTGAATATACCATAGATTGCCAAAAGAATAAACAAATCTGTCTTGGAAGTACAGCCAGGATGCTTCTCAGAATTGAGGATGATGAGATCTCATCTCACATACTTTGGACATGTTATCAGGAGGGATCAGTCCCTGGAGAAGAACATCATGCTTGGTAAAGTAGAGGGTCAGCAAAAAAGAGGAAGACCCTCAATGGGATGGATTGACACAATGGCTGCAAAAATGGGCTCAAACATAACCACAACTGTGAGGATGGCACCGGACCAGGCAGTGTTTCGTACTGTTGTACATAGGGTCGCTATGTGTCGGAACCGACTTGACAGCACCTAACAACAACAACGGGAGGCTTAATACACCCTGTCTGCTTTCTCTGTAATGAGCCACTAGCATTTCTTTGCACCTGCTGTTCCTTCTGCGCTCTTCCCCAACCCATCTCCCTTCCCCCTTTGCCTGGCTCCTTCAGGTCTTAGTCAGACATTGCCTCTCCTGAGGAAGCCACCTTGAGGAGTGTGCCCCAGCTGTGTTAGGTGCCTCTCCTGTGCTGCCCCCAAAGCACAGGCTTCTCTGTATGCTAATTGCCTCTTTTCTTTTTAATTGTGGCAAAAATTTATATAACAAAACATTTGCCAATTCAACATTTTCAAGTGTACAATTCAGTGACATGAATTACGTTTATCAAGTTGAGTGACCATCACTGCTTCGAAATTTTTTCATCGCCCTGAATAGAAACTCAATGCCCCTTAATCAGTAACTTTCACTTTCCCTTCCCCCCCCCCCCCCGCCACGGCCACCCGTGGTAACCGCTAACCGCCAACTTTGGTTTCTGTACATTTGCCTGTTTTCATGTAAGTGGGATCATACAATTCATTGCCTCTTGACTTGCCTGACTACCCCACTAGACTGAACCCTGTGAGGACAGGGTGTCTTGGGGACACTCAGAAGGTTCTGAGTAAGCATTCGTGGAATGACTTCATGCTACCTTCTCTGTCAGGCATTGCTCTTTGTGGGTGTCATTTCAAGTAATCCTTACAAGAACCTTATAAATTACGTATTATTAAGTATTACGTATTTTCTATTCAACATACGGAAACCAAGGCCAAGGGCTTCCAGGGACTGACCTGAGGGGTGTAACATTAGGTGGCTGTACAGGCCTTGCTGTTGACGGGAGTTTGGAAATTTGTTTTGGACTCTACACAGCCTGGCTGTCAAAGCTGTATTTTTCACTGTCCATGGTCCAAAAGTCAGAGTTTGCTGAGGGACATGCTTATGACATCAAGCGGGAAAAACAGAAGTGGCCATTGTCGCTGGGGGAAGTGATGCTGAGGCAAGTGCTCTAGCCTGGAAGTCAAAGACCAGGAACCATGTGTGGAGTGTGCTTAGCAACTGTCACCCCATGTGCTCATGACTGTCACTGAGGAAAACCTGAGTTTGAAATTAAGAAGCCTACTTTAGTCCAGGCTCTGCTATTAACCAGCTTTGTGACCTGCGGCAAGTGCTTTTATCTCCCAGGTGGTTGTCCAGGCTTCCTTACCACCTCCAGACTGATTGAAACCAGATCTCTGGGATGGGGGTGGGCACTTTTTTGCTTTCAAAAGTTCCCTAGGAGACCCTAGTGCTCAGGAAGGGTCGAGAACAAACAGAGGAGTGTGGGAAACTCAGGGCCTTGGGTGCTTGAGTGGGAGGAGAATCCCCAAGTGAACAGAGGGTGAGAGTGGGAAGGCTGCAGAAGCTAAGGGCAAACTTGGCTTAAGTTGTAATTGAGTCCTGGGCAGAGGTTGAGGGGTATCATGGGGGGTGGGGATGTCACAGTTTCTGGAAGGAAAGACCATTCTTGGCGGTTTGCCATGGCCCCAATCGGGCCCAGCCCTCATCTTTGCCCCAATGGGTTGCAGGACTGGCCAGCGTGGTGGTCTGCTCACCTGCCTCCCCTACCATCCTACCACCCTCATATGTGGCTTGGGCAGATCTCAACTCCTGCAAGAAGCTTCTCGAGACTGATCTCCTTTAGCACAAGTCGGTATTGTACAATGTGACAACTTATCCTCAGTGTTTCATGTTCTAGAAGTTCCATCCATGCGCTCTGTAACTCTTGTAGAAGTTTTCCACCCTTGTGAGGGGGGCAGAGTCCTACAGAGCAAAGAGCATGGGCTTTGGAGGTGCCCATGTCCACATGTCAGTTGTCACTAGCAATGTAACTTGGAGCAAATCATAAACCTCGGAACCTCTATCTCCTCATCCATACAATGGGAATAACAGTACCTTCCTCTTAGGTTTGTTGTGAAGAGAAAATGAGGTAATGTGTCTAATATCCTTGGCATACAGTATGAGACTGACACTTTCGTGTTGATTAACCAAGCAGTTGGATAATCGTTGCCATAATTATAACTCAGATAAGGGAGCACTTTCTTACTTTATCTTTTAATGCAATGAGGCTTTTTTTTTTTTAAATAATATTTTGTTGTGTTCTAGACAAAAGTTCACACAGCAAATTAGGTGCCTCTTTAACTTTTTTAATACAAATGGTTCCATGCCATTGATTACAATTTTTTACAGTGTGTCCCCATGCTCCTTATTTCCATTCTTCTGTTTATTCTGTTTCCATTGATCTAGCTTCCCTTTCCTTCCTTGCTTTCTTATCTTTGCTTTTGGGGAACTGCTGACCGTTTGGTCTCATGTAGTTAATTGTTTAAGGGAGCACATTATTCGTGACAGAGAGCCTGTGGGTATTTGTTAATCTCATTTTACAGGTACCGAAAGTGAGGTTCAGACAAATTACGAAGTATTCCTGGCACACTTGTGGCTCTGCTTTCTCCACCATTGCTGCTTGGGTGGATAGGACAGAAGTAGGGACAACTGTTGAAGTTTTGACTCTGCTCTGGGGTGACAGCAGAGTCCACTGTCCAACAGGCACCCTTGAGGTCTTTCTGACGGGTCAGGCAGCAGGTGTGGGCAGTGGGGTGGTCCTGTGGTGTTTGGTCGCAGGCTGGCCCTTTGCGGCATTGCTGGGCCAGGTCATGTTTTGATGTTTTCTCTTGTGTTATGGAGAGCAAGCCCCTCTCCTGTTGTGTCATGGGGACAGGGATGGGGCAGGGCACACAATTTCTGCCTCCTTGCCCCCTTGGTCCTCTCCATTCCTGACGTCAGAGCTGCCCGTGGGATCGGAAACCTCACATTTTTGGAACGGGGCACATTCTCTTAGGGGCAGGAGTGGAGATAAGGAAGGGAGAGCTGGAAGAGGCAGGGGGAGGGGGAATGATGTGCTGAAAAATTTCTGGAAAGAAACTGAGGAGACAGGAACCTCATGAGTCTCTGGCTTCCCACTCAGGCTGGCGGAAGGCCACGCTGACAGGAGGCCAAGTGGAGGATCCAACTCTGAGTCCGCGCAGCCTGGAAGGGTAGCTGTGGGACCTTCGCTGTGAGGGAGACAGGGCTTGTGCTGAGATCACCACCCTCCTCACCCCTGCAGGCCTGAATGAGAAGTGAGTCCCTGTGCCAGGCTGCCATGGCAGTGAGGCTGAGGCCTGGCTTCCTGGGCCAAGGGCAGGGAGCTGAGCAATTTAGTGACATTGTCAGCATCCACTGAACTGGCTCTCCAGATTTTGGTCATAGCCTTGGAAATGATCTCTTACGGGTTTTCTTTTTCCCCTTCAGATTTTATTCAGAACTGAAAAATTGCTCTACCTTCACAAGCCCACCAGTGTCACCTTCTCTTTTTCTCTCCCCATGCCCTGCTGTGTCATGTGGTGCAGCTGTGTCTGGTGCCAAAGGGGCGCCAGCTCTGGTGTGGGCCTCCAGAACAGTTCCCTCCTAACAACTCACCTCACACGGATCCCAGCCAAGCTCAGGGAGTTAGAGTGGAGGGTCATTTCTACACTGCCAGCCCCTCTATTCTCAAAAGCAGCCATCTTTGGGTGAGTTGTACAGACTGGAAGCCAAACTAAAATAAAACAAAAGAAACAAACCCATTGCCTTCAAGTCGATTCCAACTCATGGCAACACCCTGTGTTACAGAGTAGAACTGCTCCATAGAGTTCCCTCAGCTGCAGTCTTTACAGAGGCAGATCTCCAGGCCTTTCTTCCGTCATGCCACTGGGTGGGTTAGAACCACCAACCTTCAGGTTAGTAGTTGGGCACAAACTCTTTGCACTGTCTAGGGATCTAGTGGAAGCTAAGAAAGGGGTTACAGTAGCCAGTCCTGGGCTTGAGGGAGAGCTGAAATGAGCAGGTGAATAGAGTGGAAGGGGAGTGAGCCTTGAGCAAGAAACAGCGCCAGGGCTCCTCCACACCAGGCCTGTCCTCCCTCTTCCTGCAAGAGTGTTTAGTTCTGGTTAGCAGAGCCCCTGAGAGTCGGATGGTTCTCTTCATCCTGTTCCTCCCGCCCCCCGCCGTTATCTTCTCCCTGCTCAGCTGGGCAGGCATCCTGGGGAGGCAGGGAGTGCCCGGGGCTCCTTTGGGGTCAACGCATAGCTCAGCTGGCCTCCTGTTTCCCCCTTCTGTGGCAGCAGAATCTGACTTTTGGGCAGAGCCAAAGGGAAGCTGGTGATGCCTGGGTCTCCATCAGGCAAGGGCCAAGGGCCTAGGGCTTCTTAGGAGGGAAAGGGGAGTGTGAAGGGGGAGAAAGGGAGACAGAAAGAGGGCATTTGATCTGGTGATTTAATCTGTTGCTTCCTCACCAAAACCAAACCTGTTACTGTAGAGTCGATTCCAACTCAAGGTGACTGCATGTGTTATAGTGTAGAACCATAGGGTTTTCTTGGCTATAATCTGCACAGAAGCAGATCGCCCGGCCTTTCTTCTGTGGTGCCGGGGGATGGGTTTGAACCACCAACCTTTCAATTAGTAGACAAAAGCAAACCGTTTGTGCCACCCAGGGACCTTGGGTACAACTGTACAGAAATACATGTCAAATGAGACCCAGCTTCCAACCTCTCACCACTTGGTTCAAGGTCAGGAGTGATGTACGCCAAGTGCAAGTGGCCATGTAGCTATCCACAGAGGAGCCTCCTGTTGGAAGTGAGAGGAAAGTGAGCTATCATTAATCAGAGTAAAAAAGAGTTGGTTGAATTTTTTTTTTTTTGTAATTGGAGGCAGTTTCGGGGGGGCAGGAAGGGTTCTCAAGGGCTCAGCTGAGGGTTAGAGGGAAAGGACAAGTGTCATTGACTGTGCTGGCAGTGGGGGCAGGGGACACTCAGCTTGTAGGAAGTGGGCTGAGACTGGCAGCCAGTTTTAGGGATAAGGGAACTGAAGGCCCAGCCAGGTTGGGGTTCTCCCAGAAAGAGCTCCGTGCGCCCAGACCTCAGATGGAGAGAAAGGGAACATAAGTCTCTACCCAGGAGCCTATACCCTAAAAATGATTTCTATTATGCTTTCTGGTTTTAAAAACACTTTCTCATTCGTTATGCTGCTCCATCTTGTGTAGACTGTAGTTTCTTGAGGATGAGGCTGCCCTTCTGTATCTTGGAGTTGCTTACAATACCTGGCCCAGGACTGGTCCAGAGCTGCATAAATGAGCAACTCCCACTTTGATAAACTGCAAGTTTGTGAAACCACGGAGCCTAGAGTTTTAAAATGAGCTGTTGAAGTTTTAAAACCAGACCACATTCTGAATTACACATTTTACTTGCACAGAGCTTTAGAGCCTTTCTAAAAGCACCTTCATCTTGATTATCTTTTTGATCTAAACTCCTCTCTCATCTTCTCTCCTTCCAGTGTTATCTCACCTACTGTCAAGACTGGTTTTAACTACATTTATACAGTCCTGTTCTCATTCAAGGAGCCCTGGTGGTGCAGCGGTTAAGTGCTTGGCTGTTAACCGAAAGGTTAGTGGTTCAGACCCACTGGCTGCTCTGTGGGAGAAAGATGTGGCAGTCTACTTCCATAAAGATTACAGCCAAGTAAACCCTATGGGGCAGTTCCACTCTGTCTTATATGGTCGCTATGGGTCAGAATCCATTCGATGGCAACAGGTAGGGTTCTCATTCAGCAAGTATCCCTTAAGTGCCTCCTGAGATAACAACAGCCAATGTTCCCTGAAGGAGCCTGGGTGGCATAAGTGGTTTATGATTGGCTGCTAACCTAAAAATTGGTGCTTCAAACCCATCCAGTTTCTCTACAGAAGAAAGGCCTGGTGAACTGCTTCCGTAAAGATCACAGCAAGAAAACCCTATGCTGACCAAATTGCTGGGCTGCGGTCTGTGGGGAACATGGTATCAGGGGACATCTAGCTCAACTGGCATAACATAGTTTATAAAGAATATGTTCTATATTCTGCTTTGGTGAGTAGCGTCTGGGGTCTTAAAAGCCTGTGCGCGGCCATCTAGGATACTCCACTGGTCTCACCCCTTCGGGAGCAAGGAAGAATGAAGAAAACTAAAGACACAAGGGAAAGATTAGTCCAAAGGACTAATAGACCACATCTACCACGGTCTCTACCAGACTGAGTTCAGTACAACTAGATGGTGCTTGGATACCACCACTGACTGCTCTGACAGGGATCACAATAGAGGGTCCTGGACAGAGCTGGAGAAAAATGTAGAACAAAATTCTAACTCAAAAAGAAAGACCAGACTTGTTGGCCTGACAAAGACTGGAGAAACCCTGAGAGTATGGCCCCCTGGCACCCTTTCAGCTCAGTAATGAGGTCACGCCTGAGGTTCACCCTTCTGCCAAAGATTGAACAGGCCTGTGGAACAAAACAAGACTAAAGGGATGCACCAGCCCTGGGTGCAGGGCCTGGAAGGCAGGAGGGAACAGGAAAGCTGGTAATAGGGAACCCAGATTTGAGAAGGGAGAGTGTTGACATGTCGTGGGGTTGTTAACCAATGTCATAGAACAATGTGTGTACTAACTGTTTGACGAGAAACTAGTTTGTTCTATAAACCTTCCTCTAAAGTACAATTATAAAAAAAAGAAGGAAGAAAACCCTATGAAGCCGTTCTACACTGTAACACACAGGGTCACCATGAGTTGGGATTCACCTGAAGGCAACTACCAACAACACAACAGTGTTCACTAGGTACTTGCCTTGTGCCAGGCGTGTTCACTGTAAGGACCATGAGTACATCTTCCTTCTAGTCCTAACAGCCACCCATGCTGGAGTCTAGGTGAGGCTGCTGGTGGAGCCCAGGCCGTGTGACTCCTGCCACTCTCTGGCCACGTCCTGTCTCACGGCATCAGTACTGTCCCTCAGGATCTGTGAGTTCCTTACAACCCTGATTGATGATTGATCTCATCCCCTTCTTCAAAATTCCTCTCCTTCTTGTGCTTCTGGGGAGACGGCACCTCTCATCTCTTTCACCACTTGCCTAAGTCAAAAAAGAGGGAGACCCTTGGCCCCTTTCTGGGCTTGCTGCACCTCCAACCAGCCACCTAATTTTTTTGATGTTGTCTCCTCTATTGCTGCACAATTGGCACCACCAAGGCGCACTTCTGACCACTCACCCTGCCGTGAGACCTTGGGCAAGATTGCATGACCCCCCCGACATTAATGGTGTCTATTAAGTAAAATAATTCATATAAAGTCTGTATCCTAAAACCTGGCACATCGGGTGTATTAGTTTCCAGTTGCTTCAAATCACCACAAACTTAATGGCTTAAAACGACACATATTTATTATCTTATAATTCTAGAGGTCAGAAGTCCAGCATTGGTCTCACTGACCTAAGGTCAGGTTTCGTCAGGGCCACATTGCTTCTGGAGACTCTAGGGGAGAAATTGTGTCCTGGCCATTTCTAGCTTCTAGAGGCAGCCTGCATTGCTTGGTTCATGGCCCCTACCTTCAGCCAGCAATGTTGGCAGGGTCCTTCTCACGCTGCCATCTCTTTTGTTCTTTGACTCACCTGCTTCTCTCTTGTATTTTTAAGGACCCTTGTGATTACATTGGGCCCACCTGCATAATCCAGGCTAATCTCCCCAACTCAAGGTCCATATCCTTAATCGCCTTCCCTTTTGTCATGTAAAGCAACATATTCACAGGTTCCAGGGATCAGGATGTGGACATCTTTGGGGGCCATTATTAGATACCAATAAATGAAAAACCCTGCCTCTCTGCTGGCTTCTTCCCCTCAGCATATGTTCAGTTTTCTCTCATCCAAAATCAAAAACAAAACATCCCTAAAACTCCTCTAAGCCTATGCCTGCCCTTTAGCGAATGTCTGTAAAACAGACTAGCTTTCCCCTTTCCCAGCCAAATTTCTTGAAAGAGATGCCTACACTCAGTAGTCTCTGCTTCCTCCACCCACTGCAATCCAGTTGCTGCACTGCGCCACTAAAAATTCTCTGGACGAGGTCATCAATGACACCTGTGTTGCTAAGTCCAGTGGACAACTTTCGATCCTCATTCTATTTGACTTCTCTGCAGCATTTGACTTTGTTGATCATATCCTTTGACACATATTATGTGTTTTTAATATACAATCCATGTACATTTAAAAGATAAAATACTTGTAATGAATTGTGTCCCCCCAAAATGTGTCATCTTGGTTAGGCCATGTATGGTTGTCCTCCAAAAACCAAAAAAACCCAGTGCCGTCGAGTCGATTCCGACTCATAGTGACCCTATAGGACAGAGTAGAAGTGCCCCATAGAGTTTCCAAGGAGCGCCTGGCAGATTCGAACTGCCAACCCTTTGGTTAGCAGCCATGGCACTTAACCACTATGCCACCAGAGTTTCCGGTTGTCCTCCATTTTGTGATTTTCCTGTGTGTTATAAATCATAATCTCTGCCTGTGGTTTAAAAGGGTTAGGGTGGAATGTAGCACCCTTGCTCAGGCCACATCCCTGATCCAATGTAAACAGAGTTTCCCTGGGGTGTGGCCTGCACCACCTTTTATCTCTCAGAAGATAAAAAGAACAGGAAGCGAGCAGAGAGGGGGAACTTCATACCACCAAGAAAGAAGCACCGGAAGCAGAGGGCATCCTTTGGACCTGGGGTTCCTGCATAGAGAAACCCCTAGTCCAGGGAAAGATTGACAACAGGGACCTTCCTCCAGTGCCGACAGAGAAAGAAAACCTTCCCCTAGAGCCAATGCTCTAAATTTGGACTTCTGGCCTACTGGACTGTGAGAAAATTAAGTATCTCTTTGTTAAAGCCATCCACTTGTAGTATTTCTGTTATAGAAGCAGTAGATAACTAAGAAAACACTGATTAAAAAAAAAAAATCAGCATTTAAAAAAATAAAAATACTGATTTTTTTCATTACCACCTATTTCCTCTTATTCCCTATGTTGTTGTTGTAAGCTCCTGCTGAGTCAATTCTGACTCATGGCAACCCATGTGTGCAGAGTAGAGCTGTTCCATAGGGTTTTCTTGGTTGTAGTCTAAACAGAAGCAGGTTATCAGGTCTTCTCTTCCGTGCTACTGCTGGTTGGGTTTGAACCGCCAACCTTTAGGTTAGCAGTTAAGTGCAAACCGTTTGTGCCACCTAGGCACCTTAAACCCAATAGTTGACCAGTTTTTATTAGTTTCTTGCATATTCTTTCAGTGTTTCTTAATGCAAATATAAGCAAATATGAATATAAAGTCTTATTTCACCCTGTCTTACACAAAAGGTAGTATGTGATTTACTGTGTTTTCACTTAAAGATATGTCCTGGAGATCTTGCCACATCAGCGCTTAGTATCCTTCCTCAGTCTTACCACAGCTGCATATGCTCCAGTGTACATGTCAGTGGACATTTGGGCTATTCCAGTCTCTTAAATAATCAATTTATGTATTTATTCAACCAATAAGCCCTAGTGCTGGGGATGCAACTTTTGCAATACAGTCTAACGAGGGGGAGGTGCGTACCAATCACCTGTTGTTACATAACAAATGACCTGTTTAATGGCTGGAGAAACAACATATAAAAATAACAATCGTCAACAAAGACTTGATGAATGAAACTCCCATGCATTGTTAGTGGGAATGTAAAATGGTGCAGTTGCTGTGGGAAACTGTTTGGCAGTGCCTCAGAAAGTTAAAGATAGAAATTACTGTAAAATAGGACCCAACAATTCCACTCCTAAATATATACGCGAAAGAACTGAAAACAGACACTCAAACAGATACTTGTACACCAATGTTCATTGTAGGGTTATTCATAATAGTTAAAAGGTGGAAACAACCCAAGCGTCCATCATGGGTAAATTAAATGTGGTATATACATACAACGCGATATATTCATACAATGTATTTACAAATGTGGTATGGACACGCAATGGAATACTGTTCAGCTATAAAAAGGAATGAAGTTCTGACATATGCTATGACATGGAGGAACCTTGAAAGCGTTATCTGGGTGAAATAAGCCAGGTACAAAAGGACAAACATTGTGTGATCCCACTTGTATGAAATATCTAGAATAGGCTGATTCATAGAAACACAAAGTACATTAGACATTAGCAGGGACAGGGGAGAGGGGAAATGAGGAGTTATTGCTTAATAGGGTACAGAATTTCTGTTTGGGATGACGCAAAGTTTTTGGAAATAGTGGTCATGATTACACAACACTTTGAATGTACTTCATGCCACTGAATTACACATTTTAAACCAGTTAAAATAGTGAATTTTATGTTATGTATATTTTATATTTTACCATAGTAAAAAAGAAACAACAGCAAAAGAAATTGCTGAAAGGATTAAAATCATCAAACAAACATATGCTGTTTAAGTTTCTATAGGTCAGGAATCGGGCTCAGCTCCCCTGGGTCCTTTGCCTTGGGGTCTCTCGCAGCCTGGGCTGTAGTCATATCAAGGCTCGACTGGGAAGGATTCACTGCCAAGTTTACTCTCCTGGCTGTTGGCAGGTTTCAGCTCCTCTCAGGTTGTTGGACTGAAGCCTCAGTTCCTTGCTAGCTGTTGGCTGGATACTGCCCTCAGTTTCTTGCCACATGGGCCCCTCCACAGGGCAGTTCACAACATGGTACCTGGCTTCACCAGAGCGTGCAAGGGAGAGGAGACAGAGTACCAGCAAGAGAAAGTGTACTAGCAGGATCAAAGTCAGCCTTTTTTTTTTTTTAAAACCTAATCATGGAAGTGGAGCCTTGGTGGCGCAGTAGTTAAAAGTTCGGCTACTAACCAAAAGGTCAGCAGTTGGAATCCATCAGCTGCTCCTTGGAAAAAGCAGTTCAACTCTACCCTGTAAGGTTGCAGTGAGTTGGAATCGACTGGACAGCAATGGTTTTTTTTTTTTTTCTTTTTAAAGTCATGGCAGCAATGTCATATCACTTTCTCTGTATTCTCTTCATTAGAAGGATTCACTAGCACCAGTCCACACCCAAGAAGGAGAGATTGTAGGGGTCATGGGGATCATCTCACAAGTTTGCCCCGCACGGGGTGACTGAAATGCAGACAGTTACCCTGAGGGAACAGGAGGCATGACGGCAGTGCCTAGGACCTTGCAGGAGCCCATGAGCAGGTTACTGACCAGCATGGGGAGGCATGGAAGACTCTTCAAATGCAGGTCATCCAAGCACAGTCCTAAAGGGTGAGAAGACAGCCAGGCAACAAGATGGAGAAAGGTGATTCTAAGCAAGGGAGCAGTATCTGCAAAGGTCTGGAGCCTAGAGAGCTTGGACTGCTCAAGAAAAATAAATTGAGCATAGGGCACAAAGTTCAGGGCAGGGAGTGTCAGAAATGAGGCTAGAAAGGAAGCAGGTGTGAAAAGAGGGCAGGCTTTTGATGCCAGGCTATGGAGTATAGAATTTTCCCAAAGGAAATGGGAGGACATTAGTGTTTTGAACTGGAGAGTAAAACAATCAATCTTGTGCATCAGTCATCTCCCTGGCTGGGGAGTGGAGTATGGATGATGTGAGGTAGGGTGATGGTGGGTGGGGATGGAGTTTGATGGCAGAGAGCCCAATTAGGTGGCCTTCACAGTTGTCCCTCCTAGAGATGACTGGGGCCTGAACAGTGGGGATGGCGGGAGTTGGGTGGGAGATCTGGGGCTTACTGGTGTGCAGAGCGGGTGAAGCTAAGGGAGGGGTGGAAACGACCAGTTCCTGGCTTGGGTACTCTACTGAAAGTGGCACCTCATATAAGAGGAGAAAGTTCATTTGGGGTCAAAGACTAAGACTCAGTAGTCCAGACTTGTCCATGTTGGACCAGTACAACATGGACACACAGAGGAGCATCCAGACTGGACCACAGGGATTCTACTGACCACACTTGATAAGGCTTCTAACCAATTTGTTAGTGCGGAGAACAGAAGAACCCACTACATAAGTAATACTTATTACTCATTATACCTAGTTCTCACTATGGAGCATGGGTTTTGTTATTCTCCAAAAATAGAGTTAACATGGTCTTCAGATACTATTATATACAACTCCAGGTTGCGACACTGATCCACACATTGCAGGCCATATTTGGGTGCCACAGAATGGACAAAATCAGGTCAGAGAGCCACTTGCAGGATTCTGTCTTATTGAGGCATTCTGACTGGGTGTGCTGAGACTGTATTGCAATTAGTTATGCTTACCATTTCTTAGAGGTCTGTCACCCCTGCTAGTCTGTGGGACCATGTCTTAGTCATCTTTTTACCCTAGGCCTCTACCTCACCTAAGCTCCACCAATGTTTGCTGAGTGGATGAATAGTGTTTGCAGAAAAAGTCCATCCATGGAGGACCTTCATAAGGAAGAACAATTTGCCTCTAGAATTCTAGTGTGAAGCATAATTATCCAGTAAGACTACCTCGGGCCGCTCCTTTCTCCCCACTGAGGGGCTTGAAGACAGATGCTGGGCCCGCTTCCTGTGGAGCCTGAGAGACGGGGTCCTCGTCCTTGGGGAGAGCTGCATTAAACAAGACGTTGGTTGGGAGGATTCCCAAGGTTTGGCGTGTCATTGGAGTGTGGTCTCACTCAGAGCACAGGTGCACAGGCACTTTCCTTTTGGGTGAACCATTAGCTAAGGTGGGGTTGAGGAAGAACAGCAGTCAACGCTAACGCTCCCCTCCTTAGGAAGGTATGTGCTTGCTCCGGGCTGACAGGCCTCCCAACAAAAAAAAAAACAAGGCAGGTGAAAAGTCAGTTACAAAGGAGTTTTTAGTAATGTAAACAACCTCCCTGCCCCCTACATAAACACTCAAGCAAACCGAAGCTAGGGCTTCTAATTGTCTCTCCTGCCTAGACCCAGGACAGCAGTTTGGACTTATCCCCTTCATAGACTAATCTGGAATAACTTCCCTTACAGCCCTTGTGGCACAGTGGTTAAGTGCTCTGCTACAACCAAAATATTGGTGATTAGAACCCACCCAGTGGCTCCACAGGAAAAAAGACCCGGCGATCTGCTTTCATAAATATTATAGCCTAGAAAACCCATGGGGCAGTTGTACTCTGTCACGTGGGGTCACTATTAGTTGAAAGTTGACTCAATGGCACCTAACAACAACATTCCCTCTGGAAGGTCCCTGGGTGGCACAAATGGCTTGCGCTTGACTGTTAACCTAAAGTGAGCCCTGGTGGCATGAGGGTTAAGCTCTGGATGCTAACTGAAAGGTTGGTGTTTCAAACCCACCCAGCAGCTCCATGGGAGAAAGATCTGGCAACCTGCTTCTCTAAAGATTGCAGCCTGAAAAACCTTATGGGGGCAGTTCTACTCTGTCTCATGGACTTGCTATGAGTTGAAAAGTCAACAGCATCTAACAACAACATAAAGGTTGGTGGTTCAAATTCACCCACTGGCACTGCAGAAGAAAGGTCTGTGATATGCTTCCATAAGGATTATAGCCAAGAAAACCCTATGGAGCATTTCTACTTTGTGACACATGGGGTTGCCACGAGTTCTAATAGACTCGACGGCAATGGGTTTGGTTTTTTGGTTTTATATCCCCTCTGGAGACCCTGGGTGGTGCAAATGGTTAACACACTCAGTTGCTAACCAAAAGGTTGGCAGTATGAGTCTATTCAGAGTCACCTTGAAAGAAAGGCCTGGTAATTTACTTCTGAAAAGTCAGCCATTGAAAACTTCATGGAGCACAGTTCTGCACTGACACACCTGGGGTTGCCATGGGTTAGAAACAACTCAATGGCAACAGTTTTTTTTTTTTTTTTATATACCCCCTGTACTTCTCCCTGCCACCAACATACTCTAGAATCTAGAGCCTCCATGTGATTGACATTTGGGGAGAGACAACTCTTTGTTGTGGGAACTGTTCTGTGCACTGTAGGACATTTAGCAGCATTCCTACTCTCGACTCACTAGATGCCAGTAGCACCCCCTGAGTGTGCCAAACAAAAATGTCCCCCAGGCATTGCCAAATGACCCCTTGGGGCAAAATTACCCCCTGTAGAGCACTACTGACCTACCCTATGGATACTTAAAGCCTTTGATAATATGTGTCAGCGTTTCAAATTTCAAACTATTGGCCTGATTTTGATTAAGGGTCAAATTCAGGATGAGGAAATGGCAAAGGGTTCCAGCACACCGTGTGGTGAATGGGGCATAAGGAGACCAGTTTTGCTGTAAACTGGTTCTATGGCCTTGGGCAGGCAGCTTGTCCTCCTTGGACCTTATACTTGCTAATCAAAAGTATACAAAATAGCAGGGTCTTCTGACAGTGCAGTTGTGCTCTGAAGATAAGGGCAATAAAATGCCAGCCAGAGCTGGGAGTTCTTTGGAGGAAATTTCTGTTGTAGGGAGGCCAGTGTTACATTTTTACATCCCTTTACTGGAAGCTGTTAATCAAGCTGTTGGCCTAGCAACTTTCAGAGATTCTACAGCCAAGATTTCCATGAAAAACCTGATTTCTAATATTCTCTCCCACTGTCTCCATGTCTTTGAAATACCCAGGAATCCCAAAATCATATCTCTCAGTCTCCCTCCCATCTCCAGGTGCATCACAAGCAGCCTTTGTTGGAACTCGTGTTGATTTTGGTACCCTTACCCATGAGGTCTACCACCCGTCTGTCATTTTGTCATGCTGTGGTAGCTTGCGTGTTCCTGTGATGCTGGATGCTATGCCTCCAGTATTTCAAATACCAGCAGGGTCACCCATGATGGACAGGTTTCACCACAGCTTCTAGACTAAGGCATACTAGGAAGAAAAGCCTGGTAATGTAATTCCAAAAATTAGCTTTATGGATCACAACAGAATATGGTCTGATATAGACAGGTCATCAGGAAAGAACAATTGCTAGAAAGGACATTATGTCTGGTAAAGCAGAGAACCAGGGAAAATGAAGAAAACCCTCAATGAAATGGTTTGACACACTAGCCCCAACAATGGACTCAAACATGAAGATGGCACAGGATGGGCAACGTTTCATTTTGTTATATATAAGGTTACCATGCGTTGGGGCCAACTTGACGGCAACAAACAACAACAATAACTCATGAGGTTCAGTCCAGCAGTGTGTCTGACTGTGGCCCTGCTTGCCCCCCAGTGCCAAGAGTCTGTGTGGCGGGGATCATAAATGCACAGGAGGCACGACCTTGTATTTGCCAAAGACCCCATACAGTCCCCACTCATTATAACATTCCTTACATGATTTTGCATTAAATGAATCACGAGTAGAGGGAAAGAGCATTTTCCTGACTCAAGAGCTTGGGGTTCTGGTCCCAACTCTGCCACTTTCTGTCTCTGGGTCTCGCTTTCTTCATGTATAACATGAGAGAGCTGAACTAGATGACTTCGAAGTATGCCTCCAGCTTTGACATTCTCTAGGTCTTGATAACATCCACAATTCTTGAATAGCCTTCAACCCACATTCATGGTGGACAAGCAGAAAGCAGTATAGGCAGTAGGTGTCCCCCAAGAGCTCACAATCTGGGGAAACAGGTGTATAAAACCATTAAAAATCAGAGGAGCAGTGTGTTTGGTGGTTAGGGGTAAGGACCCTGGGGCCAGAACCCACAGGTCTGAATCCTTGCCAGCTGTGTGATCTTTCTAGTTATTTAAACATCCATTTTCCACATCTGTAAAATGGATATAATCACAGTACCTAATTATAGAATGAGTAAGGTTCTTAGAACAATGGCTGGTACATAATAAATTCTCAATAGATGTTAGCTATTGATGCTCTTTCAATACAGTGTAATCAACACCATAGTAGGGGGGTAAACAAAATGCTGGGAAGGCCTTTGTGATGAATATTACTCAAGACAATCTAGGAAGACTTGACAGAGTACGGCTCTGACTCTAACAAATGAAAAAACTCAGAAGCCAGGTGCACCCAAGCAAAGCCATAACCCTGTAACTCATGTGGCTCAGCCAGAACTAGTGGGCCATCTTTTAGAAGCAGGGAAGCTTGGCTCTGGTCACCTCACCTGAAGTCTCCTCTCCAACATGGCCTGGGGTCAGGCTCTCCTAAGGTCACCCCAGACTTTCAGAGGGGAGAGTAGCTGCTTTCAGGGAAAGGTCAGTCAGATGTTGAAATAATGGATTTTTCTGGCATTTTGCTTATAAGGAATAAATGACCAGTGATTTAGAGAAATAATACTTATTCCCATTGCCATCAAGTTGATTTTGACTCATAGTGACCCTATGGGACAGAGTAGAATTGCCTTACAGGGTTTCGAAGGCTGTAATCTTTACAGAAGCAGACTGCAACATCTTTTTCCTGTCGAGTCAGTGGTGGATTCAACCACTGACTGATTAGCAGCTGAGCACTTAACCACTGTGCCACCAGGGCTTCTTGTAATACTACTGGTGCTGAAATTTCTGTACGATCTTTGCAAATACAAAGCCATTAAAGCATGACTGTCTTTTACACCCAGAGGTCTGGACAACTAATGGAATTGCCCTAATGGCAGTGTACTGGGGTGAGGAAGATGCCTGAGAGAATGTCAGCCCCAAGGAAGGGGCATTGGTACCCCAGGTGTGGTTATTAATGAGTCCTCAATTTCGTTTGGCTTTTGGTTTTCTTTTGTCTTTTCTGGCAGTCACCTTGAATGTAATTACCAGAGGCCCATATAATTCAATGAGGGAAAGAATAGTCTTTTCAACAAATGGTATCGGGGCAACAGGATATCATACGCAAAAGAATGAAGTTGGTCCCCCCAGCTTATAAACCCAAGCCGTTGAGCTGATTCCGACTCATAGGGACCCTATAGTACAGAGTAGAACTGCCCCATAGGGTTTCCAAGGAGTGTCTGGTAGATTCAAACTGCTGACCTTTTGGTTAGCAGTTGAGCTCTTAAGCCCTGCACCACCAGGGCTTACATTGTATACAAAATTAACTCAACCTGGGAAGGCGGAGCCAAGATGGCAGAATAAACAGACGTCGAGCCCTTTTTTCAACAAAGACCCCAAAAAAAAAAACAAGTGAAAGGAGTATATTTGTGACAAGCTGGGAGCCCTGAGCATCAAAGTCAAGCTTAGACAACGAACTGAGGGGCAGGGGGAGGAAGAGGCCGTTCAGAAGCGGAGAGAAGTTACCAGACCTGAATCGTGGAGAGCCCTCAGGCACCATTCCTGGAGCATCGGCGGTGGTGGCTGGTTGGTACTAGCGTTCAATCGCAGTTTCCTCAAGGAGAAGCAGCCAGCCACACAGCCTACTCACACCTCTGGAAACTGAGGAGAACGGAACTCCCGGCAAAAGCTAAGTAAGTACTTGCGTATATTTTACCGTGCCCCCCTCACCCCCAAGCTGGCTTCAGTGGCTGAATCCCTGGGCCTGAGACAGACCCTGGTGAGCACCTAGAGCCATCATCCTGGCCTTGGGGAAGGAAAAAATTTGCAACTGGGGGGAAAAGATAATTTGCTAGCTCCATTAACCAGGGGAGCTCAGGGCAGAAGCGGCTCCTGCCCAGGCATAAACCGTCCATGGACCTTGAGCACCTTTTCCTTCTGCACGGACCTGTGTGGGCCTATTTTGGGAGAATAGGCCCTTGTTGGCAAATTCCAACCATTTCAGCTGTGCGGTGGAGAGGTGGGTGTTTGACCTTTGACATTGCTTTGCCTATTAAACAAGGTCCTCACTTATGCACATCAGGGACCTAAGGACTAGTAGCTCCACTCAGGTCACCCAGCCACCCGCGACAGGGGTCCAAAGATAACTGGTACCTCCCAGTCCTTACAACCAAAAACTTTGGGTGCCCATGGTCCCTTTGCAGAACCCACCCACCAGCACACTCTAGGGAACAGAGACACATTTTCCTCAGAGACATTCGGGGGTCGGTTCTCAGCCCCCTGCCTTGTTCAGAGCATGACCCTCTGCTACAATCAGATACCGGTATATACGCCAATCACCCCTGCCCCTCTAAGACTGTAGGACAGAGCCTGTACCACACACTTGATATCAGCTACCTGGAAACCTGAGCTGAATTCATACAAGAAAACTGAATGGACTCCTAGACTGACATACCTGATAACAGCTCTAGCCACCTGGGGACAGGACACCAGAGCTTCAAAGGGGAAAATAATCAAGCTAGCTCACTCAAGCAACCCATAGGGGTATATAAAAAGAAAACAAAGCAAGCAGCTACGACACAGTAAGCAAGCATAAACTAATACAATAACTTCTAGATGGCTCAGAGACAACAGTCAATATCAAGTCACATAAAGAAACAGACCATGATCACTTCAACAGACTCTCAAAACAAAGAATACAGGGATCTTCTAGATGAAAGTGCATTCCTGGAATTACCAGATGCAGAATACAAAAGTTTAATATACAGAACCCTTCAAGATATCAGGAAGGAAATGAGGCAATATGCAGAACAAGCCAAGGAACACACAGATAAAGCAACTGAAGACATTGGAAAGATTATTCAGGAACATAACGAAAAGTTTAATAAGCTGGAAAAACCCATAGACAAACAGCAATCAGAAATTCAGAAGATTAACAATATAATTACAGAATTAGATAACTCAATAGAAAGTCAGAGGAGCAAAATTGAGCAAGTAGAAGCTAGAATTTCTGAACTCGAAGATAAATCACTTGGCACTAATACATTTGAAGAAAAATCAGATAAAAGAACTTAAAGTAATGAAGAAGACTTAAGAATCATGTGAGACTCTATCAAGAGAAATAACCTATGAGTGATTGTAGTACCAGAACAGGGAGGGATAACAGAAAATACAGAGAAAATTGTTGAGAATTTGTTGGCAGAAAACTTCCCTGATATTGTGAAAGATGAGAAGATATCTATCCAAGAAGCTCATCGAACTCCAGGTAAGGTAGATCTTAAAAGAAAGTCACCAAGACATATTATAATCAAGCTTGCCAAAACCAAAGATAAAGAGACAATTATAAGAGCAGTGAGGGATAAAAGAAAAGTCACCTACAAAGGAGAGCCAATAAGAATAAGCTCAGACTACTGGGCAAAATCCATGCAGGCAAGAAGGCAATGGGATGACATATTTAAAAAACTGAAGGAAAAAAATTGCCTTCCAAGAATCATATATCCATCAAAACTGTGTCTTAAATATGAGGGTGAAATTAAGACATTTCCAGATAAACACAAGTTGAGGGCATTTGTAAAAACCAAACCGAAACTACAAGAAATACTAAAGGGAGTTCTTTGGTTAGAAAATCAATAATATCAGGTATCAACCCAAGACTAGAACACTGGGCACAGCAACAACAACTCAACTCAGAAAGGCAAAAAAAAAAAAAAAAACAAAGCAAGATTAAAAAAAAAAAGCCTAACACAGGGTAATAGTGATATTATTATATAAAAGAAGACAACATTAAAATAATAAAGAGGGACTAAGAAATGTAATCATACGCCTTCCATATGGAGAGGAAGATACGGCAATACAAAGAAATAAAAGTTAGTTATAAATTTAGAAAAATAGGGGTAAATAATAAGGTAACCACAAAGGAGACAAACTATCCTACTCATCAAAATAAAATTAAAAAAAAATTTTTTTTTTCAAAATAAAATACAAGGGAAAAATACAGACTCAGCAGAAACAAAATCAAGAACAACAAATATGAGGAAAGGGCAATATATAAAGAGAATCTACTCAGCACATAAAATCAAGTGGGAAAAAGAAACTGTCAACACACAAAAAAAGACATCAAAATGATAGCACTAAATTCATACCTATCCGTAATTACGCTGAATGTAAGTGGACTAAATGCACCAATACAGAGACAGAGAGTGGCAGAATGGATTAAAAAACAAGATCCATCTATATGCTGCCTACAAGAGACACACCTTAGACTTAGAGACACAAACAAACTAAAACTCAAAGGATAGAAAAAAATATATCAAGCAAACAACAATCAAAAAAGAGCAGGAGTGGCAATATTAATTTCTGACAAAATTGACTTTAAAGTTTAAACCATCAGAAAGAATAAGGAAGGACACTATATAATGATTAAAGGGACAATACACCAAGAAGATATAACCACATTAAATATTTATGCACCCAGTGACAGGGCTGCAAGATACATAAAACAAACTCTCAGTATTGAAAAGTGAGATAGACAGCTCCACAATAATAGTAGGAGACTTCAACACGCCACTTTCAGTGAAGGACAGGACATTCAGAAAGAAGCTCAATAAAGACACGGAAGATCTCAATGCCACAATCAATCAACTTGACCTCATAGACATATACAGAACACTCCACCCAACAGCAACCAAGTATACTTTCTTTTCTAGTGCACATGGAACATTCTCTAGAATAGACCACATATTAGGTCATAAAGCAAGCCTTAGCAGAATCCAAAACATTGAAATATTACAAAGCATCTCTCTGACCATAAGGCCATAAAAGTGGAAATCAACAACAGGAAAAGCAGGGAAAAGAAATCAAACACTTGGGAACTGAACAGTACTCTGCTCAAAAAAGACTGGATTATAGAAGACATTAAGGATGGAATAAAGAAGTTCATAGAATCCAATGAGAATGAAAACACTTCCTATCAGAACCTTTGGGACACAGCAAAAGCGGTGCTCAGAGGCCAATTTATATCAATAAATGCATACATCCAAAAAGAAGAAAGGGCCAAAATCAAAGAACTATCCCTACAACTTGAACAAATAGAAAGAGAGCAACAAAAGAAACCCACAGGCACCAGAAGAAAACAAATAATAAAAATAAGAGCCGAACTAAATGAAATAGAAAACAGAAAAACAATTGAAAGAATTAATAAGACCAAAAGCTTGCTTTTTGAAAAAATCAACAAAATTGATAAACCAGTGGCCAAACTGACGAAAGAAAATCAGGAGAGGAAGCAAATAACCTGAATAAGAAATGAGATGGGCGATATTACAACAGACCCAACTGAAATTAAAAGAATCATATGAGATTACTATGAAAAGCTATACTCAAACAAATTTGAAAACCTAGAAGAAATGGATGAATTCCTAGAAACACACTACCTACCTAAACTAACACAAACAGAGGTAGAACAACTAAATAGACTCATAACAAAAGAAGAGATTGAAACGGTAATCAAAAAACTCCCAACAAAAAAAAAACCCTGGTCCGGACGGCGTCACTGCAGAGTTTTACCAAACTTTCAGAGAAGAGTTAACACCACTACTACTAAAGGTATTTCAGAGCATAGAAAAGGATGGAATACCACCAAACTCATTCTATGAAGCCACCATATCCCTGATACCAAAACCAGGTAAAGACACCACAAGAAAAGAAAATTATAGGCCTATATCCCTCATGAATGTAGATGCAAAAATCCTTAACAAAATTCTAGCCAATAGAATTCAACAACATATCAAAAAAATAATTCACCATGACCAAGTGGGATTCATACCAGGTATGCACGGATGGTTCAACATTAGAAAAACAATTAATGTAATCCATCACATAAATAAAACAAAAGACAAGAATCACATGATTTTATCAATTGATGCCGAAAAGGCATTTGACAAAATTCAACACTCATTCATGATAAAAACTCTCAGCAAAATAGGAATAGAACGAAAATTTCTCAGCATAATAAAGGGCATCTATACAAAGCCACAGAGTTTATACAAAGCCAACAGCCAACATCACCCTAAATGGAGAGAGCCTGAAAACATTCCCACTGAGATCGGGAACCAGACAAGGATGCCTTTTATCACCACTTTTATTCAACATTGTGCTGGAAGTTCTAACCAGGGCAATTAGGCTAGATAAAGAAATAAAGGGTATCCAGATTGGTAAGGAAGAAGTAAAAGTATCTCTATTTGCAGATGACATGATCTTATACACAAAACCCTAAGGAATCCTCAAGAAAACTACAGAAACTAATAGAAGAGCTCAGCAGAGTATCGGGATACAAGATAAACATACAAAAATCAGTTGGATTTCTCCACACCAACAAAAAGAACATCAAAGAGGAAATCACCAAATCAGTACCATTTACAGTAGCGCCCAAGAAGATAAAATACTTAGGAATAAATCTTACCAGAGATGTAAAAGACTTATACAAAGAAAACTACAGTACACTTCTGCAAGAAACCAAAAGAGACATAAGTGGAAGAACATACCTTGCTTGTGGATAGGAAGACTTAACATTATAAAAATGTCTATTCTACCAAAAGCGATCTATACATTTAAAGCAATTCCGATCCAAATCCCAAGGACATTCTTTAAGGAGATGGAGAAACATATCACCAACTTCATATGGAAGGGAAAGAGGCCCCGGATGAATAAGGCATTACTGAAAAAGAAGAACAAAGTGGGAGGCCTTACTTTACCTGATTTTAGAACCTAGTCAAAACAGCCTGGTACTGGTACAACAACAGATACATGGACCAGTGGAACAGAATTAAGAATCCAGACATAAATCCATCTGCATATGAGCAGTTGATATTTGACAAAGGCCCCAAAACAGTTACATGGGGAAAAGACAGTCTTTTTAACAAATCATGCTGGCATAACTGGATATCCATCTGCAAAAAAATGAAACAAGACCCATACCTCACTCCATGCACAAAAACTAACTCAAAATGGATCAAAGACCTAAATATAAAATCTAAAACAATAAAGATCATGGAAGAAAAAATAGGGACAACGTTAGGAGCCCTAATACATGGCATAAACAGTATACAAAACACTATAAAGAATGCAGAAGAAAAACTAGATAACTGGGAGCTCCTAAAAATCAAACACCTATGCTCATCCAAAGACTTCACCAAAAGAGTAAAAAAACTACCTACAGACTGGGAAAAAGTTTTCAGCTATGATATTTCTGATCAGCGCCTGATCTCTAAAATCTACATGATACTGCAAAAAGACAACCCAATTAAAAAATGGGCAAAAGATATGAATAGACACTTCACTACAGAAGACATTCAGGTAGCTAACAGATACATGAGGAAATGTTCATGATCATTAGCTATTAGAGAAATGCAGATCAAAACTGTGAGATTCCATCTCACTCCAACAAGGCTGGCGTTAATCCAAAAAAACACAAACTAATAAATGTTGGAGAGGCTGTGGAGAGATTGGAACACTTATACACTGCTGGTGGGAATGTCAAATGGTACAACCCCTTTGGAAATCGATTTGGGGCTTCCTTAAAAAGCTAGAAATAGAACTACCATATAATCCAGCAATCCCACTCCTTGGGATATATCCTAGAGAAATAAGACCTTTACACGAATAGATATATGCACACTCTTGTTTATTGCAGCACTGTTTATGACAGCAAAAACATGGAAGCAACCAAGTTGCCCATCAACGGATGAATGGATAAATAAATTATGGTATATTCACACAACGGAATACTATGCATCAATAAAGAACAGTGAGGAATCTGTGAAACATTTCATAACATGGAGTAACCTGGGAGGCATTATACTGAGTGAAATTAGTTGCAAAAGGACAAATATTGTATAAGACCACTATTATAAGAACTTGAGAAATAGTTTAAACTGAGAAGAAAACATTCTTTCGTGGTTACGAGAGGGGGGAGGGAGGGAGGGTGGGAGAGGGTCATTCACTAATTAGAAAGTAGATAAGAACTACTTTAGGTGAAGGGAAAGACAGCACACAATACAGGGGAGGTCAGCACAATTGAACTAAACCAAAAGCAAAGAAGTTTCCTGAATAAACTGAATGCTTCGAAGGCCAGCGTAGCAGGGGCAGGGGTCTGGGGACCATAGTTTCAGAGGACATCTAAGTCAATTGGCATAATAAAATCTATTAAGAAAACATTCTGCATCCCACTTTGAAGTGTGGCATCTGGGGTCTTAAATGCTAACAAGCGGCCATCTAAGATGCATCAATTGGTCTCAACCCACCTGAATCAAAGGAGAATGAAGAACACCAAGGACACAAGGCGATTACAAGCCCAAGAGACAGAAAAGGCCACATGAACCAGTGACTACATCATCCTGAGACCAGAAGAACTAGATGGTGCCCGGCTACAACCAATGACACCCCTGACAGGGAACACAACAGAGAACCCCTGAGGGAGCAGGAGAGCAGTGGGATGCAGACCCCAAATTCTCGTAAGACCAGACTTACTGGTCCGACTGAGACTAGAAGGACCCTGGTGGTCATGGCCCCCAGACCTTCTTTTGGCCCAGAACAGGAACCATTCCCGAAGCCAACTCTTCAGACATGGATTGAACTGGACAATGGGTTGGATAGGGATACTGGTGAGGAGTGAGCTTCTTGGATCAGGTAGACAGTTGAGACTATGTTGGCATCTCCTGCCTGGAGGGGAGATGAGAGGGTGGAGCGGGTTAGAAGCTGGTGAAACGGACACGAAAAGAGAGAGTGGAGGGAGAGAGCGGGCTGTCTCATTAGGGGGAGAGTAATTGGGAGTGTGTAGCAAGGTGTATATGGGTTTTTTGTGAGAGACTGACTTGATTTGTAAACTTTCACTTAAAGCACAATAAAAATTATTAAAAAAATTTTTTTTAACTGGTTCAAAGACCAAGGTGTATGAGCTAAAACTATAAAACTATCAGAAGAAAACAGGAGTAAGTCTTTGTGACCTTGGATTAGGTAATGGTTTCGTAGATATTACACCAAAAACACAAGCAACAAAAGATGGATAAATTGGACTTCAACATTAAAAACTTCGGTGCTTCAAAGAACACTATCAAGAAAGTGTAAAGGTAACCTACTGAGTGGGAGAAGACATTTGCGCACAAAAAATTGTACACAAATGTTCATAGCAGCATTATTCATAATAGCAAGTGGAAATAACCCAAATGTTCAGACACTGATGAATGAATAAACAAAACGTGGTATGTTCATACAATGGAATATTATTCAGCTGTAAAAAGGAATGAACTACTGATACATGCTGCAATGTGAATGAACCTTAAAAACATGCTAGTTTACAAAACCAGACACAAAAAGCGAAAACTGTAGGATTTCATTTCTATGTAATGTGTATTGTGTATATATAATGTAATGTGTAGAACAGGCAAATCCATAGAGACAGAAAATAGAGGCTGTAAAGGCTGATGGGAGGATAGTGTGGGTGATGAAAATTTTCTGGAATTAGACAGCGGTGATGGCTGAACAACGTTCTGAATATACTAAAAATGAATCAACTGTACATTTTAAAAGGGTGAATTTTGTGGCATGTAAATTATATCTCAATAAAAAATTATACCTATCAAGTGATACCCCTCCCTCTGCCTGCCTCACCTCTCCATTCTTCAGTTTTTTTTTTTTTTTTTTCACCCAAGTTGCTACAAGTCAGTACAAGGAGTCTCTGGGTTATGAATGAGATCCATTCCTAAGTGTGTCTTTAAGCTGAATTTGTAGGTAAGTCACAACAGGCGTATACAGTTCTTATTTAGCCTTACTTTGGTGTAAGAAGGAAACCCTGGTGGCATAGTGGTTAAGTGCTACGGCTGCTAACCAACAGGTCGGCAGTTTAAATCCACCAGGCGCTCCTTGGAAACTCCACGGGGCAGTTTCTACTCTGGCCCATAGGGTCGCTATGAGTCGGAATTGACTCAACGGCAGTGGGTTTGGTTTTTTTTTTTTAGTGTAAGAAAAGGCTCGATGCCTTTTCAGTGAAGTGAAGGTGATTGCGATGAAGAATTTGTTGTGAGTAGGGCTTGGTTCAATCGTTTCAAAGTGAGGGCAAATTTAGGTAACATGCAAGGGCAAGTAGGAGTTGTCTGTGAGTTGGATGTTTGTAACCGGGGGACTTACTGTATCCAGCTGATTATTTTTAAGAGAGCAGAAATTTATTTTGTCCCTGTTACAGTTCATCTTATCCATATTTTAACTCATCTATCTTTTCAGAATCTTACTAAGCATACTATTGTGACGTCTGAAAGATTTGTGGTCTTTCCAAGAAATTTCTAAATGTGTATCTTTCACTAAGAAATTGATTAAAAAACATTGAATAAGAGTTGTTCATGGTCTGAATGTGGTATTTTACCTTAACAAAATGTTTCTTGGAAATTAGAACATCCTTTTGTATGAGCTTAGAGCCTGTATAATTCTATTACCTTAAGTTACTGGGAGTCTACGTCTGTGTGATTTCTGCTAACTCTCGAACATAATGGCTTATTTCTTTGCATATTTTGAATTTTGGATTGAAAATTCATATTTCACAGGGTTTTGTCTGTGAGATTCGTGTGTAGTCTGTGTATTCTCCAGACCGGTATTGCACTTGAATCCCATAGTACTTTAAGCCTGGGATGTGATGTTCACTATATTTTGTGTAGCATTTCTAGGTGTTTTTATAGCAAGACGGTTTTTCAGTTTTTAGTCTATCACACTGCCAGAAATGTAGGTCCCTATGATTTCTCTTAGTTAAGTGTACGGTTGCTAACCAAAGGATTGGCAGTTTGAAGTCGCCAGGAGCTCCCTGGAAACTCTGTGGGACAGTCCTACTCTGTCCTGTAGGGTCACTATGTGTCAGAATCAACACGGCACAAGGTTTGGTTTGGTTTTTTGGTTTATGTGTGGGGATGAGGAAAGGACTCATATGCTATTAATGGGAGCCTTAGTGGTACATCAGTTCTGGAGGGAATCGAAAATAGCTAATCAAAATTGTGAAAATTTTGGCATGCCTTTTGTCCTGGTAATTCCATTTCTAGGAATTTATCCCATGGAAATCATCATGGATGCCTGCAAAGTTTCAGCTACAAGGATATTTGTCATAGCATCGCATTTCCAAAAATTATAAACTGCTTAAATATTCTGGAGCCCTGGTGGCGCAGTGGTTAAGAGCTATGGCGCTAACCAAAAGATCGATAGTTCAAATCCACCAGCCACTTCTTGGAAACCCTATGGGACACTTCTTCCTTGTCCTGTAGGGTCACTATGAGTCAAAAAAAAAAAAAGGAAGAAAAGAAGAGCAAGGTGAGGCACATACATCAGGAAAGGAAAGCTTCCTGAGAAATCCCCATCAAATGACTGCTTGAGACTCCTGGGTCACACCACATTTCCTGGCCATCCTTAGCTATAAGAGATACAAGAAAATGTAAAATTTTTATTTGGGTACGAGACCGAAATTTTGTTAGTGTTGTTAACTACTTAGTGCTGCTGTCACAGAAATACCACAAAGCGGTGCCTTTAAAGAACAGGCTAAAATTTTGAATTCAAGGCTTTGCTCTAGGGGAGGTCCTTCCTTGTTGGTAGCACTGGGAGTTCCTAGGAGTTCCTTGGCATTCCTTGGCATCTGTTTTCCTGTGTGTGTCTGTGTCTACTCTGCTCTTTTTATAACTCAGGTGATTAGGGTTGTGACCCACACTTCTCTGTTTCAGCTTCTTTAACATAACAAAAGAAAATCTGTGTTTCCAAATAGGGTCATATTTACAGGTATAAAAAAACCCAGTGCCGTCAGGTATAGGGATTAGGATTTCAACACATATTTTGGGGGAACACAATTCAATCCATAACAGTTAGTAAGGAAGAAGGAAAGAAGTGTGTCTATCTACATCTGGAAGGATAGACATCAAGTTCTTAAAATGATTGTAGAATTACAAAGGCAATTTTTTACTTTCTTATTTTTGCACATTTGAGGATCCAAATTTAATTTTAGTGAAGCTATGTTATATTTATAAAAAAGAAAAATCATTTAAAATAGGTTACAGTTGTTAAGGATGGGCTAACATATGATGGGGGCAGGGCCAAAAGCAGGTGTAGTGCTAGGGAAGCTGTGAGAGGCAGAGAACCAAAATAACTAAGGAAAGGAGGCTAAGGAAAGTTTCTAGAGACATAGCAACTGAAGGTTGTAGGGAGCTCTGGTTGCTTGTGCTGGATTGTTATTTCCTTGGCTTTTGATTTGAGGGACCCAAAATATTCCCCGCTGTCTTGTCTTCAAGGCACTGCCTACGACCAGTGTGGAAAGTGTGAGGTAGGAGAGGTAGGAGATTAACTTGCCTAGGATCATACAGCCAGGATAGTAGGAAAGGGATGACTCCAGGCTGTGTGGTTACAGAGCCCTTGTATGTGATTATTATGCGGTGCTAGGGGGCTGACTCAATGGTAGCTAGCAACAGTACCTCTCAGAGTGACTAGCCATCTAGGTTTGCCTGGGACTGTCCCGATCTTAGCACTTAAAGTCTCACATCCCAGGAAATCCCTCAAAACAAAACAAAACAAAACCCAAAGTCTTTGCTGTCAAGTCAATTCCAATTCATAGTGACACTATAGGGCAGAGTAAAACTGCCCCATAGACTGCCACATCTTTCTTCCATGGAGTGGCTGGTGGGTTTCAACTGCCAACCTTTCTGTTAGCAGCCAAGCACTTAACCACTGCACCACCAGGGCTCCTTTGAAACTCCTCAGTCCATGGTAAACCCGGGTGGTCGGCCACTCTTGTTGCTCCCCTTTCTCTCTTCCAATCCAAATCCTGCCATAGTTTAAAGCCCATTTCAGCTTTTAACCTCTTCTCTGAAGGCTTCCCCAACCTCCCCAGCTTCCCTTTCGGAGCTCCTTTGGCAATTACAGATCTCTTTCCGTTGAGCACCCAATGGAGGTATGTTCTTCATGCATGGATGCCTTAAAAGCACACCCGGCTGCAATTGAGGCAGGTATTTTCCATAGTGCCTAGGGCAATAATGGTCACACAATTGGTAGTAAGGAAAAAAATCTTAGTGGAATTAATGAGTGAATAAATTATTAACATCACTTACAGGAAATACTTTTAGAGCATCTATTTTGAATCATGCACTATGGGAAGCAGATAAATGAGTTGTAACTAAGTAAACAACCGTGTAATGAGAGTAACTGAATTATCCTGAGGGGTAGAGGTCTGAGGTATCAGTGACATCAGTAAAGATTAATCAAGGATGTTGCACTACAGGCCCGATGGCCGTAATAACAGCAGCAGTACCCATAGCAGTAACACCACTCTGTTTCAGTAAGCCCTGTAGTTTATAATATGGTCTGATTGGCAACTAATCATGGGGATAGCATAGGACCAGGCAGCATTTAGTTTCATTGTGCATGGGGCTGCCATGAGTCAGAGGCCAACACCACGACAGCTAACAACAACAACAACATAACTTATAAACCTTGTTACTCACATGATCTCATCCCTCCACCTCCCAGCACACATGTGAGACAAATGAAGCAGGCATTCAAAGCCCCATTTTACAAGCAGGAAAAGTGAATTACAAAAAAGACTCACAAGCTTATTATCTAAGGCTATGCTTATAGAGCGGGGGTCCTCAGGCACATACAGGCCACTGTTGTGTTTTGTGGCCTACATAATTAAAAAAAAAAAAAGATATGGTATGATAATATTGAAAAATTGGGGGATTTAAGGTAAAAATCTGAATTTCTGGTTCTTCTTGACAAAATGGAAGATGTGACACCCCTGGGTTCTCAATAATGTTCGTTTACTTTCGAGGAGGCATTGACTCTCTAGTTCTCTCATTTCCAGCACCTTCCTGGCCTGTATTACCAGATACATCAAAAGAAAGAGATATCGCTCAGTAAAGAAAATATCTTCAGTTTAAGAAGGCACATGATTATAAGTAGCCTTAGGGGCCCCAAGGGTTGTTCCAAAGGATCTAGAACTTGTATGTGAGGAATGGGCACATCCACCAATGCTTTCTGCATATCCCTTCTTCAGGAATCTAGATATCATCCTGGACTTCTTCCTTATCATTGCCCCCCTTCCCCCATCTAATCGGTATGTCACAAACTGAACTTTTGTTTTTTCCCCAGTAAGCCCTTTCCTTCAGTAAATGGCAACTCCATTGTTACAGTTGTTTAGACCAAAAACCCTGCAGTCATTAAAAAAAAAAAAATTTATTGTGTTTTTGGCAAAAGTTTACACAGTAAATTAGGTTTTCATTTACTAGTTTCTAAAAAAAAATTTTTTTTTTTATACATGTTGTTCAGTGGCATTGGTTACGTTTTTCACAACATAGCAGCATTTTCCTTATTTCCATTCTGATTGCTCTGTTCCCATTAATCTATCTTTCCTGTCCCCCCTTACCTTCCCACCTTTGGTCTAGGATAAATGTTAACCATTTGGTTTCATTTAAATGATTATTTAGAGGAGCACAGAACTTACAAGTGATATTTTTTATTTTATGGGCCAATCTGTCATTTGACTGTTAAAGGTGAACTCTGGGAGTGGTTTGAATTCCAGGTTTAAAGGATATCTCAGGGTGATTATCTCAGGGGTTCATCTGGTCTCTACCAGTCCAGTAAGTTTGGCCTTATTTTGGGAATTTGAGCTTTGTTCTTCATTTTTCTCCCATTCTTTCAGAGACCATCTACTGAGTCCCTGGTCAGAATGGACAATAGTGGTAGCCAGGCACCAACTAGTTTTTCTGGTTTCAAGGTAGGTGATGCCATTGTTTGTGTAGGAAATTAGTTCTGTGGACTAGTTTCTTTTCTGAGTCTTTGATTTCTTTCTTTCTCTTCTTTTCCAGGTGAATAGAGACCAATAGTTGTGTTTTAGATGGCTGCTCTCGAGCTTTTAAGACCCCAGATACTACTCACCAGACTAGGATATAGAACATTTTCTTTATGGACTGTATTGTGCCAATTGACTGAATTGCCCCATAAGACTATGGTCCTAAGCCCTTAAATCCAGCAAACCAATCCTGTGAGGTATTTGGTTATATCTGGGGAGTATCCATAACTGGCCTCCCTATGTGCTTTATTTTATATTTGAATATATATGCAGCACACATAAACATGTACATACATATGCCTACAGATACACCTATACGTGCATATCTCTATATTCCTATGTGCTTTCCTGTATATACATATGCACACATATCTATTTATGTAACCACACACATATTTTTAGTTGTTATTACTGTTTTTGCAAAATTGTATATCCCCAATGAATTTTTTTGACCATTTCTGCACAAATAGTTCATTGACATTAGTTACATTTATCATAATTTGTCAACATTTTCTTTAATTGTGTCTATGCCTTTCTGTTTGTGCTTAAACACTCATCTTTATTATGACTGTGCTATGCTTACTACTTCCATACTCAGTGCCACTTTTCCCATCACAAATAGTAGCAAGTCTGTACGTTCCAAAGCATACTTTCCCCTCCTCCCTCCTCTTCTCCCTGGTAACCACCAAATGAACATTGGTTTCCCTATATTTATTTGTTCTTGTCTTCTAGTAAAAGAGGGATCAAACAATATTTGTCCTTATGTACTTATTTCACTTAGTATTATGCCCTCCAGGCCCATCCATGTTATAATATGTTTTATGAACTCTTCATTGTTCTGCATGGTTGCATGTTATTCTTGGAGTCATTTTTGACTGTCTCACACCCTACCTCAGAAAACCTTGGTTCAAGCTTAGAAATATATCCTGAAACTGCCTACGTCCATTATCCTAATGCAAACCACCATCATCTCTTGCTTGAAACACTGCAGCAGCCTGTTCCTTGTTCTTCCTGCTCCCACCATTGTCCTGTTACTGCCTATTCCCAATGTTGCAGCAGGGGGATCCTGTTAAAATATAAATGATATCATGTCCTACTCTGCTCAAAACCCTGTGTGCTTCCTCATGCCACTCATGGTTCTTAATGTGGGGAGGGAAGAAACCTTCGATGGAGAAATGAAGCCTCCTGGCCTAGCCCTGGGGTCTGGGTACCATTACATCTTTGGTTTATGGGCCACAAAAAGTTCTGCCACCAGAATTTCTATTTCCACAGCCTCTGGGCCTTGGCTGCTGACTCCATTCATGCTGGAGTGGGTTTCACATGGTGTCGACATCTTTGTCTTGCTACTTTTGGGTTCAAAGTCTGGTATACATGAGGCTGATTGGCAGAGCCTGAATCCTAAGATGCAAAGTTGGCTGGGAAGGAGAATCTGGCTTCTGCACTGATGTACTTGAGCTAGTTTCAGACAACTTCTGCTTCTTCCAACTAAGTAATCCATAACTACAACAGCCTCCACTCAAGGAAAAAACTTTTTGGTTTATATTAGACATTGATAATGGAAAAACCCTGGACTGAGAATGAGGTTTTCAACTTTGCTCTGCTGTTGCTACGTGTACAAATCACCACCCGCTCTGTTCTAGAGTGTAAAGTGAGGGGATTGAGTGAGGTCAGTGCTTTTCAGATTTCATCCCACCCTTGGATTCTGTCCAATGACCAACGGCCACCTCAAAGGCAGAAGGGAAGGGAGGGCTGAATGAATAGGACACCGGATTCCTTCTACCCATTTCAACTGGAGCAGCTCTGCTTTTATCTGCTTGGTTTGAGTAATTAAAGAAGAAAAGCTTGTAAAGCCTTGAACTTTGACGATGTGTGATCCCTGGACAGCTCTAATGTTCTGTGTGTCTACGACTTCTAAGATAGGGCAAAGCATGTTGGCCAGCAATGCTGATGAATGAAACCCAGAGTTAAACCAGGCCTTGTCCAGGCTGAGGCCTTGGGTGGGCATGCTGGGGAGGATGCCTGCAAGGTGTTGGAGAAACTGGAACTTGCGCTCTGCCCTGCTAACAGGCAGACCAGGCTGGTTAGAGTACTCTGAACACTGAGCCCAGAGCCCAAGTCCAACCCACTGGAAAAAAGCAATCTCTTGAGAACCTGGTAAACAGCTCAGTGGAGACAGAAGGGAAGGGAAGGGAAGGAATATATATTCAAACCCAAGAATATATGTTAGAGAAATGAAACCCCCCCCGGCCTGGCCCTGAAATCCTGGCATTATTAAATCTTTAGTTCATGTACTATCAGAGTGTCCCCAGAATATCACTTCTTGTCTTTCCCTCCTGTTTTACAGGTGAGGGTGGAAGCTCACAGAAGTAAAGTACCTACTCCAGGCAGGACCAGGACCAGGACCAGAACTTAGGGCTATTCCTGGAATTCTTACACACTGCGACAGTCTCTGTGGTAACACCTTTAGGCCCCCTTCATTCCAAAATTGGCAGAGTGAGAAATTATTAATAAAATGAATAAAGGTTTCTTGCTCTTGCATTCAGCTATATTCTTTTCAAAACATTTTCACATATTGTCAAATAAACCTAGCTCTCTTGATGGCAAATGAAGAAATCTAATTCAAAGTTGTTGTTAGGTGTCCTTGAGACAGTTCCAACTCATAGCGATCCTATGTACAACAGAATGAAACACTGCCTGGTCCTGCACCAGCCTCACAGTCGTTGCTGTGTTTGAGCCCATTGTTGCAGCCACTGTGTCAAATCCATCTCATTAAGGGTCTTCCTCTTTTTCACTGACCCTCCACTTTGCCAAACATGATGTCCTCCTCCAGTGACTGGTCCATCTTGATAAAATGTCCAAAGTATGTGAGATGAAGTTTTGCCATCTTCGCTTCCAAGGAGCACTGTGGCTATACTTCTTCCAAGACAGATTTGTTTTTTCTTCTGGCAGTCCATGGTATATTCAATATTCTTCACCAACGTCATAATTCAAAGGTATCAATCAATCCTTCTTCAGTTTTTCTTACTCATTGTCCAGTGCTTGCATGCGTATGAGGCAATTGAAACTACCATGGCTTGGGTCAGCTGCACCTCAGTCCTCAAAGTGACATCCTTGCTTTTCAACTCTTTAAAGAGGTCTTTTGTAAAATATTTGCCTAACGCAATGCTTCATTTGATTTCTTGAGTGCTGCTTTCATGGGCATTGATTGTGGATCCAGGTAAAAATGAAATCCTTGACAACTTGAATCTTTTCTCTGTTTATTATGACATTGCTTATTGGTCCAGTTGTGAGGATTTTTGTTTTCTTTGTGTTGAGGCATAATCCACACTGAAGACTGTAGTTTTTGATCTTAATCAGTAAGTGCTTCAAGTCCTCTTTACTTTTAGCAAGCAAGGTTGTCTCATCTGCATATCACAGGTTGTTAATGAGTCTTCCGCCAATGCTGATGCCACGTTCTTCTTCATATAGTCCAGCTTCTCAGGTTATTTGCTCAGCATACAGATTGAATAAGCATGGTGAAAGGATACAACCCTTACACACACATTTTCTGACTTTAAAACATCAAGTATCCCTTTGTTCTTTTTGAACAACTTCCTCTTGGCCTATGTACAGGTTCCTCATGAGCACAATTAAGTGTTCTGGAATTCCCATTCTTTGCAGTGTTATCCATAATTTATTATGATCCACACAGTCAAATGCCTTTGCATAGTCAATAAAACACAGGTAAACATCTTTCTGGTATTCTCTGCAAATCAAAGCAGATTAGGCAAAAACAGAGGACTTATCAGCTCTCACTCACTTGGAAGTCCAAGTGCTTCTGGGATAGCTGGATTTAGGGATTCATATGATTCCATTGGGGCTTGGTGTCTCCTGCAGTCTCTTGGTTCTCTTTCTCCCCTTGGAAAGGCCTCATTCTCTGACTGGCTCTATCCATGTGGTAGGAGAGATGGCTACTGGGAGCCTAAGCCTTCATCGTTCTGACTGTGGATGTCCCAGTGTCCATAATCAAAACTCATACGGGGGCACTCTGGGTGGTCCTACTCAGGTCCTATTCCACTTCCCCCATCCATGGTCAGGGGAGGAGGGTACCATGACTAACAGTCCCACCAGGAGTTGGTGGGGGGGGGGTCCTCCTAAGGAAGGAAGGAATATTCCTGTGTCTACTACATTCTCTTTTTTGTTTTGAGGGGTTGTTATTGTTGGGTGCTGTTGAGTTGGTTCCAACTCATAGGTACCCTATAGGACAGAGTAGAACTGTACCATAGGGTTTTGAGGGGTAATATGGTCTTAAATCCCACCTGACAGCCAAGGAGAACCAGACATACAGGGGTTAAGTGCTCCTGTCCCAATTCCTAGTTACTTAGTGGATGAGCTAGGATAAAAACCAGATCTCAGAGTCCAAGACCACAGTTAATTTTTGTTGGTCCATGCTGGATGGTTCCCTCTATCTCAGTTAGTTGTTTCGTAATTTCACCTATGAGGAAACTAAAAAAAATTAGAGAAAGAAAATGACTTGCCCAAGGATTTTCAGTGTTGTAAGGGGGGAGATGCCTACAGCCCAGTCTGCTGATTTATCCCCACGTCCTTTCCTTCACAGCCCCCTTCCTCATGGTAATAAGTGGAGGTGCCCATTGCAGCTGTGGGTACAAGACATAAAGCATTGTTGGTCAGAGTCTTCTTGTCTGCCCATGCCCATCCAGGGAGGCCTGTGCATTTCTCACAGGAAACTTCCTCCCAGATTGGAGCCACCTAAGGAGCCCTGGACTGAGGGGGAGATAAAACCAGAAGCTTCTCTCCCCAGGCTTGGGGAGGGAACTCACCCACTTAGTAGTGGCCTGTAAGACGAGCCACTATCCACCCTGGCACTGGGCTGAGTGAACTTCTCCGGGTAGCTGTGTGGCCTTGGTCCCAGCCCTGATGGGAATAAGCTGACTGCCTTATCATAGACCTCTTAACCTGCAGTTGAGAGACCTTGGTTAGGCTTCCAGTGCTGTTATTATGAGGCTTTGCACAGATCACTTAAGCCTCTCAGGGCCTCAGTTTTTTCATCTACAAATGGGTTAATGATGCTTGCCCTGCCTACCTCAATGTTGTTTAAAGCAGCAGGGCTGTAAAAGACCTTTGAAACCCCACAGAGCAGTTCCAGCAACTTGAGGGTTCTGAGTTAATGCTAGTCCTGTCTGCGAATGTCCCAGAGGTGGGCCAGCTGCCCAGACCCTTGAAGAGATCTGCTCCAACATCCATCTCACATCCTGGGGACATACAGTACCCCCAGGATTTCTGCAAACCCCGTAAGATAATACATCCTTGAGTCCTCTGGTTCTAATCTGTTGAGATCTCCAGATCATCCTTAGTCTCTGCCTCTTCCTTTCATTCCCTCCCGCTGACCCACCCCTTCAGAGCTGTCCTGTACGGGAAAATTTCAGTGGCAATTCAGGGAATCTATGAGGGGAATTTTACTGGAGCATTATACAATGCACAAATTAAAACTGAGATTTCTGTCTTAAAAGCCCTCACTCCGTTCCCCACCCCCCCCAGCTTCTCACAGAGTTGCTCAGCTCAGCACTCTCTCTCCCTCTCAACTCTCTGATTCCTTGGTCTTGCTCTCTCTTCTCTCTCCTTCTACCCCCACAGCTTCAGGCCATCCCAGTTTCTTTCCTAAGAGGAAGTTTGGTCCCTCAGGTAACATTTCTCTGTCACCCCTCTGCCCTCTATTCCATGCAGTCTTACACAATGCTGGGCACTGGCCTTGGGGCTCCATTTGTATTAGGCAACATCTGAGGAGCCAAAGACAAGTCAGAGGAGGAGAGGAAACAGCTTGTGGTGATACCTGTCCTTGTCATGGAGGCTCTCTCCTTCCCTGGAACCTGAGGGCTCAGGGAAGCTGCTGGGAGGCACAGGCCCCATCAAGGAAGCTTATGGTGGCCTGAGGTTGAGGGTAATGTGGCAGAAGGAAAGCTTCTTTTCCTCTTTACCTCATAGGGCTATTGAGGGCCAGATGATATCATGGAGAAGAAAGTACCTCATAAAACATTACACAAATATAAGGGATTGTTATAAGATTGTTTTTATTGGGAAATGTAATTTGAGTTTCAAATAACCACTTTCAAATGAACTCTTGGAACATAATTACAGTGGACATCTGTTGTTTTTGGTCTGCTTAATGGCCCTTTCCCTTCTTCTGGTAAAAATACCACCCCCATCCCCTCTTCTGGAACCCTGGTGACACAGTGGTTAGGAGCTTGGCTGCTAAACAAAAGGTCAGCAGTTCAAATCCACCAGCTGATCCTTGGAAACGCTATGGGGCAGTTATCCTCTGTCCTATAGGGTTGCTATGGGTCAGGATCAACTTGATAGCAATGGGTTTTTTTTTTTTTTTGGTTTTATCCCCTCTTCTGGGGAGGTGCGCTACCTCATTTCAAAACTTGCGATACTGCTGGGGACACCATTACGTTCTTCCAACGCCAGGTCACAGGGATGGACATGTGATCAGACTTGGCCAATCACAGTAACGCATGCCTCCCCACCCCCGCTGCAGGGGTTGGTCCAAGGGACCTGTGACCAAGGTCTGGCCAATCAGCATGCCATTTCGGGATTTCGACATCTGGAAGTGTTGAGAAAGGCCCTTTTCTTCCTCTGGAGTGAGATGAGCTACTGACAGTCACGCCTGGCCGCAGCCCTGCCTTCCACAGCCACTTAGAGAAGCTTTCTGTGGTGGGAAAGAATAAGATAGCCAGGGGATTGTGGCTGGGAAATAATGTCAAGAGCAGGTGAGAGAAGCCTCAGGTGCCTCATCGGAGCCCCTGGTTTTGGCTGTCCTGCAGACATGCTCTGTGCCTGCACTTTCCTATCCCTGAGCATCAGTTCCGCCTCTTTCCTTCAGCTCGAATGGGCTTTTTGTGCCTTTGTCTGAAAATTTGTGAGTTGGAGGTGCCTCTTCATGAGTATCCAACTATTTCATGTGTGAATATCCTAGGCCTTCAAATCAAGAGATTTGAAATGCTTCACGGGCAGGGGCCTCGGGCCTGGCTCAGGGCAGTCAGTAGACAGCAAAGACACAGATGTTGAATTAAGTGAACTAACTCAGTGATCCTTACAAACAGACCCTTTGTCTGCCTTAAACCCATTTCAGAACATGCTGAGATATAAAAAGTAATATATAATAGATGCTAAGTACATGTAGTTGAACGAGCCCATGAACACATTCATAATTAAATTAAGAAAAAATGGTGTGTCTGTTCACTTTTCTCTCTAGCTAGAGACAATTCTGTTTATTGCAAAGACTCAAGAGGCAAACACTGAGTGCTCTGGGAATGAGGCAAGGGAAATTGGAACTCCTTTTTCTGTTCTGGGATCTTGTTTTGAATGTTGTTGAAAATGACTGGGTCTTACCCAGAACCTGACAACCGTTTTTTTGCTGATGAGATTTCTACCAAGACGAGATGTGGAGACTAGGCCAGTTGAGTGGGATATGGAGTGCTAAAGAGACACAGAGGACAGGAGCTGAGACTGGACCCAGGTGGCCAAGGGGTGTGATGTCTGGGTGGGGGGCACCAGCTGGCAGTCCCACACAGCTCATTTTTTAAGGAAAGTCAACACAGAGCAACAACAACATAATATCATCTTCAACAAGAAAGTGTAGCAAGGAGCAGAAGGGAGCCAGGTTAAGCAATTGAGGCTCTAGCGTGGCACATGGGGATTTCAGATTGCTTCACCCTATTAGCAAAAATTAAATAAATACATTTCCACTTAAGGGATGCGTTATGAAATTAATTTATGTTTCTGTTGAAGGCTAATAAAATGTTTAGTATAATAACCATGTTGCAGAGGCTAAGGGGTCCCTCTGTTCTCAGGATGAGAACCCAGGCTTCCTAGCTCCTGCCAGGGCTGAGCAAGAGCTAATTAGCTGGTGGCAGTGGCCAGAGGAAGAAGACAAGAGCTTTGGACCACACAGTGCTCCAAGGCTGCTAGACCTGGCTCTGGACTGGTACCTAGCCTATGACCTTGTTCTTCATTTTCTTCATCTGCAAAGTGCCTTGTTGGCTCTGTAAAACCCATTGTCTTTGTGCTGACTCTGATTCATGCAACTCTGCACGTGTCAGGATAGAACTGCGCTGCACAGAGCTTTCAAAGGCTGATTCTTTGGAAGTAGATCAGTAGGCCTTTCTTCTGAGGCCCCTCCAAGTAGACTCAAACCTCCAACCTTTCAGTTTGCAGCCAAGTGCATTAACAATTTGCACCACCATTTACTTTAAAGAATTGTTTTCAAGATCAAATGAAATATTGGATGATAACATATTTCTAACTACAGAAATGTAAGATTCAGTTAGGAATGGTGAAAATAGACCCTAAGAAGAAAACAAAACCCACAAAACTTAAAATAATAAGAAACTAAAGCCAGGGTCTGAATGAGATAAAAAAAAAAATAAAACAAAACAAAAAATGCTTTTTTTCTGGGGGTTGGGGAGGATGCCTGGTTTTTGCTTAATCAATGGGAATATGGATTGTTACGAGGATCAGTGCAACGTGCTGCAAGACTTAACGGCTTGGCTGGACCCTAGAGCCAGACTAACTGGGTTCATATTCTAGCTTTACCACTTATGGGCCATCTGACCTTAGGTGGGATACTTAAGCTCTCTTTGCCTGAATTCTCTTATCTGTGAAACGGGGAGGCTAGCTGCACCTATATTCAGAGAATTATAAGAACAGTGCCTGGTACATAATAAGCGCTTGATAAATAAATGGGCTACAATTATTTATTATCAGAAATAGAAGTCCTGACCTTGTTAATAACTACCTATATGACTGTAGGCAAAGTATTATAACTTTCTGTGGTAATATGAAAAGTGTTGGGCTGGAAACAGGGTTTCCAAATCTCAGCACTATTGACATTTTGGGCTGGATAATCCTTTGTTGTGGGGGCTGTCTTGTGCATTGTAAAGTGTCTATCAGCATCCCCGGCCTCTACCCACTAAATGCCAGTAGCATGTCTTCTCTCTCTTGTGAAAACCAAAGATGTCTTCAGTCATAGCCAAATGTCCCCTGATGGGCAAAATTGTTCTCAGTTGAGAAGCACTGAACTAGAAGCAGGGCTCTTAGGCTGGGCATCTGTAGGCCTTGGGATTCCAAAGATGAACGCTGGGAGTTCTACAAACCCCATGAAATTGTATGTGAACTTTTACGTGTGTGCATGTGTGTGCACGCGTGTGTGTGTGTGTGTGTCGTACACATGAGTTCATATGCATTTTCCTCAGGAGAGATCCCCAGGTTTCATTGGAGCCTCAAGGTAGTCTGGGACCCAAAAGAATTCTAAGTCACTAGTCCTGAGTCCCTCTAGTTCTGACATAAGCTAGCCTGCATGCTGAGAGGAAAGGTATTGTTTTACATGAGACCCAAGTTCCTCCTGGTCACCACATGGAGCTATCTGGTCTATTTCTCTGGGCCTTTCTGATGACACTTCTGCCCCTACCCCCCTCCCCACCTCCCACAGAGCCCCTCCCTTCTCTCCCATGTCGGTTGATTGCAGTAGCTTTTCCCTCCTTCGTGGGAAGTCTGGATACACGTTCCAGACAGCCAGCTGCTCCATCCCAGTTCTTCCCCGAGAGCCCTGAGTTGCGTGAAAGTGGCAGTGGGTGAGTGAGTGGATGGGAGATGAGAGGAGTATCGTTGGGGAAGACATGAAACAAGACAGGTAATAAGACCCCTTTTCTGGGTAGCGTCAATCCTGTGCTGGCTTTGCCCTTCTCCCTTCCTTGCTGGTTTTCTAGTCTTTGCCATCTTGGGCAGAGCCAGGGAAGCCAGCGGCTTCTTACCCAAGGTTGCTCTGCTGGAGAGCTAGTATTTATGCTGCTGCTGGGACGTGGGATGACCCTATTATGTTGTGTGGCTGACACAGTGCTCAGCCCCCAAATTTCTTCACGCAGTCTGTGATCAGATTTAATACCCAGAGCCTCTTAACCAAGAAAATCTACTCCCATCCCAAATAGAATCTGTACTTTGATTTAGACTGAATCAGGCATTGGGAAAAGGGAAGGGAGGCCAAGGCACTCAAAAGTTTTCTGACCGTGTCAGAGTTTAAATAAAAGAATGGGGAGGGGGTGAGGAGAGTAACTTTATTCACATACTATCAGCTGGTGCAGGTTGCCGTCTAAGGAGTGAGAAATTCAAAGTCATGCTTTTAGGACTGTTTCATCTATCTACCTTCAAAATGAGACAGTGGATGGAAAGCACCTACCGTTGTCAAGTCCATTTCCCTTCTCTCTCCCTGCCACTTCTGTCTTAAGGAAATAAACAAACTAAAAAAACTAAACTTGTTGCCTTGGAGTCAATTCAGACTCATGGTAAACTTATATGTTTGAGAGTAGAACTGCTTCATAGGGTTTTCTTGGCTATAATCTTTTATAGAAGCAGATCTTCAGGCCTTTCTTACCAGGTACCTCTGGGTGGGTTTGAACCTCCAAGCTTTGGGTTAGTCGTTGAGCACAAAAAAATTGTGCCACCCAGGGACCCTCTCTGGTGTGAGTGTAAATCTAAAGTATTTGTTAGGCATCAAGACTGAATAAAGACAAGTGTAGACAGGAAAAATGATTTGGGTATTTATCCAAGTCACCTGCCATTTTGTAACAATGGTGTGGGGGTGGTGTCTGACCTCCTCTAACTTCACAAGGGGGAAGGAGACTCAAGATCAACAGCCCAAGGCTGATGCCTATGAGGTGGAGGTTAGACATGCCTCCTCTCTCCACCATCTTTACCAATTCTGACACCAACCGTCTCTCCCACAGCACTATTTCTCTGCTGGGTTTCATAATTCATTGCAATGGCCACACACAGACAATACTCATGATTATGGGGTTTATTAGGGGAGTTCCCACTGCCTGTTGCCATCGTCACTCCTGACGCATAGCGACCCTTTGGACAGAGTAGAACTGCCCCATAGGGTTTCCAAGGAACAGCTGGTGGATCTGATTTGCCAACCTTTTGGTTAGCAGCTGAGCTCTTAAACACTGCCCAACCAGGGCTCCATTAGGTGAGTAACAGGTTGAAAAATACTCCAGATACAGTTTTTCCATCAGGACAGCCTCTTCTCAGTTGTGCCTGCAGGCATGCCTCTCTTTGGCCCCTTGGCCTCTGTGCTGTTCCAGCAAGTGTTACAAAGCTCTTTTAGCCCTGCAGATAAATGCCCAGGGATACCCCATTCCGCCAGTAAGCCTCCGGCCCTACAGCACTCAGCTGTCTTGCTCCATGGGCCAGGAAGCCTACTGTGCAGTCTCCTTCTGGTCTCTCCTGCCGCCGTTTCTCTGCCACTGATTCTCACTGTCTTCAGTGTTATAGCTGTCTCTCTCTCTGTTTCTGTCTCCTGGTTCCAGGAGCTTCTCAGCACAGGGATCCTGGGTCCAAAGGACATGCTCTGCTCTTGGCTCTTCTTCCTTGGTGGTGGTGAGATCCTCTCCTCCCACCTCTGGGATGGCTCATTTTAAGCCTAGCAGGATAGCAAAACTGACCAATCCCCTTGTTAGGGTTCCATAGACCTTATTTGCATGGTCCCACCCCCACACAGGTGCCATGAACTTTATTTGCATTATTAGCAAGCTATCCAATCCCCTTCATGATCCATAATTACCTTATCTGTATACTTCCACCCAATCACTTGGGTGGGGGTTACAAGATGATGGCGAGAATGGCCATACAAAAGCAATCCATTGCACCTCACAATTGTAATGTGCTGCACCCCTTTTTGCTTCAACAATCCAGGTTTTTCTTCTCTTGATGCTAATGGACAGTGCACTTGGGTCACGTGGGCATGTGAAAGTCTGGATTTTCAAAATGAATGAATAAGGGAATAATTATTTATTTCACAATTTTACCTGTACTAATAAGTAAAAACTCATTAAATAGGCAAATATATATAGACCAAAGTTTATTAGAGGTTACCAGAAGTGGAGTGAGGAGAAAAAGGAGAGTCTTGGCTTAGGAGGTGGCATAATATGGAAATGGATAATGGTGATGGGTGATGGTTGCAAAACATGATGAAGGTAACGAATGTTACTGAATTATAACACGTAAAAAATGTTGAATTGGCAGATGTTTTGTTACATATATTTTCAAACACAAGAGAATAAAAAAAATAAAAAAGATTCACTGAAAAATTTTTAAAGGCAAAGTCCCCAAGTGAACATTTAAAGGAATTTGATTTTCACCTAATTTTCTACTTCACCACATTCTTTACAGTTTGAAGACTCAGACAGGCCACTTTATAGTCCCAACAGCACTACCATCATTAATACCCAAAGGATTTGGAGTAGAAGTCTGGCTCTTCTCCTAAGTCCTCTGGAAGACTCAGATCTTCCAAGCTTCTCAAGCAATCTTGGGTAAGTCAATCGAACTTCATGTGTCTCAGTCTCCTCATCTGTAAACTGGAGGTAATAATACCTTCCTCACAGCATTGTCATGATGGTTAAATGACATAGGTAACTGGCAGTATTTTGCATAAGATGAAGTATCTTCTCATATTAAATTTCATTAAGAACAGGTATCGTGGCCTTTGTTCTATGACGAGGAGGGAAAAGGCATCTCTCTCTACAAGAGGTTACTCAATCAACCAATCAACAAACTAAGCATTATGCAGTGTCTGTGACTTCCTTCTAAAAAAATCACGTACCGCTGAGCCAGCAATAAGCATTAGAATTGACAAATGTCCCCCTAAAATAGGAAATTACAAATCTAAACATAATTTTAAGACATAGTATTCCAGAAAATGCTACAGCAAAGGGAAGTGAGGAGCTCTAAAAACTGTTAACACCTTTGTTTTATTAAACTAAACTTGCTGATATCTGTAAATTTCATTTAGCAAAAGTTTAAAATTTTCAGTATTACAATGGCTTGCTGAGTTGCTTTATGAAGATTCAAGAGCTATGTTGTTGTTGTTGTTAGGTGCCAGCAAGTCGATTTCAACTCATAGCTACCCCATGTGACAGAGTAGAACTGCCCCATAGGGTTTTGTAGGCTATAATCTTTATGTGAGCAGAAAGACAGGTCTCTCCTGTGGAGCCACTGGGTGGGTTCAAATTGCCAACTGTTTGTTTAGCAGCCAAGCGTTTAACCATTGAGCTACCTGAACTCCTTATAAGAGCTATAAACCCAAACCCACCCAGTGCCGTTGCTATAGAGTGAGTTAAAATCAGCAGGTGAGTGGAAATGCCAGAGAGGAAAGACATGTGTCACTTGATTGTAACAATTTCACATAAAGCTGCAGCCACAGAAGGCCAGAATTGAATAAGACTTGGAGATTATTTAGCCATTTCTGCCTGCTAACCAAAATGTCAGCAGTTCGAATCCACTGGTTGCTCCTTGGAAACCCTATGGGGCAGTTCTACTCTGTCCTATAGGGTCACTATCAGTTGGAATTGACTCAGTGGCAACAGGTTTGGTTTGGTCTTTCATAGTATTATAGACAGAGAAATCTCTCTTTTGAGACTGAAGGAGGAAAACTCACCCAAGACCACACACCCAAGTGAGTGGTTATGTAGAGAATGGATTTCAGACCTGACTTCTTGTCCACTGCTGTTTCTACTCTGTTCTTAAGAACTCATTCTGGAGTGATAGAAATGTATAACGTTGTCAAAACCTGCCTAACTGTACACTTAAAGTGAGTGCATATTATTGTATGTAAATTATAGGTCCATAAAATTAATTTTTAAAAATGGAAAAGAAAGAATTAATTCTGCCATTTTTTCCCTTAGACCAAGGTAGTGTCAACCAAATAATCTAATTAACTGGCATCAAACCATCAGAGGGTCAAGTTAATGCATATTTCAGAGGAAATATGTGTGTGTGTTTAAAGGTGAGGTGATATTTCTGGAAGCTTCCAACCCATGGTGCAGCTGGCAGAACTTCTGTGGTAGAAGCCTCCTGGATAATGGGTAGGAAGAGGAGGGTAGTCCCATTAGCAGTCAGCTGCATTAATCATTCCACCCTGAATGTCAGAAAACTAACTCAAAATAGCTTAAACTAAAATGTGAATTTATTGGCTCAAGTAACTGAGAAGCCTAGAGGTAGATCAAGTTTCAAACATGGTCAGATCAAGAGGCTAAACTGGTGATATGGAGATTCCCTTTCTCCTTTTCTCTCTCTTTCAGCTTTGCTTTCCTCCATTCTCATTCACCAGCTTAGCATTCCCTATTAAAAGAGAGTCTTTTTCCCAATGCCATCACAGTAAAAGTTCCAGGTAGGACTTGCACTGGCCTGGCTGGGGTAACATGTCCACCCTTGAACCAATCATTGGGACCAGAAGAATATGGTGCTGTTGCTGGTCGGGACTGGGCCAAGAGTCCGTGCCTAGAACTGAGGCTGGGAGTGTGGTAAGCACTCTCCAAATGCAAGGGGGTAGAGTAAGGGAGATTCCTCAAAGGAAAACCAGAACACTCTTACCAAAGGAGGAGCAAGGGATGCAGGGTAGGCAAGAACTGACAGTACCTCTAAGATAACGACAGGGAATAAAGGCCGTATCATTTAGCCTGCTCAAGAATGCAAAGCCTACACTTACTGTTGGGTTGATAGTGTGGGGTTAGGAGATTCCTTAGTTTCAGTCTGAGATTTCATTATGGTCCAGCTTGGTTTTAGTACCAGCAGAACACAAAGCTATCTGGTATTGAAACAGCCAGGAAAAGGAAGAAAGTTGTGGGATGCTTGTCATGCTCACTTTCCACCCCTGGGAAATTAGGGCAATCTGACTGAGCACTCTCAGAACGGTTGTCAGAGTTCAAAGAGACCACAGATATGAAAGGACAGTTTGTTTGTGGGGAGGCTGAAAGTTGTGGCTAAAATAATATGTACAGACATAGTATTGAGTATATAGTAAGAGACAGCCTAAAGAAAATATTATACAGGAGGAAAAATAAGAATATTAAAGCTACTATTTACTGAATGTTTTTTTATGTGTGAATCGCTATGGTAAGTACTTTAGAGATATTATTTCTGTTAATCCCCACCCATGAGCTACTTATTGTTATTACTGTTTACAGGGGAGAAAATGAAGGCTTGAGCCCAGGTTACCAATAGGCATTTCATAGGCAGAGTATAAGGCACATACTTAAAGGAAAGCCCTTTTTGTTGGATTAAACTGTGTTCCCCTAAAATATGTGTTGGAATCCTAACCCCTATTCCTGTGGTATGTGGAAATTATCAAACAATATCATTTTTTTTATCATTAATATCACATGCAAGCAAAATTTTGCTGAAGATCATTCAAAAGTGGTTGTAGCAGTACATTGACAGTACTGCCAGAAATTTAAGCCAGATTCAGAAGAGGATGTGAAACAAGGAATATCACTGCTGGTGTCAGATGCATCTTGGCCGAAAGCAGAGAATACCAGAAAGATGTTTACTTGTGTTTTATTGACTATACAAAAGGCATTCGACAGTGTGGATTGTAACAAATTATGGATAACATTGCAAAGAATAGGAATTCCAGAGCCCTGAATTGTGCTTATGAAGAACCTGTACGTAGACCAAGAGGCATTTGTTCCAAAAGAAAAGGGGATACTGCCTGGTTTAAAGTCAGGAAAGGTGTGTGTCAGGATTGTATAATTTCGCCATACTTACGCAATCTGTATGTTGAGCAAATTATCTGAGATGCTGAACTATATGGGATCAGGACTGGTGGAAGACTCATTAACAAGCTGTGATATGCGATGACACAACCTTGCTTGCTGAAAGTGAAGAGGACTTGAAGCACTTTCTGATGAAGATCGAAGACTACAGCCTTCAGTATGGATTGCACCTCAACATAAAGAAAACAAAAATCCTCACAACTGGACCAATAAGCAACATCATGATAAATGGAGAAGATTGAAGTTGTCGAGGATTTCATTTTACTTGGATCCACAATCAATGCCCATGGAAGCAGCAGTCAAGAAATCAAATGACGCATTGCATTAGGCAAATCTGCTACAAAAGACCTCTTTAAAGAGTTGAAAAGCAAGGATGTCACTTTGAGGGCTCAGGCTTCTGACCCAAGCCATCGTATTTTCAATCACCTCATTTGCATGGGAAAGCTGGACAATGAATAAGGAAGACTGAAGCAGAATAGATGCCTTCGAATTATGGTGTTGGCAAAGAATATTGCATATACCATGGACTGTCAGAAGAATGAACAAGTCTGTCTTGGAAGAGATACAGCCAGAGGGCTCCTTGGAAGCAAGGATGGCAAGAGTGTGTCTCACATACTTTGGACATGTTATTAGGAGGGACCTGTCCCTGGAGAAGGATATCATGCTTATTAAAGTAGAAGGTCAGCGAAAAAGAGGAAGACCCTCAACAAAATTAATTGACACACTGGCTGCAACAATGGGCTCAAACATAGCAACAATTGTGAGGATGGCACAGGACTGGGCAGTGTTTCATTCTGATGTACACAGAGTTGCTATGAGTTGGAACTGATAGATGGCACCTAACAACAACATGTCTGTGGTTATAATATAATGTATTATAACATACTGTAATGTAGTATAGCATAGTGTGATGTAATGTGATGTGATGTAATGTAATGTAGTTACGTTCCATAATGTAATCTAATGTAACATAATCACCTTTCATAATTCAGTCTACTGTAATGTAGTCTATCAATCACTTGAGAATATCACTGTAAGGTATATTCTAAACCTAATCATTTCTGAGTTATATAAAGACCAGAATAGACACAGAGATGCACACACACAAGGGCGAAGACAGATGCCATGTGAGGACCACCAAGGAACCAAGGAACCCCTGGGGCTACAAACAAGGAAGGAATTGATATGGCTGAGACTCTGGTTTGGACTTTTAGCCTCCAGAGCTGTAAGAAAATAAATTTCTGTTCTTTAACACCACCCACCTGTGGTATTTATGTTAACACCAGCACTAGGTAACTAAGACATGCCCTTACTGCTACACTGGGCCCCCTCAGGATCTGCTTCCTTGGTCCTTGGAGTTTGGGTGGTAGGGTCTCTAGTCTGCAGCAAGCCTGATGATGAGTAAGTGCTGAGGAAGCAGGTTGCAGGGTAAGAAGAAGAGCGGGTGGACAGCCTGAAAGTGGAGCACCGGCAGAAGGTCATTGAAAACAGGCCTAATAACTAAAGAAGCAGAGTGATAGGGGCCAATTTGCTTAGGAGCAGGCAAAGGAGTACCCTGTTCACTTTGTTAGCCCTGAAGGTGTCTTTAGGCACAGGCCAGGACAAGAATGCATGTTCAATAGGATGACCTTTACTAATTAAGGCTATGTTCATTTACGTTGAACATATTTTGTTAAAGAAGGTAGGAAAGTATGCATGTTCATTGAGATGTGCTCTGAAAGCTGCCTTCGACAGGACAGAGGATGAAAAAAGGATGAAGACTTGGGAGAGGAGGTTGAACAGGAGAAAAGGGGCAGCAATAAGAATGTGAAGGGACCAAAGATGGAACTCAAAGTTTTTCCAGGTGCAGTGCTGACTATGCAAACTCTCTTCGCCTTGCTCAGCTGCCTCCTTTTTTGCTCCTGGACCACTCTGAGTTGTGGGACCTTGGCTGAGGGAAGGGCAGGTCATTAATTAACACTTCTGGCTTCCTTGGTTCAGAGCCGGCAAAGTCCGTGGAGCTTGTCTTCTTACTCCAAGTTGTGCTTTCTCACTGTTTTCCTACAGCACTGCCCAAGGTGAGTTCCATGTCCAGTGAGGTACCCAGGACCATGCCAGCCCTTCCATTTGTAAATGGAGTGACTGATGGGGCTAGTAATCTTGCCCATCTCACAGGGTTCTTGTGAGACTAATGCAAAGGTGACCGATGCAAAGTTTTTAGCACAGTGTCTGCCACATAGCAAGCACCCAATGAAAATGACTTATTACTATTCCCATAGGGGTTGAAGACTATAGCATTTGAGGCTAAATTGAGCAGATGTAACTAATATGATTGTGCCCATTTTAGAGAGAAAGAAATTGAATAAGTAGGAGAGACTATGATAAGATGGCTATATGATGAAATCAGACTTCGGGAAACGGGGGGTGGAATCATTCGATGCCCATAACCTGAAACCAAAGCTTATGTTCTCATGCTTATGCTACCCTGGAAATTAATGTTATACTCTTGAGTGAATCAGCTTTATCCTTCTAATCTGGCATCAGAATGATACCATCTGTCTCCTTGGGTGGTGTGGGAACATGGAGTGGCTATGAACTCAAGGCTGTGAAGATCCAAGTGGAGATTTATAGATTATGTGTCCCCTCTTGCCTTGCCCAAGACTAACCGAGACTTGACCTGAGATGCAAGAATAAAGGAGGGCCTACTTTCTGTAAATCATCAGAAGCCTGAAGGCTAACTGAAAAAGTACATTGGAGACTAGGATTTAGGGTGAGTGTGGCTTTGTATAAGACAAGAGGAGTGCTTTTGAATTAAAGTCATGAATCAAAGGGCTCTGAGGAAAAGATTAGTCTTTGAGGGCTCATGAGCTCGGTTGACTTTTTAGGAAAACCACCACAACAAAACTCTGGGAGCCCTCCATGAAAACAGGAGCTGGCTGAATATATAAGGTTGGGACCGTTGTCTCATGGAAGTACTCTATTGGCTGTATAAGACTCAGCGACATGAGTAGCCTCTGATGGACTTCCAGGTGACCTCATGCTCAACCTCTCCCACTGGATGGGAGCTAGGAGCACATTTCCTGGGAGAGACTTTAGTCTCCTGCCTCTGGCGAGTCCAAGTTCATGTTCTTTCTCTTGAATTAGGTTTGTAAAAGAAACCTAAATTTACTTAATAAGTTATTTGTAAAGTTTCTGTCCCTTTCTGGAGCTTAAAAGGCACAGTGCTAATGGCCAGCTGACATTAAGGTATTGGAACAAATGTTCTCTGCCAATGCAACACTTGGCAACCACCATACTGTAATTTTATGTTTATGTCCAGCCCAAATGTGAACAATGTAGGCAGTGTTATGAATTCATGAATAGGAACCCTGGTGCTGTAACTGCCCACTGCCCAGCCTCTGATCATGGGAAAGGGAGCCCTTCTCTGGGGCAGACAGAGGGGAACATTCTTAGTGATTCTACTCACAGGGCTGAGGGCAGAAACATTGTCAATAGATAGCAACAATGTGCAAACTTCTCAGGAGGTTCTCATGACCTTAGAACTCCAGAAACGGGGCTTGGAATGACCCCAGTCGCCTGAGAGCCTTGGAGAGTGAGGTGGGCAATTTCGTAGTGGGCAAATTTCGAGCTAATCAAAAAGCACCCCGAGAAGGGTCAAAGCTGCATGTAAGAGACATTGAAGCAATGAGCACCTGATTTCTTCAAGAGCAGGTCATGTAGCTAGAAGGACAACATCAAGCTGATGGTTTTACAAGCTGTCATTTCAGTCCCCAAAGTACCAACTCCATACTAGGCAATTGGAACCCTGAGGAGTCTCAGGAATTCATACAGGGAAAGAAAGACCAGGCCTCAAGACTGAGATTTTTTTCTTTTCTAACAGAAGGGAGGACATGGCCACATGAGTTTTATAATTTCATCCCACCATGAAACAAGCCAACATCTACCGCTCAAAAAACAGACTTAGGCCTTGCACATGTTGAAACACATTCTGCCACCACCTCCAAGACTTCCTTTTCAGGGGCTGCAAAAAAGACCTAAATACCTTTTCTTCTTTCTGGGAAAAAGGACCCTGTCAAGAAGAACATGAGCTATGGAGATGAATGCCTGAGTGCAATCCCTGGCTCCATCACATCCTGTGTGCCCCGGGGCAAGTTACCCAGTCTCCCTGTCCCTCCATTTCCTCCTTTGTAAGTTTGAACTGGTCTCTGGTGGTGTAAACAGTTAATGCACTCAGCTGCTAACCAAACGTTTGGAAGTTTGAGTCCACACAGAGATGACTCAGAAGAAAGGCCTGGAGATCTACTTCCGAAAAATCAGCCTTCGAAAACCCTACGAGCCCATCAACAGATGAACAGTTAAACAAATTACAGTACATACACACAATGGAATACTACGCAGTGATAAAGAACAATGATGAACCTGCGAAACATCTCACAACATGGATGAATCTGGAGGATATTATGCTCAGTGAAATAAATCGATCACAAAAGGACAAATATCGTATGATTGTACGAGACCACTACTGTAAAAACCCAAGAAAAGATTTACAAACAGAAAAAAACAATCTTTGATCATTAGGAGGAAGGGAAGGGATGGGGAGGGGAAATCACTAATAGACAGTAAAAAAACCAAACAAAACCTGATGCTGTCGAGTCAATTCCTATTCATACCGACCCTACGAACCTATAGGACAGAGTAGAACTGCCCCATAGGGTTTCCAAGGAGCAGCTGGTGGATTGGAACTGCAAACCTTTTGATTAGCAGTCAAGTTCTCAACCACCGTGCCACCAGGGCTTCAACTAGATAGTAGACAAATTAACTTTGGTAAAGGGAAAGACACCACACAATATAGGGTAAGTCAGCACAACTTGACCAAGGGAAAGCCATTCAAGCCTCCTAGATACAGCCAAACATCTTGAGGGACCAAGTTACTGAGGCAGAGGGCTAGAGACCATGGTCTTTGTGGACATCTAAGTCAACTGGCATAACATAGTTCATAAAGAAAATGTTCTACATCCTACTTTGGGAAGTAGCCTCTGGAGTCTTAAAAGCTTGTGAACGGCCATCTAAGATGCATCTATTGGTCCCATTACGTTTGGAGCAAAGGAGAATGAAGAAAACCAAAGACATAAGGAAAATATTAACCCAAAGGACTAATGGACCACATGAACCACAGCCTTCACCAGCCTGAGACCAGAAGAACTAGGTGGTGCAGGGCTACCACCACCAACTGCTCTGACAGGGATCACTATAGAGGGTTTCAAACAGAGTGGGAGAAAAATGTAGAACAAAATTCAAATTCACAAAAAAAGACCAGACTTACTGGTCTGACAGAGACTGGAAGAACCCCCAAGACTATAGCCCCTGGACACACTGCTAATTTGGAACTAAAACTACTCCCGTAGACCACATTTCAGCCAAAGATTAGATAGGCCTATAAAACAAACAATAACACACAGGAGGAACATGCTTCTTAGTTCTCAAGCACACAAGACCAAATGGGCAACGCCTGCCCAAAAGCGAAGACAAGACGGCAGGAAGGGACAGGAAAACTGAACAAATGGACACGGGGAACCCGGGATATAAAGGGAAGGGGGGAGAGTGCTGACACATTGCGGGGATTACAACCAATGTCACAAAACAATTTGTGTATAAATTTCTGAATGAGAATCTAAAATAAATAAGTAAAATTTAAAATTAAAGTAAAAAAACAGGCAAGAAAGAAAACCCTATGAGGAAAGTTGAATTGTTGGTTAATTGAGATAATGTGCGTGAAGAGCTTAGAAGGGTAGCTGGCCTAACAAGCATAGGATAAGTGTGAGCTAATATTATTGTGACCAAGAGTATTTAGAATTCAAGGGGAAGGAAGCATGAGATGCGGCCATGGGATTTAGTCCTATCAGGCTCAATTGAGGCAACAGGTTTGTGGGTTAGTGGTGCGATGGGGCTAGAAAGCCAGGTTGCAGCAGATGGCGTGAGTGAACACACCTAGTTGCTTCTTGCCTCTGTGTTTTCATTCACACTGTTCGTTCTTGAATGTCTCAATTAATCTTCCTTTTTTTTTTTTTTTTGAAGCTGGATCAAAAGTTGTATTAGTGCCTCAGAACAAGCACATATGATGTTTTAGTTTTCTTGTTGATACTGTAAGATCCTTAGTTCAGCAAATGTTACATAGGCCTTTCACAGTTTCTTCCCTCACTTAGGAGCCCTGGTGACGAAGTGGTAAAGAGTTAGGCAGCTAACCAAAAGGTCAATAGTTTGAATCCACCAGCTACTCCTTGGAAACCCTATGGGACAGTTCCTAAAAGGTCATTATGAGTCAGGATTGACTCGACAGCGATGGGTATTCCCTCACTTAGAGATTCCTGGGGCAACAGTAGGTGTGGAGTGAGGGACCCTGAGAACCAGAAACCTCCTCCCTACCTCACTTTCTGCCTCACTGGCTGTCCCCAGGGCAATGAACAGTGGCCTCTGGCTCAATGAGCAATAGGGAAGATGTTAGCCTTTTCTCTGAGATCGTTTTCCTTTAGAACTTGGAGCCTGTCCAGGAAGGTAAAGAGCTGATGCAGCTGCACACAACAAAAGACATTTTAATCATGAAAGAGGAAGGGAAAGAGAAAGGCCAGGCTGCCTTTATTCTACCCAGACAAAGTCACTTCCAGCTCTCAGTAAATTTTCTAGCAGGATTCCCCATGCCTCCAGGAGAACATCTGATCTTTTCTGGAGTATTCATTCTAACACCCCAGTGACTAGAATATCCTCCCCTGGGATGTGGCAGGGTCATGACCTAGAAACTTGGGCCCAGAACTGATAACAAAGATTTTTTAATGCTATTTAAAAATAAGAGACTTAATTTTTGAAAAACAAATTCAGATGGAGAAGGAGTGGCAAGTGGTCCTGTACATCTGGGTGCTGGGCAGATCGCCTAGGTCAAGGACCATCCCTGGGTGGCGCAGGTGGTTTGTGATCAGCTGCTAACCTAAAGGTTGGCGGTTTGAGCCCATCCAACACCTGCATGGAAGAAAGGTCTGACAATCTGCTCCCGTAAAGATTACAGCCAAGAGAACCCGATGGGGCAGTTCTACTCTGTAATACCTGGAGTTGCCATGAGTTGGGGGCTGACTCGATGGCAGCTAACAACAACAACAAAGAACCATATGGGTCATTTCAGCTCCCAAAGCACCAACTCCGTACTAGGCAAATGGAACCCTGAGGAGTCTCAACAACTCATAGGTAGGGAAAGAAAGACCAGGGATCCAGGACAGTCTAGCCCCTGACAAGCTAAAGAGATGGGTCCTAATTTTTGCCAGCTGCTGATCTCAGCCTTGAATGCCCGCAGGACAAACAGCAAGAAGAGGGATTTCCCTCGAAGGCAAGAAGCTGAGGACATCATGCCAGAAGACGAGACTCTTCCTGTAGCCATAAGGTGGCTTAAGTTGCCTCCTTCCAGAAATCTCTTAGTCTTCTTAGAGAAGGATGGGAAGGGAAGATGGAAAAGGTGAGAGACATTTCTTTTTCCCAGGGAGGTAAAAATTTTCCGAGGAGCCTGTTTGAATTATTTTATCAGACTGGGCTGTATCATTAAAAACAAAAAAACAATTATATTCTTCAAGTTGTGCAACAATTCTCACCCTCTTTTTCTGAGTTGTTTAGCATAAACTCATTGCCCCCTAAGCTTCCTATCTTTTTTGGGTTTCTGTTCTCCATTTGATCCCATATAGATAGTTCTTTAAAGAGAACAATGCTCAAGGCAGGCATTCTTTACTAATTCATCTAAACAATTGTTTAGTTTACAGAAGACTTCAGCGGATATTTTTGGTTAAAGGATTAATGATCATCTCAGTTTTATGGGATTCATTCAGCTTCAATGGCTCCAGAAAGACAGATGGGCTGTATCTTATATGTCCCTGCCCCCTCCCCACCACACTTGCTATTCAGCAGGTGGGAGTTCATGAGAATGACCAGATCAGTTATATGAAAAACAAGGAAACTTCGTTTTCCGCATATTCTATGAGTAGCTGACATATTCTGCAGGACCAAAGCATCCCAAGCCAGTCCCTACTGTGAGAAACAAAGTCACAGCAAAGCCACAGTGATTCAGTCTGCAATGCTGAGACAGACAGTACCAGGCCCTCAGCAAGTGCCCGTAGAAGAACAAGGAAGAGGCATGAGGACAGGCACCTGGGGAAGCCTTTTGTCTTGTCTTGGGCTCCTGTTCTCTCTAGATTCAGCCTTGCCTTTAACAACAGGCCTCCATCCACTTTCAGCTGTTAGTGTCTCTGGCAAAAACTCGGAAGAAGATAGCTAAGTTACGGAAAACCGAAATTTGGATCTATAAATGTGACTTTCTCTTGTATTCTTAATACAAATTAGTGAAGGTTCGGCAACATCACCTCCAAGTCCTTTTGAGTTTTTTTTTTTTTTTTTGGTGGTAGTAAATAATAACACATTTGCCATTTTTACATTTTTTACACCCACAATTCAGTGACATTAGTTACATTCATCCTGTTGTTCAATGATCACCATTATTCATTTCCAAAATTTTCCATTACCCTTAGCAGAAGCTCAGTATCCTCTTCTTTTTGCATTTTTCTTTTCATAGAGGAAGAGGGCCCCACATCTGTTAGGCCAACCACTCAGGCGATGCCTGTGGAAACCCTGCTCTGATTCTCCCTTCTCCTTCAGTGTCTCTCCATACCCCACACAGATGTCAACCAGTTCTTTCCCTGGGTCTCTTAGGCATTCACTCATGTACACTGTTTGGGCCAAAGCCTTCTGGAAAAAAAATAAACTCAGGCACTGGAAGGAGATGCCCTTAAACCAGACCAGCCCAGGCTGTAACACAGCTGTTGAGCAGAGAGAAGCAGAAGGCTTTGGTATAAGCTGGTCATATTTACCAAAGGACAACCTCTCCCACAAAAGTCATGAAGCAAAGGTGAGGCCACAGGACACAGAGAAGAAGGAGGGATCAAGGAGGGGTACTGGGGGATGAGACCAACTGGGGTCATGAGCAGGAGCAGCAATAATGGTGTGGGCAGCAATTAGGACAGGTGTCAGGGTGGCAAGGAGCAAACAATTCCTTGGTGAAGTAGATGATGGGGTCACAATGAGTTGAAATCGACTCAACGGCACACAACAACAAAACAGAGCTAAGAAGTGCTGCATTTCCTGATGACAGATTCCATATCTTTCCCTTCTCCTCTGCAGAGAAGTACTGTTACACTCTAGGAAGGTTTGCATTAAAAAAAAAATTTTTTTTGTTAAATTAAAATCATATTTCTTGGCCTCAACCCACCTGGAGCAAAGGAGAATGAAGAATACCAAAGACACAGGGTAATTATGAGCCCAAGAGACAGAAAGGGCCACACAAACCATTAGCCTGAGACCAGAAGAGCTAGATGGTGCCTGGCTGCAACCGATGACTGCCCTGACAGGGAACACAACAGAGAACCCCTGAGGGAGCGGGAGAGCAGTGGGATGCAGACCCCAAATTCTCGTAAAAAGACTGAGACTAGAATGACCCCAGAGGTCATGGTCCCCAGACCTTTTGTTAGCCCAAGACAGGAACCATTCCTAAAGCTAACTCTTCAGACAGGGATTGGACTGGACTATGGGATAGACAATGATACTGGTGGAGAATGAGCTTCTTGGATCAAGTAGACACATGAAACTATGTTGGCATCTCCTGTCTGAAGGGGAGATGAGAGGGTAGAGAGGGTCAGCAGCTGGCCTAAGGGACATGAAAAGAGAAAGTGAAGGGAAGAGTGTGCTGTCTCATAAGGGGGAAAGCAATTAGGACTATATGGCAATGTGTGTATAAATTTTTGTATGAGAGTACGACTTGATTTGTAAACCTTCACTTAAAGCACAATAAAAAAAAAAAATTCTTAAAATCATGTTTATTCATTCACTCACCCCACAGATATTACCAAGGGCCACCATGGGTCAGACACTGTACCAGGGGCTGGACTAACCCTCAGCTATATAGAAGACTCTGTTATCCAGAATGTCTCCTTCCCCTTACTGTTCTCAGTAGTTATGGCTACTGCAAATTTATTGATAAATTCTCCCTTGGCTGTGGGTGGAGGTCATTTTCTCTGAGTTCTCTCCCCTAATCAAGCAGTAGCCTCCACGAGAAGAGAGGGATGTCTTCTAGTTCTGGTGCGTTCTTTCAAGCACTGAACACAGCTCCTGACTGACCTACAGGCTGGTGGGATATGTTAATTCTCCAAGGCTTTCTTCACAGAGAGAATTCATGGCTTGAGGGAATTTACTTATTTGTTTTAATAGTATTAACCTGGAAATTTCCTTAGTCTGGGGAAACCAGTAAACCAGTTGCCATCAAATCAATTCCGACTCATGGCAATCCCATGTGTATTAGAGTAGAACTGTGCTCCACAGTATTTTCAATGGCTGATTTTTCAGAAGTAGACCACCAGGCCTCTCTTCTGAGGTGCTTCTGGGTAGACTCAAACCTCCAACCTTTTGGTTAGCTGTTGTGCATATTAACTGTTTGTGCCACCCAGGAACTCCTAGTCTGGAGAAGGCCTGCTTATTTCCTACTTCTCAGAGTTCTTAGGGAATTCGAGTGAGTGTTTGGTGTGACATTTCCCCTAGGATGGCATTTGTATTTGAGTTCAAGGGTGAGACTACCAGAAATGAAGGAACATACCTAAGGCCTCAGCAAGTCAGAGGATGAACTCATGACTTTTTCCTCTCACCCAGATGCCAGAGCTGGAAGGAAATTCAGGAATTATGAAATCCAGTTTGATTATTTCATTGTTGTGGAAATTGAGGTCCAGAGAGAGGAAAAGACTTACCTAAGGTCTGACTGCTGGTTTAGAGGCAGAGCTAGGGCTAGAATTCTGATCTTTCCAAGGCCAGGTCCCATGTGGTTCACCTACACTGGGTTTCACTATCTCTAGACCTCTGCTTCTCTGTTGAAACATTAACAAGATGAAAACACTATCATCAGGAGCAACACTGATGCCTTTGGTTAGAAAAAGAGTGGAGGGACAGCATGGGCGGGTGCTGCTGAATCAACCTCTAGCTGAGTTGTCTTAGAATCATCCTCAGAACTCATCCAACTAACAACATTACTTTTTATGGAGCCGATGTCTATGAGGGCAAAATCATGCACAAGGCAGTGCTGTGTGCTGGTTTGTGGTTGGATTAGTCTTGTCAAATGTCCACTTCTGAGACATACGCTCCTGTGGGAATGCTCACCATATCCCAGGTGGGAGTGGCCTTTATGAACAAGCTAGGAAAATTCTCGGGTTGCTGATCTGCTTGGAATTTTCCAGTCGTATGTGCCTCTTTTGGAATTGTCCCCACCAAGCAGGCTGTCACTCAGGCCACCAGGCAGATACCCTGAGGCTGACCTGGAATCCTTGCCAGAGTCCACAACAGCCAGGCTTGGTGACCTAGGGTTAGCCACTTGACCTCTCAGAGCTGCAGTGCTCTTCTCTGAGCACTGGGCTTATGATACTTATCATAGGGACATTGAGAAGATCAAGTGAGGCAGTTGAAGGAGAAATGATCTGAAAAGAGTAACTGCCATGAAGTATGTGGGCTGGCAGCATTCTGTGCATTCTGTTTTGCCTGCCATAAGGTGATTTAGCTGTTGGGCACAGGTCAAGGCCTGTCAGCTCCTGCCAAGAGCCATCCTGCAAGTCAAAGGTTTGTTGTCATTACCTAAAACTTAACTACGTGGACGAGGACTGGAATCCGGATCCCTGGGCACTGGGGGAAGTGGGTGAAAGGTTCTGGCCAGGGCTCACTGGCCTCTAGGGCAGGACACAGGGGCAGGCTTTGTGCTCAGTCCCTGGCCAACACTGCCTCTACTGGGAGCTGGTGACTATAGGGAAGAATGTGTACTGGGTAGGAATGATCTCAGGAACCCAGAGAAAAATACATACCAGGTATGGTTCCCCTAAGGAGTTCCTAGGTCGCGCAAATGGTTAAGCACTCAACTACTAGCTGAAAGGTTGGCAGTTGGAACCCACCCAGAGATGCCTTGAAAGACAGGCTTGGCGATCTACTTCTGAAAAATCATAGCCTTGAATACCCTTTGGAGCAGTTCTATGCTGACACACATAGGGTCACTATGAGTAGGAATCAACTTGATAGCAACCAGGAGTCACAAAAACATGGTTCACCTGTGTGGCTTGATAAGCTTTGAAAATGCCCGTTTAGAGATGTGATTATTCCCCAAGAGTATGGCCCTTGAACACCCTTTTAACTCAGTACCGAAGTCACTCCTGAGGTTCACCCTTCAGCTAAAGATTAGACAGGCCCATAAAACAAAATGAGACTAAATGGGCACATTAGCCCAGGCGCAAGGACTAGAAGGCAAGAGGGGACAGGAAAGCTGATAATGGGGAACCCAAGGCCAAGAAGTGGAGAATGTGGACACGTTGTGGGGTTGGCAACCAACATCACAAAACAATATGTGTACAAATGGCTTAATGAGAAACTAATTTGCTCTGTAAGCCTCCATCTAAAGCACAATGGAAAAAAAAAAGAGAGAGAGAGAAATGTGATTCTTGACTTTCATTAAAGCTTAAATATCCTTGGATGCAGTAACCCCAGACGTTGGTATGAGTCACGAACATTTCACTGATGAACTCACTAGCAGTGAAGTATTTGTGACTAGAGAGTTCATCCACCAAGAGCGCGATGGGGGTGCAGGGAAGAGGGGAGGAAGGGGGAGGAGGGATGTGCTATCAAGAATAGGATTGTACAGTTACAAAGGTTAGTAAGTTTCTGGTTTCAAATAAAGTTTGGAAGTTGCCTGTATCTTGAAAATGACCAAGCTTTCCTTTCTCCTTTGGCTCCAACAATTTTGAGCTAACTGAATTTATTTTGATATTTGTTCTAGGGTAAAAATATCACAAAGTTTAGTAAAGCAAAAGGGTTTTATTCAGTATGTAGTCAAAGAGGCAAATGTGGGAAAACGGACAAGCATGCTGCTAGAACCATGTTTGCCTGAGTCAAAGGAACGTTATAGAATCATCAGTATTTATTAACATTACAAATGGGCAAAATCATTGACAGCATCACTTTTTTCACAGATTGGCTAAAAACTACTAAATCATCGTGATTCTACATTTTGAATCGTCTTTCTTAACAATCATTGGTACAGATTTCAGTAAGGATAGTCAGGAGGGTCTTCAGTGGTCCAACAAATCTTACTATTCACTAAATACTAATAGAAAAAGATAAGAGTGGAGACTCTGTGGGTCTTTAGTGCTGTTTATGATTTCTTTATGTGAACAGTTCCCTGGAAGATGTTTTCCGAGATTGTCCTAGCTGTTATCTTTATACCTCAGGGCCCAGTTGATGTGTCCTTGTGAGTTCTTGTGAGTCACTGTGAGTCCACCTCCAGCTGGGTTACATTCTTCATGCTCAAGGACAGGGAATAATGTCTCCAATATTATCTCCTAAATCATATTTTGCTATGTATCAACTAACAAGGTAATTTCGAAGTAATTTTTTATTCTTTTCACAGCAGCACCAAATTCACTTCTTTTTTCTAAATGATTTAGTGCACGCTTGATATTTTTGGAAGTATGATAACATATTGATTCATGTCATCACATATTCTGAAATAATCCCCAAGTCTTTCTCTCCTCGATCACTTGCCAGGTCTTTGTCATTTTTCTTGTTGTGTTACCTGGAAGGATTCTTCATAAATAATAAATGTCATGGATTGAATTGTGTCCTCCAAAATATGTGTCAACTTGGCTGGTCCATGATTCCTAGTATTGTTTGATTGTCCACTATTTAAATCCTGCTTCTATGGTGTTAATGAGATAGGATTAGAAGCAGTTATGTTAATGAGGCAGGTATCAATCTATAAGATTAGGTTGTGTCTTAAGTCAATCTCTTTTGAGCTATAAAAGAGAGAAGCAAGCAGAGAGACAGGGGGACCTCATACTACCAAGAAAGTAGTGCCAGGAGCAAAGTATATCCTTTGGACCCATGGTCCCTACGCTGAGAAGCTCCTAGTCCAGGTGAAGATTGATGACGAAGACCTTCCTCCAGGCGACAGAGAGAGAAAGCCTTCCCCTGGAGCTAATGCCCTGAATTTGGACTTCTAACCTTCTAGACTGTGAGAGAATAAATTTCTCTTTGTTAAAGCCATCTACTTGGGGCATTTCTGTTATAGCAGCACTAGATAACTAAGACAATACCTAGTAATGATGATGTCTTAATTAGTCAACTTCTTAATTCATTTTTCCTGAACAAGTTTTAGATCTCAGTCTCCTTGATCTACCCTGACTGTTAAATTGCACCAGAGAAAGAACCAGTCTTCTTCCTAGCCCAGCCCTTGGCTAACAGCCAGAATCCATCCACATGCTATCCTTTCTCTAGGTCTTGGTTCCTTCACGTATAAAATGAGAGGTGGGTTGTGAAGCAATGGACACCAACTCAGATGCCTACGGGGGTCAAGGAGCAAAGTGAACAAGGCTGGTAGGGATGTGGGGAGACTGTGCCTGTCTAGAGGGGCATGGTTACTCGGTTCTAGATGTCGATGCCTCTCAAGAAAAAGGGCCCAATTCTACCAGAACTTCTCTCGCTCTCTATATCCAAAAAAGTTCAGAAATGAAGACTTTAATGTAAAAATCATATAATTTTTAAACGTTGGTGTGGTGCAGTGAATTACTATTATAATACTCTGCTAGCCATGGTCTTGTGACTCCCACAAAATGATTAGATGAGATTATGCAACTAAGGTACTTACAACCCACCAAGAGAATTGGACAGCCTGCTAATGCAAATAAGGTGCATGGAACCCTTGCAGGAATGGGACTATGCAAATAAGGTACATGGAACCCTTGTAGGGGTTGGTCAGTTTTGTCATCCTGCTAGGCTTAAAGACAGCCAATCCCAGATGTTGGAAGGGGACCTCATTATCATCAAGATGAAGAGCCAAGAGCAGAGTACATCTTCTGGACCTAGTGTCCCTGCACTGAGAACCTCCTAGACTCAGGAGACAGAGAGAAAGAGCTGTAACACTGAAGATGGCAGGAGACGGCAGGGCATGGGTTCAGCAGGCTAGGCCTATAGAGCGGGAGAGCTAAGCGCCTTCAAGTATAAGGCTTTCTGAAGTAGTGGAGTGCTTCTGGGCACTTACTGCCTGAGCTAAAGAGCTTTGTAACATTTGCCTGAACAGGGCAGAGGCCAGGGCCAAGTGGGGGCCAAGGCTGAGAGCGAGGGCCAAGGCCAGGCGTGAGCAGGGCCCAGAGGCAGAGGTCTGCCTACAGGCATGGCTGAAGAAGAAGCTGTCCTGATCGAAGAACTGTATCCTGAGTTGTTCCTGTTACTTAGAAGATGATCTTTATCCTGATCCTGAGTGGTAACCTGTTACTCTCCTAATAAACCCCATAATCATGAGTATGGTCTGTGAGTTCTGTGTGGCGATTGCAACAAATTTTCAAAGCCAGCAGAGAAGTAGAGATTGTTCTGGGAGGGACAGCCATTGTCAGAATTGGCAAGAAATTTGGAGAGTGGAGGTGTATCTGACCTCCCCCTCATAGGAATCAGCTTGGGGCTGATCCTGATAGTGATTCTCTCTTCTCCCCCTCTGACCTTGCACCATTTTTACAGTTGGCAACTGTGTTGGTCATCTAGTGCTGCTATAACAGAAATACCACAAGTGGATGGTTTTAACAAAGAGAAGTTTATTCCCTCACAGTCTAGGAGGCTAGAAGTCTGAATTCAGGGTGCCAATTTCAGGAGAAGGCTTTCTCTTTCTGTAGGCTCTGGAGGAAGGCCCTTGTCATCAGTCTTCCCTTGGTCTGGGAGAACCTCAGCACAGGCACCTCAGGTCCAAAGGATGTGTGCTGCTTCCGGCACTGCTTTCTTGGTGGTATGGGGTTCCCATGTCTCTCTGCTCGCTTCTCTCCTTTGTATCTCAAAAGAGATTGGCTTAAGACACTACCTAATCTTGTAGAACTCATCAATTTCACTGCTGCTAATCCATTTTATTACATCATAATGATAGGATTTACAACATATAGGATAATCAGATAAAATTGTGGACAATCACATAAAATGACAGACAATCACACAATACAGAGAACCATGGCCCAGTTGACAGATATTCTGGGGGGACACAATTCAATCCATGACAGCAACTAATTTAGATTTTTAGAAAAATGTTACAGGCCAAGCACAGCTCAAACTGAGAGTTAAGAGTTTGTCATCTCTGAATGGGATGATGCAAAAGGCCCTATCAGTAGACAGGCTGTGGTTGTTCTATAATATTAACTCAGCGTAAGAAGGGAGATTCCAATTCCCTTCCTAGACTTAAAACTAAAGGGTCAGAAGTTACTGGGCTTGGGGAAGAAGCTGAGGACTCCATCCCTGGACGATCACCAGAGTTCCCCTAGGGGTTTTTAAAAAAAGAAAATACAGGTTATGAAGTCCCACTTCAGATCTACTGAGTAAGAATCTCCAGGCATCTGTGTTTTTAAAAGGCTTCCCAGAGGACTGTGATACAAGTGTTTTTTGGCCTGTACCTTGAGAAAGACTGCTGTGAATGCTCATACTCTAAACACTTACTGCTAATGCAAGGGATGGTTTGATGGACACTTAACAACCATCCATGGATCCATTCATTTACTCATCCGTTTGTCTGTTCATCATTCACATATCCATCCATCCATCTGCCATCCAGAAAATATTTGTTAAGCACCTACTGTGTGTGCCAGGCATAGTTGAAGCTACCATGGTGGCAGCAGCCAAGGGTAGGTTCAGGACTAGCCGTTCCCAGTGGTCGAGGGGCATGTTTAGATGACCATTGACCAACGGGCTCTGAACCCTGGCTTTTGTGAACTTTGATATGGACCAGACAGACTATGGATATAATTTTGGATCAAGGGAGGCCCAAGATATTTAGATTCTGGCCTTTGGCTCAACTCCAGAAAGAGATGCATGCCCGGGGAGCAAGATATACCAATTAATGGTCCCTCCCAGGAAGGTGGAAACTCTGGTGGCATAGTGGTTAAGAGCTACGACTGCTAACCAAATCCACCAAGTGCTTCTTGGAAACTCTGTGGAGCAGTTCTACTCTGTCCTATAGGGTTGCTATGAGTCAGAATCGACTCGGCGGCAGTGGGTTTTGTTTGGGTCCAGGAAGGTGAGCTTACAAGTCACAGTACCACTTCTGTGGCATTCTTGACAAAAATGTATAATCTCAATCTAATCACAAGAAACACCAGGTAAACCCAAACTGAGGGATATTTTATAAAATATCAAGGTCATGAAAGACAAGGGAGATCAAGGAACCATGATAACATGGGATTCTGGATTGATCCAGGGCTAGAAAAAGGACATCACTGAAAAAATCGTGAGATTTGCCTGAGATCTATAGCTTAGTTAGTAGTTCTGTGTCAATGTCAATTTCCTGCTTTTGATAATAGCAGTGTTTGTGTTATGTAAAAATCTTAATATTAACCCTGATCAAAGGGTATACAGAAACCCTGTGCAATTTTTGCAACTTTTCCATAAGCCTAAAATTATTTCAAAATAAAAGGTTTTCCCACCTTCCTCCCACTAGGATGCCTATGATCAGTAAAAGGAAAAATAACAAGTATTGACAAGGAGGTGGAGAAATTGAAGCTCCCATAATTATTGGTGCGAACGTAAAATGGTATAGCTGTTGTGGAAAACAGTTTAGTATTTCCTTAAAATTTTTTAATCTTTAAAAAGTAAAAATTAAAGATAGAATTACCATGCGACCCAACAATTCCACTCCTAAATATATGCCCAAAAGAACTGAAAACAGAAACTCAAACAAATGCTTGTATACCAACGCTTACAGTAGTAGCATTATTCACAATAGCCAAAGGTGGAAAACACCCAAGTGTCCATCAACATATGAATGGATCAACAAAATTTGGTATATTCATAAAATAGATATTATTCAATTATAAAGAGAAATGAAGTTCTGATAAGTGCTACGACATGGGTGGACCTTGAAAACATTATGCTGAGTGAAATAAGTCAGACACAAAAGGACAGATACTGTGTGGGCCCACTTACCTGAAGTACTTACAATAGGTAAATACATTAACGCAAGAGTTTACTAGTGGTTATTTGGGGGAGAAGAGAGTGGGGAGTTATTGCTGAAGGGGTACTGAGTTTCTGTCAGGCAATGAAAAACTTTTGGAAATGGATAATGGTGATAGACACACAACATAGTGAGTATAATTAAAGTCACTGAATCGAACGCTTAAAAATGGTTAAAATGGAGTTCTTTTATATATTTTACTGCAATAAAATATTTTTTTTAAAGTTTTTTTTTTAAATGCCCTTATGTATTTGCTAGGTCAGAGATCGAGTCACATATGGACACCCCACAGCACCTCTTCCCATCACAGTCACAGCAAGCTACTGATTAAACAAACAAACAAACCCATTGCTGTTGAGTCAATTCCAACTCATAGCGACCCTCTGAGACAGAGCAGAACTGCCCCATGAGGTTTCCAAGGAGCGACTGGTAGATTTGAACTGCTGACCTTTTGGTTAGCAGCTGTAGCTCTTAACCACTGTACCACCAGGGCTCCAGCTACTCATTGCACCACACTTAATTCATTTTTTTTAATTATATGAACAGTACTATACTCTTTACTGGCCTAATCCTAGAAGAAACTAAAATATGATCCTGCATTAAAAGTTTTTATCTACCAGCAACAAAGAAAACTCTGATGGAGAGCAGAATGAAAAGCTTGAAAACAGAAATAAAAGCGACTACTGTCTTTAAAAGTCATCATAAAGAAGAGTAATAGCTTCAGCATTTTAGTGCCTTTGAAAAACCACAATACTTGGAAAGAAGGGAAGTGAGAAGAAATGAATCTCATCTGAGTCATTGAATCAGCTTGGTTTCCCCAAATTTTTTTTGCATAACTGACAGCTGCTTCCTGATGTTCTAGCCAAATAATTACCCATTCCCCTAGTACATTTGTCACCTGCATCAAACAAGAAGTACCTTTGTTAGAATTAGTTGATCATAGGTAGGATGGAGGGTAAGGGAAGGGAAGAGCCAGGGAAGGAGAGAAATGTGTGGGGGCAGGGAACTGGAAGGACCTTGGCTGGGAGCCGGTGGTACTTAATTTCTATTAGGACCAGATGTCATGTCTGTTGGCCCATTCAGAGTCACTTGATGGTGCCCCAAATTCCTCCTCCAGGAGCTCTGCATAAAGGAGGGATGGATGGAGGGGCTGGGATGGCAGGGCCTTTACCCTCTACATAAGCTGGTCAAGGGTCTCTTTGAGGGAAACAAACTTTTGCAACTTTGGTTGCAGACTTATTTGAGTGGGGCAAGTTGGAGCACTTGCTGTTTGTTCTCCCTTTCTTTTTCTCTATATAAGCCCCTTCCTATCAGGCAGTTTTGCAATTGCCAACGGTCAGCCCCTCGGGTCCCCAGTCCAGGCCTCGGTCCTCGAGTGGAGTTCAGAGTTCAGAGTTCCTGTCCTGTGGAGGCTTGGGGGATTTTGCAGAGATAGATAGAGTAGCAGAGAGTAGCTTGCCTCAGTTCCTGATCACAAAGCCCTGTCTTGTCCTCCTGCCTCTTAAGCCTTTAGCTTTTGAAAATCCGTGGCCATGGGCAGAGGTTGGTCAGCCTAATCTCTTGGATGAGAAGAGAGCCCTACTCCAGCGCTTGCCTTAAACAATGAGCCTCTCTCTTGTTCCCTCTACTATTGCACATGGAATATTTTAGTCCCCTTTGCCCCTGACTTCCATGCCTACCTCCAAACCTGGAGCCCAGGGGTTACTGCTTCGGCCCTGCTCACCACTTTGTGCTTGTTTCTTGTCCACAAAGATGTCTGGGGAGTCTTAGTTATCCTTTTTCATATTGTATCTGTGAACATTAAGTGATCAAAAAGTGAATGCATGGTACCATTTGGACAGGAAGTTCCTACAGTCTCTAAGAGCCAAATGAGTGTTTGTCTTGGTCATCTAGTGCTGCTATAACAGAAATACTACAAGTGGGTGGCTTTAACAAACAGATGTTTATTCTCTCACAGTCTACATACCTATACCTGTTCCCATCGAGTCGATTCTGACTCACAGTGACCATATAGGACAGAGTAGAACTGCCCCATAGGGTTTCCAAGGAGCCGCTAGCGGATTTGAACTGTCAATCTTTTGGTTAGCAGCCGAGCTCGTAACCACTATACCACCAGGTCTGCTGTCACAGTCTAGTAGGCTAGAAGTACAAATTCAGGGTGCCAGCTCCAGGGGAAGGCTTTTTCTTCCTGGAGAAATGTCCTTGTCATCAATCTTCCCCTGGTCCAGGAGCTTCTCAGTGCAGGGACCCTGAGTCCAAAAGACACACTGCTCCTGGCACTATTTTCTTGGTGGTATGCGGTCCCCCATCTCTCTGTTTGCTTCTCTCTTCTATATCTCAAAAGAGATTGACTCAAGATACAACCTAATCTTGTAGATTGAGTCCTGCCTCATTAACATAACTATCTCTAATCCTGCCTCCTTAGCATCATAGAGGTAGGATTTACTACACATAGGAAAATCATATCAGATGACAAAATGATGGACAATCACACGATACTGGGAATCATAGTCTAGCCAAGTTGATATACATTTTTAGGGGGACACAATTCAATCTATAATGGTGGTCCTGCTGGAAGAGGAGAGAGGAGGAAGAAACGCCCAAGGCAGACCTGGCAGGCTTTGAGGAGGAGGTAAGACTTGACTTGGACAAATAGTCTCAGGATAGGTGGAGGGAAGCAGAGAGGGCCTTCCAGGCCAGAGACACAATGGCAGGGGCACAGCGTGGGGTCTTCATGCCTCAGTATGTCTGGCCAGAGCTGAGATCCCTGTTACACATTCTCATACAGACCAGAACATCTCCTTCAAGGCACTGATCAGGATAGCAACTAATTACATGTGTGATTATTTGCTTAATGTGGATCTCTACCCTATATTGTCAGATCCATGAAGGCAGGGGTTACATAGGTCCACAGTTGGATTCCTAGCACATTTTTTGGTGCCTGGAGCAGAGTAGATGAAAAAAAATGAATACGTAAGACTGGATAGATCGATGTAGGGTAGGGCATGATCTGCCTATTGGGGGCTTGAAATCTTTCAGGAGATATTAATAAAGCAATTGTGTTATGGGTCCCAGTGTTGAGGCCATTGTTTGGCCTTGGACTTCTCCTGGGCTGACTAGGTTACTCTAAAGACTGTCTCTGAGTGATAAGCTCCTAGAAAAGAAGGCACGGGGTCCAGCCATGTGAGGCCAACCCATCTGCAGGCCGCAAGGAAATGAAGAAAAAGAAACACAATTTTTTTTTCATTATTGTTTGTTTAATGGGCCTGTCTAATCTTTGGCTGAAAGGTGAACCTCAGGAGTGACTTCAGTACTGAGTTAAAAGGGTGACCAGGGGCCATACTCTCGGGGTTTCTCCAGTCTCTGTTAGACCAGTAAATCTGGTCTTTTTTGTGAGTTAGAATTTTGTCCTACATTTTTCTCCAGCTCTGTCTGGGACCTTCTTTTGTGATCCTGTTAGAGTAACCGGTGGTGGTAGCTGAGCACCATCTAGTTGTGCTGGATTCAGTCTGGTGGAGGCTCTGGTAGTTGTGGTCCATTAGTCTTTTGCACTAATCTTTCCCTTGTGTCTTTGGTTTTCTTCATTTTTCCTTACTCCAGACAGGGTGGGACCAGTAGATGTATCTTAGATGGCTGCTCACAAGCTTCTAAGACCCTAGAGGCTACTCACCAAAGTAGGATGTAAAATATTTTCTTTATAAACTATGTTATGCCATTTGAGTTAGATGCCCCCCAGACCGTGGTCCCTAGTCCCCAGCCCAGTAATTCAATCCCTGTGGGAGTTCGGATTATCTATGAAGCTTCTGTGACTTTGTCTTGGTCAAGTTGTGCTGGCTTCCCCAGTATTGGAAAAAGAAATTTTTTATGTAGAGAGAAAGAATTCTCAGAAGTTGGCTTTTTTTTTATTATTATTTTAAAAAATATTTTTATTTATTTTTTAATGACACTCTTTCAAATGAGCCTAGCTCACCTTAGCTGGGGCTGGGGCAGTACTTTTATGCATAAACTGAAAAACATGCATAGGGCAGAACAGCTCTGAAAGAAGAGCCATAGGTCATACATGAATACCTGTCCCTTACACTCTGGGAAAGCATGTGAAATGAGGGGAGGAATGCTGAGGACAAAGAGACTTACATAAGGCTATGTAGCAATAGGGGCTGACTGACAACCCCTGCAGGTTGGATGTCTCATGCGCAAAGGGTTTCAGACCCGGCCAAGAATCCAATGAAAGGAATGTGCTTACTGCCTCTGCTCAGTTCATCTGGGGTCATATGTCTCCTCCTAAGGCAGATGTTGCCAAGGGGCTGGGGGATTGGTACTCTCCTTGGCCATCCCTGTGTCATGGATCCACCCGGTAGTCAGGAAGAGGGATTAGACCCACCCAAACAACAGGAACATCACAGAAGAGGGGCATTGTTACCAGAAGAAGGGGGACTAGATGTCCACACAGGAGGACCCATCCTATGTATGCACCTAACAACAAGAAGTAAGTGAAACGATAACTGATAGAACTAAAGGAGAAATAGACAAATCCACAATTAGTTGGAAACCTCACTGCTTTGTTTTATTTTTTCTGCAGTACTGGAAAACTGTAATATAATTATTCTCTCTCACCTCCTAGAAAAATTGGAAGATTAATACCTCCTTGCCCTCCAGGAAGGGAAATTAATACTTTGCATTGCTAATTATATCGACTTAGAATTTAATGGGCCATGGTAAGTGGTTATGAAAGAAAAAGAGGAAGAAGAGAGGAAAGAGAGTAAGCAGAGTGGAAAGAGAGATTCCGCCCAGAGTTAAACAGGTCAAAAGTGGAAGTAAAGAGACCCTGGGTGGTAGAAACCATTAAGCTCTCAACTGCTAACCAAAATATTGGTGTTTCAAACCCACCGAAGAGGCACCTTGGAAGACAAATCTGGTGATCTGCTTCTTAAAGGTCATAGGCTTGAAGACTCTATGGAGCAGTTCTACTAGGCACACATGGAGTCACCATAAGTTGTTTCTAGCACATTGCCGGACACATAGTAAGTATCAGAAATTCTAGTTGGATAATTAAGTGATTTCCAAGGAAAAGTAGTAGCCACAAGCCAAGGATGGGCTTGCTTCCTCTTCCATGTCCTTATCATAGGGAAAAGCCAAACTGGCCTGATGTTCTACCTCCCTCCATTCATATTTCTATAGTGTGGTCCAGGGGGAAAATGTTTGTAAGCTATACTTATTTGGCAAAATATTTAGACGCGCCTTTTAATCTTCGGCGTTCTATAACCGGTAAATCCCCTAAGTCAAGACTAGAATGGCCCCTGGTTGCCTTTAGTCTTTTCTGGAACAAGGCAGGATATGTAGCAACAACAACAAAAGCTTCCACCAGCCAATGTCTCAGACGATCTTGTAAGAGAGAGAGTGAAAAGTCCCTACATTGTTTTTCACATTTTTTGGGAAACTGATATGTGAAGTCAATCCTTGGAACTAAAGATTGCAGGAAATGCAACACAATCCTGATCCAAATACCAACAGCATTCTTTAAACAGATGGGAAAACTAATCATTAACTTTATATTGAAAGGGAAGAGGCCCTGGATAAGTAAAGCACTATTGAAAAAGTAGAAAAAAGTAGGAGAACCTGTACTACCTGACCTCAGAAACTACTATACAGCTACGGTAGTCAAAACACCTGGTACTGGTACAAGGACAGATACCTTGACCAATGGAACAGAATTGAAGACCCAGATGTAAATCCATTCACCTATGGTCACCTGATCTTCAACAAGGGCCCAAAATCCGTCAAATGGGGAAAAGAGTCTTTTTAACAAATGTTCCTGGCAAAACTGGATGTCCATCTGCAAAAAAATGAAACAGGACCCATACCTCACATCATACACAAAAACTAATTCAAAATGTATCAAAGATCTAAATATAAAACCAAAAACTATAAAGATCATAGAAGAAAAAAATAGGGTCAACGCTAGAGGCCCTAATACACGGCATCAACAGGATACAGACCATAACTAACAATGCACAGACTCCAGAAGATAAGCTAGATAACTGGGATCTTCTAAAAATTAAACATTTAATGCTCATCAAAAGACTTCACCAAAAGAATAAAAAGAGAACCTACAGACTGGAAAAAAATTGGGGGCTATGACAAATCCGACAAACATCTAATCTCTAAAATCTACATGAAAATCCAGCACCTCTACAACAAAAAGACAAATAATCCATTTTAAAAATGGGCAAAGGATATGAACAGACACTACCAAAGAAGACATTCGAGCAGCTAACAGACACATGAGGAAATGCTCGTGATCACTAGCCGTTGGAGATACGCAAATCAAAACCACAGCGAGATACCATCTCACCCTGGCGATACTGGCACAAATCAAAAAACAAAGAAAATAACAAATGTTGGAGAGGCTGCAGGGAGATTGGAACTCTTATGCACTGCTGGTGGGAATGCAAAATGTTACATCCATTTTGGAAAATGATATGACATTTCCTTAGAAAGCTAGAAATTGAAATACCATATGATTTAGCAATCCCACTCCTAGGAATATATCCTAGAGAAATAAGAGCCATCACACAAATAGACATATGCACACCCATGTTCATTGCAGCGTTGTTCACAACAGCAAAAAGATGGAAACAACCCAGGTGCCCATCAACAGATGAATGGATAAACAAACTATGGTACATACACATAATGGAATACTACACAACAATAAAGAAAAATGATGAATCTGCAAAGCATCTCACAACATGGATGAATCTGGAGGGCATTATGCTGAGTGAAATAAGTTAATCACAAAAGGACAAATATTGTATGAGATCACTACTATAAAAACTGATGAAAAGGTTTACACACAAAGAGAAACAATCTTTGATGATTACAAGGGAGGGGAAGGATGGGGATGGAAAAACACTAAATAGACAATAGATAAGTGATAACTTTGGTGAAGGGTAAGACAGTACACAACATTGGGGAAGCCAGTACAACTTGACCAAGGCAAAGTCATAGAAGCTTCATAGATAATCCAAATTCACCAAGGGACCAAATTACTGGACCGAGGGCTGTGGAGACCATGGTCTCTGGAAACATCTAGCTCAATTGGCATAACATAGTTTATAAAGAAAATGTTCTACATCCAACTTTGAAGAGTAATGTCTGGGGTCTTAAAAGCTTATAAGCGGCCATCTAAGATACTCCACTGGTGTCACCCCGTCTGGAGCAAGAGAGAATGAAGAAAACTAAAGACACAAGCGAAAGATTAGTCCAAATGACTAATGGACCACAACTACCACAGCCTCTACAAGACTGAGTCCAGTACAACTAGATGGTGCCTGGCTACCACCACTGACTCATCTGACAGGGATCGCAATAGAGGGTCCCAGACAAAGCTGGTGAAAAATGTAGAGCAAAATTCTAACTTACAAAAAAAAAAAAAGACCAGACTTATTGGCCAAGTGACTGGAGAAATCCTGAGAGTATTGCCCCCAGGCACCCTTTTAACTCAGTAAAGAAGTCACTCCTAAGGTTCACTCTTCAGCCAAAGATTAGACAGGCCCATAAAAAAAAAAAAAAAAAACAAGACTAAATGGGCACACCAGCCCAGGGGCAAGGATGAGAAGGCAGGAGAGGAAAGGAAAGCTGGTAATAGGAACCAAGTTAAAGAAGGGGATAGTGTTGACATTGGGTTGGCAACCAATGTCACAAAACAATATGTGTACCAAATATTTAATGGGAAGCTAGTTTGTTCTGTAAACCTTCTAAAGTACAATAAAAAATGAAGAGATACAACTTCCCCACCTTGAAAATAAATAAATAACAATAATTCCTGGGGGGAGAATGTTGTGGGGAGAGGCAGAGGACACGTTGTCCTGGTGGTAGCAGAGCCAAAACTTGGCCCTCTGACCCCTAGACCTGGGCACTTGCCCACAGATCCCTGCCTACCTCCTGGCTCCCTTCTCTTCAGGCTCTGTGACCTTGGGATCTCTGCTACTCAGTTTCTACATCTGTCAAGTGGAGATGACAGCACCTAGTTGTGGGGAGATAAAGTGAGGTTGTGCCACTGAAATCTATGCATGCTGTACAAAATGTGGAAGGCCTTGTCACCGGACTTATAGAAAAATTAGAAGTGGAGTTGACCTGCTTAGAATGGGGCCATAGGTTTCCAGGTCAGGAGATGGCTCAGTGTTCCCTGCACTGAGTTGCTCTTCGAATCTAGAGTGTCTGAGTCCAGTGCTATTCTTTTGTCAGTGGCAGCACCCTGTTTGGTTTCTGTAAGGAGGGCATCAACTGTCCACCATCTCCATTCACCAAACCTACTGACTGAGATTCTACCCGGAGAGAATTCTGGCGGCCAAGCTGTTTTGGTCTTTCCCAGGTTCTCAAAAATGCAAATGTTGTTAGAAGACAGGTGTGAACAACTGCATCCAGTGGCCCCCCGACCTTAGTTGGGGGTAGCAGTCATCTGGGGGTCTTGTAAGCTGGCAGATCTGGGGCCCGAAAAGCAGGTTTTACCTTTTGGTGCAAATGTTTAAATGTTCAGCTGCCAACCAAAAGGCTGGTGGTTCAAACCCACCTAATGGCTCAACAGGAGAAAGACCTGGTGATCTGTTTCTATGTAGATTACAGCCCAGAAAACCCTATGAAGCAGTTCTACTCTGTAACACCTGGGGTCACTATGAGTTGGATTCAATTCGATGGCACTCAACAAAACAACCACCTCAGACTCAGATTTTGTCAGTGGTTGTATATACAGTGAAGCCTGCGAGAGCCAGAGCTTGACGGGACTGCCTTGTATTTCTGGATCTTGCAAGTTTTTCACCTTTGACAGGGTGCGGTTTTACCACTTTTCTATCACTCGTTTTAGTGGAAAATATTTGAGTTTTCTTTCTCTGACAGGTTCCTACCTTACATAGGTTCCAGCTCTTGCAGGTTTTACTGTTTAACAAGTTGATCGATTTGGTAGGAAGAGATAGACCCCAAAGCCAGGCCGCAGATACTGGGGAGGAACATTGTCTCAGGACTGAGAAAGGGACTCTGAGGAGGGAGAATGGGATGTCAGCAGAGGTGCACTTAGTTAGGGTGCAGAGGCTTGTCTCCTGAGGGAGCTGGGGCTAATGGAGTTGTTGCTGTTGTTGTTGGGTGCCATTGAGTCGGTTCCGACTCACAGTGACCCTATGTACAACAGAACAAAACCCTGCCTTGTCCTGTGTTATCCTCACAACCGTTGTTGTGCTTGAGCCCATTGTTGCAGCCACTGTATCAACCCACCTCATTGATGGTCTTCTTTTTTGCTGGCCCTCTACTTTACCAAGTATGATGTCCTCCTCCAGGTACTTGTCCCTCCTATTAATGTGTCCATTATCCTTGCATCTAAGGAACATTCTAGTTGTACTTCTTCCAAGACAGATTTGTTTGTTCTTTCGGTAGTCCATGGTATATTCAATATTCATTGCCAACACCATAATTCAAAAGCATCAATTCTTCTTTCGTCTTCCTTATTTATCATCCAGCTTTAGCACGTATATGAGGTGATTGAAAACACCATGGCTTGGGTCAGGTGCACCTTAGTCTTCAAGATGACATCTTTGCCTAACGTAGTAAAAAAAAAAAAAAAAAGGTAATAGCTTCCTCAAAATCAAGCCAGAGCTTCATCCTGTCCCAGCTGAGGCCTTGTGGGAGTGAAGGGGATGGGCTCAGGTAAAGAGCACTCAGAAGGCCAAACCTGGAGGTCATAGGTATGCAAGTCACCTCAAACAGCTAGACAAACAGAAATGAAAGAGCTCAGCCGGTGTCCTCAGCACTCAGCACCTTGTCTGCCAGGCAGGAGTGGCCTGGAGTAATACTCTTTCGTTTTCCTTGAAAGGAGTGGTAAAGGGAAGATGGGCCCCTTTCCTGGAAGATGAAAGACAAATAAGTATAATAAACCTTCCCCTCCAGCACTGTTTTGCTCAAACTGGCTGAAGGCTTGTAAGGGTAATTCTCTGGAAGCACATTTTGCAGCTACAGAAAGTCCCTGTGACAATGCCTTCCCGATCCTTTGGCCTAAATTTTCTGCTCTGTCTAGCTTCATGAGATTCTAAAGGAAATGTTCACATATTTGGGAGATAGTTTTCTCTGCTGCCAGCCTGATAATACTTGCTGCTTCCACACTCTCTGAGGAGGTGTGAGCTTGAAGAGGCTGTGGGCCCTGGTCTAGAATCCCCAGGCCTAGGAAAGAGCAGAGACTTAGCACTGAGTCCACTAACATTGGCCACAGGCTTGTTGCAACCTCGGTTCTCTTTATTTAAAAAGTGACTGAGAAGGAGAGTGAAGATTTGAAACTTTTTTTCCTTGACCTTGGAAATCTTTCTTCAAAGGAAAGTTTACAGAGTAAGCCAAATAGGTGAGGATACCCTGGGAGCTGCTGCCATGTTTAAAATGAAAACTGGGGCTCTCTTCCCTTCATTCCTTCCCCATCCCAAGCGGAAACCCCAGGGATCCTTTGGACCCTATCTAAAAACCCACAAATAGGACTCAACCATCCCATTTCTAGGTATTTACCTGAGAGAAATGAAAGCATTTATTCACACGAAGACTTGTACACAAAAGTTCATCGCAGGTATAGTAGTACAAAGCTGAAAGCAACCCAAATATCCATCCATCAACAGGTGAATGGAAAAGCAAATTGTGGTGTATGTGTACAATGGAATACTACTAAACCACAAAATGAACTATTGATCCATGCGACAACATGAATGAATCTCAGAATCATTATGCTGAGTCAAAGAAGTCAGATAAAAGAAGTATATACTCTATAATTGCATCTATATATAATTCCAGAAAATAAAAACAACCTATACTGACAAAAAGCAGATCAGTAGCTGCCTGGGGATGGGGGTGGGGAGGGAAGGGAAAGAGGGATGATGTTATGGATTGAATTGTGTTCCCCCAAAATATGTGTTGTAAATCCTAACCTCCATGCCTGTGGTTATAATACCATTTGGGAATGGTTGTCTTTGTTGTGTTAATGAGACAGGATTAGTGTAGGGTGTGTCTTAAATCAACCTCTTTTGAGATATATAAGAGGTTATAAAACAAACAAGCCAGAGGAGATGAGATGGGAGAAGAGAGATGCCAAGCCACATAAAGACCACCCAGGAATAGAAGCTTAAAGAGACAAGGACTTTCCTCCAGAGCTGACAGAGACAGAAAGGCCTCCCCTTGAGCCAGCACCCCAAATTTGGTCTTCTAGCCTCCTAAGCTGTGAGAAAATAAATTTCTTTTTGTTAAAGCCATCCACATGTGGTATTTCTATTATAGCAGCACTAGCTGACTAAGACAGACGACAAAGGGGCATGAAGAACTTTTGAGGGTGATGGAAATATTCCATATCTTGACTGAGGTGATGGTTTTCATAGGTGTATACACGTCACAACTCATCAAAGTATATACTTCAAACATTGGCAGTTTATCGTATGTTAATTACATCCGCAGAAAGCTGTAAATAAAAATAAAATAAAAAAAAAAACACCAGATTGTTTTATTTCTAAGAATCAGCTTAAAAACCACAAAAATTCTTACCACAATATCTCACCAAAGGTAGTCCTGGGACTTCGTGCTCTCCAGAGACCTGTAACTCATGTTGAGCCCAGCCCCTGCCTAGCTAGTGTTCAAAGACCCGCTGGTGAGAGGATCTAGATGCTTCCAGGAATGGTAGAGGAGAAACCGTCTTTCCCCTTTTGTTGGCAAATAACATCAGAATCCACAGTTATCTATTTCCATGTGACTGTAAAACAAGAGGTCCCAAACTCTAAATTTTGCTATGTCCTCACCAAGCAGCTCTGGTTGTCGCTCGTTAATGACCACTTCTACATTGCATGAGCCTTTCACAAAACCTGAACCCCTTTTCCATCCCACTCCAAGTTTTATTTTTGACTGATCTCCAAATCATCTTCTTGGAAGGACTTGCTCCCCCACCTGGCCTTGCCAAAGACAGAAGACATCTTAAGTGTAGGAATATCACTTGCACCACTCAGGGACTCTCAGAGATTCACCAGGAAAGTACTAATCAAGCAGGAAGAGTTTTTTTGATTGATTGTATTTTTGCTTGTTTTTAAAACTTGTCCCAGTACCTGTAATGTGTCTAGCATGATGCTAGCTGCTGGGAAAATACATAGAAAGCCCATGATTGAGAACATAATTGCCAGAGACAAGGCAGTGAACATACAGCTTTACCACATCTTTATAAATTTGGCTCAAGCTGGAAGCCCAGCTTACTCTCTCTCACCTGTACCCTTTCCTGTCTCAGTGTTATCAAAACCTTAATTCAGCCTCCTCAGGTAGTGCAAAATAAAATGAACCAGAACACTTTTAGGTTCCCAGAAGGAGCATGTCCCTGTCTGGGAGATTTCCAGTTGGGGAAAGCAACATCAGAGAGCGGCTGACTTAGACTCTGGCTAAGGCTGCAGTTCACTTAGAGAAGCTCCAAGAGGCCCCCCCTTCCCCAGGGTCTTGGCCTTGGCTCTGTGCAAACTGTCAGCTTTTCTAGCTGGCAAACTGCTCGTTTGTCCTTCGAGACTCCACTCAGCAGTCATCTCCAGGTGGAGGCTTTCCTGGCCCCTCTAGGCAGGTAGAACTCCCTCCCCTGTATGCTCACATTCAAGTATAGTTGGTGTGGACTTTTTCTCTTTCCATTAGTCTAGAACTTTGTAAAGTGTCTGGCACATAATACCAGTACCGGTATACTAGTAACAGTTGCTGTTGAATTGACTTCAATTTGTGGTGACCTAATTTTTTTTTTTTTTTTTTTAATGTATGTCACAGTACATCTGTGCTCCACAGGGTTTTCAGTGGCTGATTTTTTGGAAGTAGACCACCAGGTCTTTTTTCCAAGGCACTTCTAGCTGGACTTGAACCCCCAAACTTTAGGTTAGCAACCAAGTAAGTTAACCTTTTGTACCACCCAGGGATTCTGGCACATAATAGTCTTTCCATAATTTGTTTGTGAAAGGTTTCCACTTTGTGCCATGGTTTCGGACAGGCTCAGCTTTTTTCCACCCTGGTTTTCTTTTGAGGACAGGAGACTGGAAAGAGGGCTCCAGCAACCCCACCGAGGGACATCCCTGGTGGCCCCAGTTCCTGGCCTTCATAAGGTTGCTGCTCTCCCAGTCACCTCCTTTGCTTCCTGTAGTCAGAAGGGGGAAGTGTGGGTTTTATACCGAGAAAAGCCACAGACCTGTAGTTCTAGGCACTTTCCCAGAAACTTGAACCTGACCCCAGGAGAGCACTCTGCCAAGCTCGTCTGGGTCAAGGCCAGTCTCAGCATTTCCTGGGGGCTTCCTGACTCTGGGACAACATGGGCTTCTTGGTGTCAGGATCAGAAATGGGCTGGGGATGGCCAAGGGAAGAAGCTGAAGTGCAGAACTCTCCTTTTCTCAGATCGTGGAGGGAAATGAAAGTCAAAGAAATAGCCATTTACATGAGGCCTGTAGGTGCTTGGTCCCAGCTTTCTGTGCCTTTGGCTACCAAGAGCCATTGGCAAGGCTTGACCTGCAAGACTTAGTCTTGGGCCTTTTTCGGTTTTCTTCTAAAGAATTTGCTTTAAAGGACTAAGTTCTTCTATATCTATCTATCTACCTACGTATCTACCTATCTCTACCTATCTACCTATCATCTCTCTCTCTATCATCTATCCTATTCTATCCACCCATCAATCCATCCATCATTCTATCCATCCATCCATCCATCCATCCATCCATCCATCCATCCATCCATCCATCCATCCATCCATCCATCCATCCATCTACCTCTTTATTTGCATTTGAAAAAGATTCATAAAAAACTTTAAACAAAACTCAGTGATGGCTTAAGTAATTTGGATTTAGCTGTTTTCATTCTTTAAACCTCCATCCAGCTTCTTTGTATATCTTTCCTGCATTTATAATTTTCAAAATTATTAAAACGGTATAGTCATAGCACAAAAGGTTGGCAAACAGAAAAGAAAAAAAAAAAAAAGCTGTTCACCCATAATCCCAGCATCGTAACACAGCATTGGGGTGCATTCTCTCCTAGTTTCGTGTCTCCTACTCAGCTAAAGTCAGAGGGTATTTAGAATACTGTGTGTTCTGGGTTTTTTTTTTTTTCTCCCCTTTAACATTGTGCCATAAGCATTTTTTCTTGGAACTCTATGTTCTCCATAAATCATTTTAATGCTGGTAGAATATTAAAGGATGGGATTTTTTAAAAGCTGTACCTTATCTGCTTCATTTTAAACATTTACTTCTATCAGAACTAGAAAACTGTGCTAGAAAAGAAAAACTGTGTTGGCTCTCAAACTGTGTTGGCTCTCTCTCCCTAAGCCCAACTCCAAATCCCCCATTTAGCTGTCTTTGTCCTTGATTTCATCATTGAGGTACCTGATAAATCTCTACTTGGCTACCCTGCAGAGAAAGCGTGGAGTTGCATCCTAGGCATATTCAACTTAAAACCTGTTACTGTGGAGTTGATTCCAACTCACGGTGACTCCAAGTGTTACAGAGTAGAACTGTTCCATAGGGTTTTCTTGGGAAGGTGGCTGGGTGATCCACATAGTTAAGTGCTCGACTATTAGCCCGAAGGTTGGTGGTTCGAACCCATCCAGAGGTGCCTCTAAAAATTGCTGTTGTTGGTAGTTGCTGTCGAGTAGATGCTGACTCATGGTGGCTCTGTGTGTGCAGAGTAGAACTGCTCGATAGGGTTTCCAAGGCTGTGACCTTTTGGAAGCAGATCACCAGGCTTTTCTTCTTTGGTTGCTGCTGGATGGGTTTGAACCACCAACCTTTAGGTTAGTAGCCAAGAACAAATTGTGCCCTGCAGAACCTATATTTAACTTAAGGAAATTCAGATCTAGCCACTGGACAACACTCTTCTTATACCACTAAGGGTAGACAGCAATGGAGATGATCAGGCCTACACCGGAGCTGGTGAGACCTGGGGACTGAACGCGTGGATCCTTTTAAGTGGTTTCCGACCACTGGCTGAGAAGGGCAGTACTCCTGCACATGGCCAGGCAGGTGGGTGGTGTTTTAGCCAAGGTCCTTGAAAAAGAAATGAAAAAATACATTAAGGATCCTAGAAAACCTTGGCCAACAAAGGGCTGTATACACAAAACCATGTGTGGTGTACTCTTTGGGAAATTTAAGGGATTTTCAAGTAACTTTTATTACTTTGATTTTCTACTTTAATTCTGACTTTAGGACATGATAAACTCCACGATTGTTGGGCACAATCTAAGACAATTTTGTTGGCCTTCCAGTATTTGTCATGTTCTCTCAATAGCTTCCAGCAAAGCAAAGCAGATAGAGGCAGTTTGTCCCCTTTCCACAATCTCTCCACACAGTGGCATGTTACAAAGAAAGCAAGACTTAGACCAAATTCTGCCAAGCTCAAGGCTGCCCCCAAACAATCATACAACCTGTTCTTATAAAGTCAAGGATGTCTCCACTCATTGTCCACAGGCATGCATCAAGCATCTCACATGAGATGTTCACTCAAAGGTGAGTAAAATAATGCTCTGATGGTAGGATCAGCCAAGTCATAGCAAGAGGCCACAGAGCGCTCCATGAAGTGGGGGAACCCAGGACCAAATGAAGCTCAAGACCTAGGCTGCTGCTACTCCAGAGGGTTAGGCTGTGGGGCTTGCTAGATTCTTAGATCTTGTCTTGCAAATGTGGTAGAATCTGTAACATCTTTCTAGCTACCACATTGAACACCACTCATTTCACCAATAAAAAATTATTTCTAACAAATCAGATGCTAATTATTGAACCCTCACTAAAAAAAAAATTTTTTTTTTTTTTTTTCTGACTTAGATTTTGAAAGCTATTTGGACCTTGCTTTAGCCACCTCTGGAATGTGGATTCCTAATTAGAGTGCTTAAGTGCTAACTAACTCCCAGGATGTGGATTAAAGTTAGTTTACAACTGGAAACAGCCAAAATGTCTACCAACATGGGACTGGTTAAGTAAGATTGCACAGTTGGAACACTCTGCAGCTATAATAAATGAGTAAGGATGTTCTCTGGGAACTGGTAGGGAAAGACTTCCAAGATACAGAGTCACGTGAAAAAAGCAAGGTGCAGATTTGTGAAGGAATAATAGGTTATGTTTTGTTTAAATGGAGGTAAAGAGGAATAAGAGTTTGTATTTGTTTATATTTGCATAAAGAGTTTCTAGAAGGATACATTAAAAAAAAAAAAGGTTTCCTTAGGATATGAGGAAGGGGATTGGAAACAGAGCCAATAATAGGAATAAAGAGTAGAAGCAAGACTTCATTGGATGCATTTTACACTGTTTTCACTTTTTAACCATATGAATTCATGACCCATTCTAAGTAAATAAACATGTAAGTTAATTTTCGCACATCCTCACACATCACACTATTTATATCAAAGCATTTTAAAGTAAATTCCAACACAGACAATATGACAGTGACATTTGGTTCTGCCTTCACAAGGCAGTGCTTCTCAAACCAGGGACCACAAACTGAAAACCGCAGGATAGATCTTGCTGGAAGATCTAGAAGGTAAACAGACATAGACATATTCTAGCATAGTGTGTGGCTTTGCTGTAATGCCCGGCTGGCTCCCTGTACATGACCAAACATTGATCTTCAGCAACGATCAGGTGATCTCTCTGCACCCATCATTACGGTAGGGTTAGGCTGCTGTGTTTCACCTGTTTGAGGGATTGTATTGCATCCTCCAAAAAGATCTATCAACTTGGCTAGGTCATGATTCCCTTGTATGATTGCATGATCGTCTACCGTTTTATCATCTGATGTGATTTCCCTATGTGTTGTAAATCCTATCACTATGATGAAATGAGATGGATTAGGAGCAGTTATATTGATGAGGTATACAAGACTAGATAGTGTCTTAAGCCAATCTCTTTGAGATATAAAAGAGAGATGCGAGCGGAGAGACAGGGGGACCTCATACCACCAAGAAAGCAGTGCCAGAAGCAGAGTGCGTCCTTTGGACCTGAGGTTCCTGCACTGAGATTCTCCCAGACCAGGAGAAGACGGATTTCAAGGACCTTCCTCCAGAGTTGACAGAGAGAGAAAGCCTTCCCCTGGAGCTGACACCCTGAATTTAGACTTGTAGCCTACTAGACTGTGAGAGAATAAATTCCTCTTTGTTAAAGCCATCCACTTGTGGTATTTCTGTTACAGCAGCACTAGATGACTAAGCCTTTCCACAGCAAATTTCATTTGGTCTCCACAGCACTTCTGGGAAGTAGTCTTATCCCCGTTTGACAAAGAAGAAACTAGGGCTCAAAGGCCATGTGATTTGATTAAAGCGATTTCACTAGAGTAACTCCCAGATCAGTTATTTTTATTCTGGCTCACAATCCGTGGTTGTGTCCCGTTAGGAATTTGCGCGTTTGTTCATTTAGCTGTGTAAGACAAGGGCTATCATTGTCTTGCTCTTGACCCCTTTTTTCCTTTTTGTTTTCATTTCTATACTGCTGTTTTCCTGAAGGATTTAAGGAAAGCCTACGTACACAAGAGAAGTTCTGGGGGAGATAAAAGGAGGAAAGATAAATTGAAGCCCAGAGTGAAGTGAGTTTAAAAAAAAAAAAGTGCAACCTGGTCATCCACGAATGTGTCTCTAACCGCTCTCACACCATTGCTTACAGGGAATCCATGTAAGTTTGTCCTGTCTTGTGGCCCACACTAGGTATCTCAAAGGGTGCAGGTGGCACTGTGGAATGCCGGTGGAATGGCTGGCTGGACAGTACTGTGACAGCTGACAGTGCTAACATTTCTCGTTTATAAGAAGAGATTGAAAGAAATCCCAGAAATTGAAAGGCTTTTCCTTCCCCTTCCTGATTTGCATGCAAAGGGGAAAATCTGGGCCCTTTCCAGAGGGTGAAATGTTATCAGTAATGACTATGAGTAATGAGCCAATTCTTGCTCCTTATCACTGATTTCTGCCCCTGACTTACCCACCTCCAACATTCTCAATCCAGAGTTGTTGTCACCTGTAAAGGTCCGTGGCACACAGGGGCCACCTGCCTATGCCATTTTCCCTCTGATCTCAATGGCTTCTATTTGCCTTGATGCTGTGTTCTCCTGGGAACCATGACTTTGCGTTTTCTCATTTGAGCCACACATTACCTGATGAGGAAAAAGATAAAGCAGGTGAAAGTTATTACTTCGACTGGAGGGAAAAGAAGGCCTAAAGGAGATGGCACTAGACCTATTCAGGTGCTCTTCCTATCACGGCAAAAGGCAGAGGTGAAGTGCTTTGGGATTTGGTATGCTTTGCAACTCCTCACCGGTAGAATCTAGGTCTGGTTTGCCTCCGTGTCTCCCATGCTGGGAATAGTCAGGCCAGCTGCACAGGGCCTCTTGCTAAGAAGGGCCCAAAACAAAACAACAAACGCATTGCCATTGAGGGTTTTCTTGCCTGTAATCTTCACGAAAGCAGTTTGGCAGGCATTTCTTCCAAGTTGCTGCTGGATAGGTTCAAACCACCAATCTTTAGGTTAGTTGTTGTGTGCTGGCAAGTCAATTCCGATTATAGCAACGCTATAGGACAGAATAGAATGGCCCCATAGCGTTTTCTAGGCTGTAATCTTTACGGGAGCAGATCACCAGGTCTTTTCTTCTGTGGAGTCACTGGTGGGTTCAAACCACTGACCTTTTGATTAGCAGCTGGGCATTTAACCATTACACCACCAGGACTCCTTTTTAGGTTAGTAGTCCGGTGCAAACTGTTTGTACCACCTATGGACCTAGAAAGGCTAATGCTTGCTTTAATGCTTTGCTGTTACCATTTTGAAATCCTTAATAATTTCATCTTTGATCTTATATTTTGTAAGTGAAGTCTGCTGGGATAATGGAGCATGCCCGTGAGCAGTAGAGATACGTGTATTTGTGTGTCTGCCATTCTTTGCTGCCCCATTTCTACATAGCGTTTGGGATGTCCCATGAGCCCAGAATGCCAGAAGACCCTCGATGTGTGGTGTTCAGTGAGGCTCAAAGTGAGTATAAGAGTCTAACAGTACCAATGAGTACTTTCACTTAATAAGTGGGGGATGTTCTCTGTTGGAACCAAAACTTACCTCAACGAAAAGAAGGTGGGTGATGACATTCTAGGAAATACAAATGCCCAAGGTACCCTATCGTGTTATTTCCCACTTGGGTTTCTTCCCTGTATTAGCCAACTTATGCTGAAAATGATAACCTAGAAGGAGAGGGAAAGATAAGGCCACCTATTGTTCTCTTCCTTTCAGTCCTTCCTTCCTCATCAGTAAGCTGGCCGAGTGTGTGCATATCAAGAACTGAAATAAAAACAGTTGAGTTATTTTTGTGCAGAACATTTTCTTAATAAACTTTGTTACACCAGTTGACCTATATGTCCCCCGAAACCATGGTCCCCAGACCCCTGCCCCTGCCACTCTGTTCCTCGAAGTGTTTGTTCGTATTCAGGAAACTTCTTAAATTTTGGTTTAGTCCAGTTGTGCAGACTTCCCCTGTGTTGTGTGTTGTCCTTCCCTTTACCTAAGATAATTCTTGTCTACTATCTAGTTAGTGAATACCCTTCTCCCTCCTTCTCCAGCCTCATAACCATCAAAGAATGTTTTCTTCTGTGTTTAAACCTTTTCTTGAGTTCTTATAATAGTGGTCTCATACAATATTTGTCCTTTTGCAACTGACTAATTTCACTCAGTGTAATGCCTTCCAGGTTCATCCATGTTATGTTTCGCGGATTCATTGCTGTTCTTTATCGTTGCATAGTATTCCCCTGTGTGAATATACCGTGATTTGTTTATCCATTCATCCGTAGATGAGCACCTAGGTTGTTTCCATCTTTTTGCTATTGTGAACAGTGCTACAATGAACATGGATATGAACATATCAGTTTCTTTGTTCCACTAAATTTTCTATGCTGACTTTTCTCTTTATATATTTTATTTTCGTCTTTTTCATCGTTGTTAATTTTGTGTTTGCTGAGTCTTTGTGTTTTTCTTGTTTTTTATTTTGATGTGTAGGATTGTTAGTTTCCTTTGTGGCTACCTTAATATTTACCTCCATTTTTCTAAGTTTAAACCAATCTTTTATCTCTCAGTATCGCCTTGACTTCATCTCCCTTTGAAAGATCTATGACTACATTATTTAGTTCCTCTTTTTTTGTTTCAACATTGTCATCTTTTACCTATTGACGTCTCTGTTTCCGTATTTTCAGTGTTTTAGCTTTAATTTATTTTTGTGATTTCCCTATTTGGGTTGATATCTGGTTGTTCTGTCCTGTATTCTAGTCTTGGGTTGTTGTCTGATGTTGTTGATTTTCTAACAGAAAGACTTCCTTTATTATTTCTTGGAATTTTGGTTTGGTTTTTACAAATTCCCAAAACTTCTGTTTATCTGGAAATGACCTAATTTCACCACCATATTTGAGAGACCTTTGCATAACCTTCTTAAGTTCCTCTATTGCTTTATCTGTGTGCTCCTTGGCTTGTTTTTGCATTTTGCCTAATCTCCTTCCTGATCTCTTGAAGAGGTCTGGATATTATTCTTTTGGAAATAGAATACCTTTGGTATTTCCAAAAAATTATCTTCCTCCAGAAGGTTTCTTGATTCTTTGTTTTGGGCACTTGCTGAAACCATCATGGTCTGCCTGTTTATGTGATTTGATGTTGACTGTTGTCTCCGTGCCATCAATAAGTTATTATATTTATTTATTTTATATTTGCTTACCGTGTCCTAGCTTCTTGTTTTGTTTTGATATGTCCAAATAGGCTGCTCTTGTGAGCTGGTTTGATTATTGGCATCTCTGAAGCTCTCACATCCTGTCACCAGGTGGTTAGAGCTGTTACTAGGTATGTGAGCCCAGGAGTCCATTTACTTTTCTTGTATAGTTTCAGCTCAGGTGTCCAGGTAGTGTGTGGCGCAGGCTCTTACTTACAGTCCTGGATGGGCAGGGATGATTGAGTGGGCACAGGTATCTGGATGCAGTAGGGGGTAATGTGCTGAGCAAAGCAGGAGGCTGACGGCTGCCCCCGAGTGCCTGAGAGGAAAGCGTGTCCCTGTTCCCTACAGTGCATGGGTGGGTAGGTTTTGCAGCTGGACTATGCATACCCAATGCTATTGGCTGTAAGGGTTGGGAGGCACCACTTTTTCTTGGCCCCTTTTTGCGGGTGGCTAGGTGGCATGGGTGGAGCTACCAGTCCTCTGACCCCTGATGTGTGTAGGTGATGACCATGCTTAATGGGCAGGGCAGTGTCAAATGTCATGAATCTACCACTCCCTCTTATAGCTGATATAATTGAAAATAGGCTTCAGGTATATACCCTGTGGTACTGTGCTAATTTCTATGCTGTTGAAATGGGCCCAAGCAGATCTATGCAGAGGCAAAAGGCATTCAAAGTCCATGGACGACTTATGCCTGTGCATA